>NW_028289031.1:1330000-1995000 GCF_059628265.1 Tinamus guttatus
CAGTAAATAAATTTTTCCTCGTGTTCAAACGGAACTGCCTGTTTTTCGGTTTGTACCTGTTGCTTCTTGTCCTGTCACTGGGCACCACCAAGAAGAGTCTGGGCCCTCTTTACACCCTCCTGGTGGATACTTGGGTAAGATCCCCCTCACCCTGCTCTTCTCCAGGCTGAAGACTCTCAGCTCCTTTGATAATTTTACTAGCCCTTTGCTGGACTCTCTTCAGTAGCTCCATGTCTCCCTGGTCCTGGGTCCCGGCACCGGACACTGCACTGCAGATGTGGCCTCAGCAGGGCTGGGCAGAGGGTTGTTCGCATCCCTCCACCTGCTGGCAGTGCCTTTCCAAGTGCATCCCTGGATAACGTCGGCTACTTTTGTGTGGCAACAGGCCATTCTAAAAGTAGAAATACCTGTATATAAAAAAGTCACATAACTGATGTAAAACTTGTACTCGGTTCTATATCACTCATTTTGTGTCTTATGTATGTGAGTTTTCTTTTCTTTTTTTTTTTTTGGTTGTTATTAATTTATTTCAGTTGGAGGATATGCAAGTGAAAGCCAGTCATAGTCAGGTGTTAGGAAGAGTTGCCTGTTGATAAGAGTGTGCATCCAAATAACTCTGTCTGCTGGTATTGTAAACTTCAAGTGCCTTCTGATTAGCATAAAAATCTTTTGAATGCAGAGAAGAATTAAGAACTTCTGATCTGAGTCTGTATCTTAGCCCTGGTATTTAATGTTTATATGTAGTTATATATTTATATACATGTGCTTAAGGACATGGTTTAGCAGGCAGGGTGGTAATGGGTTTACAGATGGACTTGATAATCTTGAAGGTATTTCCCAAACATGATTCTATGTATGTTCCCTTCTCTCTTTATGAACTAGGTATGTATCCCTTGAACCCCTCCTGAAAGCTGGGTTAGTGCAAATTGCATTTTCCAGGTGCTTTTCAAGCAGCTAACATCTAACATATGAGTTTTTTTGCAATTCAAACAGCTGCAGAACTTACCTTGGAGACTACTATGAGATTTTTAATCATTAAATTTAAATCTGACCCTGTTTCTCTACTGGCTGTGCATTCTGGCAGCTTATTTGTTTTATAGGTGCCGTTTCATTGCGTGGAAATAGAGTGAGGTGGCATAGTTTGTAGACTTAAAATCAAATATGAGAGTGAACATGGATTTTAATAAAATAGTAACAGTTAACTAAAATATCATTGTGTGAGATATGCTATGAAATGATTTTCAAAAATAGCAAATGAGATGAAGCCAGGATATTTACTATGTTTTTAAGGTGCTGGGTTCCTGTCATAACAGAAAGCACAGTCTGAGGATTGTGATTTAATGTTTTTTCTATTCTTATTCCATAGTTTCTTCTTCTTCTTTCACAGTTCATAGTCTCTTCTCTGGAACTTGATAGTCATGGGTTAGAGTTCATCATCTTGTCCCTTGTCTAAATACAATTAGTTTAACCACAACATTTTTTATGCAACTGTCTTAATGTCAAAAATGTTATGTATTTTGGGGGGGAGGTTAGACTAGATAAGCATTTGAATATATGATTAGGAAAGGCAAAATAAATATATTCTAATTAGGATTTTGTAGCTACAAACATTTTTTGAATATACATTGTTCAAAAAATGCCCCCAAAATATTTGTGGTTGGAAAAATGCCCCCAACCTGCCAAATGAATTTAAAATTGTTCAAAAACAAGGATGTTCTTGCTGAGAAATGATGTGTAGGCTTCAGCTCTCCCTGGTACATTGTATGAAAACAGTGATGAAATACAAGAAACCAAAGTAGATCTGCATGTTTGCTCTATTTTTGGTTGGTGGGGGAGACATTACATTGTTACAAGGGCATAGGACTTGCTCCATCAGTTATTAAAATACTGAGAATGAGTTTTTCAGTGCAAACTGCTTTTGTTTCTTTAGCAATGTTTCAGAAATCTTGGGTGCCTGTGTGTATAACAATGCTATTTTCCTTTTAGGGTATTGTGCTGCATATGTTGGCTCGGTTTATGAACCTTCAGCAAAAGCAGAATAAGACTTGGTATTCTTTATGATTTTAATAAAATCCATTTAATATAAAAAGATTACAAGACACTCAGATGGGAAAAATATTCCTGGCAAAATGATATATGTTTACCTGCTTTTATATTATTTATGCATATCCTTTTAAGAAGGATTTTCTGTTAATTAAGTGTTAATTAATGTATCATATAAGTAATATGATACAGGTAATTGTTTACTTGCTACTCTGGTATCTGCTGTCCTGGGTTATATTTGAATAATGTATACCTTGTTTTATTTTGAATAGTTTTCTTATGGAAATAACATGTGGATAAAGGTAGTGTTCCCTTTTGAAATGAAATTGTGCAAGTAATACCATAAATACTCAGTAAATACAGTGGCTTTTTTGTGTCTGTCTAAATCAGCTGAAATGACTACATTTTCCAACTGGAATAATGCTCTTCTGAAAAGTAAAGCACAATGAGACAAACCTGTCTCTGTCAATTGTGCTGAGACTGAAAACTCAGGCTCTAGCACTGTATGAACTGCCTCAGACATGAAGAGATGCACAATGCACTGTCCTGTGTGCTTGTTGAAGGGCTTCTTTCTTGGGCTGTTTGTGTAGTGCATTCAGATTTTCTTTTTCGTGTCGATTTGTTTTATGCTTGCGATGTAGGTTTGTTTGCAGCAGGCTAAAGGGAGTTTAGGATTCTTAAGTGAATTCAAGTTTAAGTGCATTTAAAAGTTTAAATGAAGCCAAATATAAGTCATAACAAAGCTGACAAAGTTTCACCATTTTTTTATAAGACTTATTTACAGTTTGGGTTGGCATGAGCATTTCCAAAGGATTATGGAGATGTGCAAATATACTGGTTTAAGGGAGCTGAAAGCCCAGAATTTTATTGGCTTTACATAGTATATATGTATGATTATATGAAGCTTAGAGGAATATTGGTTAATGTTACACAAAAGTAAAGAAAGGCAGAAAGCAAAGTGGGATTTCATTGCGTAAACAGGGAAGAATCCATTTCCATGTGCACTCACATTCTCCATGTCCAGCATACGGATACAGTGCCCCTCTACAGTGTCCTGTGTTGTTTGTTCTGCGGCAGGAGTGTGGGGATGGTACCGGCCTTGTTTGCACGGAATTGGGTATCCCTGTCACCTTTACATTCACAAAGTTCTTGTGCTTTCTTCTGTGGACTCTCATCTAAATCATCCATACCATTCTGGGGAGCATTTTACTGATGTCCGATTATTGGCTCTCTGCTCTAACAGTCTTGCTAGGTGAGCTCCTTACCTGCTCTTGTATTAATGTGAGCCATCAAATCGTCGTGTCATACGTGCAGACAGTGTGTGGCCATCGTGTTAGTATCACATTCTAAGTGTGCATGATAACAAACTGTACCAACGTGTACCAGAGGCGTTAATACTGCCTGTGGTATATTTTGTCTCATGCTTTTCTCTAGTTTTCGTTGTGCAACCTGGACTTGGCTTTTTCTTCTTCAGTTTCATATCATCTGGTTCCTCTTATCTCTATAGTTGAAGCATTGCTTCCTGGGGTTGGAAGCGTGCTCTCCTTCCCTGCTGTCTGTGTGTGTGTGTGTGTGTCTGTGCACACATATATGCAGACACAAATGATGCTGGAGCAAGCTGGGGGGTGCCAAGAACAGATAGCATTGGTACTGGGTTCCAGCATCTCCAAGATGTTAGATCAGCTGTGGTGCAACTTGTTTCAATACTTGACCACTGTCAGAAAAAAAATATTTTTCTTAGTGTCTGATGGGAATTTTCTGTGTTAACTTGTCTGTTACTTCTCATGCTATCACCATGCACTTCCAAGGATAGTCCTAAGACTAAGCAGCCCAGTTCTCTTGGCCTCTTCTCATGTGTCATGTACTCGAGCTCCATAATCATCTTGGTGGCCCTCCACTTGACTTGCTCAAGTGTGTCAGCGTCTGTCTTGTCCTAGGGAGCCGCAAACTGAGCACAGCACTGCAGATGTGGTCTTTAAAGTGCCAGATAGAGGGCACTTACCATCTCTTGCTCAGTCCAGGAAATGGTTGATCATCTTCTCTGTAAGGATACACTGCTAACAGGTCCCAGTTTGTTGCCTGCCTGGGCCCTTTTTTTTTTTTTTTTTTTTGCCCTTATTGGCAAAGCCATTTTCTAGTCTCTTAGCCCCTCAGCCTGTACTTTTGCAAGGGGCAATTCCATCCTAATCTCAGGACTTCCCACTTCCCCTTGTCAAACTTCCTGAGGCTCTTTCCCATTCCCATTAGGCTGTTTCTCTAGGCTCTCGAGGCCCCCCTGACAGTGAGCCCACATGGTGGTAGTTGTGACTTGCCCTCACTCACGTTGTTAGTGGAGACGTTCCCCATCCCTTGGGAAGGCTGTAAGTAACTGGCCACCAGTTAGACTTCATACTGGCAACCACAACCTTTTGAACCTGGTAGTTTTTCCCACCTTGTTGTCCATGGATGCTGTTCATATCACAGCAATTTTCTTTAAGGATACTATAGGAGATTGTGTCGTAGGCCCAGCTCAAGTCGAGGTGTGTGACAGCCAGTGCCCTCCTGTTTCCCACAGTCAGTCCACAGAAGGCAAGGTCAGATCGCCTGTGGTGCTTCAGCCAGTGCAGCCTCGCAAGGAAAGCTTCATTTTGATTCAAGTTTATACAGGCAAGCGAATGTCCTGTGCTAGGATGTCATCGGCGTTGTGAAGGGGTGTGGGTGTGTGGAAGGTGACCGCTCTGTGCGGTGGACCTGTAAAAGCAACTGCTCCGGTTTAAAGTAGGTTCATAAGGTCTTCCCATGCCCTACCCGCCCTGCCTAAAGCCGAGCTGGTGAGGCAGCAGCGGTGGCTGACCTGGGAATGGCCAAAGCTCTGCCAGACCCGGCATCCCCATAGAGTGCAGGGACCTGCTGATGGGGAGAGCGTTGGTTGCCTCTGCAAGGCCGTGCTGCCGCGCTTGCCGGACAAGCCGGGAACGCTCCTCGTCCCGCTGCCTTGTGCCGAGGAGCCGCTCTTGCTGAAGCTGGTGGTGCAGAACTCCTTCCCTCCAAAAGGCTGGGCCTTTTTAAGAAGCCTCTTAAAGCTGCGAAGCACTTTAATGTCAGGCACTGCAAGGACAATATTGCTGTAGCCAAATGTAGCTGTGGATCTATTTAAAAGAAAGAAAGAATCCTTCCATTTATCTAAGCGTTGACTAAGGCCTGTAAACAACTGAATTGCTGAGCTATTTGGTGTTTTGTCTGTCCGCCCCTTTTTTTTTTTTTTTTTTGTTAGGTTTTGCCTTTGCTGCCTCTTCTGTGTTTTCCAGACTGTAATGTCTAGAAGACTATTTAGATCCTGAATCCCCAAGGGCCCCTCTGAACTGTTTTTAGTGCTCTCATTTGTGCACCAAGTGCTTTATTCCTGGTCTTCCTGAATTTCTTTCAAATGACTGACCCAACGTAACTCAGCAAATTGTAATGAAGGTGACATTAAAAACATCAAAAGAGCATTCTCTGAGTCCAAACAGATAAACTAGATGTCCTTGTTCTTGTTGGAAAAGAGAAGAAAGCTAGCAAGTTATGGTTTCTGTCAGAGCTGGCAGCTGTTGTGCTGGAAGAGTTTCAGGCTCACCACAGATGAGTGGTTAAAGAGGAAATCAAAGCACGCGAATACCGGCCAACTAGCTTGGAATAAAGTCAGACCGTTCCAGTCACTGGGACATGAGGACACCACAGGAGAGTTGCAGGCACCATGGTTACTAAATGTAAGACAACAAGAAAAAAAATTAAGAGGAAAACTGAAGGGAAAAAAGGAGTAAAATAGAAGAAAAGACAGCTGAGGAATCATAAGGAGAACTTAAGTAAGGCAGATGAAGAAGTTGCAGATCGTTAGTTATTTAGTGACTACAGGCTACTGTTCCCTCGTTGTCTCATTGTCGTTATGCTTTTAGTATCTGCAAGCCCATTTAAGAAGACTTCAAAGAGTAATGCTATAAAATAACAAAAAAAAAATTGTTGTTTGAAACTTTATGCTTTTTTTCATTAGCATGTACCCCTGTCCGTAAGGGGTAGTTAGACACTGGATAGGATATGTCCATTAATGAGATTGGTTTAGATGTATAACTCCGAAAGGGGGATTAGTTTCCTTTCGAAAATCATTGTGCAGATTTTTAAATGCAGTTGTAAAGGTCCTGGTTTACAAAAAGTCAGTCACTGGGTTGTTGCAGGCATAGCTAGGCATGAAACTGCCTGGAAAATCTCAGACAGCTGAGTCCAAAGTGGGCAACTGTGTTGAGATGTGCAGTCTTCTTTCATTTTAAGTTGATAAAGTGTTTCATAATGGAGAGTGCATACCTAAAGCGTGTTTATCTGTCTTTACAGAACTGCACTTTTTTTTTTTTTTCCTCAGTCAGGACAAACCAGTTTATCACAAGACACAGACATGACATTTGAGAGTCATCACATAGTGGTAATTGTGAATAGTGTTTAGATGCTTGTCCATGCTGGAGCTTCTATGATTTTTACTATTGCACAGCTGGAAGGACATTTTTGGGCAAAAAGCTTTCTGTAGGCACAATTCCTGGGGAGGGCTTATTTCTTGATTATAAATGGTGAGTTTATTTTTATTACACACTTATTTCTGCCATTATATTACCCAAACAATTCAGATCCACTTTCCCACAGACATTTTACAAATACTTTTTTGGAAATTGTTCTGATGGTGATTAAAGATAAATTCTAAATTAAGCCTTTGAGTTTCAGAGCTGCTGAAATATAACTTTCTTCCCCACAGGATGTTTTGACCAGCACAAAAACAATACCTTTTATCCCAAGAATCTCTGTGGTACCTGCTGCATGTTACAGAATTAACTGCAGGCTAATGTTTCCTGAGAGATTTTAGCACTCTGAAAGGTTCTGTCCCAAAAGCCATTCAGGAAGTAAGAACAATAGCTCTTATCACAGGCAGGGGTCTACTTTTCAACCGTGTTTTCTGTATGGGTGATTCAGGAGCTGCTAATCTGGTGAAGATGCATGGCAAATGAACTGCATTGCTTGTAGGAAGCAGCTTTACCCACCTTGCCCCTCTCCTTCCCTTTCTCCTTCCATTTGTGGAGATCAGCTGAGACTCTCTGTGAAGCAGAACTTAAAATGTACTTGTTGACTCTGCTCCCTTATTTAGAAATCATGGCTTCTTTTGATGCTTACTTTTTATATTCTTTTAGAATATAAAACAAATGGAGTAAGCTTTGAAAGCTGAATTTTTAAAGCATATGAATCTTCAGCTTTAGGCCACTCTAGATGTTGCAGCACATTGTGTAGGCTAAGTCCCCTGGACCCGGTAGAGTCTGCTGCTTTAATAAGATCATTCTGTTTGATGATATAAATATGAAGGCAACTGTGAAATCACAGGTCTCCAAAACTTGGCGAATTAAAGCAAGCCTCCAAGATGCCTCTCTTTAGAGGTCATTTTCTGATTTCTGCAACTCATTAGGAGTGAACAGAGAGAAGGAGCAGCTCTGCATGCTGAAGTAATGCTTTTAGGGTTCTGGAATTAGCTGTGAGCAGATTTCTTAGAAAAGATCCTTTCTGTTTAAGGTTTTTCTGTCATAACACTTTATTTCTATCACTTTCATTGCTTCCATTGGATGGAGGAGTCATGCTTCTCTAAATATTGGTGCTCCATATTAACTGTGGAAATAATTAAGTACTTGTAATTCCATAGAATCTTCTGCTCTTTGTAACCACAGAATTTACCTGTGCTGTTCCAGCGGAGTCATTTTTGTGATTTGAATGACTGTCATGATTTATCCCCGAAGCCCAGCAGCTATTTGGAAACACACTCGCAACCACAGAGCTTTAGTCTGAATTGCAGGGACAAAATCTTTGCAGTTTCCAGTAAGCGTCTAGCAATGCCCTGTTATGGGGTGGGACACTCATAGCTTAGCAATGGAACGTTTTACTTTTTAATAGCAACCTACAGGGCCTCAGGATTTAATTCAAGCAATTGCACAATGCGTGAACAAAGCAATTATCCAAGAAAGTTCTTTAGACGAGCCTTATAAAGTGACATTACACTTAATTTTGCTAATGTTAAATCATTGTCCTTAAAATAAGAAAACTGCATGTGTATCCCTATGTAGATGAGACCTTTGAATCACCTGCGCTTGAACGTAGAAATTCAGTTTCACAAAATGCAAGTTATTTCGGTGAGGTATTATAAGATGCTGACTTCAGAATTCTTTGGAGGAATAAAGTTTTAATGCATACAGGTTCCATTTTATTTGGCATAGAAAGGGTTATAGAGTTCAAAGACAGCATCCAACAGTTGCATTGTAATTTTGAGAATAATGTGTGTAGTCTTATATGCATAGTGTGTCTTGAGGATTCATCCTTTTTTTCTTCTAAAATGTTGGACAGGGTTTTGTTTTGTTTTTTAAGGAGATACTGTCACTTCAGATTATTTTCTAAAATATTTGACTACAAAGATAATTTGAGGGAAGCCTTGCTTGCATCACATATCTTTTTTTCTCAGTAGGAAAATATTATTGTAACACGGGGTAAGTCAGTGTAGCACAGCAACTAGAAATGTCCAATCTCCCTCCAAATAAGCCTGGGTACTAGAAACAACATTTCTGCAATAATGTGGTTTGTTGGTTAGACTAATTAGTCTTGCTGGGAATTAGTTTTTCACTGTTTCAAAAGTACTTAAAATCCTGAATTCCTGAATCTTTTTTACATGAAAACAAAAAACCTCCCAAAATCTGTAAAATCCCCATCATAGTGGATTGAAAAGCTTTACTATAAAATGGCCAAATTCAAGAATAAAAGAATCCTGAAGATAGGTCAGAAATATTAGACTTGTTTTTTCTTGCATAATTACTATTTTCCCCCATCCACTGCCATTAAGTCTGATGAGAATTAGGAATTCTGGAAGTGCAAAGTGGAATTTCTAGCTGTTAAATATTCATCACATTTAACCCTGTAAACATAGCATAACTGTAAAAGTAGTGCTATTGATACGAATGCAAAACTGAGTATCCCACGGCGAAAAATCACTGCAGGAGAAATGGATAATTAATGAGGCCTAAGGAGGCCTTAGGGTCGAAGCAGCAAGTTGGGGCTGGGGTTTGTTCCAGGCAGGCCTCAGTCGTTCTGCATTTGTACTGAAGGGTGTCCCGGGGGTGCTGCACTGCTGGCTGTCCTTTTTTTTAAAAAAGAAAAAAAACAGGCAAGCTTCATAAAATCTTTTATTTACATAACCAGTCAGATCTCTTAAGGGCAGGCATTAGCAACTGTTTTGACTAACTTATGATCACTATTGTTTTACTTTATTCTTGCAGCATCTAATTTGTTTTTGGGAAAAAAATGTAGTCTCAGATGTGAGTTCCTGTTTCTACTGGCTCATTGGGTTGGTACCACGAAAGAATTCACTGGGTTACTCAGGAAATGAAGGGGGCAATATCCCTGGCCCCGAATGAATCCCGCGCGGAGCAGCAGGGGCGTTGTGTCATACGACACTGTTGTAGTTATGCAGCTCTCCCGTCTTGCTCGCAGATGTCTGACCTTGGTCAAGCACTTTAAATCGCATTAAATGTGAATCAGTAGCACCCTAATTACACTTCACAGTCTGTAATAGAGCTGTTTTCTGATCCTTGAAAGAAAGATGTATTGTACTTTCAGTATCTGAGGGTGCAGCCCTGCCTTTGTTGAAGTTAGAGGCACAACTCATTGATTTAAGAGGAACCAGGATTTTGTCCCAGTGTCTGTACTCGAATTCTCTTCTGCTGCTGAAGGCCACTGATGAGTCTCACTGAAGGGAAGTAATGACTTGGCTGCAACGCCATAAGTGTTCTTATTCATAATTATGTACATCCGTAAGGGTTGGCCTTCCATGTTAAGTGTTTATTTTGTGGGAAATATTGCTATTTTGAAAATGGAGAGTCTCAGTGATCTGTTTGAGGACCTTCTTGCTGATCAGTGTGAAGACTGCTGTTTTCTGTCCACAATGAAATTTCAGGCAGTTGTCCAGAATGTTGATGGTGTTCAGTTTGGTAACATGTAGCCACATAGTAGTATTTTATCTATGGATATTATTTTATTCTGTGAAGTAGTTCTGGATGTTGGGCACATAGCTGATGAGGGGTTAGTAATTCAAAGTGAAAGTTTAGTAATTCAAATGGCTTTAGTAAACTTAGTGTGTTGGAAAACAAAACTTTAGTGTTTTGTGTTCTAAAATCACCAAAAAAAATATCCAAAACATGTTGATGGTTGCAGCAGTAATGACCATGTTTCCATTAATGCCTTTATTATCTTTGTGCACTAACACTCTTATCCTGTGTTAAGACAAATCTGTGTTTACAAACCAACTTTACAAATGTGAAGGTCTGCCATTTAACACAAAGTAAAACACCATTTTCATGGGTGTTGCCGTATTGCCTTTTTGGTTCCATGTGTGCTTGATCTTCAGACGTGATGGAGACTGGCGTTTAAGAGGAGATTCACACACCAGGCTGCTTTTAGAGCAATGAATTCCCCTTCCTCATTTTCTCCAGGTTCCCAACAGCCGTTTGGCACTTGGTTGCCTGGGGTCTGCACGTGTGGCAGCCTGGGCATCCGTAACTTCGTCTGCTGGAAAAGTAGAAGCGAGGTTGGCTTGCTAAGGGGGAAAGAAAACTACAGATGCTTTATTCTGCTTGTGGTTTCGTTTAAATGTATGTCTTCAAGGATAGATAGTTCCCAAATCTGTGAAAAGTGATTAGTTCAGCATTTTTACAAGGAGTATTTAATATCTGCATGTGTTAGTCAGCTGTAGCCCGAAAGATTTGTTTTTTCCAGGGTAGAATTAAGAAGTAGGCCGCAGATAGGATTTTGCAGAGGATATTTCTAAGTATTTGCCCAGGAAGCATCTCTGAAGATATAGGAGAGACTTCCTTCCTATAAATAAAGCTAGATAGTGGATTTTTTCTTCTGCTTCTAGATACCGGATTAAAGAGAGAAGAGACAGTAAGAAATGGAAAAAATAAGCTTCGTGGATAAAATGGTCTGTGTTAATAAAGACCTGTTTATTTTCATAGTAGGGGAAAAGCTAGTGAGTTATGGGGAATATGAAATTTCTTTAAAGCTTCTGTGGAGGGGGGAGCAAAGTCTGGTTAGTGTGCCAGCCTTCTGTTTGCGATACCAGACCCAGAATGTTAAATGGGACTTTTCTGGCTTTCTTAGGATATAATTAAAAATCGAAAGTAGAAGTCACTGTCGTTGTCATGGGACAGAGTTGTTCTGAGGTAAATCTGCTCTTGACTTGATAAATATGATAACTGGGAAAGTGATTTTACTTGAGTAAAACAAGAATTAGTACAAATATCAAACTATTAGTGCATACATCAGACTTCTGCATGTTGGTTGTAGAAGAGCAGACACATCTATCATGCATGTGAGATTACCTTTAAGTGAAAGCAGAACTGAAAAAACTAAAAAGAGCTAGAGAAGGCCAACTCTGTCATATAGGGTGAGCCTATGTGAAAGAGCTACTATTTTAGCAGGTTGTTAAATAGGTTAAATAGATCTAGCAGAAGCCACTTACTGCTTATGTGCTCTCTATTCAAATGCTGTTCTATTGAATATGTTTTAAATGTTGCTTTATAAAAGACTTTTGCTTTGTAGAGGAACAGTAAGATATGTAAAATGATGTGACAAGTGAGGAATACGGCGTCTCTGAGTGGGGAATCGCTTCCTTGAAGTAGAGTGCAAAGGATCAGATTTGGTGCGGGTTGAGTATTGTTTTTGTTGTTGTTGTTGTTAACCTTTTTTAAAACTATTTTCAATTCTGGATCTTATTGCTATCACCAAGCAGTATCTTTTCAGTTTTATGATCCAAAACAGGTTCTTTTGCTGCAAGAAAGGGTTCTTCTGGCAAGCAAGCACAGTGTTTTACATAAATAAGGCAATACTGAGCATACTGGTGACGTGCAGTCTAGCGAGGAGACTCAGGAGTGTTCTCGATGTGCACTGACCGAAGGCAGAGCTAGTTGGAGAGCGCTTGAGGGCAAAGCTGATGCGTAGGGGCAGGAGGTCTGCCCCGTGTCCTGCCCTCCTGGAGCTACTAGTTGTGCCAGCAAGATGCAAGCTGTGAAGGGGCCTTTTGCGAAGGAAAACCTTTAGGGGTTGCAAAACAGTAATTACATCATCATGGAGCTGCCGGGGGTGGTAAAAGAAGATAAGACCTTATGTTCAGCCAGTAGAGGTGGTCTTGTAACTGGTGACTTCAGAAACCATAGGGCATAATGCCTTTTCATTTTTGTTTTAAAATGTCTGTAATAATACTGCCGTAGTTTGAGCTTTAACCCTTTTCTGACACCAAGCCGCCTTATTAAATTGAAACTGTATCTTTTTGATGGTGGAAATGAAAATGGTTTAGGGCAATATGAGCTTTAAGGAGGTAGAAAGAGGAGGGGGAAAGGCTGTCTTGGAAATTTTGCTTATTGCATTCATAGCACAGCCATGATCCGAAGATGAGTTCAGGAAAAGCTTGCACTTAGTGGCATATATCTTTTTTCCTTCCTTCTTTTTCTTTTTTCTCTTTCCGTCCTCTTATATTGAACAAATCTGTCTTTACTACACTGTCAGGTAAATTGAAAGTATTCATTGTTTATTTTGTTTATACAGCCAAATGAGGGAAGGAAAAATTAACTCATTTCAACATGTGTGTAGACATGAAGGATACTTTAGGAAGGGAGGAGGGCAAAATGCGCTACAGAGCAATTTTAAGTAGCATACTGATTTAAAAATGAAATAATTCTGTGTTTCTGCCATAAATATAAAAGTTCATTTTTCCAAATGTATTTAATGAGTATAGCTGTGCATGTTAAGTTTTTCTTGAGTAGAAATCAAAGTGTTTTCAATTTCCAAATAGATGTCTCAATGCCTGTACCTACTGCAAAACCAAGCATGCCAGAGGAGATCTAGCAAGTTATCCCATTGAAGAGCTGGTGGATAGAGCCAAACAGTCTTTTCAAGGTGAGTGTTTTTATCACTACAATAAAAATCAGCTCTGAAATTGTACTATGCCTTATTTCCATATGTCATCATCTCGCACTATGGCTCTATTACCATTTTGCTGTTCTTAGCATGTCATGACTGTCTGGTTTTGCCTCTATGGCCAAAAACCGTGCTTGGATTCGATCACATTCCGCTGTTTACAAAAGGTCATCTACCAAAGTAGGACTGCATTTTGATTTTAATCTTGTTCAAATGAAGTTTCATCGGAGTGTTTGTCATAATGATAGGAATACTGTAATAGATGGTCATTTTCCTCTATGCCCACTTTCTTAAAAAGGAGAGCACTAGCTTTTATCACCCACATGGTACTCAGATTTTCCTTTATAACAGATTATGGCTTATCTGCTTTAACTTCAGTAGAATATGTTGTTGCATGGATCCAAACAAACATTAAAACCTTTTCATGCACTGCAGTACTCTGCCTATAGAGTGCTGAAACAGAGCTAGTACTCTGCCTACAGTGCCTGTGCATGTGTGGAGTTAGGACAGCTTTATTTACCTTAATATTTGTTCCTTGCATCTAAATTTTGCCTTCTTTGAAAGCTACAATTTTCAAATATTGCTTGTTTTCATTGCCGGTGCAGTCTCCATTAAGGAATGAGAATAGGTTCATGTGTTTGCCACGTTGAAAGACTATGCATATACTAAAGAAAAGAAAATCAGGTATAGCATCTTCTTCCACCTTGGAATCAAATACTTTGAACTAAACTTGTAGGAATAGATACAGTGTGTGATGTCCCCCCATCTGTGGTGTGTACAGGAGGCACATGCGGTCTTATTTATAGATCTGAGAATGTTGCAACTTTCCTAGCAAAAGGTTTCCAGCATTTCAGCCTTTTTTAAAATCCCTGTTTAGGGACCCAGGATAAACCACATTCAAGCCCATGATGAATTTCAAGCTGTTCCTTTCAGGAGTATGCAAAAAAGAATTCTTTTGATTATCTGATTCAAAGCACTCATTTGCAAATTCTGTTTTACATTATCCATGCAAACTCCTCACTTAAGGTTGTAAATTTTATTTTTGTTAGAACCTTGTCCTTTAATCCACACTTCTCTTTCTTCTGTGACACTTATCAATAATCAACACAAAATTCCTTCCACTGCTTAGATTTGTAGAATTAGCGCTGTTATTCCTGTGAATTTTGGCTGTCTGTTGTGATAGGCAGAAATCTTGTCATGTCTCAGAATTCCTTCTTGTGTTTTTTTTTTTTTTCTCTTTAATAGAGCAGGCTTCTGACACCTTTATATCTATAACTACTGTAACTGAAATACAAGGTGTATAAATACACTTACTACTTTGGTGGGGCACAGTTGCCGGAACATCTTTTTCAATGTTATGAGTTTTCAATAGTATGAGGTAGTTGATTTTGAAATTGGTAAATATGCAGAATAAAAGCTTTCACTTGATTATGATGATCAGAAAACAATAGTTCCTGGTAATATTGAGATATATAGGTAAAAGAGGAACTACGCCGTTATCCTTTCATACAAGTATAAGTCTAAAGTACTTAGATATTATGGTATTAATGTATGCCTGTAGAAACATTATAAACATAGTTAGATCAGAAAAGGAAAAGAAAATGTGGCTAATGCAGTCAAGATCATGGCCTTATACAAGTTAACTATTTGAATTTGATTTGAATTTTCTAAAATGGAAAAAAAAAACAGATTTGTCTTTTTACAGTTTTACTTTTGTGCACATGACATCTACATTAAGTTAACATAAAGATGTATTTGCATGGTACAGCAAGAAAGAAAACTCCTTTGTGTGTTTGCAGAAATGAAATTTTGGTAGGCATTCTGAACTTCCAGTGTTGTACTTCTTGTTTGAAAGTTCAATAATTCAATTCATCTGTTGTACTGTGGCACTTATTATAAATATTGACTCTCTTAAAATAACTTGATTTCTGATGGAAAAACTTGCCCTTGAGCTATTGTTTTTAAATTTTTTCAAGAAATACTGTGACGCGTCTCACAGCAGGCATCTCTAGGGAGTGCTATTCTTATTTGGCCTTACACTAATACCTTTGTTAGAGGAAATGAGGAAAGAAGCAAGTATTGAGCTGTAAAATTGCAGGCTTTGCCTCCAGCTTTCACATATTTAGTAACAGTCATGAAATAGGCCGATACTGAGCTTGCAGTGTATGGAAAATTTATTACTGTCAGCTTGCTGCAGCTGGGCTTCAGAAACTCTTCATCAATCCCGTGAAAGACAGAGCAATTCCATTTCATTAGGAAAGTTGTGCGGAGTTACTGCACAACCATCTCCCACAATCGCTCTGTTTTCTCCAAAAGAAATGTGTTGCTGAAGCTCGAGTAAAAATAATAGAGGTGCAGATGTGTGATGAAAAGTGTTTCCACTTTGGAATTATTCATGGGAGAACTAAAGTGTCTTAGAAGAACAACAGCTACACAGTGTATGATGATTTTGCATAATTGCATGATCGAGTCATGCAAGAAAAGGGAAATTAGTGTCATTTGCAGTGCTTTGTACGGCTATAGCCTCGCAGTGCACAACTCGATAGGCACCCAAGGTGGGATGCTTCAGTTGCAGAGCAGGCTGAAAATGTTTGAGAGCTGTATTGTGGGATGTTTTGTTAAAGGGTTTTTTTGTCTCTCGACACAAGAAGGAAACCCTCTAAAATGCTTGATGTTACCCGAGGCGGACAGGACTGCGGTTGGTTTCAGAGCAGTACTCATCATGGTGTGGTGCCAGTTGAGGCCTCAGTGTGCTCAACCGCTCCGGTTTTCCTGCCCCCAGAGCACTGCAGAGCCCGCCAAGCCGTGCAGCACGCAGCCTTCCTTGTCCACGGGCTGTGGCCCCCTCTAATGCCTGTTAACAATATATTAGCAGAATATCAATGCTGATAATGATACGTGAGTGATGGCAGCTGATAAGGGTGGTGCTTTGCAGGCCTCCTTTTTCTTGGTGGTTGACCCCAAGACCTTTTCTGAAGATTTTTGCAACTCTATAGTGTTTTTTTTTAATTGAAATTTAATTCTGTGGCTTTATTTAGATGCATGTCTTTGAAATTTTACATAATTTACATAGATAACTAGGTATTTGTTTAGATGTATTTTACAGTCCAAATCTTTATTTTTAGGGTCTATGTTACAGGTCTCTTTTTTTTTTTTTCTTTTGAAAACAGCATTTAATACTCTGCTGAGAGTGATAACCAGATGACAAGAGATGAGAAGGCTATTAAGAAAACCAAAGCTGTTGCAATTTACAGGCATGCTCAAATTAGTTTACAAGCCTAGACTTGATTTAAATCCATTGATTAAAAGGAGAGAGTTGGAACCATCATGCCTGAGTATGTGTCAGGTTATTTTCAGCCTTCAGAATAAGGTTAATTTCTGTATTTTACTCCTGCATTGTAAATTCAGTATAATCATGTGAGCAAGAAATGTGTTACAGGTTTCTAGTACATGCTACATACTTTAATAATGTTTTGAAATAAGTTTCTATCGAATATCGAACTTTTAATAGTGGTATTTTCCCCCCCCCTCCCCCTTGGGCAGCCTTGTCAAATGGAATTGTATAGCAGGGTTCTGTAAGGAGAGCCAGTGATAAAGAAAGTATTCCTAAAAAGAGTGATCTTTGAGTGAGGAACAAGCGCCTTTTGTGAGAGTGCTTGTGCAGAGAGGCTTGCTGCAGCTGAAGCACAGCGCTTGCTTTGTGGCATCGATTTAGTGCTGTATTTTTTCAAGATTGGCGATATCGTGTTCAGCACTGTGTTTCAGGGAATCCTGCTCGCCGTTGGGAGAGCGCTCTTCCCTTCCTCCAGACGCGTTGTGCCTGCCAGCGCGTTTCCCCTCGGCTCGGGAAGGGGCAGCCTGGAGCGGCCGCGGTGCGGAGCCGCTTCCAAGAGACACCCAAGTCAAGCGCGGCTTGTGCTTCGAGTGCTGCGCTGAGCGCCGTCCTGGGACGGCCCTGGCGAAGCTGCAAGACTTTGCTTTGCTTTTGGGGATTTTTTTTTCTTTTAAATGGGATTTTATTAACCATGGAAAGATGCATATCTGATATTGCTACCTGGTGGTTTGTAAAACTGACCTTTTCAGAGGGACTTTCTGGGCAAAGACAGTACTTTGTGTTGCCAACATTTTTTGCTGGCTCAGCAGACTAACTTAAAAATAGAAATAGTTTTATGGAATTAGCTTTTTTTTTTCTTTTTCATCCGAGCTTAGAATGAAAATCTCCTGCTTGTATCAGTACAAAATTATCCTTCGCTAGCATTACCTTCCTGTCCCAAATGGCAGGGAATATACTGCTATTAAAGTACATGGTGTGTAATTACTACCATATTAGCTTATTTTATGGTAGCAACCAGGGAGCTCAAATGAAAGTCAGGTCCTGTTGTGAAACATCATATTTATATCCTCAAGCTATGTGGAGCAGTTGCTTTTGGATGAATAATTGCAGGGATAAAATACCATTTATTTTTGTTCCATTATTTACATGATGGTTCCCTGGCATGTGTGGTGCTGAATCCTGAATAATGCTTCTGTTCATGAAATCTTAGGAGAAAATGCAGCAGTGCAAAGTAGGAGCTTTCTAAAGGAAGATGCTGAGTTTCAACTTTCTTTCATCGGTAGTCTCTAGCAATTATCCTTATCTTGTAGATTTTGAAGTGTTGAGAGTTTGAAGGAGACTAATGTTAAATATTTCTTTCACTGCAATTATCACTATAAATAGCTGTTTCTGCATAATGATAAGGTTTAATTTTGTGTAATGTGACTGCTTTTCAGAGCTTTTCAGAGTGCTGCGAGCCTAGCTCAGTCTGTCTGTCTGTCGCAGATCTGACGAGGTGTTGCCAAGACCGTCTTTCCTGATTCCCAACTCCATTAGCACCCAGTTCTGTATGTGTGTGTTTTTCGGAGCAGCTTCTGTTCACGCAAGGGCAAATATTAAGTCTTGGCTATGTTTTGTGATTCCCATGTGCACCGAGTTAGAATGGCCAGGATATGTCCTTGAAGCCGTGGATCCAGTCTCTTACCTGGACCAAGTCTCTTAACTCTTAACCAAGGAACGGGGCGCCTTCCTAAGGAGTTAGTTTTAAGTTTATGTTCAGTGACGTTTTGGCCTTCCAGTGCTTTCAAGGCTGGTTTTCCACCTAGTTAAGTATATGTACGTGTTCTACCCATACCTGTATTTTTCCTTTTGTGGCCTAGTAGCATTATCATAATATTTTCTCACGCTATTTTATCCTAAATTTTATTCAGCAATTTCTGCAACACTCCAAAAAGAAAACTAACTCTTCTCCTACACTAGCGCTTTGCTAAAAACCTGTTGGATAGCAAATTTAATGCCAAAAAAACACACGGGTGTTACACACTGATATCCCAGAGATCTTAATTTCTGTTCAGATAAACTTAATGTTGATTTTTGTGGCTCTGCATTGCTTTTTATCAGAGTTGTGCTGGAAAATGCTTGGAAATTCCCTGAAATTGAGCCTGGACTATGTAATTCAAGGACTATAGTCAAAGACTTTCAGCCAGGGTAGACTGTGGTGGTGTGTTTTATGTGGGAAAGAAAGGGAAAGAAAAATAAACTCTTCTTTGTGTGTATGTTGATATATATGTAGAATAGCTAACTATTAATGGCAGACAACTAATCAGTGAGAAGAGTTAGTTGTTTGCTTTTTATGATCAGTGGGTTTTTTTTTTTTTGAAATTCACTTGTCGGTTGAAAAGATTGGGAAATCTGCTTTGCATATGATCGAAGTGTGCTTGTTTGTTTGCTTTATCCCCACAATAAAAGATTATGTTTCATTTTGGATTTAGGTTATTCACATCAATTTGAGTTGGATGTTTTGTTTCATTCTTAGAGCACCCGTTCTAAAATGTTATTAAGTTTTCAATTGCATTTCCTTTTGAAAGTTTGCTGATTTCATTATGGAAACAATCTTCATTCCCCCAAAGCAATAGGCTGTATTTTGGCAAGTGTCTGTTTTAGTTCAGCAAAAACAGCTTAGAAAAGCATATTAGTACCTGAAGCAGTATAACAGAGTCACATGTAAAAGTAAGAACATTTAGCTCAGGGCACTTTTTAATGTTGTGTCCTTGGTAACAGAAAGGAGGCAAAGGTAAAGGCACATTTTACCTGTAAATGCAGACCATATTTTGCTATTTAGATTTTTAGTGAAAAGTCAAATGTTATTACACTTTAAACAACTTCAAACTCCAGAAGGGGTGGAAAAGCCAAATAAAATTTTCTTATAAGGGACATGTAATAAAGAAACATGAAACTTTGATGCTGGTTCATTGATTCTGGAGTTCTCCTATAATTAAGTCGCACAGTATTTACCCCATAAAAGCTTCAGCAGAAAAAACACTTAATATCCAAATATATTTGCTTCTATCAACTGATAATTACTGCCTTTTAGCAGCAAGGATGATATTAGAGAAGAAAGTCCATGTCTGTATTTTAGAATTATAATTGGTTGAAAACTTTCTTAATCAGACTGTCAGACTAGACAAATACTCTACATGCAAATTTTTTTTTGACAGAAACATACTCATTTCAAGAATAACACCACTTAGCTGAAAAAATGAATGTACATTTAGCACTGTAAAATGTAATTCTTGAATCTTTTTCTGTCAAAATGCTTTTGCCTCTGTATTTTCTTATTCATTGACTACAACATTTATAAAAAAAGAAAAAATTATATATCAAAATATTTTTCAATGAACTACTCTCCCCTTTAAAAAGAGTCAATTTCATTTTTCAAATTTTCTCTCACACTTCTGTGATAGTAGAATTTTCCATATCACACCTAAATCTGGGTCCTAGCCAGCTCTGCTAGGCAGGCTGTTTCCCACTCCCTTGCTTATTTTGGTGGGAGGAAGAGAATGGGCAGTTTTTCTAAGAGAAACTTCCCTTCTGTCAGCCTTTTTGCAGACTTCTGGGCAGAGTAGGCCACCTTCTGAAACTGCTTTTGAAGTCTAATTTGACTTTTTTGACTCTAATTTGAAGTTGCATTCCAGTGAGCTTGAGTTGCTGTATTTGAGGCACTTTGATAAACAACTTGTCTGTCTTCTGTTGTGCTTTTTGGCTCTAGCTAAAGAGCTAGGTTTTTGTTTTTGTTGTTAAATTTATTAAAATTCTTTCTGTATTGTCTTCTGTGTGTTGTGAATGTTTAAGTTTTGGCTGCTCACTTAGCTAATGCACAGCATATTTGAGCCAAGATAAATATTTTGGTACCAGCTTCTTATTTCCTACTTATATAGGGTAGCAAAATCAGTTAATTTTTTGTTGCCACATATAATGCTTTTAATTAACCTGTAAGAAAAGTGTATGTTTACATTGCTTCACTAATGTTTAGAGAAGGACTTCAGATGAACGAAATGCTAAAAAATTGGCAAAAACTTGAACACACAAAATCACAATCCTATAGCAAAGAGATAAATAAAGGAATAAATGCTGTCTTTTCAGTAGCTTTTTAAAATGATGCAGTTATTTTCAAGCTTCATTTGAGTAAGAAGATTGGAAGTCTAATATTAGCGAAGAAATAGTTTCCCTCATTGATTTCATTTTGGGGGGGCTCTGAGGCTACTTCTTATTTAATAACAGTTACATTAAAAAAAATCATTACTTCATGTGTTTTTGTTTGAACTTTGCAGTTAGACTTGAAGTCACACTCTAAAATGGCCTGATATGATTCCTTATCAGTTCATGCGCAATGCTATTGAAAGTATCATCTCACATTGGGAGTAACATGGGATTACATTTGATAGTTTTAAAACCCAGCTGTGGAGAACTTGGTGCTTTCTGTTCCCTGTTGCAGTCCTGTCTAACAAATGTGTGATACGTTAGTTAATTTTCCCAAAAAACTTATCTGCGCCACATTTAAGATGCAAGTGAATCAGACTACATTTTGCAAATATGCAGTATAGCGTGCAAAACTAGCTAGGGACCCCTGCCCTACAAGGAGAACCACTTGAGCCCTCTTTGCTGTTTGTATAAATTGAATCCCACTGTTTAGGTGCCATGTACCTTAAAAAGAATGGCTGGATGTGGCCCCAGAGAGCTTGTAAAGTAAATATTTAGAGAGAAGTATGGTAGAATAGTGTATGTAATTTCATTAAGGATAATAAGCAATTGGTCCATGTATTTAGTGCCTGGACATTGTCCACAGTCTTACATGGCACGGTAGAGCAAAGGGTATAGATAAAAATTTAGAAAGGGCAGGAAGAAAGATGGTGTAGTAGCAAAGAATGGCCATTGATTTGGGGAGAAGCTATGCTGCTAAGAAACTAAAATTTGTGTTCCTCCGTAGATTTTCACCATGAGTCAAAGTCTGTATGCGCTGGGTTACATTTCTTAAAATACTGCTCTCTTCTGTAAAGGGTGATTCAAGGAAGTTTGAATAACTTTCAGTGGATTCCTTGGATGCTTTGCAATGGTGTTCATGTCACGGTTGTCTGTTCCAGCGTATACATTTCATTAATGGAAGTTTTTTGGATTTTCAGAGTATCGTCAGTTTAGGATGCTGTATTTTGACTACGTTGTTGTCAGCAGCAAGTAGGCATTGTTCAGAGGAGAGCTTGCCAGATGTGTTGGTGCTGTTGCCAAAATATTTCTGAGCACGAACAGATTACGTTTTGTCTCTGTCAAGCCTGTCTAGCGGGGGTGCTTTCATTATTTAAAGTGTCTCTCACTGCGCTTGGGTTTCTCTAGCATACAGTGTTGGTAAGAGGAATATAAAATGTATATGGATGCTTATGTTGCATGCCTAAGACTCCTGCAGACAACAAGACTCCACTAATGTCTGTCTTTGGCAGTCTAAAGAACCTGAGAAGTCTGTTTAACAAAGGTTGTCTTTTTTGCTTCTTTCAGGTCAAAAAAGAGTAAGCGTCGGTCACATTTTCTATTTATAATTCAGCATTTTAGTCTTCCTGTTTCTTTTCCTATTCTTACCCCAATATTTGCATGTGTCTTATTTAACTCCTTCAGGGACAATAAATCCTTTTAATTTTTATATTTTAATGAAAAAAAATGGTTTGATATAAAAGTTTAAAATAAAAGATCCAAAGCAGATGCACTCGTAATTAAAAATGCTACTTCGCCTTCAGCCTTAAGCTATAGGTTCAGCTGTGCTTTAAGCAAACACTGTAACTAAAAGAAGCATTTTATTTCTTTGCCATCTTGGCCCCTTTTCTCCCTCCCTTGCCTCAGGCTGTCTGTTTTCTTTCTCTCAATCAGTTCCTTGTATGAAGTAAGCTGGAGAATGGATTGGGGGAAACACTGAGTTTCCCACATACCCCGTAATCCCTTCAACAAATAACCTCTCCCCAAACGCCTCCTGTTTTAATCTGCTTTAGTTCTCCAGTCTGGTTCAACTTCGTGACCGCTCAAACTCTTGGGTCAGCCCAGTAGAAACAACACCAGCGTATGTAAAGTAGGGAATAAGCAACTGAGGACACAGGAAGATGGGATTGCCCCTTTCATCAGCAGTGTTGGCTTCTGCTGGTTGAAAAGTGTGAGTGAAACTGGCTCGAGAGAATGATTAGATCTTGTTCCGGAAAAAGGTGCAAAGTTGTGCATGTTTCCTCTTGTAAGGCATATATGCCTTGCACATACCTTTGAGATTAGGGATGCCAGAATCTGTCATTCTAGCTTGAATGATATTTATTTTTTTATTTTTTTTGTTCTTTTCCTTTTTTCCTTTTTTCTTTTTTTCTTTTTTTTTCCTTTTTCTTTCCTTTTTCTTTTTTTCTTTTTTTTTTTTTTTTCAGAATGTAATTTTGTTATGGCTTAAAGTGAAATGTCCTGCAAATAGAAAGCAGGAAGGAGTCTGAGTTTATGCTTGTTATTTATTTATTTTCAGAAACAGCAAGAGGGTAAAGACATTTCTCAAAGTGGGGCGGTACTAAGCGGTGCGGTCTGCATCTTTGTGGCTAGTGACGTGGTAGCGGTGCCACCGTTCTGCGGGGCCCGGTGCTGTTGGGCCTGTTGAGCCGGGGATTGGAAGTTTGGGAGGAGAAGGTGGTGTGAGGGTCCATCCAGCCTCTCCTCTCCCATTACTGCGCCACTGTTTCCTACTCAAGCTCATCTCATCTGTCCTTACAGGTCTTCTCCCGATATTGGTCACGTTGGGGTACCTTCTCTCCTCGCTCATTCCCCAAGGGCATGAGTTGCCTCTTCCAGCTTTGCTCTTCCCTTCAGCAGCTTTTTCTGGAAGGCCGAGATTTCCACAGGCTGTAGGTGCACAGCCTCACCACAGCCTCCTGGTGCTTTAATGGAGAGAAGGGCTGGCTGAGGAGAGGGCAGCGTGGCCTGCCTGCAGCCCCTCCAAACACCGCAGCAGAGATTTGCAGATACTGTGGCAAGGGGAAAGAAAGGCCCAGCAAACTCACATTAGGCTCTACTGCTAAGGGCAGAGAAAGAGAGGACGCAAGGACTTTCTGTTCTGGAGTAATATGGGTATCGTATTGATATACACAGTTTGGTGTTGTGTATATTAGAGTTGGACTGATGCTACAATAGTGGCTCTCTGCTTGGCGTCTCTGAGGAAAACTTGTGCAAGTCTTATCTGTAATTTTACAATCCTTGCTAAAGATTCAGTACTCTACTCCCAAGCAGCCCTGGGATTTGCGAAGCCCTGGATTCCAGTGTGGTAACCCTTTGAAGTTCCCTAACTAGACCTTCTTGAGGCAAATGCCTCCTCATAAAGGCCGGAGTTGGGCAAGCTGAAGAGCTGCTTTTGCATAGGACACTTGGTAGGAGAAGAACTTTCAT
The DNA here is from genome assembly GCF_059628265.1 of Tinamus guttatus. Taxonomy (NCBI): domain Eukaryota; kingdom Metazoa; phylum Chordata; class Aves; order Tinamiformes; family Tinamidae; genus Tinamus; species Tinamus guttatus. The sequence continues at coordinate 1,353,801 of NW_028289031.1, forward strand.
GTCAAGCTGTCCCAAAAGAGCACATTTGGCAAACTTGTTATGAATTTTTTCAGCTATTTGGCTATAGGAAGAAGAAACAAACCCATTTATTGGCTGGCGCTGCAGTTTGTAGGCTCTTCAGCCAAACTGAAAGCCTGTGTTTCTGGGAATAACATCCTGAGCATGACCGTAAGAAACCGACTGACTGGTGACTTTGGGCTATTCTCACTTGATATATGTTAATCATAGGTCAAAAGCTACGTAATTTTCTACTGTGCTTGCTTAATATTACAAACATATATACATTGTGAAAGCTAAAGTAATTTTTTGACTTTTAAAAGTAGTTTATTGTTTTCTTCATCAATTACTGAATCAGATGTCATTTCACTATAGAGTAAAGCAGTAAGATTTTGTACACCATTCAAAATCATATTCAGTCCTTTTCAAGTAAAATAACTTGTGTAAAGGGAAACATTTTACGACTCCATCGCAAAACAAGCTTGCTCAAAATATAAACTTTCTTAATTTCTGTCTGTATTTTCACTAAGTTATTGAAAAGACTCTTTTCAATATTTTCACCCAACAAGGAGCTGTTAGATTTGCTGCTAAAATTACAAATTTTAAAAGCAATTTTTAACAAAAACAAAATAAACATTCAAGTGCAAGTCATCTGTGCTCTTCTGAAAAGGTTACTTAATTAAAGTACAAAGGCACCATGCCTAAATCCCCTGTGCAAAGCAAAGCTCATAAATCTTATGCATAGAATAACAGGAAAGTAATGAGCAGGTGGAGTTATTTTGGTAGAGATGCCCCAGTAAAGAAGGTCTTTTTGCTGTTTAATATTGTTAGTTATTTTAAGATTATGAACAATATCTTCAATTTACTTTCAAACCATATTAATGAATGTTGGTGTTCAATGCAAAGGAGGAAAGGTGACAGTTACTATTCATAGTTATATTATTGTGGAAGAACAGGCACCCAGTGAGGTTGGTGGTGTGTGGAAAATTTCACAAATGCAAATTAGCAAATGATTATTATGGTTTTACTTAAAACCACCCTCTTGTCAGTATGAGCATGTCCCCTGTAGTTTTTGCCCATTACTTACATTTCTTTTGAAATGTTCTTGACCAGTTTTGTGTTGCTTTGACTTCTGCTCTGAATTGCAATGCCTTGAAAATATAATTGACTGTGTTTAGCAGACTTTCTAAGAAAAGGAGTAGAAAGTTCAAAGCTATAGAAGGTTGGTAGCAGAACAGAGGAGGATTCTTAATACCTTCTCATAGATTATTTAGCTAACTTGAAACTTCCTTGGAAAATGATGCTGTTTGAAAATGTTTTTGAAAATCTTGTTTGTTTTGTGACAAAGTAGTGTTTATTATATTCCTTCCGTGCATATTCAACCAGGAGAGAAAAGCTGGGTAATGTATAGCGTGCTTGTTAATTTTATTTGAGTTTGATTATTTGAACTGTGAAACATGAAGTTCTGCACCAGCACTGCTCACAGGCAGCAGATGAAGTCTTTACCAGAGAGATTAAGCTGCTTTTTTTGTGTTGAGTATCGAAAGTACCAGCAATTCAAATTACAGCACAGTGTATCTTCTTAATTGATCTTTCTTTCGGGGGGAGAAAAAAAACCCCTTATCTTTAATTTTGTTTGAAAATAAAAACTTGGTTTTATGTGGTTTCTTAGCCACAGGGGTATTGGAGTTTTTCCACTATTCTTAATCTCCTTGTAAATATTTGTTCAGTTATTGGAACTTGTTCTGTTTCTTTGTTTACTTGTTTGCTCTGTCCTTTGCTTCTGTTTCTGTAAAACCTTGACTAGAAGTATTTCCAAAACATTATAAGACTGTTACCACAACCGACCTTGCATATTATACTGCACTCAACTCCTCAGAACTCTCCATTGCCCCTGTGAAAATGCCACCAGCAATTCCTACCATGAAAAAAAAAGATTTGCTGACCAGAGTCTCAATTATTAATTAACAAATTGGATGCACTCTGCACCAGTCATTGCTAAGCACAGAACAGGTCATCATCATCATGTCCAAAGCTCCTTCATCAGCATATTGCAAGGATTATTTTATCTGTTGTCAAGCGGTCTCCTCAGGGAGAGTTTAGCCTCCATGAGTGCTAGCCCTTCTGCACGGGTGAAATGTCCTGCTCAAAAATCTGCTCCAGCTAATGTCCTCTGCTAACTTCTCTTTCTTTGCCGTGGGAATGTGCGTGCCCGATCAAGAATCTCTTAGCATGAAGTTTACACGCTGCCTTTCTGCACTTCCGTTTGTTGGCTTAACTCTTGCTATTTACAAGAATGATGAGTAATGTTGGGTACCTTATCCCATAAACGGATTCAAATAATTAAATGAGACTAGCAGGCCTAGGTTCACAGCAAATTAAAAGGGTGCACTTAATCTCATAATGCGGTTAAACCTGACACACGCCAGGACATTGGATCTGGGCTCCAGGACTGCACACGACAAGGCTATCTTGAAAGTTTACATATGTTCAGAAGAGATAGGACAAATGCACAGGAGAAGAGTACATTTTCCTTAAGTACTAGCAGGCCTGAACTGCTGCAGTTTGCTGAATACTCAGCAAATAGGGGAAATAGCACTTTGTGATGCCTGTATTTATATTTTTCATTAGGCATCCACTATAGACAGTCTTTGGAGAGAGCCTAAACTGACATTCAGTCTTGCTTCTTATGCCTGTTCTTAAGTTTGTTGAGCAGTGAATGTGTAATTCTCACCCATTTTAATCACCTAACATATATATGAGCCTTTTAATATTGTTCTTTACCACTTCGTGTAATAAAGGCCCACCTGCAGTATGTAGTTGGTTTTTTGCAGTGTTGATACCACTATTGTTATGTTGCAATATGATTTGTAGTAGTGCTGTATTTTCAAACTCCTCTTGTGCAATATCCTCTTGGCTCTGGTATCTGTCCTCTCCATATCTAATGCTGGTATAAAATGGAAGCTTTCTAAATTCCTTTAACAGGAAACTAAGAGCTCATCTGATCAGGACTAAGTTAACTTTATTCCAAAGTGCTTTAAAGTGTTAGGTTTTTAAGTGAAAAAGGTGTAATTTACAGAAGCAAGTCACTTCATCAAGAAAATCACAGCAAACGCCAAGTGTAAACAATCCCTAAATTATAAAAAGAAATTGTCTCATCTTGCGTGCCTCGTTCACTGAAGTCATAAGTGAGAGCAAAACCGGTGTGGTGACAGGCCCAGTTGTGATAGTGAGAAGTTGCTGAAATTATACTAAATATATCTTCTGAAAAAATAAATTTACATGTTTGGGCCTAGACATTTGTCATAGTTAGCTATTGTCCCTCCTTCTTTTTTTTTTTTTTTTTGTAAACATTCCCTCAAGTGTTTGTTATTATGGTAAGATCAAAAAAAAAGTTGATAAAAGTTTAAGTATTTCGTAAGCAATTTTAGTGGTTGTGACTGTGAAATAACAGTTCAGTAACATTATTTGGCATTTTTAATGAAATTTAATACAAAGCTGAACTGGTCAGTCAACACCTTTTTTTAAATGTACAAGGTAGCCTCTAATATTCTTCTGTGGGAAACTAGTCATATTGTATAGATCCATCTTTTTATTCGAGGAAATATGATTTTGTTTGTCTTAAACTATTTCACATGAACAAGTGTCTGATCATTCAAAAACTTAATCTTGTCTTTAAAATATTATAGACCTTTCAATTTATTTATAATTTACACGGGCACATGTTAAGGGGCTCTCCATCCTCTCTATTCTAAAATCTGAACAAATATTCCTTAAAAAGGAAGTAGTTTGATTGGAAAAACTCATGTAAGAGTTTTGTGCAATTTGGAAATTTCAGACTTTAGACAAAGGTGCAGGTATAGATAAGTAGTAATCATGTTGAGTGACACAAAAAAAAATTCTGTTACATCAGCCCATGAAAAAAAGACTTATGATTTGTATAGATATGTGGGACTCCTGATGTGCACACCAGCTTGTCCTGATTGCTTTGACTTGTGCCTTTTTAATGCTGTGGAGGTTGTGTTAAAAGTACCAAAATTTGAAATGCAAATCTTGCATGCAATCTAGATCTAAAAAATGTCACTGAAGGTTCCTGATACTCCAGAGTCTTTGGGAATAAGTCTGGTTTTCTTCTGAAAGCAGGTTGTGCCTGCTTTAATTTAAGCTAGGGTATTTGTGACCCTACTCATGGTTTCCTTTCAGACATGGATGCAATGCCCCAAAGGGCAGGAGGCCAAAAAAAAAAAAAAAAAAAAAGTCACAACACTTTTACTCATAGTTTATTTGTAAACCAGGTAAAATACCCTTGATTAGGTCTCAGCTGGAGTGTCATTTGAGATTTGTCAGATTGCACCTAAACAGCGGGCTTTTTCCTGATCAGCCAAAAGATAGGGAGAGAAAAATAAAAGCTATTTCCAGTTTGCAGGCAGGACAACCGTGCTGAATAAATGTGCAACTGTTAATGAATAGCTGTTTCAAATATTTACAGGAGGCAAAAGAAAAGAAGATTGGCATTCAAAGCAGCTGTGCCAAGGGAGAGCTATTAAAAGTAAACATGATAAATGATGTTCAAGTGCTCATATAGCTGTCAAATATCACAGATATTCAAAAGTGGAAAGTGTTGGAAGTGCAATGTACTGTATGGCCAGCCATGCTGCTAGGCGTGGTGGGTAAGTTTGTTTTTTTTTCCACCTCAAGTTCTTCATAAAACTAAGATTTGTCAAATCAAAAGGTAAGGATCTAACGTACAATATGCAAGAACCTTGATTTTTTTGTACTTTACATTGAATGTGCAAATGACTTATTTTGTCTTGTAGGTCAATGCATATTTTCATGCATTCACATATTTCAAGACCAATTTCTTTTTTGGGCTGTTTTAATAAAAATATATGAAAGTTTATGCTAATAAAAACAATGGATTTTGCTATGGGTCTTACAGGCATCTGTACTGAAGGATGATAGTGATTAAACTGTAGGTAGATTGTTGCTTTGACTTTGTAGGACTTTGGAAAAAAAAGTGTGTATATAGTAGGTTAGCAAATTTATGTGCTTCTGTAGTTGCACAGATTTTTCAGGTTATCTGGAAAGTATTATCTTTCAGATCCATTTTCATTTCTTCTCAGTTGACTTCCAACCTCTTAGCAGAGACATTGTGTTTTTGTACCAGACTGTGAAGCTAGCTTCACAGAAACTATCATGCTGTTGACTCCTGTGAAAATAGGTCATGGCTTATCTATCACTGATGTAGAGAAATACAAAGGCTACAGAAAAGATGTCCTTATTTATAGGAGACTGTAGTTGATACTGTTTGTGGTATCTGGATATTACTTTTGTTCCCTTTTTGAAATTATTTTCAAAATGAGGAAGTGATGCTAAAGTACAAATTGAGATGGGTTTAAATATTAGTTCAGCTCTTATGTGTGGCAGGTAAGCAAAAGCAGAGTTCATGTAACCAGAGGCACATTTTTACTGAAATGTTTCAGGAGCCTGATACGATACGTTGCATCAATTGCCATCTTACCTGTGTGTGCATGAACTTCTGCCCTTTAGCATTGAAATTCATTGTAAAATGGACATGAGTTCAGCTCTCTGGGCCTCTCTTGGGAGCAGCCTAAATATGTCTGTTTTATGTTTGGTTTCTTGAACTTCCAAAGCTGCTCGTAAGTGTTTGTATGCTGATGTCAGAGCAAAGAGGAAGAAGTATGAAAACACATCTTTGCTTTATTTGTATATACGTCTTTATTGACAAGAGATTAGTTTAGTGGTCTCCTTGAAAAGTAGGTCTGGGGGAAGTTTGCCAGACCCATTGCCTATCAAATTGTGGTGGAGTGAGAAGTGCAGTGATGAAGGAGGCAATGGGAGAAGAGGGGACCTTCCCCTACCTCAAGATAGCCAAACTTCAAAGCCCGACTCTTTTTTTCCAGTTAATTTTGAGTATATGATGGCACGGTAACAGTATAATTTCCTGAAATGATCAAAGATAGCAAATTTCTTCTTGGTTTCCTTTGCATGGAACTTTGAATGCCACTGGACACTGATGTGAAAGTTAACATCATGTTAGATCTTGAGATGACCATGGCTGCCATGGACCAACAAGCTTGCTTTCATTTTTAGGGAAGTACGGCCATTGCTTTCTCTCCTAAATGGATCTTACAATAGTTAATCTCCTTTTGTTGTTTCAAGGTTGCAGTGCTGTGCTGTATTTCACATGTGTCTCTTCAAGAACCAGGGCTCTTCCCTGCCGAGTCATTATAGAATCGTTTACAGAAACATTGGCCATACATTTGCCTAACACCTTTTGAATATCCTGAAAATATCTGTCTCTGTATGTTTCCCAGCAGTATTTTCAATCAATTAACTACCACCATGTAAAGAATTTTGTTTGCCTTTTTTTTTTCTCCCCCACCCCAGTCCTTCTCAAAACTTGCCTGTTAGTTGTGTCTTGTGCCCTTGGTTCTTATTGTAGGATTTGGTGAACAACAATTTCACATTAAGGTTATCCAACAACTGGGTGATTTTTGTGAACCACAAGTTTACTTTCATCCCGGCCCTAACCTGTGCAAACAGACTTTTCTGCCTCCCCTTGTAGGGTGGCTGCTCCATGTCCTCAGTCATTTCTCCCCATTCTCTAAATTGCATATTCTCCTTGAGACATGGAGCGTGCTGATGCCCACAGCGCTTGGGATGGGATCACAGCAAAGCTCTGTGTGTTCACAAAATAATGCCTCCTGTCTTGTTCTTGAGCGCCTTCCTGACAACGTTCTCCAACATTTGGGTGGCTTTTCCTGGAATGCTGCTCCATGCTGTCTGTGATTTCCAAGAGCTGTCACTGACATCTCTGAGATCTTTCTGATTTGGAGCTGTCAGTTCTGCATTGAGCATTGTGTAGGCATGACTAGCAGTATCTTAAATTTGTCTACATTATCATGCATTTTTCTATGCTTAGGCTCACTTAGCAGCTTTTTGCTCACTTAGTCAGTTTGGGTATCGCTGCCATAGCATGGTGTTTGACAAAGCTTTCTGAATTGCTGTCATCCCCAGTCCTGGAGACTGTGGTGCACACTCCCACTGCCTCAGCAGTGGTGCAGATGTTGAATAAGACTAGTTCTGACTTAGGTCATTTGCAGGGCCCGCTGCCAACTCCGTCTTGAAAAGTAACACTTAAGTCTCCTAACCATTGCTCCCTATCCTTTAACCTGCTTCTAGCCAAGGAAGAACCTTTCTTCCAACAACTGTGGCAACTCAGTTCCTCTAATAACCTTTTATATGGAGTTTTGTCAAAGGCTTTCTGAAAAGCCAGCTACATTTTCCCTTCATTTATGTGCTTATTGGCTTGCTCATAAAACTCAGTCAGTGGGTCTTCATATTACAACGTGCGATGCATTTTAATTCATGGAATGGATAACTACAGTGTACTAGATGGTTCAAATTATTTGAGTTGACTCCTGCCAATGCCATTTAGCTTCACATGCATTTCTGGCTGCTGCTTCAGCAGTTTTTGTTAAGCTTTAGTGAATCACTTGATAGTTCACAGTATCAAGCCATCCTTGGCTTTGCTGGCGAAGGGCATTTTGTTTGGCCTAACCTTTTATGTGCAGTGTCAGGATAATGTTTGTGCACAACTTGGGTATGATATGAAAAGCAGCTGAGTGACACTGCAGGTTGTGTTTTGCATTATGGGATCCTCTCTTCCTATTTTCTCATGGGGTATGTGTTTTCAGGGTAGCAGCTAGTAGTGAGATTCATGAAACAGTTTTTTTTTTTTTTTTTCTTAGGGTTGGAAGGGACCTCTAGAGGTCATCTAGTCCAACCCCCCCGCACACGCAGGGTCACCTAGAGCACGTGGCACAGGACTGCATCCAAGCGGGTTTTGAAGATCTCCAGAGAAGGAGACTCCACAACCTCTCTGGGCAGCCTGTTCCAGTGCTCTGTCACCCTCACTGTTAAGAAATTTTTCTTTAAGTTCCTATGGAATTTTTGGTGTTTCAGTTTCCGGCCATTTCCTCTAGTCCTATCAGTGGCCACCACTGAAAAGAGACCATCACCGTCCTCTGCACTCCCTCCCTTGAGGTACTTATATACACTGATCAGATCCCCTCTCAGACTTCTCTTCTCCAGGCTGAACAGGCCCAGCTCCCTCATAGGGCAGATGTTCCAGGCCCCTGATCATCCTTGTAGCCCTGCGCTGGACTCTCTCCAGCAGCTCCACATTCCCCTTGTACTGTGGGACCCAGAACTGGACACAATACTCCAGATGTGGCCTCACCAGGGCTGAGTAGAGGGGCAGGATCACCTCCCTCGACCTGCTGGAGACGCTCTTCTTAATGCGCCCCAGGATCCCATTGGCCTTCTTGGCCACAAGGGCACACTGCTGCCTCATGGTCAACTTATCATCCACCATGACACCCAGGTCCCTCTCTGCAGAGCTGCTCTCCAGGAGGTCGGTCCCCAGCCTGTACTGGTGTCTGGGGTTATTCCTCCCCAGGTGCAGGACCTTGCACTTGGCCTTGTTGAATTGCATGAGGTTTTTCACCACCCAAAGTTACGAGGAGGAAACAAGTACTCCAGACCACAGAGGGGTGCATGGTTCTCCTTACATCAAGGGAAGGGCATCATACAGTACATGGGTTTCTGAATGCTTCTCTCAGTGCAAGAGAAGGGGCTAGGTGATTTTAATGTATATTTAACATCCTGTGTCATTCTGCTGCCTTTTTGTCTTGTTTTTCTGTTGTTTTTGTTTTGTTTTACAGTTTTACCACAGTCTTACATGGGCCTTGTCTTTTGCATCCATAGGTAGTGGTCTTTTGGGGGAATAAATTTCAAATTGCTGAGCAGTTTCAAAATAAAACTAGGTGTATATATTTATACTGTCAAAACAGATTGCTGTTAAAAACATATAGTATGGTTTTTAAACTGTACAAATACTCCAGAGAACAGGAAAATCTGGTTTTCCTGGCTTTCATTTTTTTTCTAAACCCTTCCCGGTTACATAGTAGGGACCCTATTCGTTACAGAGCAGGACTTTATTGTCTGGGAGCAAACAATAAGCTGGACATACTTCCAAGCAAGAAATAGACATTAGCAATAACACTTTTGTAAAAATGTAGTTTTTAGCCTGAAGAATATTGCTGGAAGAAATAAAATGATGTAGTGTTGATTTAATGTGAATAATGCAAGTGATATGTAATGCCCTTCAAATAAGTGCTAAGGATGAACTACCTGTAATATGAATTACCTTAGTATGAATTATGCGTGTGTCCTTGGAATAAAATTTGTGTGGCCTGGATTATTCACACAAGTTAATATTTTATCACATTTTGATTCTACTGTAACTGCACTATTGAAGTAGCGATGACATTAACAGAATTTTGTGTATAACACATTTTGTGAAAGCAAGACTTAATAACCAGAGCTTCTAGTGGGTGTATATGAAAGAGAAAAAGCTAATGCTAAAAAGCTAATTCAAGGTAATTTAATGTTCAGTGTCAGCAGAGAAGTTCAGATGTTCCCATTTTACCTGACCGAAGAAAAAATTTCACTCAAAATCTGTGATTTTAATAGAATATATAGGTAATCTATCTGGGCATATTTTATGTGTTATGGAGAAATGTGCTTGCAGACCTTCTCTTTCATTTAAATACTGAAGATAAATACACCTTCTGCTGAATCCTACCAAGTATACTTAGTTACTGGAATAGGTGAAGTAGATTTATTTTTTCCCCCTCCTTCAATGCTTTCTGGTTTTGCGAGTAGTATTTTATTGTTTTGTATTTTAAAATATTTTCATTTTAATACTTTTAGTATTTTATAATATCATACATGATCTATTTAATATACTATGTATTATTTTTTACATTATTTTTGTATCATATTATAACTTACCATTTAATATTTTATTTATTTTTCTGTCTTCCATACAAGAAGAAAGTTTTTACCGCTCTTTGGTGTCTAAAGCAAAAAGACGCAAGCGGTGAATCCGGGCCAAGCTTGCTCACAGCATCACAGCAGTGATTCCTGTGGTGGCTGCTGCTGCTGCAGCAGCCGTGGCACATCCGAGTCTGAAGCAGCCCCCAGCACCGGGGCTAGTCTGCCACATCTCTGGCTGGCACCCTCCCTTCTTCTAGGCTGGATCCAGTGCAGTAATCCAGAGGACCTCCAGCACAGCAGCGAGAAGTTGAGGTCTTCTATTAGCTGTGAAGAGAGGAAGGGTGTTCTCTACCATTTTACTCTTCTCCTTTTTACTGTTCCCATTTTTCTTCTTTTGTTAGTATACCAGTACTTGCATTTTTCTCATTTTTCCCAGCAGTGGCAGAGCAATGAGAGATGAACTTGTAGAAGCAGGAAGATGAAACTTCTCAGCTACTCCATTTGGTTCTTTGCAACCATGGGGATCAATATTTCCCTTGAGGTGCAATCAACCAAATGCCAGCGTTTGCTTATCTGTGAGGTTTGGAATAAGGAGCAGCAGGCAAATGGGTTTTTTAAAATGCTTTGTTGGCTCCCACTGTTGAGTTCTTTTTTGAAGACCGATAAATAGGACATAATTTGTGTCTTATGTATTAAGTACAGTGTCTGGTCCTTTAAAGGTTCCAAGAAATAATATTGTAATAAAAGCAATAACGTGTTTGCATTTTTAGTATTCTGTTACCACAAAACATCCCCACAGCAAATAATAAAACAGAAGTTCTGTTAGGTTTCAGTCTTTCATGCGTGGTTATTATAATGTGCAAGATCCTCCATCATAATTTAATTTTGCAAGCATCTAAGCATGAGGTATGTGTTTTTGTATTAAAGTTTATTTTGACATGGGTAGTTGTATGGATTACAATAATTTTATTTAAACATAATAAAGATAGAGCTGTGAAGCTATCTTTTTTTTTCTTTTTTTCTTTTTCTTGGTCCCTCTCTCTTCCGATAGGAAACTCTTAACTCTTGCTTTCTAAAGATTTTTGCTTGATTCTTAAATGTACTTTAGTGTATTTTTTGATATTTAATTATTTGAATTTGCATATGGGGCTTGTGTAGTCCCTTTAAGTAAATGATATTACTTCTCCAGCTGTTCCTAAATAGCCATTGTGCTGAACAAGCACTTACTGCAATATGTCCTTGATAAAATTAATGAAAGCATCTGTAGAAGCAGCAACGGCAGCTGCAGTGCCTTATGGAAGCCAACTTCTGCTTACCATTACGATGAAAGGGATAGTTCTGCGCTCGGGCTGGAAGCTCGCGCTGGCTGGCTCGCAGCATAGAAATGCGCTGCACCTGCCGCCGCGCGCCCCAGCCCCGCGGCTCGCTGATTGCCTGTGCTCGTTAGCGGCATTGTTCCTGGTGGGGTGGCAATGATGTCACCCTTCCAGCCCCCCGCGCCACCCCGCAGGCTGGATAATAACTTCCCGCCGCCGTTTGGCGGCGTGGGCCGCGTTGGAGCCGTGCGGGCGCTGAGGCGGCCGGCCCTCGCCGTCGGCGCGCGTCGTGGCGCCCGAGGTGGAGTGAAGCACCAGTGCATGTTTAGGGCCATCGCACCGCTCCCAGCCGGGGCCCGGGGCCTTGTGTGGATAGGAACCGCTCGAGGTGGCGGGTATGCAGCAAGTACTGCAGCACCATCTGCTACTTTCTCGTTTTCCCATTAGTTGCTCTATCCCCCAAGCCTGGGCTGCGTGGACTTTGAACAGCATTTTGTCTCTTCATTCGCTTCTCTCCTTTTAGTTTGGGATAGACCCAAACAGTGGAGCTGATGTGATGTGATACAGCAGCTCTTGTAAGTAGAATGTGCTAATAAACCTCTTTTCATGTGTTGCATGCTTCCTTTTAACCTTCACTCAAATGGCTCACAGTAAATTCTGTTCTCATTGTATTTTCAGTTTTCCTTGCATATATTCGTTGTTTATACGTATTTCTCGTAAATGGCTAATGGAATACAACATTGGAATTGGAATGCAGTATTGGAAATACAGTGGAATTTGATTTCGGTGGAGGAAAGAAGATGATGGTGCTGGTCAGGAACAGATTCATACATGGGGTAACTGCCCTGAACGCAGCGCAGTAATGCCTGGGGCAGCTGGTGCCAAGGTTTAGTAAAGCAGACAAGTTTTAATTCAGGCATGTCACTCTGTAGTAGTTCAAGGTTTGTTTGTGTGCGTACGGTCTTGGTATAAAAAGTGTGCTTTATCTTATTTTTGAGCAGCAAAGCCATTTAGGTTTATCAGCTTGACCAAAACCAGTCAACTCCGAAGACTGTTAAGACCTTTGTGTCACTTTTGGGAACCCTTGCTAAATGAAAGCATGAAGAATCCCTTCTTTAGAATGGCCTTGGTGACAGTCCTTTATTGGATGGTTTCTGAGGCCTTGGATGAGTTACCTCTGCAGCCTTGGGCCTGAGAAACTGTGCAGCTTTCGAACGTACTTCCCTGGATGTATTTGAGCTAGTTCTTTTGACAGAATACTGAAGTATTCATCTTACTAAGGTGACGAGTTTCATAATACTGAAGTAAATACTGTTATTTCCACCACGAGTGTTCCTTTCTGTGTCTCTGGGTATCTTGTCCAAGGTGACTCAAAAGTTGTTTGCAAGTCTCTGTTTCTTTCTCTGAGAGCAAGCAAGGCACAGATATTCTGCTTCCATGGTTTAGTCGATTTAGTTAGATTTTAGAGTTCGTGATACTGTAACATGCAAGCGCACAACAAATATTCTCATAAAAACTGTGGAGTCTGTTGACCAGCGTAGCTTATGTATATTGTTACTCAAACATCACAAGATACACTTGAAGTAGTAAATTTGAGTGTTTGAAGTGGACTCAGTGTCCATTTAGCTTTTCTTCCTCCTTTCTGGCTTTTACAGACCTAGTAAGAAATACAAAGTGCCTTCTCTTTAGGAATCGCAACTTAGAAAGTGTATCTTTGCAGAGCCCAGGGGCAATGCTTCTGGTGTTGCTCCTTTATTTCGCTTCACAAAGCAAAAGGGATATCGTTTTGCTGTCTTTGATATATGTTTAGCATACCAGGAAAGACTAAAAGAGAGCAGATCTTAACTGCTGTAGAGGCTATTCGTCTGTGCTGGACATATGTTCCACCAACATATATTCCAGTATGTATTCCACAGTAGAGAATTTCCCTAGCACATACCAACATCTCTAGCCTCTCCCTGATCCAAAATGCTCTCCCTGAACATGCTAAAACACATTAAGCCATTCTTGATAACAACCTGTGACCCTTGATGTAGAATCTTCTAGATAAAATGAAGCTCTTATGTGTGCAGTGTGCCCTTGTCAGAGCCTCGTCCTGCCCATGTTCCTAGGGAGACCTAAGCATCACGTTAAGTACATCAAGCACAGCTTGAGAGCTTGGAGGTGTAGGGGGTGGGAGGTTTGATTTTTTTTTTTAATCTAAGCAGATCTAATGTAAAAAAAAAAAAAAACACTTTCTAGGAAAGTACTACTTAGTAGGTCAAAAAAAATCCTGTTTCTGGCCCAAATCATAGGAAGCTCACTACGAATATAGACAGAGGGGGAAAAAAGCAGCACATTGGTCTCAGCCAAGATCCTAGCTTGCACCATTTCAATATTTGTTTTGCTTGCTTTTTAAACACAGTTCTGCTTCTGTCTCAACCCTGTCTGACATACTTGCCTAGAGAGGCACGTGTCTTTGGAGGGGGAACTTGTTTTGTCTGGGCAGGCAGAAGCCTCTGGTGCTGTTTCTGTTGGCCTTTGCTTTGCCTCTCATATGAGGTGCAACTGTCAGTAGCAGTGAAGTTCCCAAGTCAGATGAAAAGAGCAGCTCTCACATCCCGGAGATCAATCTCTCCCTTTTCCATCTTCCAAAATATACGTGCTCCATTCTTAATGATCAAGATAAATCCTTTAATTCTATAAAAGCTGATGACAGAATGAATATAAACAACAACAAAACAAACCTCGGCCAGTTCTACACAAAATTTCAGTGTGAACCATCGTGACTTGCACTTGTGTTATTTGTCTGATTTGCTATCAGTACGTGGTAGTATTGGGAAATCAGGAAGGTTAGAAAAAATGTGTATATGAGGATACATTTATATTTTGCTTTTCTTAACAGAATAATTACATAAACTGTGCTCTCCACGGCTCATGAAATGTTTTACCAATAACAAATACAACTTTTGTCATCTGTTTAGAGGAGAGATGTATTTAGAAAAGAGACATTAATTCTGAAGTGTAGGACTTCAGAAGTGAGTTTGCAGCTGGACACAACATGAACGGGCTGAACCCTTATGATGTGCTGTGGGGACATCAGCAGTTACTCGTCATCAGTAAGTGCTGGGGGGTTGAGGTGTGCTTGCCAAATTAGAGGGAGGCAAGATGGGAGTGGGAGCAGGGGAGGGAATGGTCAGGGAATGGTTCTTCATGAAGAAGGAACGTGCTGAGTTGCTCAAGCCCTTGAACAGTGCATGAACTTCTATTGAGTGCTTTGTTTGGGAATTTAGTACTGAAATGTTTTGAATATTGGTAGGAGAGGAAAGGTAGATCTTATGTTTGCCTGTTTTATTGGATCTTAGCTTTTTTTTTAAGTGTATTTTTCTTAATTCACAATAACACAGTGCTCTTTTAATTGTTGGGTTTATAATTTGCTTTTACTGCTTTTGTTGAACGTATTTTGTAACAGGAGAGGTGAAAATATTCATAAAACTTGGCTCTATCTTCTCCCCACAGCTTTTTTGAACAAATGCTTCTGAATTCTTCTGTCACTGTTCTAACTTTTATTCTTAGGATGCTTAACTTGTCATTTGTCATGACATGAAACTCGCTTTCTATACTTTAGATCAATAGAATATTTGTAAAATGAATACTAGCGATCAATTTAATGATAGATTTTAATCCACAGGTTAAAGGTATACATGATTCATAGCATGCTAGAATTGCTTGTGAATTAGACCAATTTATTTATTCTAAGCATATTTAGTGCAACTATAATGTGATTAGTTGAAATGAATTGGTTAATATTTGAAGTATCGAGGATTAGAGATTTTAAACCAGAAGAGGGCAGCAATGCCATAAAAAATAATTTGGGCTCCATTATCTTCCCTTTTCTGTTTTGCCAGTAAGTCACATGTATGTGTTCTGCTAATTTCCTAGACAGACTTTAAGATAAGTAGCATGAAAAAAGTCTGTTAATACCATTGCACTGGTTATTATTTCAATAATATTTATTTGAGCAGCTTCTTTCTGCCAAATTTATTAACTTAAGGAAGCATATGCAGAGAACCTGCAGATTATTTTCTTTAAAGTGTGTTTCTAAAATGAAAATTAATGTTACGATGTTTTGATGATTTCTGGTTTTACTATATCTGTCTCTAAGTGATTCTTCAAAATCTTTTGTTTTAGTTGTATCTGTCATTAGTTTTAGGGAGTATCAAGCTGAATACTCTTTTGAGTTACGTGTTATAAGCAATAAATCATGTTGGGCAAATATATGGTGTTGTATTTTAACAACCATACTGTTACTAAGATATAGCTTTAGAAACTGTAGTATGTTGTGTAAATGCACTAGAGGCTATCAGTTAATGTGAAATACTTCCGTATAGAATGTCTTGGGGTCTATATGAAATCTGAGTTAGTCCCTGGGTATGAAGAACTGAAATTTAGTTGATAGTTGTGATCATGTATCAGTTGCAGGAAAATATGGTGTGTTGTCTGTTTGGTGTATATTCTAACAGGTAGCATAAGGGGAGAAGAATGGTTTTGCTGTATTCTCCATAAGTACAGGAAAATAGGTCTGCTGAAGAAGGTAAGGCTCTGCATATTCTTCTTATAGAACAGAGCTGCTTCTTGGCACTCAGAAGTGCTGTTATAATTCTGTAAGTGACAGGGAGAGAAGACAGGCAAAGCAATTTGCACTGCTGATTTTGGTGCTGAGGGATCATCTGAAGAATAACTGGAGCTATTTTTGTGGCATTAGTGATGTGTGGGCATGGAGGGTTCTCTTATGGCAATGTTAGGTTTGAAACTTCTCTTTTCACAGTGATCTTTCAGACAGGAACGGAATAGCAAAAATCACTCTTCCAGGATCCACAAATGTTCACATGTTACAAAAGAATTGAAATACAGAGAGGAGGCTGTTGTTTCACCATCTGGGAAAGAATTAGCATTTCATTTCTATTATCTGCTTCTCTTCTGGTTTTAGAAGCTGACTCACTATCTGAACACACTAGAGGACTTTTCCTCATACACTGATTTAAAGCCAGGCTATATCCTGGTTAGTATGGCTAATGGTTTCCTGGCCATGGTGCACGACGCGTACCTACATGACACTGTTAAGTATCATGATATGTGATAGTCACTCTTGGGCATGAATAAAGAAGTAAAAACACCTTTCCTTGGGAAGTAAAGTCTTCTCTAGCTTGGGTATGTGTAACTGTCTGTGCTGCTGGCTGGCTAGACAGGCCTTGAGAAGCTTTGTCAGTCTTGACTAAGCCATGACTAAGGCAGGAAGTTTATGGATCAAGAAATCTTTAAATATATTAAGGTGGCAGTATGGTTTAAGGGTGTCTGAGGTACATTAGTTATGTTACAGTCATTCTCATGATTACTCCTGGAGAATTTCTAGTCCTAATCTGCCAGTGTGAGCAAGGTGGCAGAATGCAGAAATATGTGCCAGGGTCACAACGCAAGTGCCTCCCAGTGACTGCATCCCTCCTCCAACCCAGCAACCCACTAGAAATGAAATTACTTAACATTAACTGTCGCACATGCATAGCAGGACAAACTGGGCACAAATACAAGGAGCTATTGAGTGACTACAGTCTCATATGTTATCGCATGCCACAGGCATGAATTCTTTTAGAAAGACATATCCATAAGTTTGGATACAGCTTGTAATTAAATTCTACAAAATCCCAGCAAGACTCACATAAATGTTTCTGCTGTTCTCTGAATGTTGCTTTTCCACTGAAGATATAGTGCATTTTATTCTGAACCAAAGGTGCATGTTAGCATTCTTGCCGATGAGCTATCTCAAATGATTTGGGGAAAGCAAGATAATGTAATTAGGCTTCACCTGATACCACAGACTTCAGTTTTAAAAATGTATTTATTTGACTTTAGGTATGGAATTGAACAACTTCTACTTGATGTTTGTAAGTCCATACGTTTTAGACTTTTTTAAGCTTTTAGGCAAACTTGACAGAAAAAAAGATGCCCAAAGGAAACAGGATTTCAAATATCTTGGGATTTTTTTCTGCATAGTTTCATTAAAAATAAATAAATAAGTGACCAAAAAAGCTAGTTGTCCCAGGAAAGAAGAGTACACTTCTTAGGTTCACTTGATGTGTTAACTAGCAAGAATGTGCAGGAGTTAAAGTTCAGTTTCCACTGAATATCTACGGATATAATTTCCTTATTTAGGCACCTGAATTAGATTCTTAAAATCAATGCGAGTAAATCTTCTTCCCCAAAGTGTCAGAACATTCTCTTAGCTTAATTTACAGATGAAAATACATACAGTGCTTTTTACCTCTGTAGCATCTGGCTAAAATTCAAATAATATAGCACCTGAGCTGATATTGTATTTTTTTTGATGGAAGCCAGAAGAATTTTCTCCATGCTGTCTTTCCGTGCTAAGTTTTTTCATTTTCCCTTGATCTAACCACGTCTTAACTTTTTACTTTCAGTCCAGGTTGCAAAGCCTGTTAGGCGTTTCAGTCATGAGAAGTATCTTGTAGGACACAGAAAGAAAGGAAGAAACCCTGAAAACAAAAACCACAGAAATTTATAAATTACGGTGAATTTAATATTATTAAGCGGGAGAAGGGGATTAGTGAGAGACTGTTTCTCCAGATTGTATTACACTGTGGTGTTAAGCAAAGCCTAGATGTTACAACTTATGAAATGTCTTGTAAATTAGATACATAAACACCAACCTGATTTACATAATCCTGCTTCTAGAGACCTCCTGCTTCTAGGTGACTGCTGAATGAATTATTCAGGTTTAATTGTAAGATGGCTTCTGATTTTCTTTTCAGATACGAGGGGTTCTGTGTTCTCTTGCATTTCATAGTTTCAGTATCAAATATTGCGGGACATTTTGATCCTCTTTTCCCACTGCAGGGATGGATAAAATTCGGTTTATTATGTAAGGCACTCTGTGGCAAGCACAATTTGAGTTTAGTTTGATTAGAATGTGTCCTATCAGCTCATCTTGGTTACCTACTCATTAACAATTGTTAATGTAATTTTGTCTGTGCTACATCTATTATATATTATATAAATACTGAATCTTATATGTGATACTTAAAATAGCTGGCTTGCCAATTTTGTATTATTACTGACTGCACTGATTGGACTTAGCTGTGTTCTAGAAACATGTAGGTGTTGTATTTTTAACATCATGCTGCAAAAGCTGTCTCTCCTTGTGTTCTGAGTGTGTTTATATAGGACCTGATTAATAGCCTGTTAACAGTAGAAGTCTTTCTGTGTGCTTAAGTGAGCCTTATTTACCATTGATTTTTTTCCACAGTGCTCTTCTGCTTCCATGTGTTTTCTCTTGTTTCTTTCTGCATATTTCCAAACATGAATTTTGCAGTGACATACTCTTGTCTTTTAGACAAGAAGAGAATAACTGAAATTTATTCTGTTTATAAGTGGGATAACTGAGAATTTGGCCACATGCACTTCAGGGTGGGCCGGGTTTACAATCTGTTTCTTAACCCAGTGCCTCTCAGGTGATGTGCACTGCGTGACCTCCAGATGTAAACAGTAATTGCTGCACATCCCTTCTCAAAACTTAGAGATAATTCTGGCGGTGTATGGGGCTTGGGGGATTTTTCTTTTGTTTTTGGTTTCTAGCTTTTATGCTTAAAGGCCAGCAGCATTTTGTTTGACTGCTCGGATGATGGAAGTGTGTGATACTACATCAAAGGATCTTGGATTCTGCTTCTTACTGTGGAGAAACTTGCGCTGTGGTTTCCCTGTAGAAAAGGAGGGCTTTGTTCAACTACAGGCACAAGAAATAAGCTCATGTACTTTAAAACCAGCAAACAATGTTCAGAATTATAAGTTGGTTCATTAAATAACGTGAATAGAAGCTGCCCCCACCAGCTCTCTCTGTTCCCTCCACCGCACCACACTGGCTCTGGGCAGGGGTTAGGCTTGGGCGTTCGTTTGCCTATTTTCTTCCTCTTCACTTCTTCCTTCCTGCACACTGCTTATGCTTTACTTGTGAAAGGAGAAAAAAGCTTGTAAGCTGTGTGCATTTGATCACGGCTGCCTGGAAACACGGCTCTGGGGCAGCATTAGCAGGAGTGTTGAATGTGAGAAGAGCCCCGAGCACTGAAGAGGCACCAAGGCGAGCACAGCCTTGGTGGAGATGCTGGACAGGTTTCCCTTTGAACGAGCCGTGGGCAGCCTGTCCTGACCGCCATCCTCTAACCTATGTTTTCCTTGAGGACATTTGTGAGAATGGTGTGGTAAAGCGAGAACACTTCTCCTCTCCCTTCTCCCTGGGCGCCACGGGGTATTCCTGCACACCAGCAGCTGGCGTTTGGTAGCTCCTGGGCACTGCGGAGCCTCGCTGCCCGCCCCGGTGCCCATGGCATGGACGGCTCAGCAGGGCTGCTCCTCACAGCCGCAGCCCAAGGCCCGCCCTCCCGGCCCGCTCGTCGCCCGACGCCCGTGGCTCCTCGCCGCTCCTGGGCCCGCTGGTCCCGCGGCAGCGGCGTCGCCCGTGGCTCCTCGCCGCTCCTCCGCCGCTGGTCCCGCGGCAGCAGCGTTGCCCGTGGCTCCTCGCCGCTCCTCGGCCGCTGGTCCCGCGGCAGCGGCAAGGCCGGGGCAGGTGGCACTGTCGGCCCCGCCAGCCCCCTGCACCTGGGGCGCGGGGAGGTGTCGCGGGGCCGTGGGCGGCAGGTGCTGCTGCCTCCTGCCCTGCACCTGCTGTGCCCAGGTGAGTGTGAACAGCTGCCGCGCGTGAGCCGGCGTTATCCGGCGGGTGGGCCTGGACGGGGCCCAGGAACGCGCCTTTTTTTTTTTATTTCCCTTCTCTTTTCTTGCATGCGCGGCTTGGCTGTGAGAGCCGTTTCAAAGCTGGGTTGGCGAGGAGGCAGGGGAGGGAGCAGGGCAGCGTCTGGCAGTCCTGGCGCTGCTCCGCGCGCCGCGAGCGCTCGCATTTCGGGGGGTTGCTAGGCACTTTGCTCGCTGCAAGGGAGCTCCAAGTCGCGCCGCGTTTTAAGTTTTCCGATAAGCGGGCGGCACGTTTTCTAACTTGGAAAACATTAACTTCTTTGCACGGTGCGCTGCCGGCTAGCAATAAGCCGAAGGATAAAGAGAACAGGTTTGAAATTAATACTGCTCTACTGTTTTAATATGGGACCATGATCGCTACGTTATCAATACCCAGTTATGGAAGGAGACTTCCTTGCTGTTACCTTCCCTTATGAAACAGAAGTCCACTAATGATAAATATTTACAGTGGAAAGTTTGAGATATAAATACATCATTGCAGTATTTGCACTAAGTATAGGAAATAGCTCTGTAGGTTAGTCCTGTGGCATAGTAAATGTTTACTTTTAAAGGGCGCCCTCTTTCTATAACTTTTTTTTTTTTAAGGAATGGTTGTGTACAGAATGTTTATATATAAACAGTAGTGTTTAGGGAAGAGTCAAGTGGAGAGAGCAGATAGAGCGCTGAGGAACTCGTTACTCTTCAATCTTTATGATTTCTTTTGTTTTTGAATCGTTGCGACTCTTTTTATGCGCCACCAATTTGGTAAAGAAGGTATTACCGTAGTTAGCCATAGCAACCACAAATGAAAGTGAAAACATCATGGGTCTGTCTTTTGTAAATTAAGGATTTTAAAACGACCGAGTGGGAATGGCCTGGAGCCTTCAAGCTGCCCTTGGTGGGCAGCTCTCGCCTATGGGCAACACCAGCGGTGCCGCGTGGGGTGCACACTAGCAACAGATGCAGTAAAAACCCAGATGCGTCAGAGCTCTAATCTGGAAAACCAAAGAACTACCCAGAAATGTGAAACGGCAGTCCCTGAAATTAGAGTACGGACATTTCATGGTGTTAGCACCGTTGACATACGGCTGGAACTTCCTGCAAATCGGACGGGATCCCACAACATGCACTGAATAGCCCAGCAGGCTGGAAAAGAGAAGGCAGTTATTGCTCTCAGCGTCGGCAGCCTTATTTGTAGGCATGTTGGACACAGATCTGAGCCATTGGTGTATGGCAAAAATGTATTAGGATCTTTGAGAGATTCAGATAGATGAAGGAAAGAACTGCTTTTACACCGCTTCTCTTTTGCTCTACGAAACAGCCGCGATGGAGAGGGAGTCCCAAGAGAACCAGAAAAAAAGTGAAAGTGAAGGATGAGGAAGTTGAACTTTCCATTTGGGCTTCTTTAGTTGGTCAGAGTAGAAAAGGAAGGAGGAACTGTTTGAAGTTAACATTGATTTTTATTAGCATAAAGGCAGGTGCATAGAGTATATGCCCATATTTGGCATAGTGTCAATGAGGATTTTTTTTTCTTTTTTTCAAGTAAAGAAGCTACATATATGCTGGCACAGAAAATATTTAATTTACCAAGAGTAAAATGTTAATCACAGTTTTTTTTTTAAGGTAGTTAATCCATAAAGTTTGGTGTTCCTGAGAATTATAAGAAAAAAAACGTTGGAGGTTGGCATCTCTTTTTAACTATGGGTTCAGGATGACAAGAGACAGTAACACAGGCTTGTCCTGGTGCTCTCATATCCTCCGCTGTCCCTGGCAAGGCCATATTGGAAAGGGCAGAATCTCCTGTCTGGCCTCCTGTCCTGTTCAGTTCTTAATGTCCCAGTGTCAGATCATTAGCTTGTATAAATCAGAAGGATCTTATGCTGCCTTTACACTTGCTGAGGATCTGGTAAGAGAGTCTTAATTAATGCCTTATTCAGAAGTCTTCAAAAATCTGGTATTCAGAAGAATATGAAATACAACAGCAGTATCAAAAGCAGTGATCAGGTGTAGTCTCTTCCTTTACACTTTCATTCCCTTCAACATGTAAAAGAAAACAGTACTGAAGTTAATAAAATTCAATCACTTCAGTGATTCAATCACTTTTTGTTTCAGACTTTCTGTTTGAGGGACGTCTCTTTTGTGCGGGCCAGGATGTTGTGTTCGCTGGCCTTCCATCTTCAGTGGAAAACATTATTTTTCCTTAGGCTTGTTTGTGAAGAAATAGATAGACTTTGGTTTCTTCTTCAAGATAAATTGAAATAGCAAGTTTTATAATAATGGATTTTCTGCCTGTGCAGAATATAGTAACAGGAAAGCATTGGCCATGTATAATGTGTATGGTGGCAGAAGCATCTCAAATGAAAGTAATCACAATTCATTACACTCTATTTTATATATATTATTGCCCCTAAAGAACTAAAATAAATTTTAGATGACACTCTGTGTGGCAAATGAAGTTTCCAGGTTTAATGTGATGAGGGTTGTGATTTGCTCATCAATGCCCTGTCATCATCTTCAGTGTCCTGTGGCTTTAAAAAGAAATGTAAAAAAAAAAAAAAAAAAAAAAAATCCGTGGAAGTGTAACACATTCAAGCACTTGCAGGTGCAATAAATACATGTGATGCCAAAACCAAGTAACTCATATATTTGAGAGGAAGGTGGTTGCTTTCACATACAGTAGTAAGACTAATCATGGTGCCATGTGCTTACTCGAACCATTCCTTTTCAAGCATCTGCTCCCTTAGTGAAAATGTATTTTTGAACACCTGCGGAGCACAATTATTTCCCGCTTCCTTCCCCTGTAATGGAGTTGCGCTCGCTAATGGTTCCGAATGCAGCACACCCCTGGGGAGCCGGGGAAGGCACGTTTTGTTTGTGAGCCCCGGGGGCAGCGCTGTGGCGGGGAGCGTACTGTGATAATCTCCCCAGGCAAATGCGAAAACCCCCTGCGAGGTGTTTGTTGGGGGTAGCTGCAAGGCTTAGCATCTAAAACAAGCCATTTGTAGGCGTGAATTTATTTTATTCCGACTCTAAAATGTACTAGGTTTCCCAAGAATCCTGCACGCTGTCTAATACAAGGCAGGGAATTGTTGAGCCCGTGCTGCATTTCACTGTATTGAATGGCATATACAGTTGCATCCTGTACCTCCTGGGAAGGATATAGGTGGTCAGTTCTCATCATTGCTGTCTTAGACTGCAGTCATTTAAATCGTTTTTTTTTTTTATTTGCTGCTCATAAGGTAAGTTACGAGTAGCTCACTGACTGGTGTAGGTCACATGGCTTTTGCTGGTGGTTTTTGTTTTGTTGGTCCCGGCCACTGAATTCTCTGAATTTGTTATCTTTAGACCTTGGCTAAATTTTTTTTTTTTTTGTATTTTCAGTGTGGCAGACTCTTTCTGATCATATGTAAATTGCTGCTTGGAGAGGATCTAATACAGGCCTTTTTACTGTAGTGACATGTATATGGCAATGGAAAGATTCTTTACCGTGTAATTTTTCATCGTGATTGATGAGTGTAGTGAAAGCAGCTGCAATTTGCAAAAGCAGTTTTTAGTGCTTCTTTACCAAAAGACATCACCATTTACCTTGCTTTAAAAGTCCTTGCAGCAAAACTAAGATATTTTTATTTTATGTACCAAGGTTCATACTTTAAGCTGTTTAAAGGCATTTAATATCTAAAATGATGTTTAGCTAATCATTTTTTCAGGTTTTCATATTGAACGGTGTTTACAAAGATGTTTACTTGCAGGTGATATCTTTGGCCAAGAGAATCAAGAAACTCTACAAGACAACAGGCTCTAGTCTTATGTTCATGATGTTTCTTTTTTTGTTTGTTTTTCCCTTTTTTTTTTCTATTTCTCTTCCCTAGGATAGTCTTCTTAGGGGCTAATAGGTTTGCAGTGTAGTATTCTGAATCTCCAGAGATAGTCTTTTGTTACCTGCCTCTTAAAGATTTTATTGTGTCTTTTGGACTGATGTTGCAGTCAAGGGGATGTTCAGCCTGTTTAAAAATAAATAAATAAAAAGAAGAGTTATTGTGTTGGGGTGCAGCAAACAGATAAGAAAGATGTTCAGCTTATAACAAGACACAATAGATAGAAGTTTTACAAAAGTTAAAGGGGAATTAAATTCCAATGATTTCAGTGTTTAAAAAAAAACACTATTGATATTAAAAATATACAAACATAATTTTGATAAAACAGGAAAAATGGCAAGAAAAATCTTCATCTTCAAAAGAGTACAAACGTAAGTCACAAGAAGACTTCAATCCTCTGATCCTCTGAGGTATTTCTGATACTACTGTAGTTATTGGAATAAATCAGAATTTTATGATGATTACCCTGAGATATCAGGGTAACTGCAGTCGAGATAAGACCAACCACTAGGCAGGCGCTATGTAAATAAAATGTAGTCTTACATTTAAGAATTAAACTTAACTTAGCAGAGCTTTAAGTTAATGGTTCATGCCTCAGAGCTCGGACTGGCAAAGAGAAAACGTGCTGTCCTAGGCACAACTCACCTGGCATTTTTAGTTATTTCTCCTGTCTCTGTTAACTGCTTCCAGCATGTTCTGCACCTTTGGGATGCAGAAATCGGCCTCGCTGGGTTTAGGAAAACGCCAGTGTCTGAGGTGGAGGCGTTTGGATACCTGCTTGCATGGGTTTAGGAAAACGCCAGTGTCTGCGGTGGAGGCGTTTGGGTACCTGCTTGCATGGGTTTAGGAAAACGCCAGTGTCTGAGGTGGAGGCGTTTGGGTACCTGCTTGTATGCAGCTGCTCCCTGAGGTCCAGGTTCCTGATACCATCCTGGAGCAGGGCTTCGACGAGATTGCCGGGGCCTTTCAACAGCCCTGCGATGAAAATAGCTTTGTCATAGAGGAAAAAAAAAAAAAAGTTGTTCTAGGATATCATTATTGTTTAATATGATTTCCAAATACATTTAAAACTAGCATAGCTTTGAGACCTCTAATGGCCATTATTTTTTAAATAGTGAAATGTGATTCATTACTGGGTAAGTATCTATGTCCTGTTTAACTTAGTTCATTTTGATTCTTATTTGCTAAACCTTGAAACAAGGACAACACATTTGTGATAGAAACATTTCATTTGCCTTTTTTTAAAGTATGCATCTCTATTTGCATTCTAGTTTTAGGAAAATAAATTTTTGCAAATTCAAGAGCTAATAGCTCGATTTGTTTTCTGGGGGAAGGTATTTAGGGGGAAATATTTTCCAAGGTGCTGTAAATGCTTAACAGGCAATAGTAGATTTAATCTATAGATTTTTGAAACAGGGCTTCTGTAAGGTTATTTTTACTCTTCTAGTTCATTAGCCACTTATTTCAATGCCTTCATTAAAATATGGATGTCAAAACAGCAATTGGATTTCTAGCTGCTTCTTAGCATGCAGAAGTCATAGAGAATTCCTCCTTCTGAGGTTTCAAAAAATGTTATTTTTCTATGTCCAGAGCTGATAGCTGCCTGAAAAGTCCACTCACAAGTTCTGACAATCATCTAATTTGGCTAAAACCCCAAGGGCAAGTCTTGACTTTGCATAAAATAGTAGAACTTCGAAAGAGTTGCACAGAAGAATTTGCACCTTGTTGAAAAAATGTGCTTTGACTTGGATTTCCAATCACTTTGGTTTTGTTTTTAAGAATAGCTGAACTTTCTAGAACGGACTGCTCAGATTCCAGGTTTCTGTTCAGCAGTGTGTTTTCTTTCGAGGAAACTGTGAACGACTTCTTAAAAATTAGTATTTGTATTCATATGCTTCTAAGGAATTTTACGCTTTTCAATCTAAAAATAACTTTGAGCAGAAATTTGTTTTCTACACAGAATATGTAAACTTACTTAAAAAAAACAAAAAACCCTCACAATTGTTTGCTAGACGATATGGTTAATTAATCCCCAAAGAAGATTTTTCCTGGAAAGTAATTAATTACTGAAGACAAACTACTACAGTTGAATTTATTTTGAAACCTTAATTATAGTGTTGATTACATTCAATTTACAGGTTTCTGGACATGACAAAACTAACTCTTTTAGGTTTTTAGACACTGAAAATTGCACATATAATTAATCTCATGGCATTAAGCGTCATTATTAAAATATGACTTCCTTTTCCTTGCTGATCAATGCTAAAAGCAGGAATTTCTGCTTGCAAATGTAATTATGCTTGCAATATTTATGATCCAACATTTTTAATCTAAGCTGTTACTTAGTGCCCCTGGAAATGAGCGTTTTTTTGTTAGACATTATTTTCTGGGCTGGAAAGTTTTGTGGCTTTGCACTTTATTATTTTTAGAGGGTGGAGGAGTTTTCCTGGTCTGTTTCTGTTGTGTGTGGGTTGTATTTTGTGTGTGTGTTGTTCTTTGTTTTTTCTTTTTCTTTTTTTTTTTTTAATAAATCTGACATTTTTCCTGGGAGAAAGCCCACCCTACCTTTTGCAAGGCTTTATGTTTAGCTGCTGTTCAATGATTGATGCATCCTGGCACACTGACATGCATCTCGGGAGCCCCGAGGATGTGGGGAATGGTGCTAACATTGCATAACATTTGGAAGGAGGTTGTCTAGTAATTTCTATTAGAGTTTTATTTTTGTTTACCATAGCTTTCGAAAGCTTGGAATGCCCTAATTTTCCACTGTCTAATATTTCTTAGTTGAGCTGAAGTAACCTGTCCAGTCTTGAGCCTCTGAGGGATTGTTTAATATATGTGAAGTGAATCTTCAGTGCTATTGGTGTGTATTAGGAAACCAAGTTCAGGAAAATGGCATACTGGAAGAGGTGTTCATAGACATTGCTACTGGTATAAGCTGCCATGCCATTAATAACTAGAAGTACATTGGTAGTAAGGAGGCTCTCAAAATTTACTCTGTGTCCGTTGCTACTCTGGCGTTATTCCTCTCAAGTGCAAAAAGCATCAGAAGTTGTTTGGACTCTGCATGTGTGAAAAATAATGGCAGGAAAATGGCTACCATAGGGGCAAAATGTAGATACACACATATATGTATAAGTATATATACAAATATATAAAAGACAGGGAAATGTGATATGTGGCAAACCTGATAGTCACGTGCATGATTCAGTTTTTTTATTTGTTACAAGAGTAGGATTTCCGCGTGTGTGCAGGTTTCCACGTTGCGTTACAGGAGTGTGTGTGCCTGTGTATCAGACGAGTAAACACGGTGTCATCCTTTAGAGATCTGAGCAGTGCCACCGGCTCGACAGTCCTTTGCCAGCTGCTCCCTGTGACACCTTTCCTTACTGCCATCTTTAGCAAAATGGCACATCTGTGGCAGACCCGTGGTTTTTTTCCCCACCTACGTAAGTTTGGTCTTCATGCTCTTTGACTACTTGAGTGCCCGCAATCCGGATACTTGTTATTCTCAGTAAGACACATTAGTGGGAGGGCAAACAAGGTACCACAGATATTTGAAGAAATACAGTGTGTTAGAGGGTGAATGTTTGAGATATGTAGGTCTGAACAGAGTTTCTCTGCTTAATTCTCTGTTTTACCAAGCTGACAAATTTTCGTGGTTATAGCTGAAGGCCAGAGAAATGGGAGAAAGCGAGTGGTGTCAGGCAGTTTTAGTTATGAGAAGCCGAGTGAAAGAAGGATGAGATGGAAATATGATGGAAATTTAAAAGAGGGAAGAAATTTTAAAAGAGGAAAGGAAATTTTAAAGAGGGATACTTTAAAAGAGGGAAGAATAATCTGGGTCCTGCAATTGCTTCTAATTAAACAGAAAATCCTACCATCAGAGGGAGATGCTGAGTAATAACAGGGCCCCTTTTCCAAAATTGCAAGCAAATTAAAAAGGTGGGGGGGGGAGACCATTTGCTCAGGAATACGCTAGGATTTATCAGAGAGAAGCCAACAAGTTATTCAGTGGCAACTTTATTAATATTTTTTTTTCTGAAGTCAGTGTGCTTTAATTGCATTTATCATCATTTTTTCCCCAAATATCTTGGGAATTTGATTTTATTAACATCACTTTTCCTTTCAGAATATTCCATTTCAAGGTACTGTGAAGTTAGAGGTCCGTGGAGGAGCTCCGCTACTTCAAATGCCAGATGGAGGATGTCTAAAGGATTTGTGTGCTGGATATTGATCCGAAAGGAAAAGATAGATTTTGAGTCATATGTCAGTAAAATTTAATAGATACTTTTATTCAGAGGCAAAAATGGTTTCGAAATAAGTATTTTTCCAATTGTTCTGCGTTTTGGATCATCATAATACTGCCAAACACAGTTTAGAGGTTAAGCACTGCTTTTTTTTTCCTGTAAATCCCATGTGTGGGCCCTGCTGCTTTAGTGGGGTCACTGCCGAGCACCACTTCTGTCCCTGGCCTTCACTGTGGGCAGCGAGAGCCCTTGACTCCATCGCTCTCCATCTCTACCAGCCAGAAAACCAAGTTGCTTTCCAGTTTAGCAGCAGCCAGTTGTTTGGGAGTTTTCTTTGGATTTGCCTGTTAATCTTGTAAAGATTTTAATCGCTTAATTCTCTAAGGGGATGTTTAAATATGTTTCTTACAAGGAACAAACAGTAAATAAGTATCTTGACAACGTAACTTCTTTTGAGATACATAACTTGGTCTTTTCTGGCACTTAAAACTTTTAGCTGTCTTACTTTACTTCCTTTCCAAGATGTCTGTATCAGTAATATTCTTTGCTATTAAAACTTGCGTATTTTTTGATCACCAGTATGCTGGTGTTTGTAGCTAACCAGTTATTCCTTGTGGGCTTGTAGGAGCTTCATCCCCAGCTTTTTGTTGGGCCAGATCATTCGGTTTTTAGAGTAGAAAAGCAAGGCTTCTTTTCCCGAACAACAGTATTAAGCAGGAAAGATTTTAGCAAGGTAATGAAATAAGGAGCTGTAGATGATTCTCTTGTAAAATTAATGAGTTTTCAAGATTTTCTTGTCAGCGATGCAAATTAAGGTGGTGCTATCTAATATTGTAATCTTTTCTTGAAAGCAGTAATTTCCTAGTTAATGGACTTCTTTAAGTATTTTGAATTAATTGCAATGAAAGATGATAAAGAGCAGTTGCCCCTCTGTGCAGGGGCATCTCTATAGATCTTAATTTTTATGATCTGCTTGATGACTCTGAGCAACTGGAGAATGTTTTTACTCTCCAGGGCCAACAGTAAAATCAAATTTAGTACTGTGGGCCAGTGTGACACACCAGAATCACAACCTCTGTTATTCCTCTGTGCCGTCCGCATTCCTCCTGGGCTGTCTCTTCTCAAGTTTTCTGCCTTTTCTGAGTTACTCTTTCTTGCCCTCCCTCTTTGAAATACTGATACGAACTCTTCCCTTTCTTCCCATCTGCCCTTTTTGACCAACAACCGTCAATATGTTCCTGTAATTAAAGCTGCAAGGAACAGACCCTCACAAACCTTTCTGTGAACTGCCCGCCGTACTGGAACATGCTCCTGCTTCTGGTTGACAGAGGTCTGGAAAGGTTCCTACAGTGCTCCGTAGGGTATCATCCTGGACCCTGACACACTCATCTCCATCCCAGGAACCACTTTCTATTAAAGTTGTATCATGTCATAGATACACACATTTATGTTGTGTACAGAAATGAGTGTAAGAAAGAACTAGGAAACGTCTTCAGACTATGATTTTCTGTTTCTTCTTGCACCTTTGAAACAGGAGCAATGAAGAACCTTGTTCATATGACCTGTGCGGTTTCCAAGATGGTGATTTGCTATATAACATATAGTATGTATGTATACTATAGGAATTTATGGAGCAATAATCTCAGCAACTGAACATTTTTAAAGCAGACCTGTATAACGTGTCCTGGAACAGAGTGGGGAAGAGTGAAGGAAGCTTTTGTGAAGTGTGGTCTTTTTCTTTTCCTGTATACAAAGTGAAACGTAGTTCTGATATTTAGAAATGTATCCGATTTTTATAATTAATTATTACTTCAAGTATTTAAATCTTGACAGCTGGGCTAGGAAGACTTGGGTTTGGCAATGCTTAGGTACAAGTTGGATTTCTTTTTTGTAAAATCTGCTTTTTCAAATGGCATTAATGTTTTGAGTTTTAAAAAATGGAAAATAGGCCTCCTCTTGTTCTTGTAGCCAAATGGAAATAAAAATTGTTATAAAAATGCACACACACACACACAAAACATAATTGGCATCTGATAAAAGAATTTAAAATCCAAAATTTCACATGCTTTAAAACTGAATTTTGGCCCATTTCAAAAAGGAATATGTAAGGCTCCTATAAAAATTATAGATGAAGTTTATAGCTGTTTAACTATGATATGTATGTTTTTAGTGGTGTCCTCACAGAATTACAAAGTGACAAATTTTGAATCATTTTCAAAATTATGTGCATTTATTTGTCTCAGAAACTTACATGGATATAAAGTTAGGCTTTGTATCTTCAGCTACTTCCAGCATTTCTCTCTTCTTAGAGAAGATCTTATCCAGAATTAAATTTCCATTTAGATTTGAGAATTTTCTGGCCTTTCCTGAGCCTGTCTTTTTTTTTTTTATAATTTTTTTCTGCCAAGGGCGGGATTGTCTTTTAAGATCTGTTTATCGCATGTTCATTTGTTAGCTACCGACAAACCAGCACTCTGTTTTACCCTGGAGTCAAGGATCCTAATCCTTAATCCTAAGACGCAGAGAGGAGGGCGCGGGGCGCGCACGATACACGTGGTCGCCTGCGTTACCTGTGGTGCTCTCCGGGGAGGCCGCAGGCCTCGGCCTGCGCCCGCCGCGCTTGCCCTTACCGCCGGTGCCTGCCGTGTGGCCGGGCACGCGGCTCGGGGGCCACCTGCCCTTGTGGAGGCCGCAGGAACTTGCTCCGTGCCCACGAGGGTGATATTTTCCCTCGCGCTCCTTTCGGGTCCGTTCAGCTGAAGAGCAGGGGAGGAAGGAGCGCGTGGCTCTGCCTGTGGTTTCTCTACCGTTGTTTACTATGTATTACGTCGTGTAATCCGTCGGCCAACTTTAATTTCGCAAGCTATTCGTTGTGTTTAAACAGTGCCTTTCTTATATTAAATATTTATGGGAGTCTTTGGGAAGAATACATTAAAATGGCAGATGGAGGTCGTTTCGAGCATCGTCTTGATTGAAGGCCGGGGACCCCTGTGAATTTGAAGTCTGCTTTCAAGGAAAGTTCACGGTGTCTGATTATAACCCAAGCAGGCACGAATTCCACCAATTCCCTGCCCTGTGATTTCCAAAAGCAGTGGCTGCTGCAATCTTCATGCTCCAGCACCTTTCCTTCTGAAGTCATTTGCAAGCGCCGCGGCGGCAGCCCCTGAACAGAAGCATTTGCAGTTGTATTGCTTATTAATAATTCAAGAGCCCTGCAACTTTTGCCCAGTCAGAGGGCTTTACTCACTGATTTTGAACTACCAGAGCAGAAGTGGCAAATCTGCCTTTGGATGGCAGTCCAGTTGGGGCACGAGCATCGAGCCTCGCGCCAGGAATTGGGGATTTTGGCTAGGAGCAAGGCAGGAGGGCAGGCATGGGGCACCAGGCCTTCAAAGGAGAGGACACGTGCCCTCCTTCTCGCTGCTTCGCTGACCTTCCTGGTCAGTATGGCTGTATCCAAAAAAACCATGGTGGGCGGCTCTGCGGAAGTGTAGGGACTGGTTGGGAACGTGTGTCATTTTTAATGGTTGAATTTCGCTAGTTTATCAAATAGAGTAGCTCATGATTTTTAGTTCAAATGACTCGATGTCAAAATAACACTTGGAGAATGTTAGATGTTAAATGTTTATTTGTCAATTGGTGTCAAAATAACATTTGTGAGATTTTTCCTTGTTTTGCGTTGTCTTTGATCATGAGCTGCTTTCAGTGATGGCTGCAAAACCATAAACTGGGTTTTACTCTTTCTGGAAGCTTCTACTTGGCCAGATTTCCTCTTATAATCGGAGAGATCTTTTCAATACCTCTATTTAAGCCAATCAATCCAAACTGTTCTGTTACTTTTTAAACACAAAAGACAGACAATATGATAGGTTTTTTTTTACAGAAATTTGAATCTCCATTAATAAAGGTATTTGGCATTGTCTTTTGTTGACAACATTATTTTTTTTTAAATATGCAAACTGTTAAAATGACAGAGAAACATTTAAGAAAGTACACGCAAGATAGTATCTCTGGACCTGTATTTAACCTTTTCATTCTATTCATTTATTCCTGCAAAAACCTTGCATTAAACCTGCAAAAAATATGTTACCTGAAAGAATAAGGTGGAAGAAAAATAATAAAGGCATTGGCATACTGAGAAACATTTTGCACATAAAGCCCACGAGGGTATGCTCATCACACACACACCAAAAAAAAAAAAAAAAAAAAAAAAGCTTCATTGTAGAAAGTGTTGTTTTAATGGAGCTTCAGGGCTGCGGTATGGCATTTAGGAAACTGGACGATTTCTTTGGGGAAAAATATGGTAACTAAATGTGTTGCTGTCTCCTAGAGGAGCCTGGGTTTTGCTTTTGTCCTTAGCTAGAATAAGTCTATATTTTCTCTATTTTCCTGTGCAAAATATCATTATTTTTATCATTTTGACATTTTCTGTTCAAACTGTCTTTATACCTCAGAGATTTGTAAATTTTGAAAAGTTTGAGAAAAATGAATTCTGTCATGTTAAGCATTTTCAGGTTTTTTTTTTTTTTTAAGTTTATATACATATTGAATAACTATTCTATAGTATTGGGAACAGGGTAGCCAACGTTCCATGGATAGGCAAAAAGAGAAATGTCTAGCTGCGGAGAGTCTACTGTCAGGGCAGGATGCATGAAACCTCAGCCAAAATACCTGTACAGGAAAAAAAAACAACCCTCAAAACATAAATTATCCACCTTTAGGAGCTTCAAATACAAAATTTAAATGTACTCAATCATTGTTTTGGTTTCTTTCTTTCTTTTTTTTTTTTTAATTATTCTGTCATTCTCTGTGCATGTGATTTGGAACAGCTTCCTACTCTTTGCAGGTTAGGTGGCTTAATCTTCTCTTTTGGCCTTAACTAATGCTGGTGCCAAAGAGGAGTAGGCTGTTACTGGTAATAGAAATAGAAAATGGTTGCTGATAACTTAGTCTGTTTTTCTGTTCTGTTTTGTTTTAATAGAAAGATGGTCTGCTGCTTAATTTGTATGTAAACAATGAACATAAATATCCTCTTGAATCTCTTTTACTCAGAGTTTCTTATTTCTTAGGATTTGATGCAAAAGTAGAAAACTTTCATGTTTTGTTGAGAAGTCAATGCCCATACTCTAGCTTTACAATGAATTATTTTTTCATTTATGTGAATTTTGTTTTCTTTAACCTGTGAATTTGCTTTGGGTTTCTTTTAAGTGACATATTAGGTATTTTAAAACTTCCTGAGCACACATATGGAGAAAATAAAGTTAGGGCTGAGTTCAAACCTAAGAAAACTGTTCGCAAATTGTTGAGAAATTCCATGTAAAAAATATTTCAACTGCAATTCTAGCATTATTTGGCCATGTTGCTATAATATATTCACTGTAAAATCTAGAAGCTGTGTAACTGAGTGAGTGGCAGTTGCCTGAGGCAGAATTTTTTACTGATGCAATGAGATAAAAGTAATTAAGAAACATGTAGACTGATGGGTAATTAAATCCATGGGAAGCATTTTGTAACTAATTACTATGTTCTAATCACAGATTGCTTTCTATTTGTCAAGGTAAGTGTATATAATTGCACAGTTCCTATTTTCTTTCATCTAAAATCATCCCAGTTGGATGAGATTTTTTTCCAGCAAGCCCAGACCTCTTAGTTTTTGGCAGGTCCTTTTACTCGAATACAGTAAACAAAGCGCCGGTTGGTCACCTTATTCTGTGAATGCAGGTGGCCCAGCTGTCTGCACCCACTGTTTGTGTTCTCCCCAGCCTTGTGCCATTTAAGACTTTGTGGCACGCTATTCGCATTGGTTTTGCATGTCCCTGCTCTGCCTAGGTGCCAAACCGTATTCTGATACGCCAGAATCCCAGTCACCAGACTGAATTCAAACACCAGCATTCGAGCATCCTAATTGCATGTCTTTGTATGCCCTAGCTTTTCAAATGCAAATATTTTAATACCTGAAAAAGAAAGATTTCCTTTTGTTAGTAAAAGTGGTGTAGCTTAGATAAGTCTTAATTAATATGCGCTTAGTTAGACCTCACTTAATTGTTTTCCTAATGTGACACTTCCCTTTAACTTGATTTCTATTTTGAAGCTGAGAAGGCGTTTGAGATAATCCTAACTCCATACGGACACCTGAATTTAGCGATTAGAGAGGATTCCCTGGCTTATTTTATCTAAGCGGAAAGTTTCCTTTAATCGGGACAGAAACATGGAGTAACTTGGATATCAAAACTGTAGCTGCCTTTGGAAATGCTATTCAGTAAAACCAAGGACTCAAAATCAAAACAAAACAAAAACTGTAATCAGTTAACTCTATTTTCTCTTGCTTTGTTTACATCTGAAGCATGTAAATTGACCAAGACTTGCTATATTGGGTCAAGCAACTAAGATGAATATGCAAGTGAAGAGGCAAGTAAACTCAGGGTGAAACCATCCCCTTAAACCACCTCCCAGCTTCTAGTGCCCTTGCGCATCTGTGGTTGCAGCACTAAGACCACATTTAATGTCCCTTCCATACATGTACGTACTGACTATTACTGTTACTTACTCTAATGTCTGCAGCAGCCTGAAGCAGAGTTTCATATTTGAATCATGTTTTGTGTGAAAACTTCTCCTTTTGTTTATGCCGACTGGCTGCGCGATTCATTGGTTAAATAGTATTTCTGATTTCTGAACAGTGAAGCTATAACTACGTGATCATTTTCCTGTTTTCTGAATGTTTGTGCTTTCATGAAACTTTGTTGTATTCTCCTTCACCCCTTTTTCTTTCAAGCTGAAGAGTTTTCCCTCTACTACTTAGTTTCTTCTCCTATGTCAATTTAATCATTATTTTCTTATGTTATTTTTAATAAAAGAATGACAGATTGGATTTCTAGGCTGTAGTGCATCTTTTAGAGCCTATTTGTTAGGAGGTTATTTATCTTTTGGTGTGTAATTTTGTTTTTATCTGCATATCATTTCATTGGCTGCATTATCACTTGCTCCTTCTATATAATTTCTGCGACTCTTCACAGTGAATTTAGCTTTGACTTACCAGGGATAATTTCGTATTTTCTTGTGTTGCTTTTCTTCCACACTTTTTTTTTTTCCACACAATTTAACTGATGAAGACACCATCCTACTACAAATCTAGTAGCTTCTCTCTATTGTGAAAAATGACACATTATTTCTAACGCTGGCTGCCTGCCTGCAGCAAGATAACCCACAAGAGGTCTG
This sequence comes from Tinamus guttatus, assembly GCF_059628265.1. NCBI lineage: Eukaryota > Metazoa > Chordata > Aves > Tinamiformes > Tinamidae > Tinamus > Tinamus guttatus. The sequence goes on from NW_028289031.1 coordinate 1,389,099, forward strand.
TCCTGGAGTTCTTTCTCTGAATAGTCTTGGTGAAGAACACTTGAACCTTTTCAAATATCTGTGCCCACGGTTTTGCCTAAATTGCCCTTATCCATGTCCTGACTGAATTTTTCAAAGAACTGTAATGGATGTTTGAGTTCACATAGGCCGAAGTAAATGTAATTAACGTGGACAAAATCTCAATACAAGTTTACACAAACATTGAAGAGAATTTCGTTAAGAATGTAGGTAGAATGGAACCAGAATAAAATATAAAATACACCTACATGTAACACTTGCAATTTGGTCTCAAATGTATTTAATCTCCCACATTTTAAAACCTTCATAGTCTATTTAAATACTTAATTTCAAGCACTTTAAATACTTAATAGATACATCCTTTATTCAGGGTGTTTTTTGCAGCAAATCAATTATTAAAAGAGACCTCACTGAAATTTCATAGGCTTTTATACCAGAAATGGAAAAGTTCAGTGATTCGCATCTTTTGCTATAGTACCCACTTGATTTGATTTGCACCATCCTATGTTTGCACTTTGCACTGCAGTTGCTAGAGAAGTTTTACTAGTTCTTTTTCTGTTCCTGTGTATAATTAGAATTACTCTAAAAATGCCATGACAGTTGAAATTTTTGAGCCTTCAAATGGGACACTATAGCCATATTTGTCAAGTAAATAATGACCTAATCTGGGATAATTTGTAGTTGAGCTAAGGTGAAAAGAAACTTTAAAAAATAACTGGCAAGACTAAGTCTTTATCCTATAGCAGCATCCAGCACTGTGCTCAAAGCAGCCTCAGTCTTCTCCTGCTGCTTCTCCTGGTGCTGTGCTAGTCCTGTGCTGCCTTGCCCCCTAAAATGACACACCGTGTGGCCGCCCTCCTTCCTAAGGGTGCTCATCCCCGCCGGCTGGCATGGAGCAGCCGCAGGCCTGTCCATTGCCACGTGCCCTTCCTTCCAGCCGCCTTTTCAGGTGGCCCTGCTTGTTGTGCAGCCAAACAGAAGCCCGCCTCAGAGTGTGGCTTCTCAACAGAAAGCTAATGCTACTAACAAAATAAGCACTCAGCTGCCTTCGCTGGCTGTTTGCTTTAGCGCCAACGTAAGATAGATGCGCAGCAGGTAGGTGGGAGAGCAGGACCTTTGTAGACCCGTACTAGGTATCCTCAAGCTGCTGGGGGGCAGCGCCCTTAGCAGCAACGCGAGGGCTTGAAGCAGCAGAAAGGACTTGGCTGTGGCCTGTGAAACTAGGCTTGGTTATTAGGCTCTGTTTGCGAAGGAGACCTGGGGATGGATAAAGGGGTGTCTGCTGACTCTCCTTAGAGCAAAGCAGTTGAGAGTTGTGTGTCAACATTTCAGTCATGGAAAAGGAGAAATCTCTCATAGAATACCTAGTTGAGAGTAATGTGTCTGTCAAAACTTAACATTTACATGCTTTTCATTTCCAGTGTTCAAAATGATGACTTGAGTGTGAGATTTTTAGCAAAGATGCCTTGGGTGGATGTTTATGAAGAGTGGCTTGCACTAGGTAGACTTATCAAATGCATTCTTAACATATCAGAAGCAATTAGGGTAGGAGGAAAACTCATCTGCTGACTTTTTAGTTGTAGAAACAGAAAAAAGATCAAGTGCACTCTTTTAAAAACACTTTATTTTCTTGTTTCTAAAACGCATTCATTATTTGAAATAGGAAGCATATCTCCAATGGGTGACATAGCCATGGAGTGTTTGCAATTTGGAAGAGTGCTAATTAAGTGCTCTTCTCAGGATAAGACACATATTATTCACCGAGATCATTCAGGCATCAACAAATAATGTTGTGTGACATGACTTTTTTTAAAGAACAGGTTTTAAAGAAAACTAAATATGTGCAGGGGGGTTGGACTAGATGACCCTAGAGGTCCCTTCCAACCTTAAGCATTCTATGACCATGCTACATTCACAGCTGTGCTAGTGGCTCATGTAGATGTACACAGTTTAGGTTGAGATAAGTTTTCCTTTCTACTACTACCACCACGAGAATTCAGATCACCAGAATTTTTTTCCAGATAGAGAATATTATGCCTGTGTCCTGATAGAAAGGTAGCTGGTTTCTGTTGAGTTCCTGCCTTTGGTGTTATCCTCCTATAGATGCTTGGGATCTCTGCCTCAAGCCAGCTTATGTGTACAGTACAGTGTACAGTACATATCCTCTGGGTCCTTATTGCTCCTCTAAACTAGCACTTCGTTTAGAACTTGATCCAGAGAGCAAATAGGCAATGTTCAGGCCATCAAAAATCTCCTAGGTCTTTACAGTCACCTCTAAATTGGACGGAATTTGAACTGCTGACTCTGAGGTGAAATGCATTATTGCCATTACCTGGAGCCATGCAATCCCCCAGGCACCCTGCACTTGACTGCAAGAAATTCATCCTGCAGATTCAGATAGAGAAGAAAATTTGTTTATATTTTCTCCCATTGATTTAATGAATGCTAAGACCCTCATCTTGGCTATTGTGAAATTATGTGGAAATAATATATTGCTTTACTATATATTATAAAAGCAGGACATACATTTTGAGTAATGACATCAGACTGCTTTGGAATAGTCTCCAGAGGCATTTGTGCTTCTGTCGATCCGATGCTTAAGTAAAGCAGCAATTTCCTATTGAATACATGGGAATCCTCCAGGGGTTAACACTTGGAGATAGAATCTACAGGCTCCACAGAATGTCAGTAGAGCTCCTTTAATACGTAGAAATAAGGTTAATCATTCTTTTTATATGTGTATATATATATTACTCGGCAGTCAAATACTCAATCTTTATAATTAATCTAAAATTACTGTTTTAAGAGTCTCCTGGAAACTCTGCAATTCATTTTATTTTTACAATTTCTGTCTCCTCTAATGCAAGTCAACTTGTATTGGTTAGGTGTTTATCTTTCTTGGAAGGCCCAACTTTTGAACAAAAATATGTATCATTTTGTTGTCTTTTCAATGGAGTTTGTGGTGGGCTATATAACAAGATGCCTGTGTTATTCTATTTTTATCTGACAGACACTTAGGTTGTCCTATATGTTCCCACTATTCCTAGAAAACAGCATGAACTGTGAAAAATTCTTTACAGGCACCTTGGCACTGATGCCGAGGTTGGCCCAAGTGAGGTTGGAGCAACCCCCTGCTGCAGGTTTCCGAGGTGGCTGCTCAGAGCTGGGTAAATAACCTGAGCAAGTGCTTGGGACGGCGGGCGCTGAACGGCGCCAGGCCTGCGGAAGAGGTCGGTGCTGTGGAGACACTGAAGCACTTTTGAGGATCTCTTATGCTCAGCCACATGGTGCTCAGCTAGGAAGTTGATTGATGGTTTTACAAAGAAAAAAATATTTATAAAAGAATGCTTTTCTTACAGATTATCCTTCATTAAAATATATGTGATGTGCCTGGCAGTGTTTCTGTGACTGGATGTTTGCCAAGACTTGACACTCCTGCAAGACACAATACAGTTCATGTCTAGCAGCACAGAGCTTTTTGTTTTATATGCCTGGTTTTATTGAGGCAGGCGCTTCTGTATGAAGTCTCCTTCTCTAAATCAATAACAGTTTAATATTGCATTAGTTGCATGTTAAATTGTTTATCCAGATTAAAGTGGAGTCCATTTTTTGTTTATTTTTTTGTCTCTCATCCAGAAATTCAGTCTGTCATATAGCTGTGTTTCAAGTATTAGAATAAAGACAAAAGATACCAGAAGCTCTCATGTGAGGTAAAAGAAGACTTAGAGACTCAAACTGTACTTAGAGCGTACTAACCCGGCTCCCCGTTTGTATATCCAGAAAATAAGCCCGTAGGTGTCTAAATACTTTTGCAAACTGAAGATTAGTGCTGTAGGAAATAAGCGGGAGCTGGGAATCTGGGTTCACTTATGGGTCTGGTTGTAATGAAATAAAAGTACTTAAAAGATTGATATTAAGTATTTATATTGGACTTATTCACAGGTAAATTTCATGTGTCACTTTGGCAAAGTTGTGCTGTTAAATTTGTGTACTGTGTCTGCTAATCTACAGGTTGAGACTGTGGGCAGAAATGGTGTTCAGGTCAAGGGGAGAGTTATTAAATTCTTCTCCATCTTGGAGAGCAACATAACTCAGTCATTCTCAAACTGCAGCATAGAAATTCCTCAGGTTATGGTTCTTCTACGTTAAATTTATAATTAAGGGCTGAATATCAAACCAAATACATGATTTTGCTTCCGACTTTGACTTAAATTCAGTCTCCTAAAGGTCACTGCTGGATGAGGTTTGAAGTCCAGAAGTTCTCGTATGGCTCAAAACAATTCCAGAGATGTCTGTGATTTCTTTCATAAGAGAAGATTTAACAAACCGTCATTGAGGCAGAATTATTGCCCATTACTGGCAAGGGCTGGTTCATTGAGATTGGTTTTAAGGTCATTGACAGGGCAGGTTGAAGGAGAGGCGAGAGAGGAGATATGCATTGTGGTTAAATGTGTTGGAACAGACCTGTAAAATAAAATGGAGACTGTCAGATAGTCTCAATATTTGTTCTTTCATGCATAGAAACGTACACAGAGAGAATATGCAGAAAAACTATTGCTCCAGTGGCACGCAGTGAAGCATATGGTGTGATGAATTGCTTGGAGGCCTAGTGATAAAGAATATTAACTGCCTAAAGCAGGAGAATCATTTAGCTGTCCAGTACTATTGATTATTGTCACATACTACTCCTTAGTTATCAGGAGAGCCAGACTAAACTGTTTGGACAAGTAATTGTAGGTCCAAGTTGCACATTCTTGTGGGTGTGCGGTTTTACTCACGCAATACTTGCTATATGTAAAGAGCAGCTCTTTCATGACACAGTAATAGGCTGCTTGCTTGATGTTTGGTGCCCTGCAACACTGCTATGGTTCTCCACCGCTATGAACCTCATTTCCTTCCTTCTGCAATGTAGGAAGTCCCCGTGGAGAAAGAATTGCTCTTGATCCCCTTGCACGTGAACCTGCTGGTGAGGATCTGGTGCCTGCAGCCAAATGAGCTGAATCGTGGCCCGGGCTTGCTTTGCCTTAAGTGAGACCCCAGTTTGGGCAGTTTGCCTTTAATTGCATACTGATGTGTGTGAAACTTGTGAGAACTTCATATTGTGGAGACTTTTAGCTTGTTGTCAAATTCAAAAAAGTTGGCCGGCGGGTCAAATGTTTTAAGGGTACAATGATGGTTGCACAGCACAATCATGTAAGGTTTGCTTCCATAGGCCTCATAGAATGCTTAGGGTTGGAAGGGACCTCTAGAGATCATCTAGTCCAACCCCCCTGCACACGCAGGGTCACCTAGAGCACGTGGCACAGGACTGCGTCCAAGCGGGTTTTGAAGATCTCCAGAGAAGGAGACTCCACAACCTCTCTGGGCAGCCTGTTCCAGTGCTCTGTCACCCTCACTGTTAAGAAATTTTTCTTTAAGTTCCTGTGGAACTTCTGGTGCTTCAGTTTGTGGCCATTACCTCTTGTCCTGTCACATCCTGTTTAAAAAGTGTTTTTTTTTTTTTTAATAAGTGGTCTTAAGAAATCTGATTCTACATTAGAGAATTAAATAGGAGGGCTCAGTTATCAGTATTGGGATCTAGTAACCTGATTCTTGGTAAATGCAAAGCATACTTTTCTAAAAAAAATTAACTCATAATTTGTCTGGTCTTCTCTATTCGTACCAAACTATTGAATAAAGTTTAATACTTTATAAGTAAGACTAGCATCAAAAGCCTTTTTTGAGTAATACCTCTAAATCTAAATAAATGAGAGGAAACCTCATTGTAATCCTATGAAAAGATTTCTTTTAAAAGGCTTCAGTTTATTTTTCCTGTGCCAATCTGTAGTTAATAGTGTGGTGTTATTTAACACGGTCAGTTTTGCTCATTTTTCCAGTTTCTGTTTGTATTCACGTGTTAAAGTACATTCTTAAAAGACTGCTTTCCCATGGCTGAGCCTCAAACACACGGTGTACGAATTGAGATTCTGCAGGCTTGTCTAGAGACCTGTAGGTTTCAGGGAAGTTTTTTCATCCTATGTTCTTTTTGTTTTTAAAATTACATTTTTTCACAGCATTTCTATGATCCTTATTTGGAATTGACCGCATCCCTTTAATTTTCCTTTGAGGCAGAAGTTGACCTAGATCATTGCTTTTTATATTTTACTAGAAGATAGACATCCAAGAATACTAAGAGGAAATCTTACTGAAGATACAGTGAACACGAAAATCTACTTCAATCATCCTATCTTTATCAATGAAGTATTTCACTTGAAAATGCAAAGGTGTATCCTTATATTAGGGTATTCTCAGTTGTAGCCACATTGTTGCTGTTGAGTAGGGACAAGAAGGAAGGTTATACTATGACTTAACACGTTGTAGAAAGCCTCTTTTAGACTATTTGTAAATTACAGCACGTGTCCCTGGTTGAATACTCATACTGTTATCAGGGGATAAGTAGCAGTCAGCGCATGCAATAGAAGAAATACTCAGAGCAGATTTTCTGTTGGATTTCTTGTTGATTCTAACATCATTAAAGCTTATTTCAGTGCATAAAAATGACAAATGGCATATGTACATGGAGCATATTTCCTCTGCAGCAGGGAGCATATGATCGTATGAATTTGTTAAAGACATGCTTTGGGTTAGATATTTGACTTTGTGGGCTATTCTATGCACTTTTTTCTTTCTCTGACACAGCGTGTGATGTCAGAAGTGTGAACGTGGGATATGCATGTTGGGATTTTTATTAAAACTGCTATACAAAATTTCCCATTTAACAATGTATCATTATTTTATATGTATATATATATACCTACATATACAAAAATACACCCCTTTAGCCATTAAATTATATTCCCTTCAGAAAAAAATAAGACTATTTTTGAATGGCATTTGTGTTTGATTTGTGATTCCTCAATGAAGTTTAAATTGAAATTAATTTTTATGGGTTATAGTGTCCTGAAGGAAACTGATTAAGTTCCTCTGAAGATAATTTATGGGGGTCTGAAGCTGGATATTACTAGTACTTGATTGCAATGCTAATTTTAAGTGGATTAGTCATTGAAATGCTGTGCTTATATTGCTGTTGGAAGTGTTGGAAGGCTGAACATGCTGAACTTTGATATTGTTTCTTAAGCCTAAACATAATAGTGACAACAGAATAGAAACCTCACTCAATATTTCTGACTCTTCAGCCTGAGACTTATTTCCAGTGAACCGTTTTTCCAGCATCACTGCTACCTGCAACCTGCCAAACTGAACAAAATCATGCAGTGTGAATGGCATTTATTAGTAACAGAATTCACAAAATATTCGCGCTCGTTCAGAACAGACCTACCTGGCTGGGAGGTTGTTCAGAGGATATTTCTGAGATTTATCTGCTTGACTTGTGGGGATTTTATGTGAGATTGACTAAACTGCTGGTGCCTGGAAGGATTTTTCTCCAGACTGCTTTTCCTGTGTCCCTTGAGACACCTGGTAAGCAAAGGTCACTGGAGAGAGCAGCGAGTTCCCGGCGTTCCTGTGCAATGTGCATCTGTCTGTCCGGACACGGAGCCCAGCCTTCTCCTGCCTCCCCTCTCCTTTTAAAGCACAACTAGACACGCTCTCTTTAGGCACCGATGAAGTGGGGATTTGGTGTGGCCGCTGCAGGCTGGATGAGTCTCCTGACAGCGAGTTCTGTGGGAAGTGGTGAAAGGTGCTCCTGGCTGACCAGCCCACTCGGGAAGCAGAAGTGTGAGCAGCCGTAAAGCTGATCCTCCACTACTAAAACTGCTGTGCAGGGAGGAGTGTTGGAAGGGCAGCTGCGTGTCTCGAAGGCCAATGGGACCTCTTAGTGTTAGGGATAGCTCTTTAAGGGAAGCTTTTAAGGCAAGTGTGTTACTTTTTGTCATGTTTTCCCTAATGATGTATTTCTAGCGGTTGCAATGCAGGTCAGCAGCTGCTGCAAAGTTGTAGAGATGGGTACCTTTATCTGTTCTTTTCTCAAGTGATGCGAATGAGAATATAAAAAAATTGGTTTTGCTCAGTTACGATTTTATCTTTCAGAGCTAATTGCATGAAATAGAGCTGTTGGTAATAGGCATAAGAAAAACATTGAAGATTTTTTTTTAATGAAGACACAGGTAAACTTCCCTAATACTGCCATACTTTTATTAAGTGCTTGAAGAAACAGTATTTAGCAAATAAGGATATTATGCCATTATTTCAATACACTTTTTAACTTCAGTATATGCTTAGTGTTTCTTTATGAACAGAGTAGTGAAGTATTATTTGGGTGACTAGATTGTTGTTGGAATTCTCGTCTTGGACAGATCAAGTAATTGCACTTGGGATGTTCTTTTGATGAAGACTCCTGAGGAGAAGCTCATCTCTTAATTTTGAGTTAATTCATGTTCCTATACTGATGAATAATTAGTTCATCAAAAACTAAATTATTGCTTCAAATGAGACATTAATGGCATTAATTTGTAAGAGAAAAATGCATTAATATGCTCTAAAACCCCTAAATGATTTCCCTTGGACCTCCCTGTGGATCCCCTCTAGATCTTAATTGCATTTTGATTTTGGAGGTTTATCACTAAATATCCTAAATAAATTTAGGGAAGGATGTCATGTGCTCAGTGAGAATACAAAAGATGTATTTAAACGGTTGCAGTATCAAGAATTAGGGAAACCACATCAGTTAAACTATACAAGTGTGTTCTTTTTTTTTTTCAAATTAATGCATTTGGAGTTGCAAAGCTTATGCCATCCATTTCAGAATATTTTTAAGGTAATAGTGAATATTAGAGGTGGCTTCCTCCTGAAATCAGGAAAAAATGTAACATACATTTTCTTTGCTTCTCACTGGGACGTTTTAGCTTGTAGCCAGATGCAGCAGCAAAGCAACGCTCGTACCTACAGATACAGGTGAGGTTCTCCCTGATGAGCTGATGGTGTTATGTGCACTGTTGTAGGGAGGTAACTCTAGATAAGACTTTCAAGCTCGAAACCGTGTTTGCCCATCGCTGCTCTGCTCGTGGAACCGTGGCCCTGTGAGTGCATTCCCTTCCTAGCCTTGCAGATGCTCCTTCTCTTTTCCCTTCTTTTTATTACCTTCTTGATTTCCCCATTTATCAGTTGACTTGAATCTCCGGCCGTTCTCTCCCTCTGCACAAAGAATAATCACAATTAACGTTCATTATTGTCCTTAGAATTCAACACTTCTGTGACTGCGATGTAAGGAATTATTAAGAAACTTTTAAAAATTAAAATATTTGTTATGCGTTGTTGTTTGAAATCTACACTATTGTATCTTGCTTCATAACTTAATACATATGCAACATTTGCTATTTTTGAATGTGTCACTTGTAAAAGTACCACCTTCTTGTTTATGCTTTTGTGTGATCAGAACATATAACAGATTCCAAAAGATTTTTTCTTCCCCTAATCTAGGTGTAGGTAACAGAGATTACCTATTCATTCTTGTCAAAATAAAACAAAAAACATTTTCTTCTTTTTTTGATGACATTGTATTCAGGCTTCTATAGCCGAAATCTGTAGTTTTTTCTCTTTCTAAACCCAGATCCTGAGCGTTATTTAGCTTGGCTGTGATTATTTTTAAAGGTTGAAACCTGGTATGGAATGTTACTTTCCAGGAATTAATCAGTTTCCACAAAAACATGTTGTTTAAATTAATCCAAACTCATTAGCACTACAGAGATGGATATTCAGTAAAAAGCCTCCATTAATTAGCACTGCATCCTGTAATATGCCTACAGCTCATGACCATTTCCCTGAATTTGTGCCGTGGGTGACCCTTTGCATCTGATGTTTCATCCACAATAAACCGATAGCCTGTGTTTTGGTTTTGAAACAGAGAGCATATGTTATGATCAGTGACATATTACCCTTTTTTTTTCCCAGTGAATTCCTAAGTCATAAACAAGATTTCTCATCTCCATCACTTTGTATGCAGTGTTTAAAGCAGATCTCTTATTTGATGTTTCAAAAAGAGGCATAATAATAATATATTTCAGATTTTTTAAAATATATTTTTACATTTATGGAAAGCTTGCTTTTGATTTTTAGTGAAGTTGCTGGGCTACTTTTATTTAGGGCTCTGGAATGAATATTAAATGTTATGAGGACATTCCCTTCCATTTTACTTTTTCTGGAAGCTGCAGGTAAAATTCATGTCGAAACACATAAAATTGTTTCCTGAGATTATATGGTTGTTACGAGTGATTAAGGGATACCGGACTTAAATTTAACAGCAAATTAAAAATAAATAAATATATAAATGAAAAGTGCTGAAAGCATTCCAGTTATATAACATATGGAATATTCTTTATTTTTCTGTCTTTCTATGATTTTAGTTGTTAGTAAACTAGGTTCCTCTCAGAGCCTAGGAAAAACTTTTTAAATGTAATTAACTTATACTTTTTTATGTAAGTTATGCCCTAGAACTGACTATACTTCTCAAACGGGGGATGTTGCAATATGCGGTAAACCAGAGATTGGATCTTGCTTTACGTAGGTAGAAACCGTAATTGTGGAAATGTAGAATAAATGGTATAGGAGAAATTGGGGCAAATGCACTCCTGAGGTGTTTGAAATTAACTTGCAACAGAAATAGTTACTAACTTGCTACAGCTAAAAGTATACCTGGAATACCTGTTTACTCTCTCTCTTTTCAACCGCTGAGCCGTGTCGGTGCAGGGTGCTGCACTGGCAGCTCCGGCGGGTCGGGGATCTCCCTTTGCTTAAGGCCAAAGGGACAAGCAAAGACCCCTCTTCAAGGACAGCTCCCTCCTCCCTCAACTAGAGAATTTGGACCGGCTCATGAAGTTCAGCTACGTTTTCCTCCGCAATTTTCCTGGAATCTTTCGCTGCCCTTTCCCTTCAAGCCGTCTACAACAGCCAGTTCATCATCGTGATGCCCGATGTCACTAACACTCCTTGGGAGCGGGATGCGTAACGCTGCAGCGCCGGCACGGGGCCGCCTCCGAGGCCTGCCCGGCTGCCCTTTCCCTCTCCTTGCAGGACAGTGGGACTGGCCCAGCGCCAGTTTAGGTGTCACTCTATCTGCAGCAGCAAGTGGCCCGTTATTCTGTTCCCTTTCCTCTCCCCAACCCTCCTCTTTCCTAAAACATTACAGCTGGGCAGGAACGGGCTGCTACTTTACACGTCAGCAGAAGGCTGTTAGGAACAGAGATCCCTGCAGGATTCAAATGATGTCCCTTATAAGAAGGTACAAGGGTAGGCTCTGTGGGAGAGAGCAACTTCTTATCCTCCATTTGGTATTTAAGGACCAATTGGCCCTCTTGTTCTGATTATTTTTGTTCTGAATTTCACAAGAAAAACAATTTTAACTAAACTTGTACTACCGTCGCAGACAGTCTTATTCCTTGCTTGATTGCACGTGGGACTGAACTGCCTGCTTGTTAAATGGTAACTATTTCAGGTGTTAAGGTCCTTGAATCAAAATGATTTTGTTTTGCTCATCACTGTAGGCGCAGAAATGAGCAAGCAGAAGAAAGGGTATGTGTAAAAGGGTCAGCTTCAGCTTTTTTGCTGAAGGCTACAATAATTACAGGTAGTAAGCTTGTTTTATAAATGCCTTGATGGTGGAGCATTTTTTTTGCAAAGGAGCTGTGCTTTTAAATATGAGTCCTCAGACTCTTGGTACCCTCTTCTATCTCTAATACTTCGACAAGAAAATTGTGGCTGTTCCAAATGTGATGAGTTTAAATAAACTGGCAGGGTCAGTGAACTTGTTCTCAGCAGCTTCATCTTTCAGATGTATGAATTTTAGAAAGCAAAAGCTGAATAAATTTCTCTCTTTTTAACTTGCATTTCTGCAACCACAGAAGATAAAAGAGGAAGGTACCATTAGGCAGATGGCTATTAGATTCTTTTATCAGACTGCACATCTGTCTAAATAGAAAGAGGTGATAGAATATCCTTACTGTTAAATTTGGACAGGTTGATATTAAGAATTAAATAGGCAGCTAGGCCAAACCTCTTAATTGCAATATGTAGCTGTTTTGCTAAAATCCACACAATAAAGCTAAAAATTAATGCAAAAAGTGGTGGTAGATGTGTGTCGATATGATTTTGTTGTATGTGGAAGCAGGGACTAAGTTCTTTTTGGTGAATGGCTTTTTTTTAAAAAAAAAAACTTTTCAGAAAAATCAGAGTTCTTATGAATTTAAACTGATTAAGAAAAGTTGTTACAGATCATGCTTAATGTTTGGTATTTTTTACTTCAGTCCAGCTGTGATTTAGCTTTGTAAGTTACATAAAGTTATACAGCAAGTCTAAATGCATTGAAGAAATTTATGAAGCATGAAGTTTTTAAGATATTAATGCATTTTAATTGCAATATCTTTCAGGAAAGATGACTTAACTCTGACTTTGGTTAGACTTTATACTTTTGAAAAAACAATTGCTAGAAGAGTTAAAGGCATCTAAGCTGTGGTTAATTTTTCTGTTTTTTAATGGGCATTTCTCAACTCACCAAAGATGTGGAATTTGTTACCTTGCTGTCTTTAATTGGGCAAGAATGATCACTGGTATGCAAATTTAATCAAAATGAAACCCCAAGTGAGAATTTATTATATATCCATTGTCATAAGCAGATTTCAGACTTCCCTAAATAAACATGCAACTTCAGGTGCAGGTGGTAATTCAGATAAAACTGGGGGTTACAGAAACCCTCCGAACTTATCAGTTGTCTTTCATGACAGAAACACTGTTGTAAAATATAGCAGAAATAAATTAATAAAAAAAAAGACATACCAACATAAAAATGGAATATTAGGATAAGAAAAAGCATCTAAATGAAATTAAAAATATGACACCTCTTGTCAGAAAATACAAATATGCTTACAGCTTATATCTCTCTCCTTTGTCTGTTTAAAATTTTTCATTTAAATGAGATAGTTTTTTATTTATTTTGAATACTTTATCATAAGTAGCACTTAGGATAGAGGTCGATTGAGGAGTGCAGACTTAATGAAATATTAGTATTTACAGACAAAATGTAATCCTCAAGTCTAATATCTGAAATCCTTAAGGTGTTGTGTTGTACTTATATACTACTGTGGTTTCACAAAATTAGCTCTTGCCACCTGGAGGAACTTTACAATATTATCCAAACTTCTTTGCCAGAAGATAGAATCAAAATGTTGTTTTAAGTACCTAGGTCACGTGTGTGGTAAATGATTCTTAAATCGAATTTGAGTTACGTCTTCAAGTTGCTTGATAACTTCATACCATGAATATATATTAATGTATAGCAAGCATACAAATATGTAATTTCTAGTTAGAACTTAAACATTTACATAAATATCTTGGCAAGGAAAAAGTAAATAATTTCTTGAATTCTGTTAATAAGTTTGGTAGAATATATCCTTGCAAGATATCAGACTACGTAGAGAAATGGTGTCTATGTGTAGCAGGATGAATGATTGGGTTCTTTCTCTACTGTGCTATAGAGTTTCACTTTAGTAGTGCTTTCCCAAAACAGTTGTTTTAAAAAATTCATGCATTATAAAAGTTAATGTTTTCATTTCCTAAATTCTCTAACGTGTGTGTCATTCTGTGGGTGGCAGAAACCACAGCGGCTTTGAAGGCCTCACTAGTGAAACCAGACTGCGGTTTTTGTAATTGCAGCAGGCATGCAGAGGTGATGGAAATTATCCTGCAGTGGGGCTGATCCAAGTGCTCGGCAATAGCCGGTTGGTGTCGTTTTGAGGCTGTTCTCTCTGATCTGCAAAGGTGTGGGGTTATCCGTTCCTGATGCCAAGGGAAAGGGGAATGTCATGCCGCCCTTCAGGAAAGGCAAGGAGGAGGACCGAGGGAATGACAAGCCAGTCAGCTTGACCTGAGAGGAATATGGCACAAAATCAATGTGCCGCTTTAGGGCACGTTAAGGACAAGAAGGTGATTGGGAACAGCATCGATTTACCGGGGGCAAATTGTGCCTGAGCAACGCGACTGCCTTCGGTGACGACATGTCTGGCCGTGCGGATGAGAGGGAAGCTGTCTTTGTTGTTGTTGTGTTTTTCTGTTTGGTTGGTCATTTTCTTTCACCTTGCATTTAGCAAGGCCTGCAATGTAGCCTCCTATCGTGTTTTTGCAGATAGATAAGGCATGGATGAGGGAAGGGGGATTCTTTGATTAGCCGGACTGTGTGGCTTAAAGGGTGGTGGTCCATCGTGTGAAGATTTGTTCTGCCTTAGAAAGAAAAAGCCGTACGTATAGAAATGTCTATTTTCTGGCTTCCCTGATGACTAAATGAAAAGGAATTTGTTTAGGCTTTTATATAAAGTATATAAAGTCTATAGTAGGACTGTATATAATACTAGCTAACTCTTCCAAGAAATTCATGTTATTAAAGAGATATTAGTAAACTGTTGATTAAGAGTCTAAGAATAAAATTTCAGAGAAATATTTTCTCATGCTTGTTTCAAATATGTTAACACTGAACGGACTTTCCTGGCCATTCAATTAGCCATTGCTCACTTCTGTGTTGTGGGGTGAGGGATAAGCCAGTTGTTTTTTGTTCTGTTAGGCTTAATCTTTAACAGGAATTTCAGGGATGTAACCATTGCATTTCCAATAGATCAACCAGTTTTCATGGCACCATCCATCCAGATCTTGTTCTGCTCTACATGGTAAGCATTAGGAAAACAGGAGTGGACAATTGTCTTCCCCTTGTTTAACAGCGCCCACAAGGGTGAAAAACAGTCATCTCTGAAAAGAGGAAATATGGCTGGCCGTAACAAGGATCTGTAGAAAGTTAGGCTATGAGGTATTTTCCTAGAGCTTTGACTCCCCAAAATAAAATGAGACTAGTTGAGGGTGATGGCTCATGAGCAGACCACTAGTACTGTATTGGCCTAGATATGAGATATCACTGAATCCTAAGCTGATGCACACTTTCCTAAGTATGGCAAAAATATTGATGCACTGGGTCGCAGCTCAACAGCTGGGCTATTTCACCAGGTTTGTACCCAAACTGGAGTTTTTGCTTCAGTCTCCTCCTTTTGTCATCTGCTTGTAGGATATTCTGCAGTTTCTCATCCTTTTTGAGCACTAGACATTGTGTATTTGGACAGGATTTGTGTCTGTGTGTGTGTGTGTGTGTGTGTGTAACTACCTTCTCTCCTGTAAAGCTCCCTCTTGTCCATGTCAACTATGAATTTATTGGTGATCTTAAAGAAACGAACCCTTCTAGACCAGTTGGCACCAGTGGTTACTCCCGGTTTGACCTCATCTTTTAGGATTTCCCAGCAATGGGATCTTTCAGAAGCGATCCGTGTGGTAGAACTGACTGACTGAGAAGAGGCCTGGACTGCACAGGAAACCGGTGTGTACAGAGTAGTCTGCAAGTGCAGGAGGAAATCTGTTCCTCCAGACCTCAGTTTGTGTTAAAACTAGCGTTACCTTCAGGTTGATATGGCAATAGATATTTCAGATATCTTCATGGTTTCTGAATTAAGGTGCAAAGCACTCTAGCATGCCATATATGTAGCCAGTCCTTTTCCTTTTAAAATTTCTGCTGTGTAACTAATGAGGAACCCTGGTGCTTGAAGGAGTTTATTTTGGGCAAGCTCATGCTGAAAAATGAGCAGATTTGAAGTGATTTTTTTCCCCTCCTTTTTCCTTATTTTAGGCTTTAAATCTTTGTGATTCTAGAGGTGTGGTGAGGACCAGCAGCAGGTTGATTGCCCTTGAGTCTGCAGGCAGGTTTTAGCCAACACCTACGTCAGACGGCCCCTGTGCAGAGGGTCTTCCAGCAAGGACAGTGGGAGAGGAATTTCTGTGCTCCGTGCAGCACTGCAGGCTCCCGTAAGGATTCGCTGCTGGAGAAGGCCTGGCAGGGAGTCGGGCAGTTCCTGCCGAGTGTACGTGGGCTACTGGGAAGGTCGGAATTGGGAGTCTCCCGCTGCGGCGCCTGCAGGGAACTGCACCGTGGGAGAAACCCCTGCGGTTCACATGTGAAAGTCTTTCAGATAAGAGAAAAAAAGCAGGGAAAGGAAGAAAAAATCGGGGTTTACTGGACTTTTTGATATTTTTTCAAAAATCTCTTTTTTCCCTAAAATTTCTCATTTTAATAGTTATTTCCATGTCAGCCTCACTGGATTTTGTTGTTCTGCTTTACTTTAATAAAGATATCCAGTTAAATTCAATTGAATGTCGTTTGCACAAAGTAGAGGAAGCTGATGAAAAAGAGGAGTTTCAGCAGAACTAGTTGACTGATATTTTAGCAGCTTCAGGTGGAATTAGAGAACTGGAGTGGATTCCCCTTCATAATTAATAAGATCTGTGTTTGCAACAGTGTCATGAAATGAAGCAAAATATTAAGCTCTAGAAGACCTTCATTAAAGAAATTAATCATCTTGAGTGGCTCTAAAACAGAACTGTCCATATCTCGTAAAAGTGGCAGCTGGAGAATTTCTTCTTTTGTGACAAGGGTTGTTTAGACTGTTGAAGAGAAGAGAAACCCATATCAGATCATTGGCAATGAGTATTCTTTATAATGAGAAAAGAAACCCATATCAGATCATTGGCAATGAGTATTCTTTATAATGAGATGTTTTGCTGGGTACAAAACCTCTTCCGTTTGCTTGGAACCTTTTTCTTTCCAACATTTTCCGTTCTCAGTCATCTCCAGTGACGCTGGAGCAGAGAGCAGGGCCCGGCTGTTGAGGTTACTGTGTGTGGGGTGGTGATAGCAGCGCTGTGGCCAAAGGCTCATTTGTACTTGCTGCCATTTACAGCTAATGGAGCTTGGTCCTGAAACACATGCAATGAGTTTGCACAGGCAAACTTGGCAGTTTGGGTGATTTTTTTGGTTAGGAAATCTACTGGAATCAAAATTATCCAGTAACAGCGTGTGCGGAGTGATCTGGAGAGGAGCGTTCCCTGCAAAAGAGATGAAAGAGTTGCTGTATCTGATTAGACCGTGGATTTAAATAACATGCCGCCTAGGGTAAGAGTTTGGGTGGGCAGAATCGAGGAAAAAAAGGGAAGTGTAAGAACTGTGTGTACGAAGTGATGGCATTTCTGACTTTGCTTGGTTGGCTCTAGTAAGACGACTGTTGCAGACGTGTTGTTTTCTGCTCTTACTGAGGTTAAGTAAAGACTCCTACATTCAGAGTGCAGAGAGCTAGAAAAACCCAACCACAGTGTGCGTTTGAATTGCTGCCAGGCCTGCAGCAGCAGGGATGAGCACTTGCTTGGTTTACCCTGTTGACCAAGAGGGAGCGCTTGTAACAGCCTTGAGGATCCGAGGGCCCATTTTGTCAGCCCGAAACCGGGAAGTGAACGTTCTCCTAAAGCTCTGATTTTTTGTTTCCCTCCCTCTCTTATGAGTCCTTGCCTCCCTCCGCTTGGAGTATTCCCGTTGCTTGTTGTTCAACACCCTGATCGGAGAGCAGATGAGACAGTTATTCCTGTTGTTGCTGATTTGCTGTTACAGCTGCTTCCTCTTCATGTGATTTAATTTGAAGTTTCAGCCCACCAGGGGGCTAATGGTCTCCACCTAGGCAGCTTTAAAAGCTCGCTGTTGTTTTCCACTGGAATATTATTTCCATTCCTAGGCAGTGATTTATTTATTTTTTTCCCCTTCACGTTCTTCTGGTAACTGTGAAGCAGTGTTCCCCGAGCCATTTCCATGCAGGAAAAAAAACCTGGAACCATTCAGACCAAAAAGAAAAAAAGGAAAAAAATAAAGGAGAATTACTCTGTTTCTGTTGAAAGACAGTAAGTAAATTAATTGCGCAGCGTTTTGATTACTACTGAAAATGGCAAAAAACCAGCGCGTGAGCCATTAGTTATATCCTTTATGTTTTTCTTTTAGAATGCAGCTATCATGTGATTCATTTTTTTTCATATCTCAGGAAACATAAGACGGGCAGCAAACTTCAGAATAAGTTTTATAGCATCCTACTGCCTGCCCCTGCCATGGGATGCGTTTCTAAAGACATTAGCAAATGCTGTGGAGGCGAAAGTGGGGGTATAGGCTGCAAGTAAATTCCCCACACCTGGTCTAGTGGCAGGGAGCCCTGTTTGAAGGAGATTGCAAAGCCCTGGCTGGAAGTTTGGTAACCAAAGAAGAGCACTGTTTCAAGAATGCTTTCCCTGGGTCCTTTTATGAAAACACAATATACAACTCGCTAAACTATTCTTGAAGCAAAACTTAAGTAGTAAGACACTTTTTGGTTCGCTTTTAATTTTAAAGCATTTAATTCTAAATAGTATGATCTTGAAAAAAACTTGAAAACCTTTCCAAACAAATAGAATTGGTTTTGACATTCCACATGATCTGTTCTCCTCCTTCGTTGTTACAGTGCAAGTTTAAGAGCAGCAGTCCTGAGTTCCCATTGCTTTTGTTTCTCTAGTTTTATCACTTCATGTGATTTAATGTAGTTTGCGTTTTCCTAATCTCATACACGTCTAAACATTTATGTTTTGTGATACCTCCTTCTCTGCTGGTCTGAAGCATGCTTTCAGATGTGCACTTTCTTGTGGCTGGATGTTGTATTGATTCATCATCTGTAGTAGAAATTTAGCTCTTGGCTGAGTTGATGGTGTCTTATGTAGCCGGTAGTCACAGGGGTCTACCTCCCAGCTTTCCAGTTTCCAATGCCTTCTTTCCCGCTTCAGAGTGGAAGCGGGAGGAGGTGGATTGCGTTGTAGACAGGATGGAAGCTGGACAGGCTGCTGGGAGCGGGCGCGTAGCACCGCGTTGCTCTTGGCTCCTACGAAAGGGTGGTGCGATCTTCCCCCGCTTGCAGCAGGAGGACGTTGTTGCCAGATTGCAGTGTTCAAGGTCAATACACTTTACACTGCAAATCAAGTAGGCTATTTCCTCAGGCCTGATTGATGGAAAAATGAAGTATTAACTACCAGGAAACAGGGTTTCCGACACTATCACTTAGTTATGCAGTTGTCACTCACCTTTTCAATACAGCCTTAATACCGCATTGCTAGTTGTATTGTTAAAGAACGCCCGTTTTTAATAGTTTTTCCAGAAGGAATGTTAATCACTATGCTTTAGAACTCTTTTTTCCTTATTGGAAGCTTACCGGTTAATAAGTTAACTGCTAGTAATGACCACTAATGCAAACGCTTTGCTTGGGTAATGTTGCTTGCAGTGTTTAATGAATTAGGTTTAAAAAATAGAGCGGAGCACCAGACTTGACTGACTTGCCATAGAGGGAGCACAGAGTTAGTCATTGGCTGTGAATGTTAATCACTCCACAGCAATGATAATTTACAGCATTGTTGTAGCACTCTTGTGCTCGTAAAATGAACTTAATAACCCACTGCTACCCTTGGGATAGGCCTCCCCCTTCATTCCTCCCCCTTGCAATTGAATACCCGGTCTGGCTGCATAATAGCCTTGTGAAATACTGCATTAAAGAGAGTGAGCAGCTGTATGATAAAATAAACAGCTCTAAAACAGATTTGTTAATTATCTCTCTCTCTCATTCACAGAGGGTGTTTGTGAGATATGGCTGACCAGTGAAGACACAGGGGCTTATGGCAGAGACATTGGCACCGACCTCCCGACGCTGCTGTGGAAGCTGGTTGAAGCTATCCCTGAGGGAGCTATGCTGAGGCTTGGCATGACAAACCCTCCCTATATTTTAGAGCATCTGGAGGTAAGGAAGTTAAAAAGGGAATCATTTATATGCTGGGCTAGACCTTCAGTGATTGAGTCAGCGTGGAACCCTGCGTATAGCACATTTCATTTAAAGCAGGAGCTTAAGAAATAGGCTGCACATGAATTTATAGAATTAGACTAATGGTGTCCAGCCATTTGCCTGACACAGCAAGCTATCCCATTAAAAAGATATTCAAATCATTTTGGAATGATGATAATATTGAGGTCTCTGACCCGTAGATGTTGACTGTAGAGATTGGGTTTTGTCCACATGTCCAGTAATTTCAAGAACTGAAGGAAATGCTGTTAGCAGGCAATGGACTAGGGAATTGAAACCATCTTCTTTTTTGTTCCTCAGATAAATATTTCCAGAAACAGTTTATTCCGGTCTCACTCAACATTGTGTTCATATTTGATGTCAAATGCTGTTCAGAGAGTACATAGAGCTTTCATGACAAGAAATGAGAATTTTAGCTGTGGATCTCTCTAGGAATTTTTTTTATACAAATAGTTAAATGGAATTAGAATTAACTATATGTACTTGGAAATTTAAAAGAATATTGTGTGTACGAGAAGCAGGATATGAGAGCTTTGTTTCAAACATCAGTTGTTTTGCTTGGATTCTGTCACCAAATGAATTTACTGAAATTCATGGGAACGTGGAAAGATTCTAAATTTAAGGACAATAAAACAGCAGGGAATCTTATAGCTTCAGATAAATTTTGTAGTCATGTATACCAGATAAATAGCTGGTGTCCGTGCTGCTTTCCCTAGGAAGATATAGAATTAATAGTTTCACTTACGATCTCTCGAGATGCTGAGGGCAGTCTTTTTCTGAGTGGAGTCCTCTTCTGCTACGATAGTGACACTGCTTCTTTCCTTACCGAAGCGTGTGGGGAAGAGGAGTTCTTGCTAAGAATGCCCGGTTTTTCACTTCACCAGCTACTGGACACAAGCCGCAAAAATTCCAATAAATTTCCTAGGCTGCTCTTTTATTCTTTGGTTTAGCACACTTAGGCAGGATGGAGTAGGGAATGGTTTGGTTGGGGTTCTTAGCACTTTGTGGTTTACCTTGAACTCTCTGTCACTAGTTTACCCTCTTTTTGTCCATTTTAAAATTTTTGGCATCCTATAGGACAGCAAATCAGGCTTCTAGCAGTTTTGACAGTCATTGTCTTTGCTTTCATTTTTAACTCCTAGAATAACAAGTGTTTTGGCATACACTGATGCTTCTATCCCTGCTGCTCACCTTAGGAGTATTCCAAAAGGGATTTTTAAAATCAGCTTCTGGAAATAGGCACATGCCAGCTACATGACACTGTGGTCTTCTCCATTTGATATAATCTGAGGAAGGTGAGAGGGTATTTTTGCTTTCCTTCAGTCAGCAGCCATCTGAGTGAGTGTGCGCATGCCAGCTCTGTAATCTGGGAATGCTTTTGATTTATAGTCTCTAGTCTTTCTCCTTTCAAATATCCTACAGAGTGCTGCTAGCAGGACTCTCCTTGAAGTGCTCTCTGTGCCTGACTCACGTTCAGGAATGCCCTCTAGCCTCGTCAAAACGGATCTTTAAGCGTGGTGGCAGAGCCAGAGGAATCCACGTAGGCCTCTTGAAAATGTGTGCTTGAGTTGCCGTGAAGAGCACGCCGGTCCTTTTTTAAGAGCAACTGCATCTGTTGGTGCTTTCCCTCTTCAGTGTTTCTTGTGGTTGCCACTTTATATGGTGTTTTTCTTTCATGTGTGAGCGAGAATTTCTGAGTTTGTAATTCGGTGAAACAATTCTGATGGTTTGTCAGATGAAATTTGCAAATTATTATTATTTTAAATCTTTTGCTTTTTTGTCTACTCTCCTCTTGCAAACTTAGCAGGTTGTATCTGTGGAAGATCATTGGGGAATGCTGGCAGTCTCCTGTATACATTTTCACCAGACAAAATAAACTTTTTATGGAGCAAGTGCTTTTAACTTTCCAGTTGAGGGAAGGCTAACACTGTGATTTGTTTAAAAAACAAAAGAAACAAAATGAGAAGTTGATTAACCTTCATGTCAGCTGATTAGGATAAAATCCAGACATAGCACTGTTATCTCTGAAGAAAACTATAACATGTATTACTGGTTGCAAACAACTCTCATTAACTTTCTTTAAGGGTGATGCATTTGATTAATTTATTTGGTTAGATATGCCATTGCTAACTGGGTTAGCATTTGGCTTTCTATGAAGTATACATGGGGAAATATACTAAAAATGTCATTTTGTATATCAAACTTAAAAAATTGTTCCAGTCTTGTGTGTATCTCTTAAAATCAGAAAATTGTGTTTTCACAGTTGTACACATGCAACTGCAAGGCAAGGAGGGTTTTTTCACCTTACTGAAGAAACATGTCTGATAAGTGGTATAGAGCAGGAGCGGTCATGTAAAAGCAGGAATTAGGTTTCAGACCTGGACAGAGCTTCCCTAGGGACTCAGCCTAAAAGCAACCGTTTAGCTTCGTTTGCAGTTTTAGCCATATGTATATATATTGGAGCTCAGCTGCAGGTAAAAGGTTTTGCTAGTTTTATGTCTGTTTTATTCTTCGTACTGTAAAAGCAATAACAAAACTCCTATGAATTCATTTTTTTCCAATAACACTGAATTTTGCTTTATGTTTTAAAACTTGGGTCAAAGTTAAATGCTTTAAAATATTAATTATATAAGTGCTTATTTAAATTTTCAAATCTTAACTTGACGTGTTGCATAAACAGCATCATTTTAACCATTTTTGTACATAAGTATAAATTTTGGAGCATTTTACAAATATATCTCTCTCCCTTCAAATAGTCATGGTTTTTAATCTCTGCTACTTAAAAGCATGAGTTCACTGCCTAAATCATGTGGCTGAAACTCATGGATTTCTTCAGCTCCTGGCTGGCATTTCTGTGCCTTCTCAGAATAGAAGGAGATTACAACTAAGAAGAATAGGGATCCTATAGGTTAGTATTACTTTTTGGATTGTAAAAGGCACGACTGCAGTACAGTTTCTTACACCTCTCTGCTAATGCTAATATCTTCAATTATGCGAAAAAGAAAAAAGTTGCGTCTCAATAATAGGACTGATAACTGAGTAAAGAACTAAAATTTTAAAATGGAGGCTCCCTAAGCAATGGAATGATAAACTGAGCACACTGTTCCAGTACCTTAAGTGTGGAGGAGAGAGGAGTTGCTCTGAGTGTTGATTTTTGTTCCCCTTCCACCCAGGTCCTTTCAGAGATGCCCAGCAGACTTGTTGCTTTGATGGGTCATTAAACTTTACTTAGACATGAGGCACTTTAATGATACATTAATGCGTGTCTTGATGATTCTAAAGAAAATAGACCTTATCCGTGACTAAACTAACATGAAGGCTTTTCCTTCATTAAAAGATATTAGGACCACCTTTTGTAAAGCTGTTGGATAACCTACTGATGGATTGACATTGGTTTGCCACTGCCAGAAGGTATTTACAGGTTATTCATTTTCACACACACATGCAAAAATATATCATGTTTGCTCCAGAACAGTACAGTGCGTGGGATTATGATTAGAGATCCATCTAGGCTGGTTTCTGGGAGATAATCCTGACGTTCCTCTTTGGTTCAAAGAAAGCTGCAACCTTCCCATTGCGCAAGTTTGCTGCTGGGTTTAGACTCTGTGAGTCTTTTGACTCTTCAATACTGTGCATGTATTTTCCTTAAAAAGAAAAAGTGAGGAACGGAAAATGCTGCTCAGCCCAGGAGTGCTTTGTCTGGCTCTGCATCTGGGAGATGGTCCCTTAGTGAGGGGCAGTAGCTCCGCTCTTCCCGAGGATGCTGAAAGGAAGAACAGGTGGAGCAGGAAGGGCAGGAATAGCACAGAGGAAGGGGGAATTGCCTTTGGCAGTATAAATAGGGAGAGAGTTGAAGTTTTTATAATAATTTAAAATGTGGAGCATAGCCTGTGCCTTCAGATATTATTGTAAGGTAAATGCAGCCCTGTCCTCGAAGATGTTTCCCATTAGGAGGGAGGCTGTTAATCTCATGAGCCACATCGCTGTGCTCGGGTGGTTCGTTTTGACATAGTTCAGTACTTTTAGCTTTTGATTCAGTAAATGTGACGGTAACGGCGCCTTATGTGCTTACACATGCATTAGCGATTTGAGGATGAGAAGCAACCACATGTTTTGAAATAATAAATTCTGAGTTCAGTTGGGCCTGCTTGTTATTTTAAAGCTGGCGTGATGGGAAACCGTTCAGTGTTATGCAGTGATTCAAAGCATTAAATGTTTTTTGGTGTGCTGCATGCACATCTAAATTATCAGAAAAAAAGATCCTTCATCACATTAATCACTGTGGAATCTAAAAAACTATTTTTTTTTTAATCTGCTGTTTTCTTCAGGGGCCGATGATGTCTGTGTTTACATTAGTAAATAGCTTGGAGCAATAGGACCAGATGAGGAAATAGAAGGAGTTGGTACCGAAGCCATTATATCTACATTATGTGCATTTTGTATTTTTGCCTCAAACTAAATTTAAATCCCTCCATCAAACTTTGGAAAGACTGATCATTGGTTTGAATCTCTGAGTTCCCACCAAGAGGTTGGAGCGTATTCAGTGTTAGCCTGGAGAACAGCCACTGCTCTGGTCTCCTGTGAAACAAATCCAGTTTGGACATGTCCAAATCACTGTGCAGAGGCTCAGAAGGAATTGTTGGAGATTTTGCTTCAGAATTTCACTGCTGCTTTGAAACAAAACACAGCCAATGATACTAAGATTTTTGCCTTGTGAGACTTATCGGTGTTGTAGAGAAGGTTATTTGCTGTGTTTAAAAACAAAACAAAACTGAAAGAACTCAGAATGCACCAAAATTGTGTTTTGTTTCACTTTGGTAGTAAGACATGGAAGAAGTTGGTGGAGTTTGCAGTTTAGCTGAACAAGACATTCAGCTTTTGTCTCAGAAAAAATCTGGCCAGCCAGTGGATATAGGAATACATTTTCCAATGTTCTTTCTGACAGTCTTAGCAGTCTGTGTACATCATGAATTATGGGTATATACGTTACGAAGTGCATAGTTTTCTTTTTTTAAGCTTCACCTCAAATCAAGATTTTGAGATTTGTGCCTTATTCTAATGTCTGCTCTCTCTTAACATGGCCGTGAGCAGTGAGGAAAAGCTTGAGTTTATATCTGCATGGCAGAAAGTTTGTTAGTAAACAGACAGGAGATTCGGTCAGGACAAAATGCATTAGCTTGTAAACTTTCACATTCGTAAAAAAATAAGGGTGAAGGAAAAGGACAATTTGAGGCTCCATTTTACAGCACTAGCTATACCTGTAATGAATGCACATACGTACAGGGGCCAGTATGCAACTGCGCAGAGCTACAGTTCAAGTTCTACAGCCTCCCAGGTGCCGATGCTACCGGCATCCTGTAGCGTCAACATATACCAAAGCTGGCATAAGTGATACACCCTGCTTGAGAAGTAGCCTTCAGTGTTTCATTCTGCAGTCGTATTACCAAATTATTGGCCAGTGCCCTGGTGAGAGTTTGTTTTACATCCATCTCCATCAAAGGGACTGATGGAGAGGGAGGGATGGGAAAACTCCATTAAAAAAGTGGTAAAAGGTGACTGGGAGTCAGAGAAGTCAAAAACAGGGGCAAATTCAGAGCTGATTGAAAGAAGTTAATGTTAGTGGAGGGTTTTTTTTTTTTTTTTGCCTTGGATATATGTATATTGTTTTCCTTAGGTTTCTAAGTTTGTTTTCTAGCTCAGTACCTAGGGCCCCAGGCAAATCAGGGAGGAGGGGGGCTGTCCGAGGGCAGGGGTTGCCCTCCAGCCTGTGTTCGTCCGGTTCATGCCGTGTTCGTCCCGTTCATGCCGTGTTCGTGAGGCCCATTGTGAGGTCGACCTCCCAATGGATGACCTCCCAATGGGCCTCTCATGACCTCCCAATGGGCAACCTCCCAATGGGCGACCTCCCAATGGGCCTCTCGCGACCTTACAATGGACGACCTCACAGTGAACGACCTCCCAATGGGCCTCTCGTGACCTCCCAATGGACCACCTCACAGTGAACAACCTCACAATGGGCCTCTCGTGACCTCACAGTGGGCGACCTCACAATGGGCGACCTCACAATGGGCCTCTTGTGACCTCACAGTGGACAACCTCACAATGGATGACCTCACAACGGGCCTCTCGTGACCTCACAATGGGCGACCACACAATGGGTGACCTCACAATGGGCCTCTCGTGACCTCACAATGGACGACCTCACAATGGGCCTCTCGTGACCTCACAATGGGCGACCTCACAATGGAGGACCTCACAATGGGCTTCTCGTGACCTCACAATGGGCGACCTCACAATGGGCCTCTCGTGACCTCACAATGGATGACTTCACAATGGACGACCTCACAATGGCTCTCTTGTGACCTCACAATGGATGACCTCACAATGGATGACCTCACAATGGGCCTCTCGTGACCTCACAATGGGCGACCTCACAATGGGCGACCTCACAATGGGCGACCTCACAATGGGCCTCTCGTGACCTCACAATGGACGACCTCACAATGGACGACACCCCAACGGGCCTCTCGTGACCTCACAATGGACGACCTCACAATGGATGACCTCACAAAAGGGCGACCTCCCAATGGGCGACCTCACAATGAACGACCTCACAATGGGCCTCTCGTGACCTCACAATGGACGACCTCACAGTGAAGGACCTCACAATGGGTCTCTCGTGACCTCACAATGGACGACCTCGCAGTGAACGACCTCACAGTGGGCGTCTCGTGACCTCACAATGGACGACTTCGCAGTGAACGACCTCACAGTGGGCGTCTCGTGACCTCACAATGGGCGACCTCACAATGGGCCTCTCGTGACCTCACAATGGACGACCTCACAACGGGCCTCTCGTGACCTCACAATGGACAACCTCAAAATGGACGACCTCACAATGGGCCTCTCGTGACGTCACAATGGGCGACCTCACAATGGGCGACCTCACAATGGGCCTCTCGTGACCTCACAATGGACGACCTCACAACGGGCCTCTCGTGACCTCACAATGGACGACCTCAAAATGGACGACCTCACAATGGGCCTCTCGTGACGTCACAATGGGCGACCTCACAATGGGCCTCTCGTGACCTCACAATGGACGACTTCACAATGGACGACCTCACAATGGCTCTCTTGTGACCTCACAATGGACGACCTCACAACGGGCCTCTCGTGACCTCACAGTGGACGATCTCACAATGGGCGACCTCACAATAGACGACCTCCCAATGGACCTCTCGTGACCTCACAATGGACGATCTCACAACGGGCCTCTCGTGACCTCACAATGGACGACCTCACAATGGACGACCTCACAATGGACGACCTCACAATGGGCCTCTCGTGACCTCACAATGGGCGACCTCACAATGGACGACTTCACAATGGCTCTCTTGTGACCTCACAATGGACGACCTCACAACGGGCCTCTCGTGACCTCTCAGTGGATGATCTCACAATGGACGACCTCACAATAGATGACCTCCCAATGGACCTCTCGTGACCTCACAATGGAGGACCTCACAATGGGCCTCTCGTGACCTCACAATGGACGACCTCACAATGGACGACCTCACAATGGACGACCTCACAATGGGCCTCTCGTGACCTCACAATGGGCGACCTTACCATGGACGACCTCACAATGGGCCTCTCGTGACCTCACAGTGGATGACCTCACGATGGGCCTCTCGTGACCTCACAATGGAGGACCTCACGATGGGCCTCTCGTGACCTCACAATGGAGGACCTCACGATGGGCCTCTCGTGACCTCCCAGTGAACGACCTCCCAATGGACGACCTCCCAATGGGCCTCTCGTGACCTCACAGTGGACGACCTCACAATGGGCGACCTCACAATGGGCGACCTCACAATGGGCGACCTCACAGTGGGCCTCTCGTGACCTCACACGTTCATGTTGTGTTCATCTCCCTGGCTGGTGTCACACCAGCCCCGATGCCGGGAGGTGAGTTAAGCACCGGCTGGGAGGGACGGGCTCCTCGAAAGCTGTACGGAGAAGGCAGCTGATGCCTGCTGTGCCTCCAAGTGCTTAATTCCACGTGACGAGTTGAGCAACCTTCCTTGTCACCCGTCAAAATGAGTCTATCTGAAGCCACCCCGTGTGCCATCTGTAGGCTTTATCCGCGGTGCTGATTCGGGCCGCTTTAGTGGTGCCCGAGCCCTGGAGATGAGGGCAGCGGTGCCTGTAAAGCTCCAAGCGCAGGGAGAAGCGCCCGAGGGTTTCTTGGCTCTCTGACTTTCCATGTCAGCTCCGTGCTGACGTTTTCTCCCCTCGCTGAAGCTGATATCCTACAGAAGGCTTTCGCAGGCATGCCCTGGCACAGCACAGGGTTATGTATCACGGTGCAATTACTAATTCACGTTTTTTTTTTCCCTTCTCCCATATTTTTCATTCCTCTTCTAGAGAGTGCACTGACCACTTTTGAGTCTTGTTCGTAAGATGAAGTTTTCAGTAAGCTAGAGTTTAAGCTGGTCTGAAATGCATTTAAAACACACACTCCTCAACAGCAAATAAGAAGGCAACATGATTTCAAGAATTAAAAGGCCTTTAGGGCAGTGTTTGCTTGATTCTAGTGCTATTTTTGTCATTTTCATAGACTGCTGCATTTGAAAGCTCCAATTAAAATCTGTTGATTTGACCAGAAAAAAGTGAAAACTGTCGCATACATTTAAATAAATGAATAGTTAAACCATTGACCTCTTATTACTGTAAATTCTGTAGTGTTTTGTAGTCGGTGGACCATGCAACTTTCCCTGTCTGTAATTACATAGTTGTCTCTACTCAAACTGTGTTTTTCTTCCTAGCAGTAGAATTGAAAGAAATTTCAGATATCGGGGAAGAGAGAGATTAGGGACTACATTAATAGATGGTTGCAACCAAGCTTGTGAAAAAGAAAATAATGTACTTTTTTGACTTTGTTATTATGTTAAATGCTTGTATGTATGGGGGGCTGTGCATATATCTTTGCGTACTGATGTTTCTTCTGTGTTTTTTTTTTAAATAGTATGTTTATATTCTTCTTAACACATTCTTACACTTTTGAGTTTCCAGATATAGCATAATTCCTTGCAATTGCTCCTTAAAGCACTTGCAAAGTGCTTAATACAAAGCACTTGTATTGTGGAGACTTTTTCAGGAATGAGCCCACCCCAAAATGAGTACGTATTTGGGTATTATGGGAATAGGTAAAGGATGAATATCAGGTCACACTTGTTTTGTCTAATCTAGAATTTTGAGTTCTCGAACTCAGCCAGTCCTCATGTCCATAATGACTGGTGATAGGAGGAACGTGTCCTCTAAGCTGGTAGGAACGTGTTTAGGTTAGCCAAAATAAGAATCTGCCATATTCTTATTAAAGGTTGCATGTTGTATTTGTAAGTCTTTGATGTCCCTTAAAGCTTTAGAAATATCCCTGTACTGAGAACTTTGATAAGCCATAATGGTTGCCTCTGAGTGATGTAGAAACTAACATTTGGGTTAGTGGGATTGAAGCTTCTGCTTTGCTTTACACCAGTACTAGGAAACATTCAGAGTTGAGAAACACCTCAGAGAAAGAGCTGGTTTTGTGGTATATTCACCTCACCTTCAATATTCACTTCATCTTTGCGTTTATCTAGTGTTCTGCAGTATTTAAGGATCTGTGCATAAAAATTTGAGTTAACAGTGAGTTATGCTGCTTCACTGGTTAAAGTGATCTCTGGAGATCTTCCAAACCCGCTTGGACGCAGTCCTGTGCCACGTGCTCTAGGTGACCCTGCGTGTGCAGGGGGGTTGGACTAGATGATCTCTAGAGGTCCCTTCCAACCTTGAGCATTCTATGATTCTATGAGAGCTGTGGACATTAACTGCAGCTGAACTATGATTTGCTCATATGAGCGTTCCTCTTGCTTCTTAGGTATCAAAACAGCAAAGGGAATTAAAATGCAGACAGATCTGCTCACAGCTTTGTGTTTAGTGTCGGGGTGTCTGTCAGTCATTGGTAATGCTGTCTGCTCTGAGCAGACCTTTGGAGCTGAGACTTACTTCATTGGTAGATTACTAGCAAAAAATAAAAATCATCCTTATCCGAACATTTTGCTCAAGGAACAGGTATTATGTGTATGGGAAACTGTATGTTTGCCAAAAAAATGAGTATTTTAGCAGTCGTCATGGGCTTCAGGACAGGAGGGCAGAAATGAATACCTGATATGTATCTTGCATAACAAACTGTGCCATCTTGTTTTAATATTTGTGCTTACATTAGAACTAAACGAGATCTTATTTTTCTAGTTATTTATATTATAAGTAAAGTTCTACCAACTGCTCTCCATGCTCTTCTAAAAGCTTCTATTTAGTTTAGATGCATAAAATCCTTTGTTTTCTTTGATAGATGAGCTGTCACACTCACTCAATGATTGCAACATCATCTGCATAATCTTCAGTAAGACTGCTTGCTTCATGGGGCCTCGGCATTTGTTTAAAAATGTATGATTTTAGGTGATTATTCTTTGATTTAAAAATGAGAAAAAGAAAATTAATGTATTCTAGAAATTTGAATGAAACTACACAAGAATACTGGTTCTGGGCATCTGTACCATTGTAATAGGGGAACAGACATTATAAAACCTCTCCTGTCTTTGAATTCAATTAATTTAGTTATGTCAAATGTAGATGAGCCACTGAAGAACCTAAATTCTGTCGTATAAACCTTGGGTATCTACAAAGGATAGAATCTGATAACGCTTGGCTAAAGGGGTCAGGTTTAGCTTATGATGTTCCACTATTTTAATTTCAATGTAACCTGCTAAAGCAGATCCTGCTAAAGCAGATGCTTTCTTATGTGTTGTACATGCCCATTGGAAATCAAGGGGGAAACAAGAAGGGACCTGCCTCAGTGCGGCTGAGTGATGGTGGGGAGTGTCACCCCTCTGTGATTTCCTCCTGAGCAGAAATGATCATTTTTTATATCAGAAGAGATTCTTGCTTATTGAGGTAGTGAGCAAACATATAGTATGGATGACGTTAGCAAGTCTGTTTCATGCTTCTTGGCGCCTCGAGGCCATAAGGGGGTTGGACACGTTATAGGTAAAGTGTCGCATAGGGATTGTGTCACAGTCCTGCCTTCTCATCTGTTGTAAATATGTCTCTTTCTTTACATTTCAATTATTTTTGAGATTTTTATTAGGTAACATAAAATAAGATTGAGAGACAAGCATATTTAAAGTAGCACTGCAATAGCACTGCCCTTTAGGGAACTTCCCAATATATGGGTTTCTAACGGATATTGCAAAAAGGGAGCACTGATTTACACATATAAAAATATTTAGGGCGCAGTATTATGAAGAGAAATTAGAGGTGGGGAGGAAAAAAAAGGTGGGTATTTTCCTGCACATCAGAATTGATCAGTTCAGAAGGAATTAACCATTCGATTGGCTGTCTTAAGCCATCATTCTAGCCACCTACTTGAAATATGCGTTTTACATTAGCGATTCCAATTGCTGGAGGTGGACAAACAGTGCTCCAAAATTGCGTAAAGCCTCTTTCCAGTTGTAATGAGGGTGGCAGTACCAGCAGTATGAGTTTCATCTTTGTAAGCACTGGACCGTTACCTGCATGTTTCCAGCCACACAACTTGAACCACTTCAAATGGGAATTGAAGGTCCCAAAACCTTGAGGTAATCAATTTGAAAACATAAGTGCTGAATGTCTCACTGAATTGGTTGTATTTTGGTGATACCCTTGCGGGGACTGGGGTGTTTCAGCTGCTCTCACCACTGCAGACTGGCCAAGGGAGCCGCAGTCAGCGCTGACCCCATGCAAATGCTTAGCGTGCTGGTCTTGGATGGTGGAAGAGGGGCTCTGGCAGGGAGGCCAATTTTCTCATCATGAAGCATTGCAGGAGCCCAGGGCGTGATATCTATGCTGAGAATTACTGTTTTTCTCCTGGATAAGTATAAAAACCATATTCCACAAAGAGTCTCTTTCTATTCTTTATATATATACACAAGCAATACCACCAGGTTAACACTAATTTTTGGAGAGAAACATTTGTAGTACAGTTCTTGGTTTTTCCTGTACTTAAAATTCAGAAGTCAGATAGCTAGTGTTTGCCACTGTATTTATCCTCGTTTATGTAATGCCTTGTGGGAGGAGATAAAACAAAACTCAGCTGAACCTTTTGACTATGAAATACAGTATTTATTTGTTATTGTAAGAACTGTTGTTAGCTCCCGTCAAGTAGATACAGCAAGATTTTGAAGGCTTATAATTTGTTTTTTGTTTGGTGTTTTTTAAGAGATTAGGTATAATATGTAATCTTCTCCCTTGCCTCCCTTTCCCCCTTCCCTCCCCACCTCCCCCAATTACTTAACTAGCTGAAGTTGCTTCTTTTATGAAGTTTAAAAAAAAAAAAAAAGAGGTTCTACAGCTAGAAAAACAACTGGGAATAGATAGGGCTGAGCATATGGTGCTTAGTGCTGGTTGTCTACCAGCAAATCATGACTTTCAGTCTGGTTTGTATCCCTTTCCAAAGGTGGCCTGAACGAATACTAGCTTTTGGGTTAGTAATCTGGAAGGCGTTTTTTTCCCATATGACAAAATAGAATTTGTTGCGCTCCATCTGGCAGATTTGATTTTAGGGTTCAGATTACACTGGTCAGGGTTGCGAGGGCTTCTGACTGCTCTAGCGGGACCTGCCTCCTCTTCGCGGGCTGCTTGGAGCTGTCCTTAGGTCCTGTCTGTACAACGTGGCTCCCCTCGTGCCTGTCTCTACAACGTGGCTCCCCTTGTGCAGCCTCTGGCTTTGCTACTCCCATCCTGCTCCCCGTAGAGGTGAGGGTGAGGCCCTGCCTTCCAACGAGCGCCCGCTGGGAGCTCTGTGCTTGCATGTCCTATACGGTCGTCCTTTCGAAGACACTCATCCCGCATGCGATGTGAGAGGGGCATCTCCTCTTCATTAATCTCAATAAACTCTTACGGGCTTCCGAGGCGCACCGGTGCCGTGTCGCCGCAGCCAGGCCTGCGCCGGTGGAGCACACGGGATCCCGCCGTGCGCGGCAGCAGCCGTCGTGGAGCAGGCCGCAGCCGCTGACCGTTGGCACCAGCTTGGGCTGCCGGTGCCGCCAGAGCCCCCTCGTTACGTAACCCGGCCCAGCAGCTGCCGGGGGAAGGAATGTGGAGGCAAAGCCGTGTTGTCACGTTTCCATGTGCAAGAGCATTGCCTTGGGTTTCTCCGCTGGCAGAGAGCACAACCCTTTTGCTAGGAAACAAGTTATTCAGATCGTCGTGTCTCAAATATGAGACAGAAGTCAAATATTGGAGTTTTGCCTACTTGAGGGTTAGGGGGGGAAAAAACCCCTGCCTGGGAAGCTTGCTGATCTGACAAAGATGCACGAATATTGATTTTTATTACCTTGGTGATTCCCTGTAGTTGTGCATGATGTCATTACAAATAGAAGGATTGATTTTTCCGGTTAGGTAGTTAAAGCTGAGTGTTGTAATTGTTGCGATAAATTATACTGACTAGATAAAAATCTTTCTGGCAGTGTTCCTTGTGTTCTGATGCCTTGCAGCTGCTAAAAACTGAAAAAAAAATTACTTCCTATACGGTCAGTATTCTGACCATGTATTTCTAGATTCCAAGTTTAAGGCAGCTTTTCATTTTGTGAATTCAGCTTAAAACAAATTGAGGTACTCTTTGACCTTTTTGTTTACATGAAATCTCTTCTTCATGTAGTCCTACTATTCATTTGTATAGTTAGTAGATTGCCCAGCAAAGGGGGAAAGAGGCAATCAGCTGTTTCAGTCCTGATTAAAGACAGAAGTTTTCTTTTGCAGTCTTGTAATTTCAAATGAGTTCTTTTATTATTTCCAGATGGAAATAAAATAAATTCTATATTGCATTTTTTCCTACTAGCTGAAATATGTAATTATATCTAATAATGCAAAGCACTTTGTTTAAAAAAACAAAAAAAGAAAAAAAAAAGCCTATAAACAGGAACCAGATGTTAAGCTTACAATGTGAAGACACTATAAAGTACAATTATATGTTTAGCCCATGATGCCCTTCAAGTTCTCTCTGGGATATTAACTAATAGCTTTATTAAGTGATGAGATCTAGTATTCTTTGTGCAGTGCATCAGAATGAAGTTAGTATGATGGTTCGGTGCATAGTTCTATTTCAGTGAAACCTGTGTGGCATGGTACTTTAGCGGAGTTTCAGATATAGGCTGGATAAGACTTGCAGTTAAAGTTTTGGAATGGACTGCTCTATTTCTATCTGAACATTTAAAATTTTTCGAAGATTGTTTTCTTCAGACTTCTTGAGTAATAAAGCGAAACATTTATTTAGTTCGTTAAGCTGTTTCCTTTTTGAGTCAAAGAAAAACAGAAACTTTTGTTACTTAGAAGTGAATGACAATAGAGAGTGGCTTATCACATATTTCTTTCTCATATTTGTTTCATTTATGTTTTGTTAATAGTTTGTGTTCTGTTAAAGCCACCAAGTCCAAAGTGGCTGGTGGGAAGTCACCTTTTCAGTGGGGCCTTAGATACAGGTCTATACCTGAAAATACACGAATACCCTCAACAGAACTTACTGCTTTCTGGTACAAAATGGTGTAGCAGAGTGAAATGGAGGGAGATAAATTTAAATGAAATGTTAGTTATTTATATTCCTTTATTTATTTTCTTCTGGCCTGCAATGCACAGCTAATTTTGTCTGAAATTTGAAAGTAGCTCCTATTATGAGAAAGAATTAAACTCTATCTTAAGGTACAAAAACCAAAACAAACAACAAAAAAAACACCATTAAAATGAGTTCTTAGTGTGTATGGAAAGTGGAAAGGACAAAATCTTCTTAAATATTTTAACACAATATTTCCTGATTTTGAAGCAAGCTATCGCTTTCATATGAGATGGTGTTCAGCCTTACAAAAGCTTGGTTAGAATAACACTTATATTAGAAGGTGAAAACATCTAAAAATAGCTTATGAGCTTAAAAAAGAATTCACAAAGTGATCACATACAGAACAGACTTATTCAAAGGATGCTAAATTTAAGAAGAGTGAAGAACTAATTCTTTGTTTTGCAGTGTGCGCTTTTTTTAAGAACTTGGCAGATTCAGAAACATTTTTTGAAACTTGACTTTCATTGATTTCTTATGCCATAAATCTGTTTTTGAGTGAAGTAATAGATTTGAGGTGCATAGCTCAGGTTCCAGCACTTTTGCCATTTCTGAGATTTTAGAAGCAAGAACATACTTTGTTACTGAAAAGCAGGAAATCACGAGTAGTTGCTCAAAAGCTTCACATAAACTGCATTTACTCTATTTTCTAAAGCCTGAGAGAGAAAGAAGTCTGTGTCATTTGCTTCATTTTGCAGAGCTTTTTTTGATAGTGTTTCAGTTTGAAAATATGTATTTTCTAGACGAACATCTAAAACCAATAAGAATATAAATAGCTGGCTCTGTTTAAAATGGAAACCGGTTGAGAAGATCAACTTTGTAGGAGGCATCTTGGTGTTTTCTTCAGTCCTTCAGGAGCACAGTCGACCGGCCTCCGACTTGCATCAAGAGCCAGAGCCAGCTCCACACACCTCACTGTCATCAAATCGGGCTCCTGCCGTTATCACTGTAGTTATTACTGGTAGATTTAGCTCACATATCTGTTACTACTGATATATTGGCTCACACATCTGTTACTGTTGGTATATTTAGTTCACATACCTGAGACAGAGTAGATGCTCCAGTGAATGGCATAGCTGCGTGTCTCGCACTGAGGTAGTAGGATTCTTGGCAGAGATTCAAAAGGCAGGTACCTGAAAGGGACGGTGGTTTTTACCTTTTCTTGGACCAGTCCAGGCCAACATCCTATAAATGCTGAGAGAAGATGCTAGGTGCGTGACTAAACACTTTGCCGATTAATGGCCAGGAAAGAATTTGTAAATAATTGCAACTAAACGGGCAGAGCTGGCAGCACTGTGTGCTGTGGCAGCCAGGCTGTCTGTGCTGGCACCGTTGAGAGGAGCGCGGGGCCGGGGGAGCCTGGCTGGAGCGTGTGGGGCAGCGGCAGCCCCTGCTCCTGTGCCCTGTGCTCCCTGCCCGGGAAGAAAGTGGGAAGTCTTCAGTGAAGGAAAAAACTTTAGTGAAATTGGAAATAACCCTGCTAAGTGTCATTCTGCAAATGGATTTGGTTTGGTTTTTATTCGTTTTCCTGTGTTTGTGCATTTTTTCCGTCTTTCTGTATTTGTACATGATGTATAACGTCCTTTGCCTCCTTTCAAGCTCTTAACACAATGCTCTTAACTGCCCACTAATTAGTCCTATCTATTGCATCACACAGAAACTGCTTTTAATTTCTAGATAACTTCTGGAATATCGCGGGTAACAGATTTCAGACAGAGTTGCAAATGATCAGATCTACCTGATTTAGCAAATAGCCAGTCTTAAGGATACTCAAATCAGAGGCCCTTGTGTATTGGTAGCTGAGGACTCTGGCAGGAGAGCAGCTAATTCTTGCCATCTCCTGGAATGTAAAACGACCACTATCTGAAAGCACTGGTCAAGGCTTTAATGATATGGGAGTGAGTTTCACATACTTCTGAAGTTCTCCCTTAAATCAATAAGGGATACTATTTAGTGGATACTATTTAGTTTGTTTTTATCTCAGAGTATAATCCCATAGCTACTTTTTTTTTTTTTTAAAACAAAATGTCATGCAAGTATTTTCACCCGCTTGTACTCTTTCAAGAGTGAGCCATTGAAAATTAATACCTTTTTACTTTTGAAAACTCTTAGGAAATGGCAAAGATTCTCAACCATCCAAGAGTGTATGCTTTTCTGCACATACCAGTCCAGTCTGCATCTGACAGCGTGCTCATGGACATGAAAAGAGAATACTGTGTGGCAGACTTCAAACAAGTAGTGGATTTCCTTAAAGAAAAGTAAGTCTATTAATATTCAAGAAAATAGCATTTTTTTTCTCAATGTTAAGAACATGTGCTTGAAAACAACTACTGCTATTTTATAATTAAGGTATGAAAAAAGAGCTTCTTTAGCTTTCAAAGTCTCTGAGTTTCTGTAAGCCCATTGATGTGGTTTGCCCCTTTGCTTGAGCTCTTGTAAGTATCTTAAATCTCTGCATGACATGCTTTTCATTTGTCAATATATTCCTAATCTTTTTCAAATAATATGTTTTATGTTTAAACTGCTATATATAGACTACTTGAAGTTCAAATTATTGGACTCTTCTTTAATGTGGCTTTTCAGCATTGTGTACTTTGTGTACTGGAGATGATCCAGCTCCAACTAACATAAATGGGTATTTTTTTAAGTAAATATTTTATATCCTATAGCTGGTGTGCATTTAAATCATTATAGTAATACTCTAACCTTGCTTATAGGACTGATGATTTATAATTTCCAAATTATTTTCCTTAAGAGTGGAATTAATTTGGATAACTGATGTGTATCATGTAATGTTGCATTTATGCAAATCTCAAGACAAAAGTTAAATTAACCTGAAAATCTCTTGTAACTACTCCCTGAAAATTGTGATGTGTAAAAATAAGAAAAGCAAATTGCAGAACAACAGAATCTTTTTCTGTAGACATTATGTTTAGTTGCCAGAATGTTCTGATATATTTAGAACTTTTATCATCTTTACATGTAGAGTGGATATTAATTTTTCATCCTAAACAATGCACATATGTTTTGGCACATTTTCATGTAGCTATGAGTTTTTCTTTTTTAAAAAAATTGACTGGTATATTGACACAAGTCTTAAGGAGGAACTATGTCAGTTTATATCCTCGTTGCCTTGAAGCTGATTCATTATTCTCTTCAGTAGTTTTAACATTGGCAGCTATTATCGTAACAGCAGCTGGATTTCAGATACCCTAGTATAGCTGGCACACGTAAGGGCATATGGGCATTTATTAAATCATTCAGCTCTTGCACACAGAAAAGCGTGAATTACTTAATATCCAAACTTAAAACAGCTGGTCATTGACTATACAGTAATCTATGACATACGTCATTTTCCACAGACTTTTTAGTAGTTAATGAGGAGGAAATAAAGGTTTAGATCCCTTGTTTTTTTAAGTAATAATAAACATCCTACTTTATTAAAAAAAAACTACCAGCTTGTCTAGTAGTTCCAATTAGAAAATAGTCTTCAAATGCTCAGATGGAAAATTCTTCTTAACATATGGCAGCAGGAGGAGGAAGCTATGTAAAGACAGGAAAGTGTTTTGGATATTTGAACATCTGTAAAACTTTTTTGCTGTTGTTTTTGCTTTTGCGCTTAAGAGCATGGTGTCTTCATTTGTAGTCTCTGCTCTTATAGCAGCAGCCAGCTATTACATTCCCATATAGATGTTCCCATAAAGATCTCTCAGCACAAAGTTTGCCAGGACGTAGCATTACTGCAGACAGCTCCAGAGCCCAGAGCCAGAACAGCTAAAATTAAATATGTGTTTGAACTACTTTAATAGCCAAACAGGATTATTTCCATTTAACAAAAAGGAAAAATAAAATAAAGCACAAGTAACACCCCCTGTATCTTCTTACTCTATTCCTGGGGCTATGAAGTCATGTAGAAACTTCCCATACATCACATGTAGGATCTTGTCAGTAGATTCCAAAGGGCACCTTCATCTCTAAAATGTGACCGCTGCTCTGACTGTCACTTGAAACTCCACTATACCAGTCTAGGCTGATGTACTGAAAAAGTACAGCCACATATACAGGAGTTACATGGTTATCAGTGAAGTGCCAGAAACACAAATATATCAGTCTGAAAAACTACATTAAAGGAGCTTTATTTTGTACTTTTTTTTTCAGAAATGTCATCTTTGATATTTCACACTCCTTTTTATACACTTAAATTTCAGCGAATTGTAATATTCAGAAAAAAAATGCAGTTGCATAGTACATATGTGTCAGCAGGTGATCTACAGATACTTCTTCCTTTACGGCAGATTTCTTTGTAAGCTGCTCTGGAGAGCAAGAGCACGAAGGAAACGCGGATGCGCTGACCTAGCCTAGAAGGTAGCCCTGTGCAGCGTAGCCTTTGATGAGGGTTTTTGCAGGAGTACCGTGTATATTCTGGCTGATACCTGTGCATCTGGTGGAAGTGGTCTCACGATTGATCCACAGATGAGATACTAATTTCAAAGTGTTTGCAACAATATTCAAGATGTGTTCATATTAATATTACACTAACAGTCAAACAATAACATATTGACATCCACGTTGCTGGTTCATAAATTTAATCCAGGGCCACATTTAATGTCAGAAATTCTGTTTACTGGGGTTTCATTGTATCAAACTGTGACATTTTTTCTTTCTTTAAGTAATCTAACTTGCAAGATTCAGATAAATTGTATTTCTGAAGGGTGTTGGTGGTAGTTACTAAAAAAGTCTGCTTTAATTATCTCAAATTGTGCAACTTAATCCCCTGAAATTTACTTTTGCTGCTAAAAGCAAACAGTTGGATAAATTTTAGTTAAAGAATTGTCTGAGACTGAGTGTCATTTTCTGTAATTACGTGAATCATCGGCAGTGTGAATCTGCATGGGTAGAAGGATCCGTAGGCTGGTGGTGTTCTTGCAAATGCCTTGTCCTGCGTTGTTCGCTGGGCTCTGCTCTCCTGCCTCTCCGATGGGTGAGATTGGAGTCTTAATCAAAGGGTGTATTAATCTTCCTCGTCATTGCCCCTTCGTGAAAGAAGAGAATAAAGAAATAAAGAAAAGAATAAAAATAAAGTAGGGAAATACAGAGTGAAGATGAAATGCCCTACCCCTGTGTTTCAGGAAATAGCAAAACACAGAGGGAAAGCTTCCCAGTGTGTTTGCTGTTGTGTTTTTGGTGTCTTAGCATAACGTTAACGCGTGTGGCTGCTGCCGTTCTCTCAAAACTGCCTCACACATCCACATAGTGGATGCACCAAAGCTGTGTAGCACATGGTGAAGGCTGGTAAACGTGGGCTGCCACTGGAGGGGAGAGTCAAGGCTCCATCAGACACAGTCGTGTCCTCTCCTGCCCCGTTCCCGTGTTCGCCGTGGCAATCGGAGAACTGCTCCAAAGTCTGTCCTCACCTCGCTTGCTTTTAATAGAAATCCAAGTGTGATTTTTCAGCATATGTAGACATAGATTTATATGCAGATGGAAAAAGAAGGTAATGGAGAGAAGTGATGGCTTAGAAGGAGGTTAATCACCTACGTGTAAACAAGCATCCGCCAGTCTGCTATAGATAGTTGCTCTAGGTCTGAAGAAACTGATCATACTGCCCACTGTTGAGATCCTATATATTTTGTATAATATCTGAGGATATTACATAGGCCTCTGGGATCACTGGCTTCTGGCAGGCACCTCCTTGCCAAGGAGGTATGCCAAATAGCAGCAACATCAAGCAGTTTTCTAGGCCATCTCTTGCTCGTTATCTACATTGATAGGAGTTTTTCTAGCAATATTCGTGTGTCTGAACAAACCTCTTTGTAGACTCTGTTCTCAATGTGCTTTTATCCAGGGTGTTGCAGTAGGGCTCCTCTGGCCTTGCGCAGGAGCAATTTCACAAGCAGTAGTTTGTTTCCCAGTTTCTGGGCACAGTAACACGTTATTATAAAATCTTCTATCAGCAATCAGTCCTTTGATCACACAGTCTCTCTCTCTCTGTGTTTTTGCTGCGTGCATATATTTTGTTGTCTAGAAGTCTTTTTTTTTTGGTGTTTTTTTGTAGTTAATTTTAGACTACTGTAGCTGAAATGAGGGCGAAAATCTTCCCCAAAGCTTGTTGTGAAGGACTGAAGTACTGTAGCTATTACTTGGGTGATTAAGTAAGTTCTGAAAACTATAAATAACTATGTAGATAATTTTCGTCTGAGAGAAGATCGCACAGTAAACTCCTACATATTATTAAATCTTCGTTGAAAAGATAGAGTGGCCAACTCAGTCCTCGTCAAATCTGAAGCTATTCCAGGCATGCTGTTATTTTAAAAATATCCTAATGCTTGTGACAGTAA
The DNA here is from genome assembly GCF_059628265.1 of Tinamus guttatus. Taxonomy (NCBI): domain Eukaryota; kingdom Metazoa; phylum Chordata; class Aves; order Tinamiformes; family Tinamidae; genus Tinamus; species Tinamus guttatus. The sequence goes on from NW_028289031.1 coordinate 1,429,847, forward strand.
TACTAGTAGTATTGTTTTTATTTTATTATCCTGCTGAAACCGAAGACAAGCGGTGGAGACATTTAAAGACATAAGTATCCATTTACCTTTTTTTATATAAATGTTTCTGGTGTTTTCATTTACTTACAAAATGCAGTTAATTATACAGTAGACTGTAACAACTCCCTCATTTTTTGCAGTGTGAATGTGTTTCTGAAAATGCACTTTTGATTCTCTGAGGAGGCCACTGGAGAGCCCATTTTGCAGATTTGCAGATTGTGAAGCCAACAAACCGTGACAAGTCTTTTAGATTGAGGCTTTTTCTAATGGGTTTTAGTACATCTGTTCTGTCATTCTAACTGCTGCAAATGCAAATGTCATCTCTTTAAAAATCCTTATGACGTTTTCAGTTAAGAAATTGCTGAGTGTATTTGTTACTTATCTGTAATTTTATATTTCAGACTCTTCTCTTTAGTCTGTCTTCTGTGTACAGTTTTGAGTTTTGAACTACTCACTTTATCGAATGTCTCTCCTTTTATTGCTTAAAATTAACTTAGTGTTTGTAAAACTCCTTTGTTGCTGTTGTTTTTTTTTCACTGAACAGCACAGAAATATCCATGTCGTATCCAGACTTGATCCTACAAGCTCCTCTTACCACAGGATTTAGCTCTTTCGGTCCCTTGAAAGTTAAGTTTGGGCTTACATAAAGCCCAAATTTAAAGCTAAATTTGTAAGTCTTTCTGTCTTAAATTTTATTCATAAAGTCTTAAAAAGGGGTCTAAGTAGGTGAGATTTCAAAGGTGTTGATCATTTGCAGATCCATTTATTTCATGAAGATATTTTAAATTTGTAGTGTGCAACTATCGAAATTTAAGTATCTTTTGCATCGGCGTGGATTTGGGATAGAGAAGCATTAGGTTTTCCAGGATACCTTTCCTGTAATAATATTACAGCCAGGATGAATGTCAGTTCAGATGGGCAGGCTTTCGGTTCGACTTGTGTGCTGTGGTGTTTTTCCCCCATTTCTCAGCAGATGCTACTGCTACTTAAGCTAAACATAATTAGGAAGGTAGTTTGGAGAGATGGTTTCTGCATCTAGTTACGGTTAAGCTTTCCTTTCTCTGGGCAGTCTTATGTGAAGTTTTCTTCTGCAAAACCCTGATTGGATTATTGCTAGGTGATAGAATAGGAATAAGTAATACACATCTAATTCCCAGTTTCTATCGTGTAACAAGATACCGTTTTTTCTTTTTCCTCCTCCCTTGGGGGCATGTGAATGTGCTTTTTTGGAAGTGGTAATCTTCCAAATCAATGCAGTCTAACACCTGAAGGTGTTAAAAGGAGGAAATTGTAAGCATCACAGTCTTAGAAAAACACATAAAACATCTCTTTAATATTTTGTGATTTAGAAGTGCCTGCATTTAATTTATATATTTCTCTAATATTTTAAAGCATGATCACTGAAATAATTTCACAACTTCTCTGTAAAAATATTGTCTTTGAGTTTCAATGTCAGGCTCAGAAGTCTGTACTACATTGAAACTTTGGTGGAGGAGAGAGTTTAACTTTTTTGTTTAACTTCATGTTTCTCTCCTTAATAACAGACTAATTTGGCATGTAATTTTAGTTGTAAATTGCTCTTGAGTTTAAGTGTATTCAAATGTATGTTGACATACCTTAGTATTTATTGTGTTAGCCTGTTAGTACTAGTAACACAATTCCAGTAGGCATCAAGTATACACCTTACAGAGTTCGGCCATGAAAATTCTGATGTTGGTATTAAAATTGTGTTTTAGACACATAAATAATTGTTATAGATTTGTTCCCTTACATGTGGTTATTTTTCAGTTGTTTGGAGTAATATTATATGAATGAATTTTGTAGGTCCAGCCATGTTATTTTGAATACATATATATATGTGTGTGTATATATATATATATATTTTTTTCATGAAAATGTCGCCCTTCGACCAGAGTGATAGCTGTTGAAACTGCCAAGTACTATTTGAAACTGATTTTGTAAAAATTTCAGGGGAGATGTGTTAGAAAGAAGGATTAAAATAATTAAAAATTTCTAGAGCTCAACATTAAAAGGTTATTTTCTTGAACCCTAAATTCTAGAGTCGAGAAAACTAAAAGCTTGGATGTGTAAATGTACAAAAGTTGTTATACCTCATTTGGAAGGCAACTATACAATTTAAACCCCCATTGTTGTGGGACAATGATTTTTCTGCTAAGCAAGCCTCCTTTGTAGATTAACCCTACTACAGATTACTTAGGGGAAGCTCCGTTTTGCACTCGTATGAGTCATACATTGGTCTGTAAATTGTTTAAATTGTTTCTGCTACTCATGAGTTGGTGATTTCTTCTGTATGTAATGAGAGTGAAATTTATGGTAATAGACTTGTTTGTTAGATTGCACAATAACAACAAAACCCACGTTCTTTTGTGTGTGTGGGCAAAGGCTTGTGCAAAGGAGCAGTGGCTGCATCAGCTGAAGTTGTGTTATCCACAGCTGAATCTCACTTGCATTTGAAGTTCTTTCATTTGTCTTTATTTTGCTTCTCTTCATGGCCTCAAACCCTCCTTTTGCTTGGGGGAAGAAATTGCCGAAATACAGCCACTAAGTGACATTATAACATGAAGGTTATGCAAATGTGGTGCTATGTAAAGATTCAAGGTGAAATGTAAACTTGTTTTAATCTACTTTGTAGGAACTTGTAGTTCTGATGAATTTCAAGCTGGAGAGTTAAGTCACAGAGTCCAAGCACTAGACATAGGAGACTATAAAGCCAAAGTGTCTCCATTTCTTCTAAAATCTGGATAAAATATCTATCAGCAAAACCCAGGGATTGTAGAAATTAACTGTGGGAATAAGTAGTACACATCCAATTCCCAGGGTAACTTTGGGATTGAAGGAAAATGCTTTGAAGGAAAATAAAAACCCAGGCTTTCCTTGGCTGTTACTTATAGCGTTTAAGGATGCAAGCGGGCCGTTGCTGTGGAGGGATGTACCTCCTGGAGTTTCTGGCTTTCCTTTGTCATTATTTCTTAGAACTGTATCTCTAAAGTCATAACAGTTGTTAAAGAAAGGAAACAGTAGAAATGGCTCTTTTTAATTGTATGATATTTTAAAATGTTTATTGTTCCAAAACCACATCAAGCAAATACAGCTTCTATGTTGTCTCCTTTTTAATCTCTGCTTCCCTCCCAGTTCCTTACCTATCTAATATCTTTCTTTAAATGTGTCTTGTAGTGCTAATGTGTAAGCGCTGTGGAGCTCAGTGTCCTTTACACTTGGTTAAGAACCATGGCTGGGGCTTGTGCCACAGCCTTGTCCCAGCTCCTGGGCTCTCCGTACAAACCTGAGCCTGACGCTTATTTCCACAGTAGTTTGTGATGATCTTATGTGAGAATTAGAATAGGTGAGAGAACACAAGCAAAGGAAAATTGTGATTTAAGTACACCAAATCAGCGTGGAAAATGCGTATTGTCTGCAGCTGAATTTAGTGTGATAGATATACCTTATTTTTTTTTCACATGCTGTAGTGTATAAAATGAACATTTTGGTTCATATTTTGGTTGAAGCAGTGAAGTATAGTTTAAATATTGTGAGAGAGAAGTTTTCTTTAACTTGTAAAAAATGTGAGTAGAAGTGTGTTTCCCGTGATTCATAAACAAAGGTTGTAGACTAAGAAACTAATCTAAATTATGGGCATGATTTTGAGACTTCCTTCAGCCTAGACTTACATGTATGCAATATTACAGATTCCATTAATGTTATTTAAATATTGTCTGTGGCCAACACCTATTAATTCAAGCACTGCAGTCATATTAACTATACCCAAAGCCCTTCTAAGACTAGAAAGGGAATGTGCTTTGGAAATCTGATCTTAAAAGTTCAATCCATAAGCTCCTGTAAGAGAACGTTAAAAGATAGTTGAGGTGCTAGGGTATAATTAAATCTCTGAAAGAGACCTGCCACCCAAAGTGGTTTTCGGTGTCTTTCAAACAAGAGCAGACATGTTCTAGCCTCAGTCTGCGTTGCACTCTGTTGTGGAGCAGAGTGCTATTACAGCACTGACTGCTTGGTGTAGTTGGAGGCAGATACCTTAATGAGTCATCCCCACCTCGATCATCCCGCATGACACAGAACAAGAAAACTAACTTAATTTTTTTCTCCCCTTCTTTTTTTTTTGCAGACTTTCTTTATGTGTTTTAATGCATAGCAGTGTGTGCTGATACCCTTAGCCTTTATCTCAGGGTTTGCGTAGTTGTGTGTGTGTGTAGAGTGACAACCTGGGAGACTGTCGTTACTGAGAGGAACTCTGTGTCTCGCATAGCAGAAGGTAATTTTAACCTTGTATTCTCCCATGGGTGTATGCCTGTGATCCCTGGACACTTTGCATTAATTGGAAATTAGCAGGTAGCAACTGCTTCCCCCGGAGGATGATTGCCCTGCAGCAAAAATTTAAGATGAAAGAAAAACTGAAAACCAACTGCCACTTGTTTGCATTATTTCCTTTACCTCTTTATGACGGTAAATGACCATCAAATTCTTGTTAAGCTTTTACCTAAAATTAGTATGAGATTTTATTCGTACTTTTTCAAAATCATTGTGCTAGTTACTTTGAAACATTTTGTTGAAATATAACTACTTATTTATCTTTTACAGGTGACTTTATAATAAACCTTCTCAGCACGTGCCACCTAAAAAGACCATAATTAAAGCTCTACTGTTTAATTTTCCCTATCTTTTCTCTGTATTAAAAAGCTGGACAGACCTAAATCTGAATACAAGCTGATACTGCAACAGGACTGTGATTCCATTCAGGGCCTGTCTGATTCAGCCCATCTGCTCAGAAAAGGGGAATAGCGTCCTACCTGCCAGTTGGTTAGTGTTGTATCAGCTTTTCTGAATATTACATTGGGTTTGTAACTTGATGTGGGGTCACTCTACATCAATAAGAAAAAAAAAAGAGAGCTACAAGCATTAAAATTATTCAAAATGAAGCAGTTCTCAAACTGCTTTTTGTGTATATTCATGATAAATATATGAAATATGGATGTATGGAAAATGTTATCTGTAGTGAATAGAACATATGTGGCTTAAATCAAAATCCAATGGACATAGTAGACAAAAAAAATGTTATAGCAGATGATGCATTTTGACCCTTATTAACTGAATTGTTTCCTTTCCTGATCACTCTGAATGTATGATGTAGCACACGTCTTTTCTGTAGCAAAAATGTCCTTTTTGCCGTTCATTGTAACTACTTTGCTCTTCCGTGAATAGTTAATGCCTTGCCAGAATATTCCATAGTGCTGCGCAAAGAGAATCATGGAATCACAGATGCTTAAGGTTGGAAGGGACCTCTAGAGGTCATCTAGTCCAACCCCCTGCACACGCAGGGTCACCTAGAGCACGTGGCACAGGACTGCGTCCAAGTGGGTTTGGAAGATCTCCAGAGAAGGAGACTCCACAACCTCTCTGGGCAGCCTGTTCCAGTGCTCTGTCACCCTCGCTGTTAAGAAAATTTTCCTTAGGTTCCTGTGGATGTCTGAGTGCCTGTGTTTTGTGCCTTCAAAGTGCTTTAACTTAATATAAGGCTAGGCTGATTATTATATTAAGATTTACATTCCTGATTCCTGATGTCCTAAGTGTGCTGTGGAGCTGCAGATTAATAAGTCATATGACAATTTTATGCTATTGGCTTCCTAGGATTACTTAGCCATACTGCTGATAGAATGCAAAAGAGTTATTTGAGGTATGTTGAGGGCTTTCATTATTGTAGGAATAGCAGAAGTTTAAGTCTATCTTTCAGCATATGTTTTCACAAAATTTGCTTTTATTTGACAGAATTAATATGAAGTATAGTAATTATCACATTAAGTGAGATAATCTTTCCATGTTTTCAGTAATAATGCAAATAAACATTTTCCCCATGGAGGATGCTCAGCTGATACTTTAGAACACAAAATGTTTCATTGATTAACTAAATGTGCATTTAAATTATGATTATGGATATGCAACAGTGTTAGCTGGAGAATTTCATTTTTCCTGTGGCATGTACGTGGGATGTGCTGTGAGCTTCCTGTGTCTTGCATAGAGTTTGAACAGGAGTTGTTTTTTTCTTTCACTTCTGCTTGCACTAGAGCCTCTTGCTTTCTTTTGTATTTATAGTGTCACAAAAAGTTATTTCACACTCCCTGCATTATTCTGTCAGCAATATCACTCATGGAGGTCTGGAGTATTCCACTTGCACCAGCATTAGCTCCACAGGACGCCAGCGTGAGGGCTTTGGTGAAGAGCAGCCCCAAGGCACAAGAGCTTGTGTTTTTCTTGTATGGCTTTTTGTCAGGTTTCTGAGACTTGAGGAATGCCCCTACCCCCGTTTTTTTTTTTTTTTTTTTTTGGCAATGAGAAATGGTATCTTAAGGAGTTTTAAGATCCTTCAAGCCCATGGATGTACCAAGATCCCTTTGTTGGACACTACGATGTGCTGTAGATAGTGGAAACTTCGGTCTTTTCCCCAAAGAAATGATTAGCAATGACTCTGCTGTAAAATTTTGCACATTTTTTCCATCTATCTACAGGTCGAATGGGTTTGTCATCCTTCAGTATAATTTGGAGTTCACTGCCATGCTTGTCCATAAAAATGGCTTATCAGCTGAAAGGATGTGAGATGCATTGCATTCCCAAGGTCCTTTTCCCGAGTGATTTCCAGCTATTGTTCATATTGGTCACAGGAAGTTAATACATTCCCAGCCTCTCCTCTTATGAGAGATGCTCCATTCCTTTCACCATCTCAGCCCTCTTCTGGATTTGCTCTTGTAGCTCCATGTCTCCCTCGTACTGGGGAGCTGCACCCAGCGCTCCAGAGGCGGCCTCACTGGGGCTGACTGGAGGGGATGGATCATCGCTCTCACCTTCTGGCGACGCTCCTCCTAATGCACCCCCGGATGCCACTGGCCTTCTTGGCCACGGGGTCGTGTTGCTGGCCCAGGGTCAAGTTGTTCTCCATCAGGACTCCCAACTCCTTCTCCTTCTCCTACAGCTGCACCCCAGCCTGTACTGGTGCCTGCGGTCATTCCTGCCTAGGTGCAGGGCTCTGCACTTGCCTTTGCTGAACTTCATGAGGTTCTTCTCCTCCTAACACACCAGCCTGCCAAGGTCCCTCTATACACAGCACAGTCCTCTGGTGTGTCAGTTGCTCCTCCGAGTTTTGTATCCTCAGCAAACTTGCCGCGGATGCACTCTGTCACTTTCCCTGAAAATTCTGGCATGATTCTGTGAGCAAACGTTGAGAAGCTCAGAAATGTCTTTTGTTATTCCTGTCTGTCAGTCGAAGTAATCTCTTCCTGTTTCTACAATTGTGTTTTTGGTAATAAAAGATTTCCATTTTTTCCTTTATCAGAACAGTTATGTTTGGTACCCATTTGGTCTGTCTGGTTTGGTATGTTTGTACTCACTGATGTCCTTTTACTAAAATTTAAATTCTGTTCCATCCTCTGTGTAGAAATGCCTAAGTATTGTTCTTCCTATCAATTTTTGGAGACTTTCCTAAACTTTATCATTTTCCTTAATATAAGACTGATGTCAGTTTTTGAGCAGTTGCCTTACTGCATGCTGATTCTCATCTCTTTTTCATTAGTAATATCATGCCTAATGTTCTAATTCTGGGACATGCTGTTCCTGATCTCTGACTGCATGCACCAGGTCTTCCTCTCTTACCATCAGTTTTTAAAGGTACAAGACAATCTGTTTTCCTCAGTCTTCTGATATTACTTGTGTGCTTTAAATCCAGATGGTAACTCAAATGGGTAGTGATCTCTTACCTCAGGTATCTCTTACCTAATTATATATATTCTTATGAGAAAATGTTATTCTTCTCAACTATCTCTTTAGATGTGATGAAATTAGTCTCTTTCCATTGATATTAAATTTACCTTCAAAGATTTATTCCCTAAATATAATATTCACACATCATCTATTCCAATTTTAACATTTTAGTCATGCCAGAGAGCTTTAGTACTGTAACTGGAATGCTGTCATATCTTTGAATTCTCCATAAAACATATTTTTAAGTCCATCTTCCATTTTCTTCAATGATAACAGTATATTTTAAATTTTATGCTGGCTCTTTTTTGGTCTTTGATTACAGATTTGGTCAAGTCAAATCAGTAATTGGAATTCATCATACCTGGAAACCTTTACTGGTATCATGCATAATGATCATTGCTCCACGGTGATTTGCTAGCTTTAAAGTCATCTTCTGTTTATATTATTTCTGAAAAATATGGGTTACACATTTAAAATGTGTCTGTTCCACTGTCTAACAGATGATATCTGATACACATAAGCCCAGAATATGTGACAACTTTCCTGTCTTCTGTTTGAGTTGCTGCGATGATTTATCTTTTCCAAACATCTAAAAACTGTTGGGAGTTTATGAATGGCTTTGCTTATCATAGGAAAGCAAACAATCAGCTGTTACCTCACCTGAGATTGAGGGGCAGCATCCTTCTTAAGTTTGTCTAAAGCAGTCTGGCTTGTCCAGTTTAGGAGACCACCTTTGGGCGAGAAGACTCTACTGCTTGAATGGCTTTTAGAGTTGTAGCTACATAGAGCCTGCCAAAGTCATAGAAAGGCCCTTTAAAAAAAGAAGGAAAAAAAAAAAAAACACTGAGCCTCTACATTATAACAGTCCTTTGTTTTATTTAAACTTTTGATAAAGACAAAATATACTGTATGTATAGAAATGTAACCACATTTTTACCTATATTAACTCTATTTTTAGAGATATCTGTAACTCAGTGAAGCATTTAAAGTGAAGCAGTTCACTGAAATGCACAACAGAGCAAAATAGGTAGAAACATGCCTGAAGCAACTACTTCTCGTAAGTTTATATATATTTTTAACTTTCCATTCATCTAGTACCTGTAATTACTGACAAACTAACCATCTAGATTTCCACTATCATCTTTTTTCCTCTTCCCAATGTTTTGAAGTGTGGTTGATGATCAGTATCCTATGTATATATTTTTGTGTGTATGTTTTTGTTTGAATAGAATGCTTAAGGGTGGAAGGGACCTCTAGAGATCATCTAGTCCAACCCCCCTGCACACGCAGGGTCACCTAGAGCACGTGGCACAGGACTGTGTCCAAGCGGGTTTGGAAGATCTCCAGAGAAGGAGACTCCACAACCTCTCTGGGCAGCCTGTTCCAGTGCTCTGTCACCCTCACTGTTAAGAAATCTTTCCTCTAGTTCCTGTGAAACTTTTGGTGTTTCAGTTTCCAACGGTTTCCTCTCATTCCGTCGGTGGCCACCACTGAAAAGAGGCCAGCACCAACCCTCTCACTTGAGGTACTTATGGTTATAAGTACCTCCCTTGAGGTACTTATAGACACTGTTTAGATCCCGTTTCAGCCTTCTCTTCTCCAGGCTGAACAGGCCCAGCTCCCTCAACCTCTCCTCGTAGGGCAGATGTTCCAGGCCCCTGATCATCCTTGTGGCCCTGCGCTGGACTCTCTCCAGCAGCTCCACATCCCTCTTGTACTGTGGAGCCCAGAACTGGACACAATACTCCAGATGCGGCCTCACCAGGGCTGAGTAGAGGGGCAGGATCACCTCCCTCGACCTGCTGGAGACTCTCTTCTTAATGCACCCCCGGATCCCATTGGCCTTCTTGGCCACAAGAGCACACTGCTGCCTCATGGTCAACTTGTCATCCACCATGACACCCAGGTCCCTCTCCGCAGAGCTGCTCTCCACAAGGTCGGTCCCCAGCCTGTACTGGTGTCTGGGGTTATTCCTCCCCAGGTGCAGGACCTTGCACTTGGCCTTGTTGAATTGCATGAGGTTTTTCACCGCCCAGTTGTCCAGTCTGTCCAGGTCCCTCTGGATGGCAGCGCAGTTCTCTGGGGTATCAGCTACTCCTCCCAGTTTGGTATCATCAGCAAACTTGCCGAGGGAGCACTCTGTGCCTTCATCCCGGTCCACAGCCCCTTCACATGAGGGTTGGTTCGTGTTCAGCCATTCCATTGACCCCTGTTACTGCAGCCGGTTGAGAGACAGCAGCTATAAGAGCTTCCTCTTCTCTTTAGTTAGAGACGTAGGTTATAGTTTCAGCAGCAAACATTGGATAATATGTATGCTGTAGCAACAACAAAGAAAAGCACCAAACATTTGGCAAGATGATTCAGATTGAACAACTGTAGGTGGAGCCTTCAACGCCTTGTACATGCTTCATTTTGCATACTGTTTTTTTTTAAACTTAACTGTTTCCCAAAATCTATCAGTTTGCAAGTACTGTTCTTGTGGTGCCACAGTGCTTTCTTGTGAATAGATGTGTAAAGCAATACCAAAACGTGCTCCTACCTGGGGAATAGACTTCTAATTCTCCCCATCAGTGTCCTAGTCTACCTCCCTCTTTGCATTCTTTTCCATTCATTTTCATTCAAGTTGTCATCAAAGACTGCATCAATTCCTATTAAATTTCATAAGTGAGGAACAAACTTCAGAGACTTTTTTACAAATTGTAAACTGTAACAGCATTGCACTTCTGTTTTGGGGAATGGGGAAGACGTAGTGCGATGGCAGATCTTCAGCTTGCTTGTGTGAGAGGACAACTGCCCTGAAGATACCTTCTATCCCATTCACTGGTATTTTGCACCTGCACCAAAAGCAGAATTCAGAAGTAGCAGGAGACTTGCAAGGTGGAAGCACTGGTAACAAAATGTTTTATTTTGTTTTAGTGTAAAGAATGAAATTAAGCAATGGTTTCCTAGCTCAAGGACATATTGATCAAAGCTCGTGCTGTACGTTCGGCCATGAATTTGGCAAACCCGGGTTAGCCAACAGCCTTGAAGCGTTGTGACAACGAGGTAACTCAGTTTTCTTCTTCATTTGGCAGCTACAGTCTCACTCTTGAGGCTTCCCTAGAAGTTTCAAACTCCAGGTTATGACTTGAGGTAAAATCTGAGTTAATTCACATTAGCCAGTCTTGATTCGCCCTTTCTTCAATGTGCATATGACAACATACATGTATGGCTACCAAAGCCTCACATGCTACATGGGCAAAGTGATTCCTTCCTCTTTTTCTGCTCTTTCTTTTCTGTTTTTCTCCTTCTTTTCCCTCCCTGATTGTCTCCTTTAGAGAAGTATTTTAGCCTTTCTTACAAAAACAAATCTCTCAGCTGTCATTTGTTTCAAGAGATGCTCTAAAGACAAAGTTCATCAAGAAAACTATAATATTAACAACTTCAAGATCTATATTGACCTTTTACAGCTAGTTTACAACACCCATTTTGAGAAAAATAAGTATTACTTCTTATATGGATATCAGTGCATTGAATCCTCTAGAATTTGTATATAGAATCATTTTTATTTTTCAGTGTAGTCCAGCAAACAAAAGAATGTAGCGGAGGATGAAATGAACTGTCCCAAGGAGGAGTTAGAAATAATTAGTAGGAGATCAGAGAATGTCTTCAATTGGCTCTAATAGAGGAAAATCTTTGTGCCTAGGAGTTTATTCATCTTAGGCACTCTCTGGCTTAATCCTGCTCCATCTAAATGGTCGTCACTGAAAATTCCTAAAAAAAATACAACAGTGCTCCAGCGATGCCCATTAACTTATGCCAAACTCTTTCAGTATATCATTCTATTTTACATTTATGCAAATTAATGATTTTTTACATGCACTTGCTTTGCAAAATTTGCCTCATAATTTCTTAAAATAGTTTCAAAGTAAATTCTCTGTTTCCTAGTGATCCAAATTTTATTGCATTGCGTTAATTGGGGACATAATTTACAATGTCTTACCACACTTTCTTTAGTAAAGCACATCAGATTTCCTTCAAGTTAAGCTCATGGGTTTTGACTTAATGAGGAAACAGTGTTGTTTCTGAGTCTGCAGTATTATCTCTGAAAATTTAATTCCAAATTTAAATACAGCTTTGAACACATCACAATGTTCTTGTGTTACACTTTGCTCTAAAGGTTGAAGACTGTATTGCCACCTTGGCTGTGTAGCATGGAATAAAACTGAAAACTTTATACTATTAAGATACTATGTATATATATATATGTATCTATAGAGAGAGCAAAAGCTTTGTATGATTAGAGCTTTGAATCTTTATGGGAGAGGGGTGGATGCATGTGTGTGGTTTTACTCAAAGTATTTCACTTACTCTTAAAACTGACAAATTTATTATTCAGATCTGCTCTTCCTGCTACTCAGAGAACCAGTAATTCCCTATACGATCTTTTCCCCTAAGTTTCTTGAAGATTATTGCTTTTTAGCAAAGAAAAACCGTTAGAGCAATAATAGCAGAAGTTTTTTGATCTGTCAGATTTTCCTTGTATAAGGCCTTAAATCCCATGAAGTCTATGCAGGAACATTGCCCAGTCCCCTGCCTGCTGCTTGCAGCTGTTAGCCCTGAAAGTTACCTGGGCACGGGTGTTAAGTCTGCAGTAATGTGCTTGTAAAAGGAAAATATCTCTGAAAATGAGACTGTTAGCATTTCATGTGGAGCACTGTATGCGAAAATTCACAGTTACGAGTGCATATCAATGTACCACAGGAACTGGCTGGTATAAAACTGAAGTGCTTTTTAGTTACCATACTTGTGCATGAATGGTCTTTTAAGTTCCTCTGGCTAACATTCAGGGAAACTATTAATTACTATTAAAAAGCTTATCCAGGCATTACATTTTTATCTCTCTGTCTCAAAGCAATGGTTCTGGTATTCAATTTTAGCAATTTATTTTGTAATGTATGCGGTATAAGCTGATGTGTTTTGGATAATTGACTGTTGATTTCTTTGTGTGCTTTGAGAATGGAGTGGAGATTATGCTGAATTTAGTGTGTATCATGCATGTGTTGTGAAGTGTTGTTCCCTTCGCAACCTTGATCTTTCCCATTGAGCTGTTTGCAAATGGCAAACATTTTGTGTTGTGATTTCTCACAAAGCAAAAGCAAAAAAAATCCAGCCAAATTGTTTGCATAGCTTGCGAAGTGAAAGAACTATGACTCTGAATCTGCCAGCTATTTTGGGTAACTTTCTTGAGCTGCGTGTGTTTCCCTTAAAATCTGCTGTGCTTTAATACCTGCTTTGCCAGGAGTTGTTATTCTCTCTTTCCCTGTGCTGCAGGGGTTCTTAATGTAAATGGGCTTGAACCAAAATCTTGGAATAAAATATTTGGCCCAGTGGTAGTTCTCAGCTTTCTGCCTTTGTCCGTTCTCTGTTCTGCTTCAACTGAAGATCGTAATTCTCTGTTAAACTCTTCCAACTTGTTACACTGCTTCTCCTTTGCATTCTTTGTCTGTTCCCTACCCCCGCTCTCCATTTCTGTCCTTGGTCACTCTTTGAAAACCTACGTAACCTTCTTTTTGTTACATCTTTGTCTTCTTCTAGCTTATTTATGTTACAAACTTTTGCCCAGCCCATACCTTTCTGCAGAAAGCTATTCATTGATATCAGCTTCTTAGCTTAAGGGGAAATCTTAATAAGGAGAGAGCTATCGCTTCCCAGCTTTTGATACTTGGCTGAAGTCAGCTGCATAGTGTGCTTTTCACAGAGTCTCTGCTTTTCACAGAGTCTCTGCTCAGCATTATATTTCTGATGGTCACATATTTGTGTTCTTCAAGCATTTGTTCTTAAAGGTAGTTATGTTTTCCTGAATTCTGAATACTTCAGCAAGAAGTAAATGTTTCTGTATTTTGAAGAAGGTGCAGATATACTGATAACCCCACATATGAAGCATATGAAACAGGTAAAGCAACCTCACTGTGTCATTTGTTTCTCAGTGGAGCAGAAAATGTTATAATCTGTTCTATCTAGCAATTTCTGGCTTGTTTTTCTATTGTATCTGACAGTAGAATGAGTTCTCCTCTGAATGCTAATGCCAATCACACTGGTAAGCAATGTTTGCCAGTCTGTTGTCTCTCAAAGTAAACTTCAGAACCTGGCTATCTTAAAAAGTAGAGTGTTGTAATGACATTTGGGGTGTAACATTTCTGTAGTTATGGAATATTAATCAGTTATGTCTTTTCATAAAAAGAAAAAGCAGAGCCTTTAACCTTAATTCTGGAATTCTGGAAATAATTTCAGAGTTTGTGATCCTGTTCTGTCAGCATTTTCAATGTTGTCAACACCCTCATCAAAAAGGAGATGCTGCAATTGGAAATGTTACAGAAAGGACTAATAGACATTATCGGAGGTGTGAGGGCTCTGTCACACAAAGGAAATTAAGGACTCTGTGGTCTGGAAAAGCTATTGCCAAAGGGCTATAATAGAGGTCTGCAAAATCCTGAGTAGCGTGAGAAGGTGAGTAGAGTTATTTGGTACTTGTCTGCCCCAGAGTAAGAATTAGGGGCATCAACTGAAACTCGCAGATGGCGGGCCCAGATCAAGCAGAAATGCTATTCTTACAAGTAGTTAAGGTATGGAAGGGTTTGGATTCAAGGGGAGACCGAACAAGTTCATAGAAGAGGAATCCATCACAGACTGCTAGGTACAAAAACACCCTCTCTCTGGCAAAAGCTGAGATCATTTGGTCTAGTTGGACCTTTGGTCTCATTTGGTTTGCCTTCAAAGTCCCTGAAACATCATAAGCATTAGAGACTATGGCAAAGCAAGCAAACAACAACAACAAAAACTCAAAGTCAGAAAGACTGCGGTTTTCTTACTGATATTTGCTAATGGAGAACTGCTCGCAGTTTTTTCAGCTGATTTCATCATGCCAAAAAGACATAATAATCATTCTCTGTTACGTGCCTGATTTCTATGTCAGAGTGAAGAGCTAAATGGCTGGCACTGAAGCAGACGTGGATAGGTCCTTAGAGCCCCGGATAGGGTTGGTGATGAGCGTTGTGTCAGATTTGAGGAAAAAGTGTATAATGTTCTCAGCTACTCCTGACTGAGATGCGATTATTTCTGACCATGCCTGACAGCTCTAATGTTAAACAGCAAAGGGTCATAGAAAATCAGTGTAATTTCAAAGGCTGCTTTAGTGCAGCAGTCATTAAGTCAGTTCCCATGAACAGTTCCCTCGTGCAACTCTTAATAAATTCAAACTTTATTTTTAGTAATGACCTTTAGTAATGTGAGCCTTGATCCATTGAGATGCTGTTCACTTTTGATGCATCTCCAAATCCCTTTTTTATGCATTTTAAATCAACACACGCTTATTCTGAATTTATGCGTGTGGATAGACGGAGATGTAATTTAAACACATCTGTTCAAACATGCATTTCAGATCAACTTGGTGCCGGTTCTCATAATACGGCTGAGTTTTTGACGGGTATTATATCCCTAAAGTACACAGCAGATGGTATTTATTAGAGATTGAATGAAAATGAAGTTTAAGGATGTTGAGCTTTTTGTCTTAAGTTGCTCATTTTAAAATCATAAAACAATAATGATCTGAAGTTATAAATCTGTAATGAAGTTCTGTAAAATGTTTCATTTCTATGGGAAGAGTAGAACAGCTTATTGATGAATAAAGTTAGTCCAAGCCTTAGCCGTGCCTTTAAGAAATTAAGTATTATAATGCCTCTTTGGAATACATTTGAATTGTATCTAACAAGAACTCTAGCAACTCTGTGTATGGTTGTGAGGGCAAATGGGAGTAACGGGAGCAAAGCTGTGTGTGCTCTTTTGTCCTCAGGCAGTGAGCTGCATTGATTAGGAAATACACATTTTTTCCAGGTCACTATTGCCCAGCAACTTGGACAGTCTCGGGCCCTACGTGCACAGACTCCTCCTTACCTCCTCCCTCATCAGGGTTTGCCCTGGAAATCTGGCTTTCTGCTTGCTCCCAAGTGTCAGTTAGCCCCATTTTTGAAAGAGCTTTTGGAGGGGATGGGAAGAAGAGCTGGAAAAGAACAGACACGTAAAATACCCCTTCTCAGTTAAGCTCTGAAAGAAGTTAGACCCTCCATTTGTGTAGCCTGGCAGAGCTACAGTTGTAAGGTGACTATTGTAACTTTTCCGGGGCGATTGCATCGAAACCATTCATGGCTGCAAAGTTCCAAAACAACCTCCGAAGCTGCCCGTGCAAATGGCTCGGAAGTTGCTGCAGGTCACAAAGCTCAGGTGCAAAGCGTTCCTGGCAGGAATCACCCCGTGAGCAACCGGCAGCCTTGGGCGCTGCGGGAAGCGGAGAGCGCCAAGGGGAGGCTGCAGGTTGTGGTTCCGGAGCTGCCGGGCTCCCTGGAATCTGACGGGTTCAGCTGTGAATCACCGCCGAAATGATGATGGGATTTAAGGGTTTGCTGATAATTCACCCATCCATTTATGTGCGTATACCTTGCTTCAGGGGAAACTGCAAGGTTCTTTGAAAGAACTACATTGAGGAGTGTTCTGTGGTCATGCCTGAGTCTCGTGTTTTGTTTGTTTTAATATATAAATGTAGAAAGGGTTTGACGCTTCTATTTCCTTGTCTGGTTTGTCCTGTCTTAGGCATAAATTTGGAGAGAGAGAATTGGCAACAATAATAATAATAAAAATAAATACACGTCTTACAAGTATGCATTTACTTAGAAGTTTGGGAGTGTTCAATATTTCAGTAGTTAGGTGAAGCTAAACAAGTGAGTTTACTTGAAAATTAGATCATTATAGACTTCTATAAAAAAAAAGGTAACATATAGTTATCCTTATTTTAATGCAGGCAGACTGTGAGATGAAGGAAAACTGATTTGTGAGGCAGCCTGGGGTTGTGTTAGGCAGTAATAGAAAACATTTTAAAATATTTGAAATAATATAATTGCTTTGCAGTAGGAACATGTACATGAGTAAAAGATGCTGTCAGGTGTCCTGCCAGGGTAGAATCTCATGCTAATAAATCTAATAGAAATATGATCATCATGTACAAAGTTAAATTTGCTAAAAGTAATCAAAACAAAAGTGTCTGAATAATTAATATTTAACAGCATTTAAAACAATAATGTTTAAGTGTAAGAGTTTATTCTAACCTTTTTCTTGCTACTGATTATCAACAGCTTTTCTATTTAGAGAGGGGACACAAATTTCACCTCCTTCTCCTTGTATGCCATTCTATCTGAAAATACTAGATGTTCTCTATGCTTTATTTTTTTTTCAATACACTTTTTCCAATACACTAATAGAAATTCAGTCAAAGGGTAGTGAACTTTTATCTTCAATTGGCTAGATCTCAGGGACAGTTTGATAGAAGCAAAATATAGGGTCCCTCAAACTTGTGTGATGCTCTAAGTTGAAGATATCAATACTAAATATAAGAGACCTTATACCTCATGTAAGAAACCCCCAAATCCTCCTCAAAAACAGAAATACAAACAACAACAACAACAACAACAAAACCACCCTTCTGCAGGGCAGTGGTTTAGGAGATGCAACCATGGACCACGGCTTTCAGCTGGGACACAGGACGGCACCCGGCCGTGCGGCCGGCTCTGAAACTGTGCTTCAGAGGGCAGCTCTCAGATACCTTCCAGTTATTTAGTCTGTTATCTCCTCTTCATTTGTATGTTCCCTAAAGTAGTAACGTAAAAACATAAGTAAAGTTCCTAAAGGGCCATACCCTGCGTAAGGCTTCAGAATGTAAAATGAGATCAGAAATGCTGACCTTTCAGAGAACAGTGTTTATTTTCATAACAATTTATCTTTTTTTTTCTAATATCTTTCAGTGTGAATTTCTCACAAATCTTTTGCCCATGTCATTTTTGTACCCCTCCTTACATTCTGTAAGAATGTGCAATGTTTTAAATTTGTTCACATAGCTATTTATTCTAATCCAGTGTTTTTGTTATACTGGAGCAGGGTGGGGAGAAGGAGGGGTCTTGTTTAAGAACCAATTGGTGGCTTTAAGTCAATGGTAAATATAAGTCCTAATTGCTGAAAAGCAAGGGAGAAGAGCATGTGGTCATGCAAAGGAGTTTTGGGGGATCACAGGAGAAGATGAAGGTGCTAAAGATTTGCCTTTTACCTCCTTTCCCTTTACTTGATTTCTTGCCTGAGCATAAATTTGATTTGTAATGGCTACTGTTAAAGGAGAAGTTTCTTTGTGACTAAAGCTACATGAAAAGGTGGAGAGGATCTATTAAGGAACCCTGCTACACTGTGCCATGTTATAGATGGTATTGCTTATTCCTTAAGATTATCTTTTTCTAAAATTTCACAATTTTATTTTAAAATATTCCAACAGAGAACCTTTGTGGGACACTTTTTTTTTCCCCTGGTTTCTAAAGTTGAGTGAATAGAGACAATAGCAGAGGTTCTTGGGCAAAATCTTGCAAAGTTTGTGACTGCCAGATAAATCGGTCCTGCGCAGTGTTCCTCGGTGCTTGTCAGGGTGAAGAGGGTTCAAAAAGGCTGCAAAGTTTAGCTCACCTTGCGCTTAGCGCTATTGAAATGTACCTGCCCCCACCATTAGGGCATATGAGGCATCCAGCAATTGAAATGACTTTCTGCTTTTTAAAAATCATTTTAAAAAATAAATCTTTCATAAGGAGCACCGTGTGCTCTTGGATCACCGAACAAAGTGTTCTAGAGCTTCTCAACTGACCCTAGGAAACATTTATTGCTGATGAGTTTTTCGAAGCTTCCTGGAAGCGCGTTTCTGTACTGAACGATACCAAGTGCTTACCAGGGTTGTTCAGGATGTTTATTCTTAGTTTACTTCAGAACAGACAAATTGTCATTTCATTTTTAAAAACAATTTAATATTGGTTGATGCACCAGTAATCGGTTCTTGTGTAATTTTGCAGCATATTTTTCAGTTGGGACCATTTTTTAGACATTAAGTCAACACTGTAGAGAACGTGGTTCTGGTTTGTTTTAGAGTGTCATGGCCACAGCTACCTTAATTTTCAATTTAATTTTTTTTTTTTTTGAGAAATGATTGTGTATGTGTGGAACTAATTGTACTCATTTTTGCTTGTGCATGTTTTGAGGAAAACTGAGAGCTTGTTTTTTTCAGTAACTGACTTTTATCCTGAGTTAAGTCTCATATATTTTTCTCCCCTTTACAACCACTCTTTTTTAATGACATAATCCACAGTGATAGAAAAATTCACAATGCAATGTCATATTTTGGGCAGGCTGGATTGAACTTGTAATTAATTGCTGTTTCTAAATAGACTGGTATCCTTATTCTCACTCCATAGCTTAGTTTTTCTTTGTGTGTAATAATACCGTCTAGAAAGAAATCTAATTACTAAGATAATTAACACTTTATCATCAAATGGAGTTCAGACATTTGTACAGTTTATGATTTTTAAAAATATGTAATTTCCTTGTAACTGAATGACAACTGGTGTTATGGAGAAAAAGAGTGAATTTGAGCAGATCTAGCTGGATTGGACCTTATAATTCATGTCGCTATAGAAACAGCCAAAGCTTTATAAGGGGTGGTATTACTAGTGCAGTTGGTAATAAATGCCTTGACTATTGCCAACAGCACCATTAAAATGGCTAAAATAACTGCGTTATAGCAGTTTTGTCAGACTTATTTAATGTTCTGTTAATGTTCTGAGAAACGGCAGTCAATGTTATGTGATACTGATTTATAAAGTAATATTTTTTGTCCTTTGTAAGCTTACTATTACAGCACAAGAATATTGGCAATGTGAACAAAGTCATATTGCAGGATGCACTGTTCTTCTCCATCATTAAATCCAAAAATTTTATTGTTACTTGATTTCAAGTAGAAATTTATATCTTACAGCTTTTCAGGCTTTAAAAAAATGGAAATTAAGGATTTTTAGCCAACAGTATTTGGGACTTTTGCTGTTCTGTGTAATGTAAAGCTTGTGTTTTCCCACTTATACTTCTTGTATCAACTCCTTCTTGAAAATGTCTGGTTTTATGCCATTTTCAGTTTGGCATTCAAATTACATGTTTTAACTTCACCCTCAAATGTTAGAGTCTGAATTCATGAAGTCAGAAAACGAATTGAGAGAATCTAGTTGGTTCTTTTGTATTTTTTTTTCTTAAGGAAAAGCAGAGAGAAGATTCTAGCAATACAGAGTCTAATAAATTCCTGTACAGCTAGCTATATGTACAGGTATATGTGAAAAGGAGGCCAAGGGATTTGGTTTAATACAGTCTCATTGCTGGTATTTAAACAAAAATTCAGTTTCTTTCAAGTCAAAAAAGAAATTATCTTAAAATATTTTTATAGCCCTATAGTCTTTGTATCAAGGCCACAGTAATTTTATTTTATGCTTTTTTTTTTTCTTTTTTTGTCGAGGGGATGAGCTCTACTATCTCTCCTAATGCAGTCATTAAAACCAGCACCGTGTGCTTCCCCACTGCTTGGGATGCTGACCCTTTGTGCTGTTCATCCCTGAGAGAACTGGGATCAACGGTGTTACTGTCACCGGCAACTTGAAGCAACTCCAGAGTAATTTTGCTTGGAAGGGGGTCGTGTCGGCTCCGCGTTGCTGAAGCCGTCGCATGTGGGTCAGTAGGGAGCACTTCTGAGCTAGGCATTCCCACCTCCACGCAGGAGACATTTGTCCATCCACAGGGCAGACCTGGAAGGCTGCACTGATGCCTCCCGGGAT
Source organism: Tinamus guttatus (assembly GCF_059628265.1). NCBI lineage: Eukaryota > Metazoa > Chordata > Aves > Tinamiformes > Tinamidae > Tinamus > Tinamus guttatus. Next base: position 1,450,378 of record NW_028289031.1, read on the forward strand.
CATCCAGAGCTCTGTAAATGCCAGGCAGCAATCTCCTGGGTGAAGGTCCCATCTTTCTGGTGCTTAAGAGTTCTGCATATTCAGTCCAAAGGGAACAGCTGGGAAATGCCGACCTTGCTAAATAAAAAGGTGCCTATGCATTTCTAAACATAACGTTTAAGGATTTTTTCAATTACTATTTTAAAGCAACGAATAATCCAATTTTATGGAGTGCTGAGTTAGAAATTAAATTGTGACTAAAAGTTGCTTTCTTGGCTCCAAAACCAATTTTTTGTCTGAGATTGCTAGGTTCTATGGGGCATCAGTCTCCTGTTTTAGATATCCCATTCTACTTTGATAGAAGTGATATAATACGTCAAATATTTTACGAACTCCAGTGGTTAAGTATCAGAACTTATAAACTGTGTAGATTACCTAATCAGAATTCAAGAAATTCACTGGTTCTGCTGATAACCTTTAAATGAAGGAAGAGTTGGTTCAGAACATTTTCCTCCTCCTGTTAAAATTCAAAATCAATATTTAGTGCACCGTGTCTTTTTTCTATTCCTTGTGCTCTCAGCTGAATACCAAGTGCATTTCCAAATAATAATGTTAAAATCTCTCTTTTGTTTTTCCCCCGTTTACTGTAGATCTCAATTTCTGTGGATAAAGTTGAAGGATTATATGTCTGTGTACCCTAACTCTTAAAGGAGCAAGACTTTTTTACGTACTAAGTTCAGTATTCCCTTCTGCTTGCCTTACAGAGTGCCTGGAATAACCATTGCTACAGACATCATCTGTGGTTTTCCCGGGGAGACGGATGAAGATTTTCAAGAAACGATGAAGCTTGTAGACCAGTACAGGTTTCCCAGCTTATTCATTAATCAATTTTATCCACGCCCAGGAACCCCTGCTGCAAAAATGCATCAAGTTCCAGCTGCGGTGGTAAGATATGTTTCCTTATAGTGCTATACACCGTGTGCTCTGGTGATTTTAAATATAAAAAGCATGCACGTGAAAATGCAGCACTTCCTGCAGACTTATGCTACAACTCAGTTAGAGTTTTATAGAAATCTGGAAAGTGCAATGGCTGTTGAATTGCCTTTAGATCACTGGGTGCATTTCCACATGTAAGTTACTGCTCAGACGGTTAGGAAAGGCAGAACAGTGGTTAAACTGAGGTCATGAATTCTTCCTACCAGGTTTTGCCTGAATGACTACCAGGAGTGGTAGCTGATTCATTGCCCTTTCTCCCTTCCCCCCACCAGTTGAACTCTTGTGCGAGTGCTGCTGTCTCCACCAAATTGTGAATAATTATGCAAGTATTACGAAGAGAGCAATAATAATCTTCAATTTAATCATTAAACATCAAATGTGACTGTAACTACTTCCACGAGAACTCCTTATACACTGTTTATACGCGCCTTCTACCTGCATGTTTAAGGTTATTGGTGAAATTTGGATTTAATCTTCTGGCTTTCAGCTACTCTCTTACTTTCTCTTTTTGGCTGAGTAGTGCAGCACTTCTCAGCTACCAACATTCTTACCTCAATTTCCCAAGAGAACAAATGCAGCAGCTTTTAGTACAGAAGGCAGGGGGCTCTTGACTGTATTGCTTGATATAAATAGTCAGCCAATAATGTAAATCACTTAAAAAAAAAATCTTGTGATCCATGTATCCTGATACACTAACATGAAGCCAAATCAGTACTCGTACCTCTTCACTTATATATCCGAAAGCTAGAATCTCTGCTTACTGTCAGTATATACCATGAATTCTCTGAGGTGTCAGCTGCTGAAGGCATAAAATGCGGTTATATTTGGCATCTCCAGTCTCTTGTTTAGAGACGTACAGCTTGAGCAGTGATTGCTCACTTATTGTAGGCCATTTCATAGCAGAAGATTCTGAATGTTCAGATATAAATAGCTGCTGTTAAAATAGCCTATGTAGCGTAACCAACTCATTCTGATAGTTCTGAGTTAGAATGCTTTTTACAAAGTCATGAATGAAAAAAATGTAGAAACATAATTTTTATCAGGAGGGTTAAAAGTGAAAACACTGGTTGTTGTTTCTATTCTTGCAGTTTTCCATTCACAAGTTTGTAAGCCCATTATTTCTATGCGAGGTAGAAAGAACTGGGTTAATTGGCCCTCTTCTCTTTAACTGTGTACCAGAGGGAAGACAGTATGTGAAGAGCTAAGTTATTAAAATAACAACACTGGCTGTTTTGTGGCTGGGGAGAAGGGGAACCCGGGAAAATGGGAATGTCATTTTAGCAAGTTTTAAATTCTTTCTTTGTTCTTATTTCTAGCACATATTGCTTTCTGTGAATTAGAACCTTCAAAGAAAATCAGGCCTCTAATCCAGGGCTGATGAAAATCTGTAATTAATGGATTTTTTTCTCACTTTTTCCCTTTTTCTCTGTAGTCCTTGGGGAAAAAAAAAAAGTTATAAGATCCTTTATTCTTTTGTTTATTTCTAGAAACCCAAAGTAACCAATCAACTGGGGCAGGAAGAGCTTGTGCTGCTCTCTTGCATTTTGTATTCGTATGGCCTCTAGACAGAAGCTAAGGGTCTTCCCTGCATTGCCAAGGATGTATAGGCACTTCCATATGCATTCCTTGTCTGGAGTTACTTATAACTGAGTAAGTTTCTTGGCTAGGAAAAGAAAGTGACTATCTACATTATACACTCTTACTCCGTCATCTTTTTAAAAAATTATTCATGTCATCTTACTGTTAATGAACTGACGTTATTGCATTTGCATAGGGAAAAATAGCATGTAAAATTATATGAGAGTGTTATGTGCACGTGCCTGGCTGCACACGTGGTGCCTTCCGTTGCCAGCCGAAGGTCACGAGCTAGGTCTTAACATCCTCTCTATGGTGAGTGCATGTTTCTATTGGTAGGATCTCTTCATATGAAAAGAATCTCGGCTATGTTATTCACATATAGGTGACGAAGCAGTGATGAAGGTTTTTTGACAATTGTAGTTCTTGTCTTTTTCCTCTGGACGTGTTTGCTGTATTATTTCAACTTTGCAGATTTTCTGCAATAGAGACATACCGCTGTTTGCACTCTACTGCCCTTCATTTGAGACCCTGTTCTCCAAGTCCTGCTCAAGACAGCTTCAGTGATTCTGCCCAAGTACCACAGCTGTAATAATGTATTTGCCTTGTCAGCTCCCTGTAAGTTAGCTTTCTACACAATGACCTTACATCTTGTAGGGACAATCTGGAAAGTGCTAAGTATTTAGTGCTTTCTTATTTTGGGAGGACAATTTTGTTGGAAGTGGTAAATGTAAGTCTTTTTTTTTTTTTTTTTTTTTTTTGGAGGAAGAGGAGGAGGAAATTTTAATTTGTCTTTTTCTTAGTAGAAAATATTCAGTAGGTCAACATGGTATCTTTCTTTCACATAGATAATTTATCTTTGAAAGCCTTTGAGGCGCTGATCTTTTTCTAAAAGGGCAGATGACACTAATCCAGAAGGACAGATCTGCCACCATAAATTCAGAAAAGACTGTTAAGGCTGCAGGCCTTTCTTGTTTCTCCTGAAGAAAAAAATCATCCGTGGAGGTTCAGACATCTGTCTAAATGGTCATGCTTATGGGTCATGCTTACCATAAATACTGTTTTTCAGTTTAGAGAAAAACTACAGCACAGTAAAGCAAAACCAGATATGACCATGTTTTAATGCTTTTTGTGTTTGCTATGATTCACAGAGTCATATACATGGAAAATGAATCACAATCTTTGCTACTACTCCCAAATTCAGGCGGGGTGTCCTTCCTGCCCCACCAACACACTTTATCCACCTACCTCCAAATACAGTGCTTCAGGTGTGAGTTTGGATGCTCTTTATCTCCAGTGGGCTGCTGAGAATTCTCCCTATGAAGTGTGTTAAGTATGAAATGCTAGTTTGCAGGTAGTTATTAAAACTGTGGATCTGCCTTACTTCCTTTCCCTCCTACATTCAACAGTAAAAGTGATACTGGTAACAATATTGTGACTCAAGTGTGTTCTAGTTGCGTATATATGTTAGTAAGCAAAGTAAGAAGTCAGGATTTAGATATTCTAGTGGAGATTTCATATTTAGCTGCATAGCGAAGCCTCAGAATGTTTTAAGTGTAAATGGACAATTTCCTATTTTTCTCCAAAATCAAGGAATCTGCTGCATTTTGTATATGTGCTAATTTCAATTGCCCTGTCCTTTACTTTTCTTGCCATAGCAGTTGCTTGTCTGGAAGCTGAGGAAGGAGTGGGCAGAGGGTCCCCTCTCTGTCCTTCAGATTTGGTCCCAAACAAGTCCTGAAAGCGTCAGGCCACACGGTCATCTTAGAATCAGCTTGGCTTCTATCACGTGGAATCAAAGTGAGGATATTTTGAAAATAAGTGTAGTACTAAGGCTCGATTTGTTTCCTCTCCAGTGCGAATATGAGATGGCAGCTGTTCTGAGAGAAGTGATGTGGCTGCAGCTTCATGATCACACTGCCCTCATCTGCAGTGTGGCTAGATTCCAGCCTTGCTATATACAATATTTGCAATAGATTAGGCCATTTGTGTTTCAAAGCAGTTTGCATGATTATTAGATTTTTCAAGGAAGCATTGTGGTCTGTCTAGATGAAAGACTATGTATTTGCTTTATCTCTCAATCTCTTCCTCTCCCTCTTTATGTACGTATTCCTCAAATAATTATCTTGCTTCCAGCTAGAAACTTTCATGTCAATATGAGCCTTTCCTTTAATTTCTCTGGAGTGACTCCTTGATTTTCTCTCTGCATCAGTTGTATTAAACACTGTGCTTACTGTGCTGAATAACTAAATTAAATATCTCATACCTGAGCTGGTCTTTAATCTCAAAAATCATTTGCCTCAGAAAGAGAGGTAGAAGTTGGACGTTTTCTTCTTCAGTACATAGCAGGCAGGGGAAGGCTACAAGTCTTTCAATACATGAAGCACCCTCAGTGGGCAGAGGTAAGAGACCTTGCTAACTTATCCTAAAAGTCTCTCCCTGCTTTCCCAAAGCTCAGTCTCCACCAAGCAGTGCAGACTCCTCTCAAGCAGAACCTGCTCTGGGCCAGCCCTGACTTGCAGTTTGAGGACTGACAGCCCTAACTATGTTTTTACCTAGTGGGGCTTGGCTGTGTGCATCCGGTCGTGGTGCTGATGTTTTGCATGCAAGTTGTGCCATCCCCAAAGGTTTCATCTGGACAAAACTCCTCCTGAATATCATTCTTCCTCTGCTGGGATACTGGACACATTATCTGTTGAGTAGTCCCATCACTGCTAGAAAAAAATCCATGCTCAGAAATTGCATCTCCCTGTATTATCACAGCATCATTTAAAGCTGTTGCTGTTTTTATCACTTCTAGGAACAGTACTTAATGTGTTGAGAGTTTATCATCTAGTGCCACATGCACCTTGTCAATGTTACCTGCCAGACAGATTGCTTCCGAGAGCTCTAAATGATCTGGCCATGGAGTTGCTGTGAATTCAGCTCGCAGCAGAATTGGAAGAATGAGTTAAATTCCACAGTCTGGAGTGTGCGGAGTCAGACTAAGGGGAAGGGACAAGAATGTTTTGACTGTAGCGCCAGGAGCCCTGTCTCCTAAATCCTGCCTGGTGCCTCCCAGTAGCATGGGAGTCTTAGACTTTTGAGGAGTGTGACTGTCCTGCTTGAAAAAGCAAGTCAAAATTCAAAGCTAAACTGGGAAAAAAAACCTGGGAAACCCAAATATTCCAGTTTTGAGTTCAGCTTTGTTCTTACTGCAGAAACAGATTAGAATGAAAATTGCCAATAATGTCCTCCTAACCTTTACACAAATTCAGTTTGAAAATTTGAGCATTTCAAAGTAAATGTACAGTTACAGATTCAGACCAGGCCATTTTCTTAAGAAAAAGAAATAACAGGACCCTGGAAAATAAAACACGGAGAATATATACACAGAGGAAGAGACAGAGGCAACATTCTTTTTAAATATCTCTGTCAAACCAAAAATACTTAAAGGTTCTGCAAGAATTGTGAAACACCATGAATGTGGTATAGTTGTGCAGGTTGCTACTTGCAGACAAATAGAGTACACATGTTGACTGTCTGTCCAATATAAAAAAATGCTTTTATGAAAGTGTAATCCTGTGAGATCTGGCATCCCTTCGTGCACACTCATTTCCCGTGTTCATGAACATTCATTTTCCATCCTCCTTTCACCTTTTTAGTCCATCCTGGAATGTTGCTGGATTATGAGATTTCAGCAAGGAAGCTTAAATAATATCAACATTTCAGGTAAATTTCTCCTTTCGGTACAATTCTTTTTCTCACGAGAATTAAGAAGTCAAAAACAGAAATGTAGTTTTTTGAAACCAGGCTTCAGTGGTTTCCAAATGTGTTCTTTTTTGTATGCTTTTTATGGTTTATCACCTACTCTCCACCATTTTGCATATTAAAAAAGGCAGAAAGTGATGTCATTTTTCTGCATTTCCTGACAAAATTTATCATAACCTTGTTCTTCAAAAGATAATTGTACTTATACTGCAAACTGCGTGAATACACACAAGCATGGGGTGTATGTAACAGCCTCTGCTGTTAATTACACAAATCGGAGCTGTAAAACAGGCATCATGTCAACAGTAAAAGCTAGAGATATTTCTGAGCATCTTTCTGTTTTGCCAGTGGGTATGACCATGTGTGCTGATCTGGGTCTGCAGGTCAGAGTATTACAAAAAGTACAAGGAATGTGTTTTGGATTCCCTCTTCCCTGAGAGAGGATTTGAGGAAAAGAGGAAGATGCAACCGAAATTTCTTTGAACACCTTTTATTCATTAAGCTGCTATTAGTAATAAAAGCAAGCTGTTATTGCTAAAAGCAGGTAACTTTTTATATAACACAGTTATATATCCGCTCTCCCAGTTCCTGGTCACCTGCTTGAGTGGAGTGGGTAGAAGGTTGGCCCAAGCTGCCAGCTCAGGTGCAGGGGGTCACACCAGGTGCCTCAAGGCAGGTGTTTGGCAAGTTCCTCAGAGGGATCTTGGCTCAATCAGGCGGGTTTGCATCCTGCAGGCCTCATCCTGAAGTAGCAGTTATCCCCCTCTTGCGTGTGGTCCCCGTGGCACCCCCTGCCCTTGGTGCCAGCAGCCTTGGGCAGATTCAACAGGCTCTTGTTGTCCTGACTGTTTCAGTTCTTGCAAATTCAGCAGGACTGCAGGCTCCAGGGCTTATCCTTCCTTTCACATGCTACCTTTCCAAGTCATCAGAGAGTGCTTACCATAATCCCTGGAATTGTATGTATACATCATAACAATAGCATCTATTTGCTTCAGTAAAATCTCTATGTTTTGGCAGTTCTGAGCTTCGAGTGAGAGCATAGTTTAGATTTAATAGCTTGTGACTTAAAACAGGTAGCAAATTAAGAATCTATCCAGGTCTGATATTGATAACATTACTGAAATGAGTTAAGCTTTACTACTTAAATGCCTTTGATGTGCAGCATAAGCACATTTTGGTTAAGTGTACTAGCTTTGTGTCTACCCATAACTCTTATTTTAGACTCTAGGAATAGACTTGGCCATTATTTTAAGTCCTGTTTATTTTAAGTCCAGTAATTTTTTTTTAAAAAAATACAGACTTTGTAATACATTTCCCTTACGTTTTTTTAAACCTGCAGTCCACCTTTAAAATGCAGGAACTTTTTAATGTGAATTTGGTTATGTTTGTTTCATGTCATGGAGGTGACGAAGTTTGTCCATCATTTGCCAATCATGTTACATTTGGTAGAAAAGGGTGACATTGAAGTTTCCTGAAGGTAGGTTCTCAGTGACCCTTTCCTGAACTTACCTGTCTTTGACAATCCAAACACAGTCCTTCATAGCCATCACAGTCAATCAGGTCACCGAATGCTCTGGAACTTTGGTGTCTTCTGCTGTTTTGGCTCCTGCCTGTGCGTCTCAATTCAGCCTGCTAAAAATCCATGCAGGATTTGAAACTGCTGGAAAATGGGAAGTGGGGAGGGGAAGGTAATAGCCAGCTCAGTCCTGGGCTTAGATAACATGCATACCAGTGACATTTCAGTAACAAAATGTAGTTTGCAATTCATTCAGTTCTGTCTTTTATTGCAAATCTGGGTGCAGTATATGTTTGAATATATACTCAAAGCCAATCTGTCCCTCATTTCTGACTCAGCATCTAATTTGGAGTGTATCCAATATCCACTAATATCCAAAACTCTGCTAACCGTCAGACACCTTTAACCTGAAAAATCTTTTTGAGTGGAAATAGAAAATCTTCCTATACAGTGACATCTTTAGAAAGTACCTGTAGGCTAAGGTATGTAATCAAAATTTGAGAATGAATTTGAGGCATAATGATCTAGAAGAGGTGAGACAGACTATTCTCTACAAGCTATACTCAGTGAAGGCAGCTAAAATTTAAGGTCCATTTAAAGTCCTAAAATTTAAAGCCAATGAGGCTTTTCCTGAAACAAAGCATTTCTTTATGAAAACCTTCAGAGTAACTTTTACATAGCTAGTCCTCTGCTAAGAGGCAGATTTCGTTATGAAAAACAATAGAAATAACAGGCATTAATCTTGACCTATATGCCCGAAGCAGGAGGATTCAGTAAGATTTGTAAAAATATGTGAGTTAGAAAAACCTGAACTAAATAGCTGAGATTATATGTAAAATCAGAAGGAAATTCCATTGCCCTTATTTTAATTGAAAATGGATCCTTCCATAAATTGTTTTCAAATTGGTTGACTGATGCTCTTTTGAAGATCTTATATTGTTTTTTTTGTGACTGTTTGTGTTTTTCATACATAAGATTCTCTACCTAAAATCAAATCAGGCTTAGCTGTAACAATTTGTGCTACCATAATCATGAAGGCATTTTAATATTTGTGATAAATTGCTAGATTAATCTGATTTGTAAAGGTGTATAGAGATTACATGTATTTTCTCAAAAAAGATCATGGGCTCATGAAAAGCTTTGTTTTGATTTTTTTTAAAGAATCATTGTGTTTATAAAGACTTTAGGATGTACAAAATATAAATGATGAATGTATAACTGGTGGTGTTCATCTGACCTCCAAAAATGTCCATCATCCTGGAAAATTAAGGTATACTGCTGCATATAATACAATGAACACTAAGTGGCCTTCTCCATGTTTCCAAAAACAATAAAAACTTGATTTTTGTCTGAGTATTCTCTCACACCATGATAAATAATGAAATGCATGTATGTCAGTAGGTATAAACCAGAACAATAAGTTTATTTTTGACATGGTAATTCAGATGAGTTAGGTCAGGAAAACTAGCTGGCCCCAAAGGGTTTTTCTGTGCTTGATTATGGGTGTGATCAGAAAGACAGGAGAAATAAATTAGCTATGGGGAGTAGGAAACTTGCCAAGCCTCCCTTTTCATTTCTGCCCTTTCAGACCTCACAAGGAGCAGGCACACGAGCATAATAAACAATAACAATTTTATCAAGGAATGTGACTGGGGCACAACATTTTTCAGGCTCATTTCTAAGGGGGTGATGCGCTGAGTAACTCAGGGTTGAAGAGAATGGTTCACTGGTTTCTGAACATATTTTAAAAATGCTTTTGCAGAACAAAAGGCAATCTGTAAGCTTTGGTAACTTGTCTATTTCAGTGGCTTGGTTCATACTGCAGAGTGGCTATAGGTGCAAAGATTTAAGATACTGTGATGTGAATCTCCAAGCAAGACTTTTAAGTGTATCTTGGTTAGAGTAGTTTCTACATCTCTCTATGCTGTTTTGTGAAATAACTGTCTAGAGGTTTAAGTTAGGCCAATCAGTGTCCTTTGGTAAGGCATTCCAAGCAACTTCAAACTTCATTCAGTCCCATAAACTTTTGGAGTTTGGAACTGCCTAAGGGATTTGTAAGTGTGAATTACAGAATTAACTTGGGGGTGGGGTGGAAAAAAAGCGAGAGAGATACAGCTTCATTGTGCCTCAGAAAAATCAAGTTATCAAAGTCGGAGAATGCCGTAACACAAAAGATGTTGGAGCTACTTTTTGAGAACAGAGTTCCTACATCCATGATTGCTCTTGCAAGAGAGGTGCCTATTGCACAAGGAACTTCCCACACTTTCATTACTAGAAGAAAGCCAGGAAGATACTTAGAAAGTACTTCCTTCTCCCAACATCTTCTGTGAAAACTCTTTTTGACTTGGTGCCTAGAAAACGTTAGTTAACAATTGTATTTGCACGATCAAGATGACTACCTGTGTACATGTAATACTGTTCTGCCATAATATCCCACCGTATCTGTGTTCTTGCCGCTAGTGTTTGGTGAGCTGGATCCTGCTTTTTTTCTTTTTTTTGTCCTTTTTGTTTTTATTTGCCATTTCTGTTGGGTCTTGAACCATAAATTAAGGTTCTAGAAATTATAAGTTAGAAGAAATATTTATACAAAACTTCCCATGCGTGTTTAATTCATATTGTTGTTAAATTCTACCATAGGCCACAAAGTTTAACTTGGTTGTAGCTATAAATTATCTAAACCTATACTATGCAAATAGATTGTTTTCTCAAGCCTATTTGAAAAAAAATAAAAACAAATGCTGGTTTTGCTTGTTAGTATGCTTAAGTGTGTCAGGTGGTTTTTAAGTTCTGAATTAAATCAAGTCCCTGAGGTAAAATAGCGGTTCATTTTAATCCTGATCAGTACTATGTAAAAGAGAAAAATTGAGAGAAAATAGAAGGCTAGGGAAGAGAACTGAAATTTGTCATTTATCCGGTTGCCATGACATATGTTACTATTCACTGTGATCATGAGGGAAAAGGGGAATATTTGTATGAAAATACACTGGAGGGATTGTAAGTGATGGAAGCAGAAAGACAAAAGCAGGAGAACTTTACCAGGCTACAGGGGGACTGACATGTTCAGCAGCACTAGTAGAGTCTGAAGATCTTTAGTGGTATTGGAATTACTAAGTACTGTGAAGGTAGAAAAATCAGTGTTAAAGCTGAAGGTTAAATCTAAAGCAAACCTAGTGATAACTTCATATTGGAGATTAATCTTTGCTCGTTTATCCCTAGAGAAAAATGGAGAATACTGCATTTCTGTTATATACTTCTAACTAACCTGTGATAAAAGCATTGCAAGATCTTATAGCAAATAAGAAAATAGACCTAGTATACCATGCTTAAAATAAATATGAACAAATGAGGCAACAATAATATCATCTGAAGAACAGATCATTACAGCTCTGTAAGAAGGGAGGGTTCATAAGAGAAGCATGGTATATCTGTGGGACTCTATCATGTTTAATAATCAGTGGACTTATAGAAAAAGAAAGTATACATTTTTTCACTGTTGCTAAAAATCAATGTACATGAAAAAAGTAAAAACCCCAGGAAGCTCCGTAACTCTTTGCTTTATTGGTTTTTAGCTATGAATGGGATTAAAAGGATCTTTCCTTTGTTGTTGCTGAATAGGTGAAGACCTCCAAAAATCTAAACTGCCAGATAACATGTAGAAATAACATATTTAGAGCCATGTATGTATTAATTGCACACAAGCTTATAGGGAAAAAAGGTGAAATTGGTGTCATTGTCTATGTAGTAGTGTAGTAGTCTATGTGTGTTGTCATAAGAAAGATTGTTATTTCCCATTGACTTGTGGTTCTTGCTAGTTTTATAACTGTATGTTCAGCACTACCTGTCTTTTGAGAAGTGTTTGATTGCTTTGATGTAATTACTTCATTGTGCTTTAGCATAGTAACAAGCTTGAAATAATAAATTTATTTACGATAGCTTTCCTTTACATAGGAAAACCTTTCTATCTTGGCATACTTCTGCATAACATACATGATTTTACAGTATTTAACTCAGTCCTGCAGCAGCACTTTCATCTATTCTGCACCAAGGTTTTACATGATTTTCCAATTAAACACAGCAATACAATATATTTCCGATGCAACTGCTGTATCTAATGTGACATTTTAAAAACTTACTGAAACAGAAAAGTGAAGAATTGCTTGCATAGGCACATGCGTTTGCTCTTAAATGGCCCTCATTATCATAGTGTCTGAATATCTGTGCGTATCTAAGGTTGAAAAGGCAAATGGAGTTTGCCTCAGCTCCCTACAGTTGTTCCTCCAAGTGCTTAGAATTTAAATCAGTCCATGACTGAGTCGTCGGGATCTCATAACCTAAGAAAATCTGTGCTCCTGCAACACCCTTGTCATGAGCAGCACATGGCTCCTCGGAAACTGATACTGGAAAAAGGTTTCAGAGGAAAAGTCTGTGGGCTGGAGAATTCTTTGGGTCAGCGTTTTGGGTCAATATGTCAACTGCTTTTGCAGCAAAAACGCGACTAGATGGATGTTGCTGGTAACCCTCTGCCAGGAGGACTTTGGTTTGAGACAGTGTCCTGTGGTCACTGAATATACACTGCATCAGTACCTAGCAAGGCTGAGAGAGCTACTGAAATTGTGGAATTCCTGTGGCCATTTGCATGGTAACTTTGGGAAGTCTCTCTTTCTCTCTCTCTCTCTCTCTTTTTTTTTTTTTTCTGTAAGATATAAAATTCAAATATATCCTGTGCAATTCTGTGAGACCATTCACGAGCAATACTGCACTGCTGGGGCACCTGGACCATGGTGACAGCACGGTGCGTTTGCAGAAGCGATGGTCAAGCAAGTGGTGATGGTCAAGAAAGGGAATGGAGGAGCAGTAGTGCTTCATGTGAGCTGAGGAAGGAGAAGTTGGAGTCGGAAGGTACCTCGAGGAGAGCGGGTGGGGAGATGCATGGAAGTGGCCGGCAAGTCAGAGCTCAGGCTAAAAGGAGGAGAGGTTTAGGGGTCGGCATTCCTGTTCTAGGAATTGAAGGGATTGCTCTTTGCCAGCATAAATTCCATGTTCTGTTTGAAATATATTTTTTTTTAATTCTGTTTTTTAGAGATTTGAATTAAGCTGGATTCAGTGTTCTAGAAAGACATGGCAGCCGTGACTGTGTTTAAAACATTTCTGTCTCAGTGTGTTCAGTTCCCACAAACCAGTCAGATGCTGTTTGGATTTAGATCAGCTGAGCATATAGGTATCCTAGGATTTTTTCCAGGGCGATGTCTTCATAGGCATCTCCAGCAGCTGCATTGCACTTTGCCGACTTTCACAAATGCATTGATATCAAAAATCAGTTGCTTTTACAAATCAAAAGTATTTTTGAGCAATCAAAATATATAGGAGGGGGAAATAAAGGACATAATCTTCACTAAGAAAAAATAAAATTATACTTTTTTTCTGAATACTGTATTTTCCCTGGAAAGTTTGGTATCCAGAGCCCAAACTAAAATATTTTTGTCTACTTCTTGCATGGTTATACATATAACTTCTTGCATGGTTATACATATAATTGATTTTTTCAAATAATCTTTTTAATAATCATTTAGTAATCATTTCCTATCTTTTTGTCTTTTCAGTTTTTCATGGCATTTCTCCAAATATATTTTTATGATATTTCAAGTACTTCCTGTGTGCGTAACTAACAGGAAAGAGGCCATTATAATGTTATAGAATTTGAGTTAAGCTACCTGGCGTCTTCACTAGAATATTGTTTTTCCATTGGAAATGGGTAGTAATGGGTTAGAGGGTCAAGGTTCCCCTAATAAGGGAGATCTTTTATTTAGCAAAGGTGTGTTCTATTGCTGGGGGAGTCTGTCTATAATAACGGAGATGTCATTTTAAATATCAGTTCTCTTACTGGTAGAAAACCAATTAGTAAACTCTGAGAAAGAACTCTCTTTAGGTATTGCTCATTGTAATTGAGTCTATCTCACAAACAAATCTCTCTCTCATATTGAAAACAGAATTCACCATTCTTATTTGAAGATGGTCAGCAAGTAAACCATTATTTCCTTGACTCTTTAGTGGTCATGACGAAAACATAGTTCCTGATCTTATGGAGTCAGTGATATTACCTGATACCTCTACTGACACAGAAAAAATAACTGTTGGAAATTCGTGCTAATACCTAGAGTTAGAGCGTGTGTGACAGAGTGGCCACATTTGAACATTTCATTGAAAATAAAAACTGTGCAAAGAAGGAAAATATATAGTTCCTTTTGCATAATCAAAAATAATTAAATTGTCCAGTCCCTTCTAGAAGTCAAAATAGATACTGCAGTCATGCAGATGTCAGCTTTTACCGTTTAGTTCCCATTTAGCTGGAAACAGGAAAAGATCCTATCAATTAGTTGGAAAACTTCTTCAACAGAAATGATGGCTAAAATACAACTACAGTACAAAGTACTAGTAGAGAATCATTGTAGGTGTCTCCTCCTTATGCGTTTTCTAGGCTGGATGATCCACTTTTATGATCTTTGAGATAAGTCAACATGTATTTTGACATAATGAAGCTTTAAATTTATCTGTGACTCACCCTTGTATTAAAGATGAAGGTTTTTTTTTTTTTTTTTTTAAATCCTGTCCACCCTGTGCCATAGGCTGCAGCTGGGACCTTCTGTTCAGCAGCTATTGAAATCACTGGAGTCTTTCAGGGATTTCACCCAAAGCGGGAGGAAGGAGTTATTGTCTCTGAACTTTGTGCTTTACAGAGGAGGTTCTTCTTCTTTGTCTTGGCATTCAATGGCATACCACCTATTAATTTTCCACAATCAAGGCAATGAGAGTATTAGTATAAAAAGCAATAGAAAAAAAATGAGCCTCCTTTAGACGAACTTCCTTTAAACCTAATCTACTATAAAGCAAGACTGCAAGTAGATACTAGAATACTGAACAAGTCCTTGCAAGATTGAAGCCTAATTTTCAAGTGTTATCTGTATTCCAAGACATTTGTGATTTATTGTACAGAAATTAAACAAATCTGAGCTATCTTCACATTCCGTTGATGTTATAGTTTGGAATTTATTTATTAAGGATTTGTTCTTAACATTGTTAATATATATGCTAATTATTTCATGTGATATTTAATATCCTTAATCTGCATACAGTACTCTCTATATCTACAGTTGCATTAACAAAGTGAGGAAAGAATGTGTTTGTACCTGCACATGGTTTTTTAAACCTTTGGTCTCTTTCCTTTAACTTTTCTAATAAATGTTATTTATTAATATTTCTTCTCAGAAAAAACAAAGAACAAAGGACCTGTCCCAGCTATTTCATTCGTACAATCCATATGATCACAAGGTAAGAAAATACTCTATGTGCATTTTTGTTAAGTAATTCCAAACATTTGTGTGATATATTTTAAGTTTAATGTAAAAACAAAAGAAAATGATTAAAATATTTGAAGGTCTTAGGGTTTATTCATGCTAATTCAATTAGGCTATCTTATAAAATGTATTTTTGTTTCTTCAAGCCATGCTTGAAAAGCTACATTTTCTGATTTGTGAAATCAATGACTTGCATTAACCTCCCATAAATATAATTTATGGATTGACACTAAATCCTATGAAGTGGCCTTTACAGGTTATCTAATTCCCCTTTTTTCCCTGCTCTGTTTAGAAAGTGTGTTACCCTTGAGTATGTTGCTTAACCTGTTGTGTTGATTAGGCCCTGAGATACATGATACTAATGAATTATCTATTGATTCTGGAAGCATCGTTGGAAGGGACCTCTTTATTAACCAATTGATGCCAAGTGTTTGGGGTAGAATTAAAAACACAAATCAGTATTACTTGTCTCTGATTTGTAAAGTCTGGTCAAAATCCTTATAGGTAAAAGAGAAAAAGAAAAGCACTTCCTCAAAGACCTTGCAATGCAAGATAAAAAGACAAAATAAGGTGGTTAAAGAAAGATTTTGGAGTACCAAGAGGCAGAGTCACTAAAAAATGGGGTCAAAAGAAATGATCACAGCATTTCTGTGGTGCAAGTATTTGTCATGGGTTTCATCATAAACATTATGCAAAAGAGGGCATTAGGCAGCAGACTGAAAGAGAATTAAGTTAGATTTGTAAATGTTTTCAGGGAGTTCTCCCAATTTTGGATGCCTCAGAGGGTGTTTTTTAAAGTAACTGTACCAGATCCTTTAACAATTTGTCAATAGTACGAGATCATCTCTGCTGCTCTGTTTTGCAAAGCATGTGTGATTTTGCAAGTATACATTTTTTTAAAAAAAAAAGGTTTGAAACCTTTTTTGTTCAGATATTTCAACAGAAAAGAAATTAAACTTTCTTGTTGCTTTCATGAGCCATACACTAAAAAAATATACATGGGGGAAAAAAATAGCTTTTATGTTTGTGGGAAGAAGGAGTCAAAGTGTACACCTATGTTATAGGAAAAAGGTGCATATGTAAATATACATATATGTATGAGTGAGAAATACAGTGTTTGTAAATATTTGTGGATTGAAGTTCCATTCTTGTGGTCCTTCCAAAAACACTCTAGCTGCCTGTCTGAGCGCAAAGGTTAAAAAAAAAAAAAAAGAGGGGACAAAAAATTTATAAAATAGATGGAGTCAGGTAGGTTGTTGCTATGAGAGTTCCATAGTTACCAGCTGCCTGAACATTTACAGCTCAGAAAATCATTAACAGAAAGTAGATACGTTCTGTAATTTTGATAATTATATATGATTTCAAGGTAAATCCATCACTTTGAAGTATTTTTTTTATACAGAGACTTGCATTTTCTATAAAGTCTGGAAAAGTAGATGTTAGGGGCCTGTGAAAATTGGTAAACGTAAAGAATAAAGGAAATTAATGTGACAAGATTTCCAACTGGAATATTGCTTTTTTTAAATTGAAGCAGTTTAAGGTAAACATCATAGTCAATCAATTAAGATCTAATATGGAGAAGCAACTGGCAAACGAGAAGCTTTGATATTCTTCTCTGTGTCCAAATTCTCCTGTGCTAAACACTTTTTATTCATAGTACAAGGAAATTCCATTATTCTTTTATTAGCACTCTTAATAGAGCTTGGCCATTTGCAGCTCCTGCTACCTTCCTGTTCATATCCTTTGTGGCATTATATCAAAGTATCCTCAAATGATTTTGGCTTCAGTTGTGAAGACTTATGCGCTCTTTACAAATTAGTCATCAGGCACTGTGGAATTGAATATAAATGCTTAGATATAATCCCTTTTGATCTTTGTTTTAGGACCTTTAATAAATTATTAAAAGTAGCACAATTGTTTGATGACTTTTGAAGCTCCACTCTTTTGGTGCTTCCAAGCACCCTCTACCTACATGTCTGAGAGCAAAAGGGAAAAGCAAAAGACCGAATAAGTTTATAAAATAGATGTTCTTTCCTTATATTACATTTGACAGTGAAGGTTTTCTTTCTGATAACCACTTCCTATTTGCAAGGGTTACAGTGAGTTCACTGAAGATTTCTAGCTTTGTGCTGTTGTTTTCCACCTTAACTGCCAATATTTCACAGTTTTTACAGTCCAGGGCAGGGCTTTTAATTAATTTCTATCCTAAATCTAACAGTAATCAACATTAGTTGACAATATCATTGTTTTGGGTAGATGTCTGTATTAGTTTTATTCTATTTTGTCTCATTTGCATGTAAGAAGGTTGAGCTTGGGCTTCTGTTTGTTCTTGTTCTTCGCTTTTGTAGATTATTTTCTATCAATATAAAAAGAAGGTAAAGAGCTTTTATGATGGTTTTGTGAAAGTGTTGGTGATGCAGGATCCTGGTGCAAATGACTCAAATCACTTTGATTTGAGCATTATTCATTGATCTTTCAGGATTATTCATTGATCAAAAGGTTTTTATTTGAGAAGTAGAGAAGGGATAACCCTAAAGAATAGGTTGGAGATTGTTCGTAGTAGTGAAACAGTGGTTGAAGTAGATATAGCAAAGAAGCTCATTAGTGACAGTGGCTGAAGCAAGTTTTTCTCATTTCCATCCCATAGAAAAGAGAAAAAAATAACCTAAAAAATGTTAATTCTTCAAAGCTGATGCTTCAGTATTCATACATAGATGTTTTGAATGAGCGACCACACTAACTTTGCTAATGTTGCTATTGTTTATACTTGATCAGGAGACCAATGTATATTAAAGAAAGCAATGATTCCTTGTCAGTTTTACCTCAAATGTATATGTCTATCTATCTGTGGCAAATTACTGCACTCTAAAGGACATTTTACATGTCCATGGCTTCTGATGGTCAAGTAAAAAGTTAGTTTTGTTAAAGAGGAGACAAGCAAAAAATGTTTTCTTCCCCTTTCAAGTATGAAGCCTTTATCTTGCATGTCTCTGTCTTGTAACCAGTGCATCTTAATTAAGCACAGGAGTGAGCAGGGCTTTTAAATTGTCCTATACAAGAGCCATGGAAAAGCAGGAGATGTTCTGCCTCTGCTGATAGCAGAGGAAGCCTAGCTAAGCTCCTCTATTAGCTAATGTCTATAAACCGAATCATTTACTCTTTGTGTGTGCTGTGTATTGCTCAGATGAAGCCACCTGATACAAATCCCGAAACACGTGCCCGGGGTTGCGTGCTTCCCCCTGGGATTTGCTCCTGCTCCGTCCCGGCGCTCACGACGCCTGCAGCCGCGGAGCACCCACCAAGCGGGCAGCAAGAGCAGCCTGGGGCGCCTGGGAAATTCACTGAACTCTTTAAGTCCGGCATGCACGTAAAGTTGGTTTTGGTTTTTTCCCCAGGATCTTTTTATTAAAATAAATAAAACCTTCTAAAACACACATTTTCCAGGACCAAATAATTAATTGATACATACGTTGAGTATTAAGAGCTACTCCAGGTGAGTGGTTGCCGTGTGTTCAAACTTATTTCAGTTTGTATGTGCAAAGATACATAGAGTTCTATTTGCAGACAAAGCCATTCCTTGTTCTGAAAATACTTGTTTTTTTCCTGTGTTTATTTAGAGTTGTTATAAGTATAGACCAGCTTTCTTGAGAATGATATTCTGACTTTTGTGTGATGTTTTTCAAATAAGCAGTAGAACAGCTCTTCTAATTTTATGTCCAGTTTATCTTTCCATAACACCATCAGAAAAATATTTTTAAAATATCCTCTTAGAATTATACAGGTGAGCAATGGTTTTATTAAACTAAAATCAAAGAGAATATACTTGAGAGGGAATGCTATTTTTACCCTTAGCAATACTCAGGCAGTTTTTTAATACATCATTAAACCAAAGGTTCTGTCTGCAAACAGATACTTCTTACTGAACCTCTTTTTGTGTGTGTGCCGTGTGGTCCCTCCTTGCACAGAGCAGGAATTTCATTCTGTCTGTAAAAGATGCTTAACTTTCATAGTATCTTTCTCCATAATGAATGATGTTTGCCCTACAAAAATAGTGACATATTTTGTTAAAAAATAATACAGGAAATCAGTTGTAATAATGGGTTTCTTGGCCAAAAGAACTTAAAATTGAGGACCTTAGTGTGATCTTCGGGATCCAATATGCAAAAAGTGTCCAAATTTAGCACCACAGAATGTAGTTCCTTTCTTCTAGTTGCTTGCTGTTCAATCTAGCCCTAGAACAGTTGTTTCAAGCTAAACTCCTTAATTTCTGCCATCCAAAGACAGGTTTTGTTGTTGTTGTTTTACTTATAATAAGCACAGTATAGCAGAACTGCTGTTCATCTATTCATTTGGCTGCTCTGGCCTCCTTAATGTCCTAGGACATGTCTGTACGAGCCTCTACCAGCACGTACAGAAGAGCATCCTGCTCTTCCAGTGAGAAATCCCCCAAGAGCTGGCCTGAAAAAGCTATCAATTTCTTTTGCAACCTGCAATTTTTGCTCAAGAACAAGGTATGATCTATAAGGAAATAAGGTCATGTATTATCACATTAGTGCTTTATTTTAGCATATGCTAGATCCAACCAAATAAGAAATAAAGTCAATATTCATGTGGTTTCAGAGTGCTTCTACTGAGGTTTGTTTTTTCCCATTTCAAACTGCTTTAGATTTAAAAAAGAGCCGTTTCAGGAAATGAGCTCTGATTGATGCAATGCAAATGAAATTATTATACAAATTTCGTATTTTCCTTGCTTAAAAATGTTATTTAACAACGTATCATATAAATGTTAAAAAAAAAAAAAAGGAAAACAAAATCCCCATTTGATAATGCCCTTGTCCTTGGCAAGTTAGATGGAGCATTGCATTAAGCCACAGCTAGAATAAAGTCTCCTGAAAAAAAAAAAAATCCCTCGATTACTTTTGCTGTGTTAATGCAATTATGTACATAGCTACTTTTGAGGAATACATCTAATATCAAAATCAAACATAGCTAGATGTGAAAAGTACCACTGGCTGCCATGACTTATAGACTTACCATGAGATTTTTTTTCAACCAGTTGTTTCAATAATCCACGGAGTCTTCCTTAGTTAATTTCAACTAAAAATAAGAAATCTAATGTCAACAACTTTAAACTTGCAGTTCCAGGCCATCCCTTGGCTCTGCAGCTCCACTGGAAAGTTTTGAGGCATTTGTATGATGGAAAAGTTCAAAATTACTAATACTAAACATTGCAAAAGCATATAAGTAAGCTAGGGAAGAATCTTCATTTGTGATCCTAAAGCAATGGCCCATGGCAGGATCCGATTTGGCACTGCTTCTGGAAGCTTATCCAGATGCTCCAAGGGGATTTCACTGACAAAAGATTAATAATTCCCATGTCCAGTGTGGTGCCGTTGCCTGGAGATCGATGTGGGCACCTAAATTAGTCAAGAGCAGCAGGCAGGTCTGAGGTGAGCAGGGTCCGAGGGAGAGGGAAGGGAGGCTCTGAGCTTCTCCAAGCCAAAGCTGCAAAGCTGTGTGGTGGCAGGAGGAGCTTCTGGAACGGTTTCTCCCTGGTGAAAATGCCTAACTAAACAGTCCAAAAAGCGATGCAGGACGTTAAGGGTTTCTGTCAGCAGAGCTTTCCTACAGGTGAGCCTGTCTCCTTTCGGTTTCCTCCTGTGTTCAGGGCTCTCCACCTGTTCCTCAAAAATAAGCCAAACTGAACAGAAGAACCTCTGAGCTCTGTTGAAAGGAACAGCTCTTTAAATTGCCTCAGTGCTGGCTGATTTCTAACTGGAGGCATCACTATAGTGCTCTGTTCTCTAGATGCTCAAATATTTGTTTCTTGAAGATGTTTCATCAGCATGTCTGCACTGTGGTAGGACTCAATTGTGTGAAGTCTTGTACAGTTGGCATAGCTGAATGCCTTGCGTTGGGAGTTATTTTTTGGAAATAAAGTAGTAGAAGATTTAAATGTAGCTGCAGAATTAAATGTGTCTGGCAGACGGAATTTAGAGCTGTCATCATCAGTAATCACCGCTCCTCCCTTTCTGGTAGGTCAGGCATTGCCAGGTTTCTCTGTCTTCTACCTCTGTGTTGATCATGGGCATTTGGTAGCCCCTGGCTTTAGAAAGTGCCTACATTTACATATGAAGAAAAGCTGCTAACTTGCCTAAGCAAATCATGTTTGGGTATTTTTGAGAATATGGAGGCAAGCAATTTCAGAAGAATGGAAAACCGCAGGAAATTCTTGTTATTTTTCCTAAGGACAATAATGTTTGTCAAGTATTAATTGTGTGGTTTTTAAGATGTACGTGTGCAATGGCAGTGCGGTGAATGTATAAGTTGCATTTTTGGAAACAGAAGAAAATAAAGTCTTCTGAGATACTGTCCCATTCTTCGGATTTCTCAGTTAGTGGCTTGGGGATGTGATTCTGGAAAATAACAAGATTCCTTTCTTTCTCATTTCCATTTATTCCAGAAACAGCATTGTACTAAATCATAAGACTACTGTGGTGTTGTCGTGCTTATGATGTAAGCCATAGTTTGCATTTGCTAAAGCAGGTGCTATGAATTGCTCGTCTGTATGATGAAAAGGGTTTCTGGGTTAATGCTGAAAAGAGAAAGAGCCTTTTGCTATCTCCTGCCTCAAAACAGATTTCAGGTTTAATTTAATAGCCCAGATGTCAGATATGACCACATTTTATGAAAGTGTTCTTATTGTAACCTACATTAATTCTTTTCTTTTCCCTTCTCTCATGCTCAGAACTGCTTTTTGGAGGAGGTTACATAAAGCTGTTTTGTGCTCTTGGTAAGATGTAAGGCTTCAAAGAAGACTACTCAAAGAGAAAAGCAATTTGTGTTTGGAAGAGCCATGCAATGGCCTTGTGCTAACAGCACACTTGACCATTACTTCATAATAGTGAAGGAAATCTAATAGTCTTAAAAGCTGCTGCTTTTGCTTGACTTAACTCTTAGCTGTATTCAAGTTTATACCTGTAACACCAAGAGAACTAATATATAGACAGTTTAGAAATAGATGTTCAAATACTGGGTATTATTTCAGGGCTTTGTACAGAATGGGAGAAGAAAAAAGAAAAACACTGCAATGGAGGGGCTTATTGGCCTGGTGAATAGTTTGCTTAGTGGAAAAAAAGAACAAGAACAAAAACAAACAAACAAACAAAAAAACAAAACAAAACAAAAACCTTGTGATCTTATTTGAAGTATGTCTTTAATTAAGCCTAAATTAAATATATGTGTGTGTGTGTGTGTGTGTATATATATATATATATGTGTATATATATGTAAAACCAGTGATTTGTTTGCTTGTTTCTAGTTTTAAAACACTGGTGGAACACAAATGTATGCAAACAGCTAATATATATCTACTTAACGTTGTGGTTAAAACATTATTCAGTGCTAGTAACTTTTGCTGTCATAGGATATTTAAAATCACAAACTGTATCCACTGCTCATTTAATTGTTTGGGATTGTGATCTCAATTATCACTAGGAGGGGAAGCTGTTACTTTTTTAGGATAAACAGATTATTTTATAGGAAAAAAATCTAAAAATTCTGATAAACAATTGTCTATTAAATCACCTTTACACAGGTATGCAAATGTAGTGCATACAAGCCTTACACTATAGTCTTTTGTGAGGGTAGCGTGCAAAAACTGCTAGGAACAAAAGTGTTGAGACTGATTTCAATTATGCTGTGACAGGATTTCGTAGGATTTCATCCAGGAAGAATCTGATCTATTTCAGGTAAATCGATAAAAATGTTTTTGCCAATTAATAAAAAGTCAGCATTGACTGTGATTACACCTTCTACTGATGTCATTTCAATTCTTGGCCTTAGGTGCACTCTTTCTATTCCTACTTTGTCATAAATTTCTCTCTGTACTCTATGCCATTTAAAAAGGGGAAGAAAGGCTAGTTATCATACAGTAAAAAACACAAATTCTGCTAAAGTGGCTGTGATAAACTATTGATTGAGACTTGTCTTTAGATTGCTCTGTGCAGGAAAACTTGTTCTACTACCTTCAACCAGCACATTTCACTTCATGCACTCGCTTAGTGCAATCTGGTCTCAGATGCTCCCGCTTTCAAAGACAGTTGAAAAATAGTATGAGAATAACAAGCCACGGGGATTCTGCATGGTTAATTTAGGTGATTGCCCCCTGAATCAAAGTATCTGTATTAGGTGTACGTGAAATTTAGGGTTCTTGTAACATGTTCTCACTGTTTGTGTGCCCAATCTAACTTCCTGAGGGTAGAACTAATGGACTTGGGCAAAAGCCAGTGTTTGTATTCAGATATAACTAGAAAAACGTCCTGCAGGTTTTATCAATTGCTCGTCTTTCCTGGGAATTGAGAGAGATACATTGAAGAACTGTCACAGATCTGGTGATGTAGTGTGGAACTTTGCAAGAAAACTGGCATGTTTTCGTCTGAGTTACAGGCTGCCCAGAGAGGTTGTGGAATCTCCTTCTCTGGAGATCTTCCAAACCCACCTGGATGCCACCCTGTGCCCCCGTGCTTGAGCAGGGGGTTGGACTAGATGACCTCTAGAGGCCCCTTCCAACCTCAACCATTCTGTGATTCTGTGAGTTAGTATCCTGATGCTAAAATACTCTAGGTAAATGACAGTAGGCTTGAAATAACTTCAAACCTAGTTCAAGGCTCAGGGTTAGTAGACTTTGCATTAACTCTGCAGTGTAAAAATGTCGCTGAGATTTAGGTCCCAGCTGAGGGCAGAAGGAAACATCTCAAATGGATTCTTCAGTTTCTAGCCATTCTTGGAAGTGTCTCTGGGAAGAATCTATACTGTAAGTACCAAGAGAGGTGTAAACCTAGGTTTTGCTACAAAAACAACCCAACAACCTGTTCTTCTTTCCTTTAATATGGCTTGTTATTTGTATTGTTTTTCCTCCTATTCTATTATGAACATGAAACACCTCTCATCTAACAAATATTAAATCATCCATCCTTCTATTCATTTCTGGTTCCAGCTTGAGAGGAGCGTCTGGCAGCCACCTTTAGAATTTACTCTGACATTTCGAATTCTGAAGAAGTTTCAACTTAAAAAAAAAAAAAAAAAACCACTCTTCCCTGAATATATAGCTTCTTCCTGAAATTCTGAGAGATTACTGCTGTTCGACTTATCTAAAGTCTAAAAGGGATATGTGGGGCCAAAGGCAAGGGTAAGGTTCACCATCTCAAGATCTATCAGGTCAATAATGGAAGCTTTGCATCTCCTTAAAGGAACTGAGGTTGTACAGTTTCCTCTTGATAAATGTGGCATTTTCCAGTATCACTGAAAGTGACTAATGTGTTGATCTTTAAAGATGACATTTTAATTCATGAAATACTGCTTTTCAAGTATTTAAATATATTCGATTTATTTTCTTTTTAACTCTTTACATATACAATCATGAGAGTCAATCATGACCTAGTCATCTAGCTTTAAAAGAAGTGGTTGAAGAAGCTCTTTAAAGCATTCCACAGCAATTTTTTCTACATTTACACTTCTGTAATTTGATATACTCAGCACATATAGGAGAGGTGGTGTGGTAAAGCACTTATGGCTGCAGATGCAAGTAGTCATGTTAGCAAATCCTTTAATTCTTTATTTCATATTTTCATACTTTTTCCAGGCAAGAATACCTTATGTGTTTTTAGTGCTGTTGGTTTTCACATCTCCTGTAATGATCTTGACATTGTTTATGAGGCTCGTGCGTAGCAAATGCCTTTTGTTTTAAAAAGTTTTTTTTTAATATATAAAAGCCCTGCTTGATGCAAATACTTACCAAGCATAAGACCTCATTATTTTGCATTGCAGACCGCAACCTTATTTTCCATAGACCATTTGCAGCAAATGCACAATATAAAGCAAAAAATGTGAACCATTTGCAAGTGCTGTGCAGGCGCAGGCATTAAATACCAATTCACGTGTCAGACAGACAGTGGCAGCTGCTTTGTTAATGTATGGCACTATCCCATATTAAATCAAATGGACAGTTTGACAGATACTGTCATCGGTGCAAGGATTATTAAAGTCGGTAGAGAGCTTGCTTTTAATTTTTGTGTCCAAAGTACATACGTTTGCCTTGCTGAGTCTTTTGCAACGAGAGCCTACAGCAGCGAGAGTTGCTTCTCCAGGTTTTTGCCTAACAAAGCAGGATCTGTTTGTGCCAGCTCCTCGGGGGCAACGCAGCCCTGTTTATGGCTTCCTCTGCAGATTATGTGTGAGGGTCTGTGAACACAAATTCCATTTGCGAGCACATCAGTGTAGATAGCACTCAGTGGTCTTTTCATTTTGATTGATGGTTTTGGTTTTGCACCATCTGGCTTCGGATAGGCTGCATTAATCATACGCTGAACTAAGAAAGTTTAGACATGATTGTTTAGTAAGTATATGTATGTGTAGAAGAACAAAACCTGTGTGTGTATATATGTATATATATATATTTGTATTCCTATAGATTCCAGTCCTACAAAAGAGAACCATAATACTTCCATGTAGTTTGTGTTAAGACGAATGGATCTCTCCTTATGAGTACCTGTATTTCATTTTGATTCTTACTGCTTTAGTATTTTGCTTTCTATCAGCCATTTATATTTGCTGCCATATGATGACACTGTTTTCTGTTGTGAGTAGTGGTCTCAACTAAAGCATGCTTGCATCTCCACTGCTTTTAAGCATGTCTTAGAATGTCTCTTTCTGCTGCTTTGGTGATAAGCTCAAATTTCTTGCTTCTTTTATAAACATAGCTTGAGATAACAGTTCCTGAAAGATTGTTCCACTAACAGAATGTCATCGGATTTGATCTTAAATCCTACACATTTAGAATATTTTTTAAAAGTCACATTTAAATTCACATCCTGGGAAGTTTGAATTATACACACTTGTACAGAAGTCAGTAGTCTGCCATGTTGAGGGCTTCTAATTAAATCTGTTAATAGTACATTAAAGGTGTTACACTTGTTGGATTCGCAAAAATAACAGAGTGTCTCTACAATCTCCCAATAAACAGGAATGAATCAGCCAGCATTCAGTGGTAGAATGTGCAAATTTTTATTAGGGTTTCTCATTTACAAACAGCTGTCCCTACTCCTTCTCATTAGTTTACTTCCTTCTTGTGACTCTTTACAATGTGACTTAAGAGAAATAATTTTCCTGTGCCAACCCTGTCAAAGTGAAGCAGTGAGTTAGATGTGAGGTTTTAGAAACTACTTAACCTTCACCGTTTTGTTTCAAGGAGCAAATTCTTTTTTTATCTAATAGCAATTATAATGATTGAGGAGCTGCCCTGTATTTCTGTCCACCTGTTCTGCTATGGATACAGTGCTCCATAAAATGGTAGAACGGACAATACTTAAAACTCTGGGTGTGAAATCCAGTAAAGCCCATTTGCTGTATCCCCAGTGCAGCATGCCACTGCTCCCTAAGTATTCCTCAGCATTCAAATGGTGTGGAAGCACCATAGCAACCAACCTTTCACACACTTCATAATCTCTAATAATTTAATTATTAAGGATTGTAGGTATTTTGAATTTTTTAAATTATCTCGTCTGCTTTGCCCATGGGAAAAACAATAAGAATGAGATACAGAAGAATTCTCGGTAAAACTTAGCAAGAAGGTAGAGGTATATACCCACCAACTAAACCAAAACTTCCTGTTCTGATTTTAATTTTGCCAAGCTTGATGATGCCTCTTTGGAGTGAATATCTGAGATGTTTTGCATGAGTTTTTTATACCTATACACTACTGTACTGGGGGTTTTGGAATTAGTGGCGTGTTAGGAAGTTGTTGGGTATAATACAGGAAGGCAGAGTTCTTGAGGAAGATCTTAGAAAATTCAATACTTACAGTAAACAAAGAAATAAAACTTCTTAAAGTCTAACACTCTGCTGGTGCTGAGACTTTTTTTCTGCCTCACATTTGTTTTTCTCCAATTTTCTTCTGCAAAACTTTGCTTTTCCTGTTGTCTTTACCTACCACATGGAAATTTTCTTATACTCTTACACTCAAGACAAGGCTTATTTGTGTGTTTGCAGTCCCATGACTTTTGAAAACAGGTACTTGTGGTTAAGAGAATCATGATTTTCTCAATAATCTATGTTAAATTAATTATAGAAGCTGAAAATAGGGTAAACAAAACCTGCTTAATCATTATTTCAAAAGCACTATCTTCATTTATTTTCTGAGAGAAGTCCTCATGGGTGCATTATCTGCCAGCCTGGGCCTAGGATGGAACATAAGGCTTAGTAAATTCATGACCAATTTTGATTAATTTTGCCTTACTCTTCCCAGGCCTGTTTTGCCTAAATCATTACAAAAGCAATTTGCCTCAGATATGATATGGAAGTTAAAAAGGTAAAATCTGACCAAGAGGGATAATCCTAGCCTTCTAGCTTTTCCTAAGCTTCCTGTTGGTTATCCGTAAAATTAGGGTTCCTCAAGCTCTGAAGAAGCCTTCAGGAAACATGCTCCTTATCTAGCTTTGAACTTCAAATAGCAGTGGCACTGTACAGACCTCTGGAGCACTCAGATACCCTGTGTAGGTCTTCACTGAAAATGAAAATCAGTTAATAGTAACGTGCTTCAAAGAATCCCCTGACCTTTGTAAACCACAAATATGATGTATTCAGTCCTGTGTTACATTTTAAAACGTGGAGCAGAATGTAAAACACATTTGGGAGCATTTTCCTATGAATTTAAAGATCACTAGTAATTGTCAGTTAAACACTGGGACACAGTGAGAGTTCAGGGAGGCAGTAGAAAGTCCTATGAAAATGTTTATACTGTGGACCTTCTTTCTTCTCTTCCCAAAGTAAAGGCCTCAGAAAATTGCTCACAACAGCTTATTATCCATGGATAGGAGACAGGCTAGTGGTATTTTCATAAGCTCTTTTCAGAAAGCAGCTCAGTGTGAAGAAACTTTTCTGAAATCCAAGGTCTCCCCATGCTTTTCAAATGAAGTGCTCTCATCAACCATATCTTAGTCTATGTAGGTTTAATGAATTACCTTCTTGAAATCTATGTCAGTCAATTTTAGAGATATCTTCTGAAAAAGATTTTCTGATGTATTCTTATTTCCTCATAGCCTAGTGTAGTTCTGAAAGCTTGCTTCCATTAAAAAAAAAAAAGTGAGAATGTAAATACGGGTGAATGGGTGTATATATGTTTTTGTGGTGATTTTTTTTTGTTTGTTTCTGTTTGTTTTTGTTTTTTGAGGAACAGTCTCCTCTTTAAGAATCTTACAAAAATATTTAAGTTATCAGCAAGTTTTCTTCTTAAGAGTAAGATCATATTTGGCTTCTGAGCTAAAGGCTCTAAATTATCCAGAAAGAAAAAATCACTGGCAGTTTATTTCTTGGGGAAAAGGGATTTGCACTCCATAGGATAAATACAGCATGCAAATATATACGAATGTTTGGCTAAGTTGCTTGATGTGGACTTGTGTGTGTAAGTCAAATATCAGTCAGAAGTCATTGTTCGACTGTATTTCCTCAGCAGTGAACAACAAAGTGACAACTGCTGTGGTACTGATGCACCATCTGTCTTGTGAACTCTGTCATTCTGTTCTTGCCTGAATTTGATAAATTATTACCTTATTTATCTAAGAAAAAAAAATAGTACTTAATATACAGCTCTAAAGTTGGATAAATTCCAAGTCAGCCTCTGTTAGTAGTGATGTCCCTTGTCTCTGGGGGTGTAAATTTAGGCTTACACCTAAGTGTGTGTATATAAATATTACAGATTTATTGCTATGTATGCTGTGCCATGCTGTAAATACAAATCTGTATGCAAACATACTATACAACAAAAGATCTTTTTTAACAATCACAGTAATTTGTATCTAAAGTAAAGTTTTCTTAATTTAAATGCATACAACTTTAACCATCTAGTGATGGTGTTTCTTTGGATCAATGTGGATGTTCATTTATTTCAGTATTTATGCTTTTGAACTCCTCTTCCTTGGTATTATTTTGTAGACAGTGTATTTAGATATTTTTTACGTTACTTTCAGAATTAAATGGCCATATTTGAAATTGCTACTTATTTGAAATTCTTTCAAATGCAACCTGCTTTTTTTCTTCCGTATAAACAAGACCATTTTAGGGAAGATTTCTCTTTCCGAGAATGTTCAGTGAAGTTGTTGTTTTTCTGACTGTCTCACTGCTCCTTTCTCCACTCTCGAACATTTTCTCTATCTTCAGTTTTGTTGGTGTTAACTGTACTCACAGTTTCAACCCTTGGAATAACCTTCCCATGCACTACTTTCAAATTCCAATGCATTGGACAGCAACAGGAGTACTGCAATGCCAACTGGATCTGTTTAGTGCTTTTTCCTACAATGATAGACTCTTAAAAGTTGTAACCAAACAGCATATATCCCTACAGAAACTTGAAGCACCTGCTTTGCTAATGATTTTTGCATTTTTATAAAGCCTTTGTGTCAGAAATACAACATTATAGAAGAGTACATTGTATCTTGAAAGAAGGTGACCTCCAAAGAAAAATAATTATTTTTAAGCACTTTAAGAAAGTGAAACTGTTCACAGTAAGCTTGTATAAGAAAGGCACAGTAAGCTTGTATAAGAAAGGCACAGTATGTGAAGCTATGAATCCCAACTGTATGGTGCTTGATTTTATGTACCAAGTGAAAGCAAACAGTATCTAACAACTGAAAAGTTTGAAATTTTCATATTTCATGTGAAATTAGATTCCTATTTAACCATGGCAAGGAGAGCTTTCGTAGTGCCACAGATACACAAGGTGGGGCATCATTACTTTTTTCAGCAATTTGGAATTTTGGTCATTTTATAGTGCACACTTTTTATTTTTGAAAATGTTTGTCTCTCGCATAATTAAACATTTTAATTACACAAGTGAAAGGCGTTCTTCATTGATTTTAACCATTTTGAAATAGGTAAGTAGAATTTATTACAATATTTGCTGAAGGAGCACTTTCAGAGGACAGAAAGTATACTATTAGAAATAATTTATAGGCTCCGCATACTCTGTGTAGCTACAATAGGTAGGAAAATAATAAAACTGTAGATATACAGCTCCTTTAACACACCTAGATCTCCTATGTAGAAAGATACAAGAGGTCTTGCCACTGTTTCTTTCTTTCTTTCGTTCTTCAAAGGCAAAGATAAAGAGAAAAAAAAGGCAGAAGTAAAGAGAGGGAGTATGCCTGAGAGTTAACAGGGGGAGTAGGCCCGAGGGTAAACGGGGAGTAGGATCGAGGGTAAACAGGGGGAGTAGGACCGAGGGTGAGCAGGGATAGTACGACCGAGGGTAAACGGGTCGCGTAGGCCTGAGGATAAACAGAGGGAGTAGGCCCGAGGGTAAAAATGGGAGAGTATGCCCGAGGGTAAACAGGGGGAGTAGGATCAAGGGTAAACAGGAAGAGTAGGCCTGAGGGTAAACAGCAGTAGTAAGCCTGAGGGTAAACAGAGGGAATAGGCCCCAGGGTAAACAGAGGGAGTAGGATTGATGGTAAACAGAGGTTGTAGGTCCGAGGGCAAACAGGGGGAGTAAGCCAGAGAGCAAACAGAGGGAGTAGGACTGAGGGTAAACAGGGGGAGTAGGCCTGAGGGTAACCAGTGGCAGTAGGCCTGAGGGTAAACAGCGGTAGTAGGCCTGAGGGTAAACAGGGGGAATAGGATAGAGGGAAAACAGGGGGTTTAGGTCTGAGAGTAAACAGGGGGAGTAAACCTGAGGGTAAACAAGAGAAGTAGGACCGAGGGTAAACAGAGGGAGTAGACCCGAGAGTAAACATGGGGGAGTAGGCCTGTGAGTGAACAGAGGGAGTAGGACCGAGGGTAAACATGGGGAGTAGGACTGAGGGTAAACAGGGGCAGTTGTCCTGATGGTAAAGGGAAGTTTAAAAGGCAGGTTAGAAGTGATAAAATTATCAGAATCTCGTTCATTGTTTAAAGTCTTGGAGGTTACAAAGAAATGCCCTTAATGTGCTTTACGTTTCCCCAAAACATTTTCTATATTTTTTGAAATATTATTGAAAGGAGGTAGAATTTTATGAGGTATGAAATCAGAAGGTAATCATGGTCCTTTTGTAGGACATTTCCTACAGTATTTGAGAGCTGTTTCTGTCCCCGCTTCCTAGCAAGGTCATTTCTGTCAATATCATCGAGATGTCTGTCCTCAGGGTCTGTCTAAACATGGTTTTCTGTGTTTCGTGATAATAGCTGCGAGCAGGGCCCTGCCTTGGTGCCTTCACCTCTGTATTTATTCCCGCTTGTTCTCCTCCCACTGCTTTTCAGTGTATTTTTCTCGATTCAACTCTCTCATTCCATCAGTTTATGGAATTCCATCAGTTTATCTCAGAAAGGAAACAAAGCATGCAGGCCCACTCCAAAGTACTGGTGTTTGATTTTTCTTGTTTTAATTATGTTTGAATTGTTTTAAGTATCCAAAACATTTGTCTTAAGCAGTATTTTGATGTGTAGAAGGCACACAAAGTCAAACTGTAAGTGATCTTGCCACGTATTCCCCTGAATATCTACTGAGCGGGAGCAGGGTGAGGGTAAAGAGTGATCTGGAGATCTTCCAAACCTGTCTGGATGCCACCTTGTGCCACGTACTTTAGGTGTCCCTTCTGTAGCAGGAGATTTGGACTAGATGATCTCTAGGGGTCCCTTCCAACCTCAGTGATTCTGTGATTCTGTGAAACTGCTTTTCCTTTAAAGTTTTCTGCAACATGTGCCTATGAATGTAAGATATGTCTGCTCCCAATGAAATATTTCATGTATGGAAAGCTTAAAAGAACCATTTTAACTTGTAATCAGATTTAAAAAGAATGTCTATAGTCAATATGAAGCATGACTCTTTAATGCCTGGTCCCTCTCCTCCAAATGGTGTAGCTGGTGTAATATCAAGTGTAATGCCTGTGTCAAGTAAGTGACATGGTCCTTATAAACTTTATTATGAACACCAATTTGGAGGTGTCTGCAGATAAAATTCAAGAGACATATTTAGGGGAAAAAAAAAGTGTATGAAGAGAAAGCACTTTCAAAATAACATCAAAAAATGAAAAAACACAATTCTGCCAGAGAGCATTTAGAGGAAAGACATAAATACCGTTTGCCATATAACACCAAAAAACATTCAGTGGATGTAGCAACTATAAATCTTTATGGTTCCTTAATCTAAAACAAGCAGAATAAGTAGATAAATGACCTCTTCTGCTTAATCCTAAAGGCAAAAAATACATTGAATGCCATTTGAATGCTGTTTGAAAAGATATCTCTACCTCTTATTTAGTTCAGATACTTCTATAGGCATATTTCAGTTGTTCTGAGTTATCTCCTCCCATGTTTGCATTTACCTAACCTTTACCTGTGCAAAACAATAGAAAACAGTTAAAACTTTTCTGACATGCTACATTAAGATAATTAAAGAAATATTTCCTGCTGGGTATGCATTTTATTGACTTAAAGCCATAACAGGGAGTTTGCACAAGTTTATAATACTTCTGTCACCACCTTCAACTTTCTCTCTGCATGCGTTTTTGTAGAAGAAATGCCATGTTTATTTTATTTTTGGTTTTTTATTTCTGCCTTATCAGAGAGTTAAGCCATTGTAATTTGTCCCTCCTGAAATAAAAATTAGATTGTTAACTACAGGATGAGGTAAAGTTGTAAAGTTGCTTGGTTTTTGTATTTGTAAGGCAAAGTCAAATATAAGGCCACCTTTTGGATGCACAAAGATTTTATTTTTGTGTTCCAGAATGAGATAATGAGTCCTATTGCATTAGGACTAATGCAATATGCAGTTTTGCTTGCAAAGAATCCTGAACAAGAACATTTTTCAAGACGTGACTTTATTTTTAGTCTTTTTATATAAATCTTCCATAAAAGCCCCTTTTTTTTCTGATCTGTAGCATCTTGTCCAACAAGATCTGTAGTATCTTTTTCTATATTTAAATGCACAGTCAAAATTGTAATGCATCAGAAATGCCAAAAATAGTTCACTGATCTTTCATAAAGTTTGTATAAAGAACATATGAATATAACATAGCCCTGATTGTTTTCAGAAATGCAGATTCATGGTAGAGTAAGTTCATTGAAGTCATGTGCCAAATGTTGAATATACAGGTCAAAGCAATAGTTCTGACTTAAATCAACATTGTTTGAAAACCCCACATAAATGCCATGATGCAGTGATACTGATCGCTGTGGAGCACACATGCAGAAGTCACACAATTTCCTGGACACAGTGGACTTGCTGCACACATTTTAGAAATAAAATTTTAGATGGAGAATATGGGAAAGTCAAAGCCAATGAAGTCTGTATTTGTAGAACTACTAGTATATCAACCTCATTCCAGCCATGTCGTGCATGCTTTATACTGTTCTGGAAAGCTCTTCAGGGATAAACTGGCTTTAAGACAGTTTGAGTCATCACCTTGAGATGAAGTATGAAGTAATATCTTTTATTAGACAAAGTGCAATTGTTAAAGAAAGAAAGAAGAGAACAGGCAAACTCCCAGACCATTGAATGTCTGTCTTTTTCAGCTGTATCAACTGATCATCCCACAATCTTCGCTTCTCTTGTATTCTTAAACCACTGTAGCTGCAACCACAACACCTGTTATTAATTTAGAGAGGGTTAGGCTATTGTTAGCCAATGCATTTGCTTTGATTTTCTGAGCCATGTTGGATTATCTGAGGTATTGTGTATCATAAGGTAGACCAAACTGTTTTAGAGGAGAGAGAAGAATGCTCTGATTGCTATCTTGATGCTTTCTTGACAGTATCAGTTTCATGAAGTACGGTACTGCTTATACAATCAACTTCAGGATGATATTTGAGCTTTTTGGTAGTGAAAGGATGAGCTGCAACATTTGTTGCTGAGTACGAGGAAAACAGGAGTGCATAAATTGTGGAAGGCTGAAGCTGGGCAAGGGCTCAGTTAATTAAAAAAAAAGGTGACATAATCAGAGGAAAACGTTGGAAGCAAACGGAGACAAACTCTAGGAAAACAAATTTTAATTTGGTATTTTATCGGATGGATATTTAGATTTGGTAAGTACTTTGTTCTGTAGAAGCAGCTTTTGCAGCTGTAATTTTTTTCTAAATAGGAGGAACTTCAACTGTCACCATACATACCATATCCTGCAATCAAATACGATAAAACTGGTCTCAAATTTACATATTATAAAGTTGTGTGACCTTATTCAAGTAGACAGGAGGGGTCTGTCTTGCTAGGCTAGAGCAGTATTTGAATTATTCTCCCTCCATGAGTACATTAATGTTTTGCATACGGTTCTAAGAGATACATGTAAGTAGGTGGCATAGTTCTAAATCACTGGGATGATTTATGGCATTGGTTTGCATGCAGTCACGTTTTCCATCTTTAAGAAATGAATACAGATGTAGCAGAGTAGAAATTCAGGTTTTCTTTGCATTGCAGCACAAGCATTGTTTGTTCTTTGTAACAAAGATCAAAGGACATATAATTTTTTTTAAATAGCAACGAGAACCACAGATCATAATTCATTGAAATGACTTCCCCCTTTTTTAATCTTAAAACTATACTATTGTGGAATATTTATTGTTTTATTGTGGAATATAGATGTCACTGACTGCAG
Source organism: Tinamus guttatus (assembly GCF_059628265.1). Lineage (NCBI taxonomy): Eukaryota > Metazoa > Chordata > Aves > Tinamiformes > Tinamidae > Tinamus > Tinamus guttatus. The sequence continues at coordinate 1,485,162 of NW_028289031.1, forward strand.
TTATGTTGATTCAGTGTGGCCTTTGTATATGTTTTCAGAACGACAAATGATTGCATTTAATTAAAACTCACACATTAGACCAGATGCTACTCTACATGAAAAAAAAAATCATATTTGAGCAAGGAAACCTCCCTGTGTTTTTGCATAGGAACTTTTCCTCCCAGGAAAATACGTGGAAAAGAAAGAATAGTATAAATATGCAGGTAGTATTCTGAAAGCTGAGACCCCTGAGGAGTCTTGCTTAGGTTTAGCAGTCTTCTTCCAGACTTCTGGCAAAGTGTCTATTTCTGCCATGGCATGGCATTTTGGAGGAAAAGTCCTGACCACCCTGCCAATGCTGGACTCTATCTGTTGAAGAAATGTATGCAGGTGGGTAGGCTGTAAGATGGCGGCTATGTGCAGGTGATGAAGCACAGAAATCGGAGACCATGTGGCACATGAGAACAAGGTCGGTGTTCCGCTTCCACAATTCCTTATTATTTTTTATCACCATTTCCTGCTCCTGCTTGCTCTGCTTTTAGGCGTTAGTGGAAGCAAATATGAAAGAGTGAAGGAACAAAATGAAGAACATTCAGCTGTACCTCAACTCATCTTTTATCAGCAGGTGGAATTGGAGGGACTGCCTTTTCACCGAGCCGTCATTACCGAGCTGAGGGGCCTGCTTGCCCATGAGCACAGAGTGCCTGGGCTGAAGGGCATTTTCCAGGCAGCACAAGTGTCCTGCCCTACTGTTCATTGCCCTCTTTTTTCTGCTGCATTTCCATGATCCCCATTCACCTACTGCAACTATGCATCCCTCTCCTCCACCACATGCATCCTCTCCTCTCCACATGCAACCGGCCGTCTATTTCAAGTGCTACAGGTAAAGAAGGAAAAAAAATAACCTCTGGTTTATTTAAATATTGTATAAAATTCCTTTCTCCAAGTATTCATTTGTATGCTTTTTATTCCTTCCATGCTTTCTTAGTTCTCATCTACCCTCTTCTGCCATTTCTGCTAAAAAATACATTTCTTTGGAGACTTTTATTTTCAGAAGATTTGTTTAAGGAAAGAATAGGAAAAATATTTTTCTTCCCTCAGGTTATTCCCATGCTTTAATGCCAGTAATAACCTCCTACACTCCTGTTTTATGTGAAATTATCATGTTGGATTTTGGTCAAAGAAGGTAGAAACTCTGAAAGAAAGAATGGATGGTAGAGATTGGAGTTTCTAAACTATATCCTACCCCATTCCCCTTAGTTTAGAAATGATACTACCATGTGTATTTGAGCATATGTCCAGGGCTGGAAACCAGGTCTGTTATTTAAATTATATTGAAAAATATGGAAACAACTGGGCTTGATTTACCTTTTTCTTGGAATAAAATACATATATTTTATCTTCAGTGTGTTTTCTCTTACATGGCAACATCTGAAGCTTAAAGGTGACCATTTAGGGTGAATGTTTAGAATATATTTCCAGTGTTTTAGCCTGGATTTCAAAGAGATTTTTAGTCAGATCAGATTAGAAATGTTAAAAAAACAGGTGGAGGAGGGACTTGTCCTTGAATATGTATAATGGATATGTACTGTTTTCCCCTTTACTTTTCCAAAAATTACCACATTTCTCCAAGTATTCTACTAACTTAGCTCATTTTTTGTGCTCTACATTCCCATCAAGAGAGCAATGTGGGATAGAATCCCATGATCTTCTCTGCCAGAGGCTGGATTCTTCCTTTAAGATTCCTGTATCTTTCATCTACTTCTGAAAAGCTTCTCCTGAAGCTTTTAGAGCTTCTTCTGAAGCTTCTTAGAGTGAGGAAGAGGAAAAAAAGGAGTGGGATGAACACAGTGAGAAAGTGAAAAGAGAGAGCCAGAATCCTGAGTAAAATTCACCATCAGAAAATTACTTAAAATAAAGTACTGCTGAACTTAAGCTACCGGATCCTCTCCGGGCCAAAACCTGGGAGGCTTCAGGCTTAGACCCCAGCACTGGTCTGTTTAGAGATAGGAGTCTTTTTTTTTTTTTTTTGCATTCTTGCACCTTTACTTCCCTTATGAACAGTCTCTATTTGTTGCTGCCAGTATCTTTTGAAAAAGATAAGGAGACATTGTGTCCAGTCAGTTCTTGCAAGGCTCAAGAAAGAATTAAATTTGACCTCAGCTCCTCATCCCTGTTTTCTTGGTCAGGTGTTTATGCCAGGAGTAAAGAGTGAGGTAGATTCCATAGAACTGCTGGAATTTGTAAGCACCATAGGGTCCAGGTGTTTTCAGGTTATTTTATGTTTGTTTAAAATAATAATGACAGCACCAATAATAACACCCCTGGTAGTTTCCTTTTGTTTGGAAATCATTATTAATGATATCGTCATTATTAGCAGTGTGGTGGTAAGGTATAGAAGAGTACTACGCTGTTTCAAATCATATTTCTTAAGAGTTATGTACATTGCCTTATAGCTCAGATTAGCATTGGTTGCCCAGCAATATTTTCCCACCCAAGACCATGTGAACCCTTGGAGTTGAGGCAGATTTACACATTTTATCTCTTAAGGTCCCTGGCCACAGAAAGTTATCTTCTTAAGGTTTTAACTCAGGTTGCTAAATCTGACCTCATTATTATCGTACACATTCAGGAATTACGTTGTTAACTAACAGTGCTGGCCTGTTGTGAAATGAGTCTAAGAACCATTAAAGTGGTTGTCTCTTAGCCTGAAAGCAAATGCAGTATGAATCTGTAATGCATGGCATGGTTACATTTGCAGCTGCACAATATGCTCATTTCTTCTGAGGCGACCAACACTATTGCTTTTTTATTTGCAGCATCAGCAGGATATTTAATATGTGAAAATCTTAAGGCTACATAGCATGCCTTGTTTGCTTTCTCTTCCTTGATACTTTTGTTTCTGTAATAATACAGGCCTGACAGTAGGGGAGATGGGACTTCCCAGTTACCTTTGAGGTCAGGCAGCCACAGTAAAAATCTCAACATACTCTTCTCTCGTTTCACCTCAGTCCTAAAAGGGCAGTTCATTTCTCATCTGTATTTAACAGATTTCTTTTGGAGGACATGTAAAAATAATCTTATTTTACAGCATGATCAAATTGGGTTCATGATCCAAGTTGTTGCAAGTGCCAGTGCTCCTAAGAGGCCTTATTCTTTCAAGTGTGCCGCTTTCTTTTTTTCTGTGTGCTTGGAAGTTTATTTTCTTGCTCTATTAAACTGTTTTTAACTTTCTTCATTCTGAGCAACTCTTAAATTGCTACTTTCAGTAGAGTAGTTTACTTCTGGTTAGTGAACAGATGAAGGCCTGTATGTAATATACAAAATAGGTAGATGGAGATATCCTTATTTTTTTCAGACCTCCTGTCTGGGATGTCTCAGCCTTTTTGTGCCATGCTAGTAAAGCTGCTGTTTAATCATTTGTTAGGTAAAGTTGGGTTTTGTTCAGGCTGGCGATACTTTTTTTTCCTCCCATTGCCACCATCCTCGTAGCATAGCTGAGAGTGTGATTCTATGCTTATGACAAAATATTTTCATCATTTTTAGCAAAGCTAGGATACAGCAACACATGTGTATGTGTGTGTGTAAAGTTCTGAGGTCTGAGAAAAAAATCATCTCTTTAACTTAAAAAAAGATTGCCCTTTTTGCAATTTAAGATTAAAGCATGAACACAGTATTTCAGCTGCTAATCAAGTGAATTAATTGTGGAGAAAATGAGGCTGCCATAGTGGATCTGCTGTCATGATTTATCTACCCTTTGAAAAAAGAAATAATTTTAAAATAGTATCATAAAATAGCGTGTATCTGTATGTAGTACTGCAGAGCTTTGCATCTCTGCATGGGTATTATTTTTACACAGGGAAAAAAGATACTGTCCAGGGATTTGAAATGGCTTCCTAAAGGGACTGCTCTGACACATGAAGATGTTGGTGGCAAAAGCCATCCCAACACAGAGGTTTCAAAGGAAGTACACTGAGGGGATGAGTCTTTCTTTTGTATATAGACAAATGTTCTAACCAGATCTTCCAGATTTTTTTTCCTATTATGTTAATTGTTTGCAATCCAGTATTAATAACTTAAAAGCTATGTTTTTCAGGGTCCACATGCTTTCTTATTTTCTAGGAATTGGCGCTTGTTTTCATATTTTTCTGAAGGGTGAAAAGAATGAATACATCCTCTGGAAAGACAGGAATAAACATTGCATTCCAAAACACTCATTTTATGAGACTGAAGCCATGTTGTAGGTAGCATTTGAAAATGTCATCTGTGGAGTAGGCTTAATACAAGTCTAGAAGAATAGAACACTGCTAATATCATTTTTTTTCAATAAACTCATTCTAATTTTTTTAAGAATAGTGTTCAACTAATTTATTCTTTTATGTAAGGTCATCCAGACAGCTCTATTAAATTTAATGGCTGTTTCATGATTAAGCGGGAGTAAGAAGTTCTTCTTAGCTGAGAACAGATAAAAAGAAACTAATTAACTCCAAATACATCTCTTTAGCAGCATCCAAACAGCCATTTCTAAGATGAACTTGGGTTACTTAGCTTTTGAGCTTTTAATCATATTTTTAGATTGCATTTTTACACCATCTGTACTACAGAAATGACTGTAATTTCTGTCACAGTTGGAAGCATCAGTTAATAAATGTTTTCTATTTTGATCTAGGGAGATGTATGAATTGAGGGGGAAAATATTCTTAAACTAATCGAGTTAATTTACAGTAGCTTGAGGAAGAGTGCAATGGAAATGGTTTACTCCTATCTCTGTCTGCTTTTCTTCCAACTACCACTTTATTTTTTTTAATTTAAATACTGTCCAAAATAAAGGCTTTGTCCCTGTGCTCTGATCTTCTATAAATTGCTGCATCTATTGGGAAACCACTGGCTGTGCATCTGTGCTCTGTAGCCCAATTTACAAGACATTTAGCAATTCAGACCATCTATTAGAGCTTAGAATCAAGTAGGATCAGAGAGATTATGCAGTAGCATTAGTCACTGATGTGCTAAGAGTTTAGTGTCAGCTGTTGACTGTAGATTTTATATTAACAACTTACTGGGGTAGGAATGAAAATGATAAAGTAAGCAACTGTATTAAGGCCCAATGGTAACCTTCTGCAAAAGATGCTGTCAGTGAGGGAGCACTGAGGGAACACAAATGTATAAACAGTAATGAAATACAAGCGTAGACTATATGCAAAGAAAGTACAACAGATAGGCATTTTCACATGTGTAAGTGTGTAAAAGCACTATTATGTATTATACTAAGCACTAGTAAATGAGGAAAACATTTTTCAGGTGTGTTCCAGGAATTTTATTTAATTTCCATGACAGATATGGGCAATATAGATTCTGAACGTTAGGTAATATCAAGATCCTTTAAGCATGTTAATATTTTGTTGGGCTGCTGTATAATGTTTTGTATATAATCTTTTCATTTTATTTGCTTACATGTATTTAATATTTATTCACTTCTGTGCAGCTTTTTTCTGCAGATTCTAATCAGAAGTTATGTGTCTCAGTGAAATTGTACTGTTATCCTGAGGAACTCGGATATTTTATGTGATGCCAGAATATCTGGAATTGGAGACAGTGGAGCTTTTTTAGTTAGGAGGCTCACACTTCCATGTGCTGCTGCTCTGTTGGTGGCTTTACTTAGTCCAAATTCCTAGCATGTTCACAGTACATCAGCAGGTTAGCTAGGGAATACTAAGCAAAAGCAAAAGTAATATGCCAGCATCTCCCAGTGGCTTTTGCAATAGGTAGTAACCACTGTGTAAAAAAAAAAAAAAAGAGAGAGAGAAACATCGTTGCTTTGCTATTGTAAAAGTTACATGTATTGCTGACCAAAGGATTCTTTCATATAGCAGAGCAGTTAAAATATAAATAGTTTTGAAAATAACTACAGACCTATGACATACTTACATACATTTATTTATATTTTACGCTTTCTTGAACAACATAGACAGCATGTCCAGGGCAGTAGGGATTCTTCCTGATAAAAGTTGCCCTTCACCAAAAGTATTCTTTCATATTTATATCTTCTTCTACCTTACACTAATAGCTTTGACTCTTAAGTACCTCTATCCACAAGACTACCAAGAGATGCCATGCAGATAAGGGCTAGTGGGAAGACACTGTGCTAGACAAAGCTCAGTGGAAGGTGGAAGAGTGGTAGCATCTGTGTTGTGAATGTTAAGGTCCTCAAAGATATTCCTTCGTCCACTTCAAATTCCAGTGAAGACGAGGCATTTAAGTAGCAGTAAGTGTGTGAATATCTTCATGAATCCATTCCTGAGAGCATGTTTGGGCATTATTGCTGAAACTTTAACTGATGTTAGTATTTAACAAAGTAAAGATGGCTGAATAATATAAGCCACATACTTGCATCCATTTTGTCTAGCAGCTCTCAATTTTCAAGAATATTGAAGCCTTTTAGGTAATCATAGGATTGTTTCCTTTAACTGTTGAGCTGAGGCCCCTAGGTCTGCGTGAAAAAGCTACATCTTAACAGCCTCGATTTTCTTCTTCCTTCTAAAATCAAAACAAACAGATTTCCATACACTGCCATTTGGCATTAAAGTTGCTTTGGCTTAGTGGGCAGCAGTGTGTTTCATTTCCTCACCTGTAGTCATGCTTTTTGGGGCTGTTTTCTACTGTTCTGTTGTAGGATAGTGTCAAGTCAGATCGTTGAGATGAAATCTAGGGTAATTACCAGTGCCTTTCCACAATGCTTTGCATAACTGCTGTGCAGCAGAAGAGGCCAGGGACTTAATAGCTTGGATTTAATTGCATAAGTGTAAAAGGTGTTAATTAATGCAGTATAAATGGTAGGAAAACAGGTCTGCAAAAGAATTCCAGAACTAGAATTCCAGATTTTTTTTTTTGCTGTATTAAGAAGGCTAATGCACATGATATAAACCACATAATAAACAAGGATCAGCAGATTTTTTTTCCTGTGATAGATCATGTGCATCAAAACTTCACAGACATCAATAGTCATAGGAATATTTTTAAGATTAACAAGCTTGACAAAATACAGGACCATTACTCCAGTCTCTGAAGCTTCTTGGTTTTGTCAAATGGTGCTTTGGAGTCTCTACCCTTTCATTTTCTTTCACTCACTGTGTGAATTGAAACTCTAAATTTCAATTGCATGAAGCTGCCTTGAGAATCGATCCTTACTTTGAGTTACTTCTATTAATGTGGTGCAACTTTACAATAAAACAGCAAAGCAAAATCTGGACAGTGCACGTCAGTGTAAAACCAAGATGTTGTTAGGCATACATTGAGGTAACACTGCGGCACCTGAGCTGCTTGCTGCCTCTGCAGGTGCTCCATGCTCCGTGGATAAGGAGCGAGTTTGCTTCTCTAACTTCAGGAAAAGGTGTAATAGGCTATACTGGCCAGTCCGTACATTCAAAAGTAGTTCATAAATCTTAAAAGTTTCCAGAGTGCTTTTCTATGCAGCCAGATGTGTGTGTATTCTGAGAGGTATGTATTTTTTTTTCAAATGTGTTTTTAAAGGTCATATTTAGAAATAAAACTACAACTTTCGAGTATGTACAAGGAAGCTAAATCTTTTCAGGGCCATTAAGTACCTTGGGATGTTAATCACAAGCTTGCTGATCAGTCACAGCAGTTCTATACTTGTAACTTTGTTTTCCTAAGGATTTAAACTCTGCAGTTGATGGAATAAATTTCTACTGAAGAAATACAATGACATTTGTTAAAAGCGTAATATTCTCCTCCTTCATAGTCCTAAAAATGCTGTAATTCCCTATCCTCACATCTCATAGCTGTTGATTTGTCAGGGACACAATAAGCACAGTGATATTTTGTCACCTTTTCTCCTCAGCATTTTGCAATTGCAACTTGCATTTGCAAGTGTTTTTTAAAAATATTTTCATATAATATTTGATATCTTATACAGTATGAGATTAAGGGGAAAACTTACATTTTACTGATGAGAGCTTTTTGTTTGTTTGTTTGTTTTGGAGCAGATTTTTTTCCCCAACCATGTTTCAGGCTAGTGCTTCTGTCACTTAAAGAAAGAGCATGTGACTGACAGGATACTATTTGGGAAGTGATGTGAAGTCTCAGAGTAATATGACATTTTATGAGCAGCTTGACTGTTTTCATTACTTGGATTTATACTTTTATTTCTGTGTGCTGAAGAATAACTGAGCAAGGCAGCTGTGGGAAATAGAAAAGCTGTCAGGATGAAGTTGATAGGACAGCCTTGAAATTATGCCATTGTGTCTAATAAGACATGATGACTGTTATCTTTACATTTTTAAATGCAAAATCTGATAGAGCAGCTTGGTTCATTGTTTCAAGCTAAGTGATTTTTTAGATTAAGATATTCAGGAAAACACAGAAAAAAAAATAAGAATCTTGTAACTAAGTTACGCATTCTGGTCTTTTTGTTATTTCAGAATTAGAGCTATTTTATTAATAATGGCAGTAGGAAATAGGAGAAATGCACTTTTTTTTTTTTTTTTTTGCCTGTTGTTTTAGCTCATCAGCAATGGAAAACCAAGGTTTTAATGTAAATATTTCAAGGCAGTCCACTGAGCTTCTGAATATGAACTGTGCTCCTTTTCACTTGTAGTCTGGGATATTCTGTTTCTGTTGCTTCACAGTTAAAAGCTTGATCTGTCCTGGCAGCAAAGTTGTTCTTGTTCTTGCATGTCTAAGAATTGCATGTCTAAGTAATGTCTAAGGACTTGTGTGCCTTTCAGTCGGTCCTGGTGGAGATTGCCTTCTGTAGTTCTTGGAGAGAGCCTACTACGTAAAAAATTCCAGGGTTCAAAAGGTAAATGTCAGCAATCTTGGTTCCTCTAGCAAACTGACAGCATATAGTAGGGTGACAGACAGTCACTTAGCAGTTTCCATAACCTGTCAAGTGAAACTGTGAATGATCGTGACTGTTCAGATTTCTTCATATTTACGATGGAATATGGAAATTCTCCTTCAAAGTCCAAGCTCCATGTGAAGGTTTTGCTTTGCTTCAGTTTGCTCCGTTGATTCACCTGAGTGAAAACAGACAGGGACAGGCCTTGGCACCTTGGACACCTCAGCCACAGGCCTTGCTTCAAAGATGTTTCCATGTGGTCAATTCCAGGCTTTATAATTACACCCCTGAAGTTCTCAGCATAGATTTCAAAATGGTTTTATGATAGATGAGCAATAATCAGATTATAAAAAGTGGCTACATCTTCAAAAAAATCTTGTCTGGCAAGAGGGTAAATGGTGATATAAAGTAAATTTATGGCATAAATAAGCAATTAAATCGCAATAAGCAGTTCGTGATGATTTGCCATACAGTATATAGGACCAAAGTACACCAAAATGAATTTCTTCCTCTGTTGTCAAAGTTGTGCTGACATTTTTGGTAAAAGCATGCACAAACAGGCATTTTAGCATTGTGCAGTGAGGTATACTTAACAAAAACTTAAAAAGTGATTTTGTTCTTAACATAAAGGTACAGTTTTTCTCTACTCTCAAGAAAAAAAAAAGTAAAGATTTCAAACATAAATTTGTTAATAAAGATTCAGCTAAAATACAGTTTTCTATAGTGGAAGTGAATTGGTTGTGTTTGTAACTCATGGAGAAAGCTGCTTTATGAAGGAATTGTTTTTCTCCATCTTTCTTGTCCATCAAGACAAACATCTGGGTAATTGGATAGTACTTTTCTCCCCTAAAATATACTGCACTAGTAAATGCCCCCCCCAAAAATCTTTAAGAACTGTCATGGGCAGGATCACATGAATTTTTCTCTTCCAAAAGCTCGATGTTTTGATGTGACAAGGACTGCTAAAACTTATTTTCCCAGTTACAGAACTGCAGAAACTTGTTAGCAACAAGGAGAGCTGGCTGCTAAGGTGAAAAGCAGTCTCAGTTTGTACTCCTTAGATAGTTCACAATATGACCAATTCCATCTTTTCACCAGCTTTTGCTAATGTATCACCCCACTTTTCAAAGTCTATTTACTCTTTAACAGACTCTTTTATAGCATAGCTGAACAAGATGTTCAAGCAAAAGACACAAGACCCAGAGGCAAGGTTAAGAGTGTTGTTGCTGTTAGGCAAAGAGAGACAAAAAAATGTTTGTGTTATGATGGCTAAAATAGATCTTACAGGCAACTGTAGAAGGATATTTTTGTTTGCTTTGCTATGATTAATTCTGCCTTCTTATCATACAGCTGTACCAGGTGCTCATAGTACAAAACAAGGTGAATACTCCCTCTGAGTGTAGTATGAAATTTTAATTGCTCACAAACTGTATTTATCATGGAGTTACAGACATTCCAGACTTATTCAAAGAGATCAAAGAGTAGCGTGAACCTCTTAGCAAGATATATCTCCACTCCCATCTAAGTCTATTGTGGGACAGTTCAGGTGCCATCATAGCTACTGTCTCCTTGAACGTGAACAAAGCATCATGATTCTAGGAGATGTGATTTAGGTAAAGCTGGCAGGTTAATCCAAGGAGGCCAACTAGTAGTTACAAATCTCGTAAAAGACAAATGGGTAAAGTAAGGGTCATGCCAGCAGTAGTATATGAAGTGGATATAGGTTGTAACTGGCCAAGCATGTGTGTAATGTGATGCCATTTCTCTGTTCAGACTCTTGGATATAAAAAACAACTTACAAGGTGCTGTCTGTTCTTATCCCGGATTTTAAGCAACCTCTTAGGCTTCAGAGAACAGAACCTTATTCCTTCAGTCAAAACTGAGTGGGAAAAGATGGAACATATTGAACTACTGATACTAATTAGCAGATAAACATCTCACATCTATAGTTGTCTATAGAGGAAAGAGCTGATTGATAGCACCTATTAACACCCTCATGGCTTGAAGAAGTGTGCTCAGAAAGCTTCCCAACACCCCTAACATGTCATTTGTGCATCGAAAGCTTTCACCTTTCCTGGAATATGTGTCATTAATATTTTCTGGTAGAATAACTGCCTCAGCTCACTTCCATTCATTATTTCAGATGTTTTTTGTAATGGTGCTTCCCTGGAAGAGAAGCAAACAAAAGAATAGAAGAAAATAAAATAATGTGGGTAGGGGTGTCCAAACTTTTTTTTTTTGGCATAGCAGAGTTGAATGAAAAGTGTTGAGGTAAAAGCAGATTGCATGTCATTTCTGGTAAAAAGGAAGAACAGAAATAATTCCCTAAGTTTCAGACCGGAAAATGTTACGGAGAGAACTTACAGGAAAAATGGAAAATATAGAGTTGTTCTCATGTGTATAATGAGATTGACTGAGATAAACATATGTGTTTTCTCTTTCCTTCTGTCAAAAAAAAAAAGTTGACAAAATGTATATAAATCTGAACGTATTTTTGTTTTTAGAAATACATGTCACCAGCCTTTTGTTGTGCCATAAAACCAGTTGCTCCAAAATGCTCATGTTGCACAGCTGTGTGGCGCTTCTTGTTAAAATTTGTTTCTTCAGGGCTGAATGATGTTTGAATCTAACAAGCATGTGGACATTGTAGAGGTTCCAAGTGCTGGACCCTTTATTTTTGCTACTACAAGTAATATACAAGCCTAGACAAAATAATACATGGCTGGAGGCATTTCACTGCTTCATTTTCTTCACAACAATTGAGGGAAGAATCCAATTACTGGACTCTGAGTCTCCTGTCCCACATGTTCGTTGTTCTTCGTGTTGTGGGGGATGTTGTTTTCTCCTCCAAATTCAAGCAGTGGCTCTCTTCTTTATTTGATGCTGCAGGTAGATTAGACACCTCTGCCGAGAAAGTATGACCCTTTCTTCCCCTCCTTTGCCGAAACTTCATTTCTCTCTTCTAGTTCTCAGGCATTCTTTTTAAGTCTCCTGGGCCCCTTGAGCTATGGGATTCAGCACGTAGGCTTTTTTCTGCTTTTAAGTGTAGTCCAATACCTCAAGACTTCCTCCTCTTCAGGCAAGCTCAAGCTCTTCCACCTTCCCACTGTTTCACCAAGCTGCCACTTGAAATGGGGAGCCTGGAGGGCTTAGCGAGCTCCGTTTGAGGGGAGATACCTAAAACAGCCCCGAGAGCGTGTTCCTGGCTCGGGTGTTTGCTGAGGCAGCAACGATCGTATCCTCAGCTGGATTCTATACATGGCCATGAATCCACAGGACCAAATTTGTCATTGCCTGAGAAGCTTTAAGTCTGTGCCCATGTACAATTGCAATATGATACTGTGTTTTGGTTACGCGGCCATGTACCATACACATAGTATGTATAGCAGTATATACTACAAATTGGGATCGTTTACTCCCCTACAGTAGTTGAATGAGGAAGTGGTTCGTGAAAGCTTCCTTATTCAATATATGGTCTCCTGCCTAACTTTAAAGAACACCACGCAAATCTGGCACTGACTACAGAATTCCTTTGAGACTTCTGTATGATACTTAGTATGCTGTGTTGCGTACAAACACTAACAGATGGATCTTCATGGTTTGTGAAATAGTAAAATAGTTTCACTTTCAGGGCATCAGAGGTACTGAGAACTAATGACCAACCCTGACCAAACAGGCTTAACTCCTTGCTCTATTACTTATACTAAATGTATACTGCTTTTGAAATATCCATGAAGGTCTTACTTTACTGATTTTTTTAATACAGGACACAGGCAGGACATTTAAAAGGTTGGCAATTCTGCAAAATTACACTAGAACTTCCTAACAATTACAGGGAGGGATGAAAATAATACTATAGAAAATAATTCCTCTCGTGGTGACCAAATCTCAAGGTTTTCACAAATGAAATGTTAAATCTATTGTCAAGTACGATTCTGCTCAGACTGCTAAATATTTCGTCTCCCTGACTATCTTGCTTTGACATTAAATCAGGTGCTGAAATATGAAAATTCTGGCAGGCTTCTTCTGCAAAGAGTGGATAACATGTTTTTGGGGGGAACTTTTTGGGAAGCTTTATTGCTAGCATGCTTTTCAGTCAGAAAATGAGGAGCTCATCCATTTAGACATCATTCAAAAAGCAATTCTGGAGTTTTTCGTTCACCGATTTTCCAGCTTTCTGGTTGTAGTTGGGTGTTTATCTGGTATGATCTCTAATGAAGGCTAAAGTATGAGTGGTGCTGTCTACAGGCAGAGCTGGCTTTAGAGCTTGTGGGGTTGATCCTATGGTACGTTGTTGCATTTTAAATGTGGAAGCTTTGGCAACAATTGGCACCAATTCTAATTTCCCTAAATTCATGAAAGTAAGTGCTTGAAAATAAGCTTGTTTCTTGTTCTAATTTTTTTCTGCAGTATGACAATATAGGGTTAACCATTTGATACTCTTTTTTAGAGAGGGATAGCGCTATTTCACAAAATGTGAATTGTAAAATGTTTCCCTTCTTGTAAAAAGCATTTGGAGAGCCTTTGCAACAAAATTCATAATAGGAAATATTGTTAAGATTAGTATGTTTAACTAGAAGAAAACAATTTTAAAATGTATATCACAAGAGAAAATTTAAACCAACGTCAGTGAGTATTTTATATATCAACTGCTGTATGCAAGAGTCACACTACAGGTATTGGACAAAATGATCCTTGCCATTTGGCTCTGTGTTTTCTGGAGAATAGAAAATCCTGTCAGAGTTATGGAAATCATTTGTTTCATCTCTGAAATCAGCCACAATGCTCTTTATGCTCCCAATCTGGAGCTCCCGAATTTTCTGTCGTTGAGATCACAGAAGGGTAACTACAGCAGGTTGACCTCCAGCTTCCCTGCATGTGGAGTATCATAAAATAACCCCTTAAAAAGGATGAACTGGCCCCAATGTGCCTGAGTAAGCAAGTTGTTATTTATGGAGAGTAGCCTAGCAGCCTAGTCGTCTACTGAAACGATCTATATGCCAATAAAAGGGACAATTTCTATAGGAAGCAAAGTCTGTTCATATATTTCTGGATATAGAGATGCTGAACTGCCACAGTGATAAATGCATTTGAGGTTTTATGATTTTTTAAAACCACATACAAAAGCTAAGAAGATACTTCTGTAAATCTGATTTTCATGTATCTTTGGTGTTTTTGATTTGAAGTTTTCATTTTGTTTTGGAGCGGGAGTGCAACAATGTAACATAATATGGTTAAAAAGTGATTGGAAACATTGATTATTCCAGTCTGCAGAGCATGAGACCTGCATGAAAATTGGCTTAAGTGCTGATGACTGGGATGTTTTTTTATTTTAAGAAAAAAAAAGAGAGAGCAGTTGGATTATTTCTTCTACTGAATTCGTAGACAGGTTCCTTTTTCTTGGTTTCTACACAACCGCACTCTATTCAATGAAGTAATTGCTGTCCCCTTATCTCGCATCCCAAGCTGAGTCCAGCATCTGGAGAAGCTTAAGAACTCAATGCATCGCATTATCCTGCTCGGACTGTTGTTCACTGCAGGCCATTCTGCCCTGCCATCTCTATGACAGAGCGCCAAAGCTTCCCTTTCTCGTTGCCTTCAGCTCGCAGCACCTGCAGGGCTCGGAGACGCTGCCCCCGCGGGGCAGACGTCCCACCGCGGGCGCCGGGGCTGCTGCCTCCCGTCAGGAGCCGCATCGTGCCCTGCTCGGCCGCTCTGCCCCTTTCCCGCCTTCCTGAGCCTTCTCATTTCTCACCTCACTGATCTTCTCTTTCTTTTTTTTTGCACTCCTGTTCCTTTTTTACAGAAATGTTCCAACTTATGATAGCTTTAAACTTCATGGTTTTGCCAACGGTATAACAGTATTGCTTCGCTTCTCTGCTTACAGCTTTACCTAGTGGTTTCACCTTCTTAACATTAAGCTGTTTTTGTACGTGGTAGGAGAGCTGTAGAGAAACTTTGGGGTTGAAAACTGAAAACAGAATTCTCTCACTTCTGAAGTGTTTATTGCATTTTGTCCTATTTCCCTATTCTACCTTTTTCATTTTTAGCAAAAGAAATGAGTTGAAATGTCTGTCCTTAAAGCTGATACCCAGCAGTGGGAATTCACAGCATTGCCATGAATGTCTCCATCAGCGTAGCTTTTAAAGTAAAGAAAAATATTATGGGCGTAGATATTTTTAAAGTACTGTCATTTACATATGCGCAGTATTCGCACATATGCATTTGGCCAGTTTTATCTAGATAGCTCCCTCAGCGTGTAGGCGTTGTGTTATAAAAAAGGCCTGAAAAGGAAGGCGTTAATGCCTTCAAGCACCCTCTAAAAGCCCAGGCTTGTGGCTCCCCACCTCCTTGGGGCTCTCAGCTCGGCTCCTCTGCCTCAGCCTCCCTCCGCTGGCCGCGCAGGGCGCTCACACCCAGGCCCCGCTTCGCTGCGGCCTGAGGTGAGGGCTGGAGCGGCCGCGGGCCCGTCCGGCAGCGTGTGCGCGCGGGCCTTGCCAGGTGCCGTGGGGCGCCGCGTCCCGGAGAGCCTCCTGGATGGGGACCCGTTTCGCTTCCCTGCCTGTCAATGACTGGCGGCTCTGGGGATTTAGTGGGTTCTGCAAATGGGGGCGGCGAGGCTGAATTTGAAGTCTTCCTGTGTTGCTCAGGCTCAGTGGATCATATTGTACCTGGATAAGTGTCAGCAGGATTTGAACCAAACCTGTGCTTGTTTTGTTGTCTGGCAGACTGTTTCTTTGCATGAAAACAACTAAGCACCGATAATACTATTAGTTTAGGGCGTAGATTAGTTTAGGAAGGTGCCGTGTTGTTAAACTGTTAAAAGGACTCTTTCTGCGGGTGATATCTGTAAGACGCCATACTGTACTGTAATTATCTATGCAGAACAGTAAAGTTGTATTAGGAAACCAGAATGTAAAGGATTACCTTAAAATTGCTTTGACAGTGAACAATATGACTGTAGGGCCTGATAAAGGTATTAAGCTTATATGCTGAACACTTTTAAAAGGATGAAAAGGGTTTTTTTTTTTTTTTTTTTTTTGTCACTGTCGTCATTTTTTCTATAGAGGGTGATTTACTGCATAACTGCAAGTTGATTTGGAGATCCATGACCAGAGTTTAGAATTAGAGGTTCTCTTATGAATTTGTGTGGGGCTATCTCATTAGCGCAACAGTTTTAGAAGTAGCAAAGATACCTTTCTCACTGTGTGCTCCATTTGCACGATGCCTTAGACCTCATTAATGTGGGAAATGCATTATGCATACAACGACAGGACAAATATAATGTTTTGTATATTAATTCTGAGGTTCCAGAAATCTAAGTAATTGGATGGGAGAGCGCAGAGGAAGGTTACGTTTCACAGTTAAATGTGATTCGGGACTCCAAAAAGTAGCTAAGTAAATTTGACATATACTAGGAATTCTCTTTTCTTTCTGCATTCATTAACATTAACCTTTTCTTTTATTGTGAAAATTTGGGGGCTATCAGATGACACCAGGCAAAAAAGCACAGTTAGCGTGTTACTTTTTGATATTCAGAAATATTTTATATTCTGAATAAGAATTACACTGCTTGTATCTCTCCAAGCAGAAAATGCTGAGCTAGAAGCTCTTTCCTGCCAAAACTTATATGGTAGTATTTGCTTTTGCTGCTTTTTATCTTTTCAGGAATCCTAGCCAGGAAACCTGTTCCATATCTAAGTCAAAACACAGCACAGTAGTAAAACAAGAATACATTTAAACTTACAAGCAAGTAAGAAAAAACAAAGAAATTCACCCCATAACATGTAAAGAAACCAGGATCTTAAGTGTCACATGGCATGAGCCCTCATTCTTTGATGGAAGAAATCAGTGTAAAGAATAAAAAATTCACCCAAAGCCTGCTCTGTAGAGCACCCAGCACCTCAGGCACTCTGCTTATGAAAGACAGATGCTCCTGCAGATTTGCTGTGTCCAACTTACTTACTAGTCATGTTAAATTTGTTGCAAGGAGAAGAAGTATTTAGAGAGGAGTCCACTAACCTGGGCGTATGGTGTTGTGGGTTTTGTTTTTCTTTTCTTTTTTTTTTTCTTTTCTTTGCTTTTTAATCCTCTCCGTGTAGGAAGAGGGATCTGGTGCTCATCTATTCCCTGCTTCTGCTAAGGTGACTGAATCCTCACAGTGAGCAGAAAAGGGAGAAGTCCCTACATAATTTTCAGCATGCAAAGAAATGATCCTCCTATTTCTTCTTTTCCGGCTTTCTATAAGCGGATCCTTAAACAACAACGTGCTTTTTCATGGCTTTTTTTGTTTGTTTTTATTCTTTTTTGCTCACCGAAGATTGCATGTGGTATGTGAATTATCTGGGAGAGAAGTTAGTGTTCCAGGACCATATCATAAATAAATGGAGATCATCGAGAGTTATACATTTGGGTGGGATTTAGAGCACATGTGTGCAAAATTAAATTACGGCTGGTTGGATAAATATAGATGCATGTGTTTTAACATGGCAAAAAGGTAATCACTAAGGACAGAAAGACGTTAGTAAAAGAGTCATTTAAATTTAGCACTTAAAAAATGCAAATTTGATATTACCTTTTATGCTTCTTAATTAGATAATGTAATATATCACTTGGAAGAATTTATTGGTTTCTATTAAGGCTTGATGATTTGATTTTCACGTTTTAAATCTCAAAGGACTGCTATTTGTTGTCATCATACGGTAAAAGCTGCCTATGTAGTGAAGAAAGGGCTTGATTTTACAGTTGAAAGGAGGAGTCTTTGATTTCATTTTTCACTATTTGAACACATGAAGATGAAAATCTCCATTTTGCCTACCACAAAGCTTCTAATATGTGAGATGGGAATTGTTTGCATGGATTCATTACGGTGTGTTCTTCTTCCCTGCAAGGGCTCTAATGTGGGGAGGAGGCTGGTTCACACTCTGTTTTGGGGGGCAGGCCTGACAGTCGTGCATTTGGCTAGTTGGTTTACAGTCAAGATAGGTAGTAGATGTTTCCTACTGAATGAGGAAGGGTAATCTGGCAAATATTAAGAAAACCCCGTCACATATTGAGCACTGCTGAAAGACAGAATGTTAAAGAGCGTCAGGCTCCAACTGAGTTTAAGATTATATTTGTCGCAGGAAAGCTTGGGGAATGAACAAGAGAAAACCTCCAATTACTGTATGTGGTTTATGCCAGTATGTCGCTTTTCCATGTATTGAGGGATAATTTAGAAGGGCACACAACTGTTCACAGATATATGTGCAATTTGAATCTACTCCAGGATATTGCTCTCCAGAGCCACATGCTAGCTATGTTATCCCATCAGTAGAAAGTAATTTCCAGCAATTTCTTTCCGTTAGGAGTCCAGTAGCCTGGCGGACCCTGACAAATCGAACTGTGGCCAGGATGTCTGTCCACTTTGTCAGCTGGAGGAGGAACCATCTATTTGCTTTAGCTGCAAATGCCGGATCGAGCGATCCGTATAGGCTTGGGATGGTTTTGTGAGGAACAAATCTGTGTTGGTTTCATTTGCTCTGTTTCTGAAATCTGAACTTAAGGAGTTACATTCTTCACAGATTTTAATGCTTTGGGAGAATGGCAGAGGTTCGTCAAATTTTGATCTCTAGCATTTCAAGTAGTTTGATACCAGCTGCCACTGGGTTTTATTGAAGGCAGAGGTCAGATCAATCCAGCAAAATAGATGTTGACTTGCAAGAAAGGCTATCCAACCCTGTTAAGAGTTTAAGGTTAAACATGAGGATGAAATATGAACATAATCTGACAGGGGCATTTCTTGTTTAGGCACAATCTAAATTGAAATGTGTGGGTATGGTTCAAGAGATTTAATATTTCCGTATGTTGGACTTGCTGATTTTATTATACCTACATGACCTTGTCATTCCAATAGGCACCCTAAAGCTATCTGTAGCATGATCATTAAGAAACTTAATTGAAAGAGAAATCAAACACATTAAAGTGATTTCTTATTACTATGTTTCTTTCCTAGTTTTATGTTTTTTTCAGCGCCCTCAAAGTAAATGGATTATTTACTATGGTTTGCGTCATATATCAGATTACTCTTAAAAGTGTAACTCTTTTTAGTCATTCTACTTTGGGATTAAATAGACTAAAGGCATTTGGTATTTAAGGATAGGTTTATCTTTAAGAGGCTTGTATAGGGCACATTTTGGGCAGTTAGACTCAGAAATAATTCAGTATTTCAAAGTGGCAAACCACTATATGATTTTATAAGGTACAGTCATGACACAGCAAAGGGACAAATGTCCTTTCTTGCAGAGGAAAGACCACCCTGTTCAACACTGTTTTGGTGTCAAAAAATTGGAGGAGGAAAGAAATCTGTGATTTCTTTCTTCAGTCTTAGTTGTTTGTTTTCAACCTGTGTTTCTCAGCTTTTCCATACGTAAGATGAAAGAAATGGCAACCTAGTAGTGATATTTCCTCGTTCTAGCACCTGATTTTAAATACTTTAATTGTTCGTTTTTATTCTGGGCTAGTGGTCTGTGAATGTAGACCTGGCGAGTGCCACAGCCAACTGCGTCTTAAATAATTTTTCAGGAACCACTATTTATTCATGTATTTATTTATTTAGTGGGTAAAGATTACTGTTAGCTATTCCCCAAAGCATAAAAAAAAGAATATATCTTGGGGATACAGTTGGGTTGTCAGTTGGGTCAGACACTTTGATTTGAATGAATGTAAAGTGCAATTCTAGATACTAGAGAACTTAAATGTTTCATTGAATGCTGGCTAGTGATAGGTAAGAAAATAGTATTAGACCAAATTTTGCCTTACTCCCAAATCCAGAAAGCTCTGCAGCTGCAAATGAGCAAATTAGCGTTAGAAATACAGACACATATTTCTTCCACTACTAAATATTTATTATCTTAGTATAATCTAAGCAGCTGAATGGGTATATAATCTAAAAGTTGGAATCATTTGGTTGATTGACATCTTTAAAAGCTCCAGTCATTCAGTAGTGTATTCAGAGCGCATCAGAGAATATGAATCACTACTGCCTGAAAAACTGTGTGTCTAATGCAAACTCAGAACAAGCTTAGTCTATGATTATTCTTTTGGAAGTTCTGGTTAAAAGGGAGAAAAGTGTTGCTGTTAAAGGATGGGTCTTTAAAAGTCAGTGCAGACCACTTTGACTTTCCCTCTCATTGCTGCTTTATGCTCACAAACCTTCCTCCTTTTCTTGAGCTGTAAAAAAAACCCCACCACTGCTCTTTATTTTTGCCTAATAGTGTATGTTTTTGACATTTACCACTCCACTTGTATTTAACTCAATGGGCCAGACAACCGACCGATGAGACAGCTTGCTGGTGTTTTCTGCAGCTCTCAGTTTGTTGTTACACGTACTCAAAACTGGCTGAAGACTCCTGTATCTAGCGTTTCTTACATGTGAAAAAAGTTACTTCGATTAAATAAAAAATAAAAAATGTGACAAGTGGACTGCCAGTGCAGGCAGAAAGAATGGCAGGCAGGCTTCAAATCCTGAGCAGCATAGTTGAAGTTGATGGCACTGAAAAGAGAGAGGAAAAACGTTAAAATGTTTCCTTTAAAGTGAGGCTTAATCCGGATTCATAACTTTCAAGATGAAAGCGACTGTTCTTTCTCAGGGGTGTTCGTTGGCCAAAAGAGTGGTAATTCTAAGAAATTTTAGAATATATGCTTTGAAGGGCTTTTGTTTTTGAAATGCCATTGCTTTTCAAATTAAACAGTCCTAAGATGAAGCTGCAGATGGAAAAAAATTATTTTCATTTGGAGCATCTTGCAGTAATGAAGGCTCATGCTGTACAGATTTTTTTTCTAATATTTTGATCGGTCTAGTTTGAACTGATCCATTTACTGCGATTCCTTGACAGATGGTTTCACCCTAACGTATCTTCCTAAGAAAATATGCAGCCTATTTAATTCTTATTACTATTTTTTTCTTCATATCAGCCTTGTGGTCTTTTTGTCTTTAGTTGTCATCTTCCGATTTCTGATGTTAATCGTTCGTCTCGGAATTCAAAATCTTTCTTTAATTATATGTCTAGAATGGAAAGCATTAGCCCAAGTCTAGCAACAACAAGGCAGAACGCTGCACACAGCTGATTGATTGTGCATTTCTCTGTGCATTTTGTTCTTTCTAATATGGCCTTTTTGAGGCAGAATAAACCTTGAAGTTTAGCGTAGGTTTATTAATAAAACTTAAAAAGGGGAGGCGAAGGGTGAGATAGCAGCATTAATTTTGATTTGGAGAGTAAGAAGATACAAATCGCATTTTTCCAGGGCCCAGAAGGGAATGTTTAGGCTTAAGGGCTCAGAGCCATATTCCTGATATAAATGCTATGCATATTTTGCCTGAAAAAAGGCCTCTGTTTTCCTGCTACTGTATCGTGTTACAAATTCACGTCGAGTACTCCGTTCTCCCAGCAATCCTCCTTCAGCATTGCTGCTTTCCAAGTTGCACAGAGAGTATCTGTATTTAAAATCATATCTTACCAAATAGGTTAGTTAATGTTTTCAGAATGGGAATCTTGTTTTTGTTATTTTCTACACATAGTTCAATTTGGTTTTTTTCCTAGTTTTTGCTTCTCTGCTCTGTTTTAATTTTCTCCATGAATCACAATACTGTATTAATTTTTCTCTTTTTCATGTCATGTATGAATATGTTAGATAAAGACAGATTAATGACTGATAACTGAAGTTTTCCACCTGACAGTTCCTACAGACTTGAGATATTGCAGCTTGTCTCTTGTAAACAACTTTCCTTCAACTTTTAACACATGCCAATACTCTTGTCCCAGTCCATATTTTTTACTGGAGATCTTATTCAAGGATATGTTAGGCAGTACTGCATGTCGTGCTTTAGCAACACCACTTCAGTGTCCTGTGGCTTTTCTCTTAGACCCTAGTTTTCGAAAGGTGAGCAACCAGATCTTTCCCAGCAGTCAAATGAAACATGCTCCATTTTTCTAATGGAGCATGTTCACTGTTGCAAGGCTCCAGTTTGGACTCCAGCAAGTGCTCGTGGTCAGTGGGTGCTGTTAACTCGCCGCTTCTGATGATCTGCTTCCAAGCATCCAAAGGTCTGCACGAGTCACAAGGGATAGACAATGTGCCGGACAGCTGAGCTGTGTTCTCTGTTAATGACCTTTGGATCTTTTTTGCAGTTATTTTAAGGAAAAAAGTTCTGATTAAGGGAGCTGCTTTCTTTTCTTTCAAAAATTACTATTAAATTTTCTCCTCTCTTCCTAGATGTTTCAGAATCCCATAATTTTTAGTGCAGTATTATGTAGAAAACTAAGTAATAAATTCATTTTCTAAGGTGCTGATCACTTTGTGATTGTGACTGGGTGCTTTAATTGTGAAATTTTTGCATATTCTTGCAGGACAGTTTTCCATATAGAATATCCATTAATTCTATAGGTTCAATCCCTTTAATATTTTTCTTAGTTGTTTTTAAATGTCTAATTAATGTGCATTTCTGTGCATTTCACCTGAACATTGAGATGCTAACAAATTATTTGATTGTTTTTGATTCCTGAATTCCAGAGGCAATATCTGTTCATCATTAGCCATGGATACAGTACTTAAAATGAATTTATTTTTCTGACACTTAAACAAAAGAGAACTTACAAGCAATTATCTCCTAAGTTCATTCATGTCAGGCATGTTGTGATTTTTTAGCAGAGAAGGGTTTCTTTTCAGCATTTTGCAACAATTATTCCTCCAATTTGAGTCTGAAGGAGGTGGCGAGCGCTGGAGTTCACCAAGGCAAATGCATTTGCATTTGGTTATGTGAAGAGCACAGTCTCACCATACATTCAGCAGGCTCGTGCCTCAGGGCGACTGCCCACTCCAATAGCGTTTGGTACCTTCTCCACAACCCCAGTGATGTCTCAGGTAGAGTAAGGCTACATGCAGCTCTGAGGAGCATCTGAAGGAGCTTGTGTTCTCTTTGCAATTGTATTACTTCGGTTTTGCCTACCCAGCTTGCCTAGCAAGATTCTTGATACCGCCACTAGGGTATAAACAGCAAATATCAGATTGTAGGAGACTCAGGAAGTGGGGGTTTGTCATAGGTCTCTCCAGGAAAAGCTAAGGATAATTCAGAACTCCTAAACTGGGCCCTTGGCTGGTGACTCCTGTCTGTTCTACTGCATTGAAGAGACAAATTAACATCTCACATGAGTACTCCTAAAAATCTTATACTGCTTAAAAATCCAGAATAGGCTGGCTGAGTACAGCTCAAGTCTCTTAATAATGAATAGCTATGCCTAATATTTTTAAATCACCCAAATTATTAATTACCTTGAAAGACTTCTTTTAGCAAAGTACAGTTAGATTCTATGCCATATGACTGTGCTTGCAATAATCAGCTCCCACAGGTCAATTAAATGCTTCAGGGTTTACTCAGCAAGCAGACACCCATCACTGCTTCATGTACTTAGATGGAATTGAAGTTATCGCTTAATTATTCCATTTAAGACTGGATGGAAAAGGGGTCATTACAGGTTTAAAGCTTTACTTGGATTTATACAGCTTGGAAGTACACTCACAAAGACAAGAGCTTTTCTCTTTGCATAAATTAATTTGAAATCATAGACTTTTGAGTGCTCTTCAGAAACTAAATGGGATTCTGATTAATTTTAGTTCTGCAATTGCAGGACTTAGTAATGAACTAAATGTAGACTGAAATCATCAGCAACTTGAAGAGAGCTATCTTTTGAAATATGTGTGAAAATGTCAGATGGATCTGCTGAACATGTGTTTCTTTCATACGATGCAACCAAATGTTTAGGTTTCCAGTCTATATAATGAATTGTGTGCAGTGCCTCCCTCTGCCTTCTGTGGCATGTGTTCAAGGTGTGAAAACCATTATTTTAAAAGCTTTAAGTTGTCAATGAAATTCTAAGAAAGCGAGGAAATATGTGGCATTGCATTTTGTAAAGAAGCAATCTGTCTATTTAAGAATGTCAGCTTTCTGTGTCTGATTTATTGCAATTACATCCATATGTAAAGCTTATGTGAGGTTCCAGGGCACTTACCTGTAAGATTGAGAATTCTTACATTCTGAAAATCAAATAACTGCCTAGATTGTCTGTCTGTCTTCAAATAGATTCCTTTTCAGGAGGTTCATAAAATCAAAATTTAGATGGTGAATTATCTGTTGAAAAGTCAGAAAGTCAAGTGTATGGAATAGGAAATAATGAAAGACACAAGAGTTTTCCAACCCTGATCTTCGTATTTGCTAGTGAAAATTTTGTATATCATATCTATCTCTTGTGTATCTTACACCTTTTTAGGAGACTTATGGTCTTTAAATAAAATAATTCTCAGGGAGGTGGCTAAACTTTTCATCAGTCTCTCATGAAATTAAACTTTTGTTTTCTTTCTATTACATATTTATTTACCTTCCTCTAGGAGTATACTGAAGTGCTGAATTTTGAGTTCCTACCTGTTTTTCTCTTCAACCGGTTTATTTAAACTGATCATTTATTTTTAAGAGCCTCAAGTGAATGCACAAGAAATAGAAATAGAAATCAGTTTCCAACAACAAGAAAACAAGTAGCTGCTGCTTTGATCTGGATCCAGGCTGGTTTTGTGCAAATCTGGCTGCTGTTACTTGCGATACCTTATCCCAAAAGACAAACATGTTCTTGAAACTTAAATAGCTGAAGTGAGCTCAGTTTTACTGTGTCTTCTGTTCTTTCAGTAATGTTCTCAAGGATAATACTACCGTATTTTGAAGGTTTGCAGTTAGCAGCAAGCTTGGAGCTGCCTGGAGACCCTTAGTGGGGGTGTCTGGGCAGAGCTGGTTCCCTTCGAGCACTCGGGATTGCTCTAAGGTGCTGCTGCAACCAAGAGCTTAATGTCACCTGGCCAGCAATTTACAACCACCAGAATTTGCTCCAGAGCAACTTCGTTTGTCTTGTACAGCTCGTGTAAGTAAAACTATCCCGGGCAAATCTACTGCAAGGGCATTTTGGAACTGAGGTGCTGACCCACAGCAAGGCACGAAAAAAGCAACCTGTGGTAGGAGGCCTCCCATCGAGCAGACTAAATCCATTAAATTGAGGTCTGCAGAGGCCAGATACCTATTATTTTTCTTTCAAAATATATCATCGTGGGATTAAAAACGGAAAGTAGCTTGTATGCAACAGAACTGAAGCGATTATCTGTGTAGGGACAAAAAAAAAGTGATAAATGGCTGGATTTGTTTTGCTTAAATCAGACCACACAACATCAGTGTTTTCATGGCATACCTGGTATATAGAAAAATGTATATGTACTGTTAGCCTCCCAGTGACTTTAGATAACATTTCTGGACATGAATATGGCATATTGGTGCCCCATTGCCATTTTGAACACTTTATTTTGGATATTTTCCCAAATAATACTGTTGTGGCCACCCAGTGGGCAGCCAGCTCTTATCTGTAAAGCCAGTTTGAAGAGCAGTGGCAGCTCTGTTGTAGATATTAGCTGACACCTTCAAACTAAATCTTTTGCTTCACTGCTCATCAGTCTCTGTGTTAAACAAGCCACAAACAAGCAGATAAAGGAGAGATTTGAGATCACTGGGAAACCTGCAACGATAAAAGGATTTGCCAGTTCAGAGTCGTCTGCCATTTGCTGAGGATTCAAGACAACCAGAAACTGATGTTTGCTTTACCATCATTTCTCTTTATTTTCAGCCCATATCCTGTGCACCATTCCATGCATGGCAGAATAATCATTTTCCTTCTAATGCCCAAAGCAGCTGGTGAGTCCTGAGTAAGAAGATTACACTTGCAATGGCAAGACAAGTATCTAAACACATTAAATTAATCTCCCAGTCCTGCCATAATTGAAGAATTTTGCTGCCTGCTGGAGAATTTTAAAAATGTGGAAGGACTGGGATCAGACTCTGTGCTGGCCTAGCTGTTATATCATTATCCTTCATGCAAGTCACAGTGTAAGCGAGGGCTCAGGTGGCAGAGATGGAAAAAAAATCCTTATTACTGTATCTGCCAATCTCATTTTTGCTAGCTTCCCCCTAAGAAGGCCGCACAGCATTCAATGCTGAAGCAGAAAACGGAGTTTGAAAACATTTTGTTAGCTGTTTATATCCTGGTTTACAAGTCAAATGTGTTGTTTCCCAATAAAAGCAAAAGGCAGATCTAATACAGCCCAAAAAAAGCATAAATATAAGCCCTCCTGAAACATTCTGAATCTTTGTGTTCCTGAACTACTTCACTTTTTTTTCATCCTTTACTCCATTTTAAGGCGGCGTATTGTAATATAATGAGGCAAGCAACCGCGGTGTGCGTGTTACCAAACAACCTGGGTGTTTTAAGTCTTACCACATTAACAGGGAGAGGAGCACCATTGCCCTCCTTCCCCAGAAATACTTTTCTTTTTCCATTAATAAACCTCTACTAGGGGTTCCTGCATTTCCTACTCTCTGCAAACTGGAGAATAAGCAGAGAAAATCCATGAAACAAGTAGCCCAAGTACAACCTTGGTGCCTTGGAGGAGTAGGTTGTATTATGGCAAATCATTTTTTTTCTAAGCAGGTTCCTTAAATAGTCATTAGATACTGAAATGCTAAACTATAGCAAGATTGTTAAAACAATTTAAACTGAAAATACCTAGCAATTTTGCAAAGCTCCCTAACTTCATTATCTTTGACTTTTCTATCTACGCCCAAAATGAGATTTTCTTAATAGCTTTTTCAAGGATTTGTGTTTCAGGGAAAATACACACTTTCTTCACATTGAGTGCCATCTTTTCAATGCTCTCAGCTAAAAATACAGTATGATGAAGTTATATAAAATCAAAACAGTTGAAATGAATCAAGAAAGGGTGCATCCTGATGCCAAAATAAAAATTTTATTTACATAAGACCGACTTGTAATCACTTTTGCTGGTGTAGAAGCAAAATAATGAGCATCCAAACATACAAGAAAGGCTGTAAAATGGAAGAGCACTCTGCTTGAATAACAGATTGCCCCTGTTTTACAGATGGGAAAACTGGGGCGCATAGAGAACTTAATTGATTTCCCTAGTGTCACCCTATAAATCATTGATGTGACAAGGCCTAAAGCTGATTCCATCTGAGTGCTGTGCAGCTCCCTGTTTTCCTGACGCTCTTCAATAAACAGAGTCTGAAAGGATGTTCTCTTCCGTGCCATAATGTATAGTTGATGCACTGAGAAACCTGAGGTGTGAGCAGAAAATGCTATTTGATCTCTGTTTTGCAAGGAAAACTCCCAGATAGTCTGTTCTACTCAATCCATTTCTCAAAGAGATTTTTTGTTGCCTCTTTCTTCCCTTGCTCCTCGTATGAATGAAGGGGCATATCCCCCCTCCCAGGTCCTGCATTTATTTCATGCTCTCCTGAGTTTGGCTCCCGCAGCCCATGGCAGCCTCCCTGCTGGGCTGACCTCCTCGTCGCTCAAGCTGGGTCATGAATAATTTCCTACAAGGTGAGGCATCGCCTCTTCTCCAGCCTTGGAGCAGCGGGAATATCAGCTATGAGCAAGTACGACTGTAGCAACCACCCCAGAATTTATACCTTTGATACCTAAAGGCCTCCTCTTAGCATGTGTGGCATGGGTTTGTATGACACAGAAATCGGAGGTCACCTCATCTTCTTTGTAGTCCTGAGTCTTTTAAATTTAATCGTTAAATTAATCCATTTTGTAGGGCCATTTGTATATACAGGACTTCAATTAGAGATGAGCTCCTAAAGCGAGAGGATGGGATGACTGCCATGAGCCAGCAGTCATGGCCTTTTATATCTCTTGCCTTTCCAGCTGGGCCTGATGAGAGAGAACAGCCCTCACTGGGGTGAATGAGGTGGGCTTTGTTGGGGAGCATCTCCCGTGCCTCTCGAAGGGGCTTCATGTCACTAGTGGCTCGTGCTCTAGCTTATTTCACTGCGCTGTAGCTTAAAGGCGTATGGAGAAATGCTGACATATTTTTACGAAACGGTCAGAATTTTTATAACAAAGCTTGAAGAATTTATTTTAGAGGCGCTTCAAATAAAAATGTGACCTTGTTTTTCATGCACCAGTTATCTCATAATACCTGATTAAATTCTGTCCTTGAATGTGTATAAAAAGTAAAAGGACATATAGTTCCTTTACCGGACGTGTTCTGTAGAGATTAAATTTAACAAAATTCCTCTAGAAAGCATGACTAAAACTGAATGCACTCTCTCTAGTGACATCCAAATGTAATGGAACATATCAGAGTCCTCTGATTTTTTTCTTTTTTGACAATATATTTGTAATCTTTTTCAATCTATGTTCTTGAGAAAGACTACACCCTGTTAAAAAAAAAAGGAATATAATAAATATAAGAATATAATAAATACGAGAATATGCCCAGCATCTTGTTGGCATTCATTATGCTGCTGATAATCAAAGTTAAACTGAAGTATTAGTTTAAAAGTTGGCTGGGGTTTTTGTTTGCTCAGACAAAGATTTTGATTCCATGACTTGTTTTAGGTAAGGAGTCACTTTTCATTTCATAATAGGTTTTGGACCAAGAATGTCAGGAGAAGTGAGATAGCCATTACACTATTCACACTGAATTAGAATTGCAGCAATGTGCTAGAAATAGCACAAAAAGGCTAGAAATGTGCAAGCCATAATCTATTTTCTATAAATACTGCATTCTGTAAGACTTGTGATGATAGACACGTTTATTGATAATACCATATGTATAAGGAGTAAATACTCCTGTGTGCTTGCCGAAATAATTTAAGTAATGACACAGGAAAGAGGAGACCTAGGGAGAAAGCTGAGCTTGCCCTCCTTATATGCAGTGGATCAAAGTTGCAAAAAGTTGTACCATAGCCAAAGCAACGGATTTTTCAGATGCGAATAACAGGGAAGGTGTTGCTGCTGCAGCTGAGGTCTTAGGTGGGCTTGCTGAGGCAGCAGCAGTAGAACTGACCTATTAATAAAATGGAGTGGGGGTGCAATGATATTGTCCCTTTATTTGCACAAAACTGATGCGGAGACTTGAGGTTGCTTTATTGTTATTGTCGTCACTTGGCTCCAGCCACTAAGCAAGTCTGCAGTGTGCTGTGCTTGTAATGCAACTGCATCCTAAAATCTTGAATCAGAATCTCAGTTCTGAGAATAGCAACTTTGTCCAAGCATAAATAAGAAGAAAATGTGTCTTCCAGGATTCGGCAACTGTTGATGAAAAAATGGAGTAACTTAAAAAAACACTAGAGAAATATCAAGAGGAAAAAAAAATGTATTGGCCTGTTGCCCTTTTTTTCAGAGTTCTGCAATTATGAAGATTTAAACAGATTTTTCCAGTAGTTACAAATTAAATTTGTGCGTAATTTTTCATCACATATCACTGTATTTATCCTAATCCCTGTCATCTTTCTAGGACATTAGGAATGTGAGTGCCACCCATTTTTGCCATTTTATCAAGAAAAGTCAGAGGGACTCCAGCACAGTTACATGTAGAGCTAGCTAGATGCAGGAGATACCAGATAAAATCTTATATTAGTTACAACTAATCAAAATAATGAGTTTTTGTAAAGGTCTGATGTATATATTGTGATGTGAAACTGAACTGTCGTGCTATTTCTATCTTGTCCTTAACATAACAAAAGCATCTTAAAATTGCTTACAACTGTAGCCTTCTTATTTAGAAACAGAAGGTTTCATTCCCTTTTTCTTTTTTTAGTGATTTCTGACAAAACTCTGGACCTGTGATGGGCTTTTGGCATTCTTTTCTGGTTGCCCTATAGTAAGCCTACATGAGCACAGCCCCACAGAGCTATTATGCCAGGCCACGATCTGTTTGGAAACACTACGTGAAATCCGAATAGTGTTATTCTTTTCTCCTGTCTGGCATGCCTGTTTCGATGTGTTCACCTTAGAGAAATTAGGTTTTGCTCTTCCTGTAGCTTTTCATGTGGATAGATAAAATACCAGTGGCAACTGGCTGATTATGATGCACAGCTTCAGAAATTTCATAGTTAGTTGCTGAACTGTGAAAGTGATTAAAAAGTCTTCGGACTGGCCCGTTTCATGGCAAATCTCAGTTGTTTAAAAGGCAAATTACAGCTAGTTACTAGCCTTGTGCCTTTGAAAACGAGCTGCTTAGTGTCCTATTGCCTTTATGGGCATGTAGCAGAGAGGTGTGAAAAGGGAAAACCTAGCATCGCTTGGAACAGCTCCGTATGGATGGAACTAGGACAGTCTTTTTTGCTTCTCCTTGCACCTGTGCAGTGTATTAGTAGTGTCCCTTCGAGAGCAGAGCAAAATAAAAAGAAAAATAAAAAGAGCAATCACCTTAGCCCAGATGTGGTAGAGGAATATAATACATTTAGGAGCTGGGTAACTCGTTGAGATGTAGGTGGGAGGAGAAAACCTCCCCTGCTCCCTGAGTTTATTAATCTAAGGTTGCTAATGAGTTTTTTTCTTGGTAGTAGGGGTGGGTGCAGGGAATTACTGTTTAGTATTATTTGGATTTTCTTTTATGTACTTATCGGATATGGCAAAATAGTACTCTGAAAAAAAGGAAAAGCAGAAGAGTAGAAAGGAAGGGGTAGGAAGATAAAACACCTCATACCACAGACCTCCTGATGGGATCCAAGATTGAATGAATGCAAACAGCAAAAACAAATGCATGTATCAAGTATTTCCTTCTACTTCTGGAACATTTATGTGTCAGGTATTGAGAAATTAGAATACAATATTGGTAGCAGCTATGGAAATGTAACAGTGATTTCTGCCTGGCATAATTTGTTTCCTATGGCTCTGATTTTGTATTGTACCTTAACTACGATTAAGTACAGATTACTTACAAAAGAGAATGACCATAAATATAAGTTCCCTTTATTTTTCTTTGCAGACTTGCTCAGTCGAATTGTGTTTACCAGTGCATGCTTTTCTCCCAGAGGTGTAAGAAAATCTTTTATTCTGGAGGCCCTTTTCACAACTAGTGCACTTCTTAAGGAAGTTGGGGAAGGCTTTAGAGCCAGATAGATCCACTCCCTTCCTGACTATTGAACACTCTTGAGCAATGTGTAAAAAATCCTTAGAACTATTATTTTCATGTACTTTGCAATCTAGTTTTTATTGGTTTCTCTTACAATACCCACACAGAGAGCTAAAAAGGTCTGTTCCTCTGAAGAAACTCGTTCTTGTTTTTCTGCTTACAAATTCTTGGCACCAGGAGGAGTTAAGTGAAGCTATGGTATTGCTTAATGTACCAACCACTCTGTTTTATTGGTCATGTAACCAATATACTGGGTTTGGAATTGGAATTTGAAACTTGCCGAGTGAGAACCTAATATCCATCCAGTCTGATTAGTGATGTGGTGAACCTACAGAGCTGCAGGCCAGAGGTTGTCATTTTCCATATTTTTTGATACAACTAGTTAAAAAGAATTGTAGTTTTAAAACCTGCATTACAGATTAGAACATGTCCCTTGTTGAATCCATCTCAACAATGAATTGCCTTTCCAGTTAAAAAATTACATCTTCTTATTCTTTTTGCCGTGCTAAAAATTAAACTGCAAATTAGGATTTGGCATTTTGGTTTGAGAAACCCTTCCCTCATCCCTTCCAATTTTTAGTGTATATTTTATTGTCTTTGTAACTAAGGACACTTCTAAAGACAATATTGAATGCAGTGTGCTAAAGTGAACTTATTTACAAAGTAGCCAGGCCTTTGATTTGGCATATTTACTTCTGATTTCAGATAACTTTTTCTTTTCTTTTAGCAGCTTTATAAATAATAATATGCTGAGACATTTACAACAATACAAGAGCAAATTGTTGAGATTTCTGTGATAACTGTATGGGTAGGCGTGAGAGTTAAGTAAATTTAAACACCAAGATGTTAGAAAAATGACTTAGTCCATTATCATTTTATTTCTTCTTTCTCGAATAACAGAATAGAGATGATATGTTTTATGATTTTACTGAACTGTTCTCTATTAACTTCCTTCAATGGATAATAAAAGAATTGGCCAGAATTATTATTCCAGCAAGTAATGAAGACATGCTCCTCTTCATTAACTATTTTATATGCAAATAGCTATTTGACATACTTTTAAAGGATATTAAAATGCATGGCAGCTAGTTTGATGGTAGGGAATATTAAATGCAAAACAACATATTCAGTCATATCACATTTATCACTCTTTAATGATTCGTTCACTTTGTTTGCACTGTAAGCCCTTGATGATATTCCTGTCATTCAGCGTAGTGCAACTAGAAGTTTCAGTCTCTCTAGTGCCTTGCCTTACCCTAAATAGAAGGAAAAAAAAAAAAACCCAAACCCTGAAGTGTGTAGCTTTTTATCATATATTGGCTATCTTCAAAATAAAATAATGTCATTGTCCTGTCCTCATTAACTTTATCAGCCTCGGACCATGTTCAGATGCTTGTGTCAGCAGGCTGTGATTTGTATATGCAAAAGGAATTTTATTATTCTTTTGAAAGGAAAGCTGATACATATTCATGGTTTTTTTAACTCTTTCAGGTAGTGCTGTCGTTTTGTATTTTTAAGTTACTAAAATAATATCTAGCAAAGTTATCTGCTATTTATTTATGCTTTCTTAAATATATTGATAGAGCTTTTAGTGGATCGTTCTAGGCAGGAGTTGCCTTTGGGGGATTTGGGGAGAGGAGTCATTTTGGACTTCTAGTTTTTCCATTTTGTCCCATCTGCTCTTCCTTTGTTCTCAAGTGACATGAATGGGAAATACTGGCTTTAGATGCAGGAACAGAGAAAAAAAAATACAAAATACAAAAAAAAAAAAAAACCCATTGAAGTTATGGAAAGAAGCCCAATCTCTTGGAGGAGTCTTTTTGATGTATTTAGTTCAGAAATATCAGGCTAAAGATTGCCGTTCTTGCAGTACTGACTGTTGAGCTCAGTCAATGCCTTTTTCCCACTGAGACCTGTCTTGTACCCAAGACAGGGTACTCACCTACTCCCCGGTCTTTCCTGCTTTTTGCTGTCTATGAGGTCTCAACGCCTTGTTCTGCCTGTGGTGCACTGAAGCGATACCCGCGTTCGGACATTTTATCCTTGCTGATCATTTTTTCCAGCCTTTGATAAGGCCAAATCTATTCAGAAAAGCTTTATTACATTAATCTGTGCTACACCAGAAACCTTTCAAAAGAGCCCCTGCTGAAGACTTCTGTCGTCAGTCATTTCTCTAGGTAGGGTAGACAAGACTAGCCTGAGAAAACAACAGTTTTCTATTGCAAGCTCTGGACAAGGTATTTGATACGGTATTTACCAAGATGAATATTTGTAAATTCTCCTATAACTACTACTTGTCTGGGTTTCTGCAGCTGTTAAAAGAAATCACTAAAGCAGGAATTGCATATTGTTACCTTAGCAACTGCCACTTCAGATTGTGCTCAAAGCACTTGGAAATATGCAGAGCATCTTAAGGAATTGCTTCCAACAATAACAGCCAATCTGAAGTAATTTTAAATAATTTCACAGAGGAAGTGGAAAGGATATCATTTTCTAAAAAACACCATATTTTTTAAGCTCAGTAGCCTCATTTTACCATGGGATAGCTAAAAAAACACCCAGTGCATGTTTATGCAATGCGCCTGGAATCTGTGTGATACGGATTCCTTTAAACTCCATCTTCTCCCCCAGAAGATCAGCATTAATGCTTGGTTTCCTATACTTACACTTTGTTTAAAACGTCACGTTTTCTCTAGGCCAGACTTTTTGCCCAATTTTTGGTTTGGTTTGTGAATCAGGATGGGTATGCAAGGAGGAGGAAACTTAAAAATACTTTACCTATCCAAATATTTCCCTTTTCTATGTTGAACAGATCATTTAATTCAGACTTTGTCTGCAGTGTGTTGCACGTGGTTTTATGCAGTTTGTTAGATAACTTGTAATAAGTGGCTTTTGCCAGTGTTATGCTAAGGCACTTGCTCAAGCGTCCATGCAACATGATAGTTTCAAATACCACTTCTACATATAAAATTTTATATTGCTATAGCAGCATCCCCGATTTTCTTGTCACTACTCTGGGAGTTGTGTAAATATTAGAATTAGATTTTGCACATGTGGAAATGGAGTTTGAGAGAGGATGAAGCAATATCCAGAGTCCCATAGCAAAGCTGTGCCAGATCCAGCATGGAGGCCTGTTCTGCTACCTGACCTCAGGCTTTTGCTGCTCAAGGCCGGGTTTCCAGCAGAAAGAGCTGAACGTGGGAGGGATGGCGTTGAGAGGC
The DNA here is from genome assembly GCF_059628265.1 of Tinamus guttatus. Taxonomy (NCBI): domain Eukaryota; kingdom Metazoa; phylum Chordata; class Aves; order Tinamiformes; family Tinamidae; genus Tinamus; species Tinamus guttatus. Next base: position 1,519,236 of record NW_028289031.1, read on the forward strand.
AGCATCTAGCTCCCATTTCTGTAAACTGATTTTCCTTTTATGATGCTGTACACAGTTAATATAATTCAGGGGGGTAGTGTGACAGAGTTGTCAACAATCTACTTTTATTACCCTTTTTCTAGACAAGCGGAGCAATGAATAGGAGAGAGAGAAGCAAAACATAAAACTTAGAGAATTTAAAAGGAATCAGATACTTTGAGGACCGGTTGTCGTTTTTAGGTCAGCGCTCACATCTCTGGATGTAATTTTCCTCTGAGCTGCATGGCAGGGCTTGTATGTGCTCGAAGAAGCTGCATTTTCACAGCAGGGGACCAAATCAGAGCGGAGCCGGCGGCGGCAGGTGCACAGCAGCACAAAGGATCTGTTTACCCTGCAGCGTGAGCAGGGGGCCAAGAAAGCAGAGGCAGGCCCAGGCCTCCCCCGTCCCTCACTGCCTGCTCCCCCTTCTCTGCCCATGCGCCCACCAGTTCAGGAGGGGACCAAATAAATAGTTGTTTTGATGAGATGCATTGCCCACTGCTGAAGGACAGAAGCACCTTTGCTTGTTATGAAGATTATGCAGCATTAGAGCCGGCTGCCTTTAGTTTATACCTAATCCTTCCTGCTTGCACGGCCTAGAGGCAGGCTGGCCAAGGGTTGAAAGAGTTTATCCTGCGGGCATCTGTTGCCTGGGTCCATCTCGAGTCGTTGAATGATGCTGTGGAAAGAGCAGGATGTCAGAACCTTGTGTTCAGAAACAGAAGTGCACAAAAAAAAAAAGCACAGAAACAGTTTATATATTATAAATCACGTATTTCATGTAGTTCTTTTAAAATAAAATTCCTGCTTTAAGTTCTGCTTAGAGATGGACAGGATAATAAATGGCGATTTGAAAAAGTCACCTGTATTGGTTGAAATGAGACACCTTCATAAGTGCTGGATACCTTTTGCTTGGTATTCTGGAGTTGCCTAGTAGATGCTAAGTACTTTCATACTGAAGATCATTCTTTGCTGAATGCTTTTAAGTAAGCAAAAACCACCAGCTCATAGCAGATATGAAATAGCAAAGTACAGTCACATTGGATTAATTGCACAAAAATCTGGTTTGCGTGATGAGGCCAGTATAATCCACTATCTTTTAACAGTTTCCTTTGTAATTCATACCTAGATCTGTGCAAGAGAAACAGGGCTCTCTTTTCCTCACTAATTACTCTCATGCTAGTACTGAGGCAGCATTACCCAGAAGTCAGGAATTGGGAAGGGGAAGCAGGAATTTCGGAAATCTATGTGGCAAGTTCCACCACTCACCCTGCACTGCTAAAAGCGTCAGGCTCTTGCTGCTTCCCTCAGGTGTAAAATGGGCCAGACTCATGTTGTAAACATTAATCTGATAAATGCTTGCATGATGTAAAAGCTGCAGGACCCTAAAAATTAATATTATTCTTTTCTAGCACTTCTTTATATACAAAATATGATGTAGAAAGAGATAAGAATAATTTATAAACAGTGAGGAAAATCATGCTTTGTCGTAATAAGTGATGAGTTGATCTTGAACGGTTAGAGTTCTCATTATTAAAAAAGAGATTATGAATATATGTTATCAGAGTATAATTATAGTAGGCCACAGTAAATTTTACATTGCTGTGTTCAGTCAAAACATGCAAATAGGGTCAGTTGGAGGGTTGTAGCACTGTAGAATTTAACATCAGCCCGGTGGTGTTGTGCATGGTTCAGTCAGCTTTGGGGTATTTTTAAAAAAAGGAGATGGGTGAGGGAAAGCTAAAGAACCAGCCTGTTTTGACTGAAGCCCAGAAAGAGGTTTGATGCTTTTCTAGCATTTATTCACTTTAGAAATCCAGCCAGCTAAAAAAAAAAAAAAAAAAAGTACTTTATGATGCTCAGTAAAGGAGAATCTGAGTTATAGAATTATCAGGTCAAAATTTCCCGTAGGATAACAAAAATGAAATGCACGTTCATAAATGCAGGTTACAAATCAGGAGATTTACAAACTACCTGGCAAACTACCTACAGTCTGGGAGGTGATAGGACTAGTAGTGCCTGTTGTGTTATTTTCAGTGAAAACAAACTCTCTTTGCACACCCTCCACAGCAGCTTTGTCTCGGGTTGGGAGAGGCAAGTCTTTCAGTGTCATTCCTCATTGTTTTCACGCTGTCCTCCAAAAAGAACGAAAACCTAAAGCGAAGGTGCCAGCACTGACTTTGTTCTGTCCTAAAAGCCTTGTTGGAATTGCCCTTCCCTGAGCTTCAAAACTCATGCATACCTGTGGAAGCAGATGAAAGAATAGGAATAAAAATAAGATACTGAATTGCTTTTGCTGGTACATGCCTGAAAAAAATCATCAAAGGTTATTATAATTATGACTGTTATTAGATATCGTGTTTGATTTCTGCATATTTAAATTCTTTCTCAGAGAGGTGAAACTTAGGCACTTAGAGATCCCAGGGGAATAATTGCAGGAATGATGACATATATTCCTCTTCTTGAACAAATTTCAATACCAAAGCTGCATTCTGCGCGCTTGCTGTTCTTCTTAATTCTGTTTGGATGCAGGCAAGCTAGATAACTCTTTTCTGTCTTACAAATGTTTGTAGCCAGCTAGTGTGGTAGATCACAAATACCCAGGGGCCTAACACATAAAACAGAACTTTCCTTTTCTGCCATGATGGTGAAAGAGCCTTCAGATATCCCGACACGGTCTTTGCCGGCGAGGCCGGCCTTGGCCAACGCTACAAGCCCAGTCCCTGAAGCAGCGCGGGGCTCGCTGCGCCCATCGCGGTGGGCACAGCCGTTCTCCTGGGGGTAGGTGTGAGTGTCCACGTGCGTGTGCTGGGGTTGGGAATAGGCTGCTCTGCTCCTTTGTGCTTCTGGTGCTTGATGTCAGTGCCACAGGGTGGCTGCGATGTGGTGAGTTCATTCCTCCCGCTTTCTACCCCTTCCCAAGACCTTCCGAGCACAGAAGTTGCTGCGGAGCCTCCAGGGACATGGAGACCCGTCTGTGCCCCGGCACTCACGGAGAAAGAGATCAGAAAGATTGGCAATGTGCATCTGAAGAGACCACTGTGTGTATCAAATGATCAGACATAGGTGTTCTTCTCCTCTTCCCCTCGATTTTTTTTTAATGCCATAACATACCTTTCCACTGTCATCTGAAAGTATGAAGGTAACACAGGTAGCTTGGGGTATCACACAGGTGGGATTCCTGGAGAGGATGGAGGCAGGAGGGAGAATATGATGACCAGAGAGAACTAGGGAACCACTAGACCACTGTGGACGACTTACAGACCTAGTGTTGCTTTCTGCTGGTTTTGCTACGTTGTGGTAGTGATAAATAATGTGAGATCTGACTAGCTGGTTGTCTTTGGTGATTTTTCAGGCCAGACAGCGTGTTTCCCCAAGGATGAGTATTGCTGCACTAACATGTCCTCCTGCTCCTCCTTGTCACAACGTTGCACAACTGCTCAGCCTTCCTGTTGCAGCACTGCAGTGCCATATGGATTGTGTTTTTAAAAGCTATGGCCTGAAACATCACAGAAAACACCAAACCTCTCCATTCGGGGGAAATGCTCCCTGTAATCTTATTACCGACATACTTATTTCCAGCACCTTCTTGACACGCATTTGCAAAACTCCTTTGGGGATTTGGAGTGAATAGCTGTTTCTTGAAAGAAAAAATTACCTGAGCATTTAGGAGGATGGTAGGTGTTTACACTGGATTTACATTAGTAAAATCTGAATACACTGTGTGAATTGTTAATTGTAATTACAAGCTTCCCAGAGAAACTTTGATATACATTTTAATTATGCTCTTAAACACCTCTTAGAAGAGTGCAGTACATACATATATATTTTTGGTTTTTACTATGAGGATTTTGTCGCTAGTTCTGTTTGTGCCCCTTCTGCTGTGTACCCCACAGTTGCGGTCCCAGGAATTTATTTTAACTGCAGCTTGGGAGAGGGCCTGCGTGCTCCCCATCCCTCCCTATTCTCCAGGGCTTTCTTTGGAAAGATCCCACATGTGTGGATAGGGGCAGTAGGTCCCATATGAGATTCTCCATGTGACGTTGCTGTCTTAATTTCTACCTCTTCTTCCTTTAGTCATTAACATGCAGAGAAAATCATGAAAATCTCATATGTTACTTTTGCTGCTTTTTACTTGAAGCCATCCTTATCTCATCTGCATCTCCTTGCTAACTCACGAGGACCTTATGATAAAGTCTTTAATCTTCTGCATAACAGCCACCTCTAGGATATAGTTTTTCCAAGAGGGGTCTTGAATTCAATTTTTGTTCATCGATATTGAAAGTCTGGCGTAAAATATGAAAACATGTTGTTGATTCTTGAGATAGTGACAGTAATAAAAGCAGTAAATTAACTTAGCTCGCTAGACAGTTGTAATTTGAAGAATACATTTGTCAAATAGCTTGGAAAAAATCCAGGGTGCATTTAGAGGAAACAACTGGAGATGGGTTCAGACTGAAAATGTGAGCTAAATATGCCTTCAAGCTTTGCAGAAATCAAGAGCTAAACTTCATTACACAACTCACTAATGGGTGAAATAAAAGGTGTAGTGCAGATTATTTCATTTTTTTGACAGAGATTCTACATGGCAACTAACTGGCACAGATTTTCCTTGTACTCTTTCGTTTGATGGAATTGTAAAATAAAATTGATGCCTTCTTTGAACTGTATTAATGCACGTAGAAGTTGGGACATGTAAGTAATATACTGAAGGCTAATATTATTGTGTCTGTGAGTTGTTTAAAAGTTGCTTGTCCACTGAGTCTTTTTAATATACAGTAGAAATTTCTGGGTTGATTGTGCTGGCGTGGGTATTAATGTGATGTCATGAGTACAGCTTAGGATATTACTAAGATGGGATAAAAAGATACCCTATCCTACTGCATAGTAGTTGTATCTTTAGGGAAAAATAAAATAAAATATAAAATAAAAGCTAAGATGGGTTAGTTTGATGGTTTCTAGCAGTGTTACTGCTACCTGCTTACTGTTGTCGTGTTTTTTATTCTATTTTAGTTTAACCTGTACTATGATTTGTTGCAGAATCTGATGCTGACAGGGAGTTTTTTGATTAATTGGATTAAACAGTGATGAAACACGTGCACATCTAACATTTTTCTTTCTGTTATTGTGTTTATAAAAGTCAATTTACAGGTCTGAACTGGCTTTGCACGTTAAGGCACTACAGTACTGCAGTTCTAGCCCTTAACTGTATTCTCTCTCCGTCAGTTTTAAAGTGAAACAAGACTTTCTCCACCCCATTCCCCTGCTGACACTGAATTTCCTAAGACACTGTGTTTGTTTCTGCTAAGTGTGCCTGTTTGTGGGTGCAGTTCTCTTCAGACTGTGATCCGTGGGTTTTGTCTTCTCAGACATCTCTCCTTTGTTTTCCAGGTTGGTGAGAGACAGAGGGTGCTGGTAACAGAAGAATCCTTTGATTCCAATTACTATGTCGCTCACAATCGTTTCTATGAGCAGGTACTGGAAAATGAACAAAATAACCTCTCTTGGCTTTGTCTTCACTTTCTGATCTGCTGCCTCAGCAGCACAGTGTGCCACAGTGCAAAGGCAAGCGAACAAAAAGAGACGCCCTTTCCAAGAAAAGTGTCACCATCTGGACTTACCTGGGAGAAATGTTGTGTCTTTCTGTGTAAAGATAAATAATAACTTAGGTAGGATTTTTAAATTTTGTGATGGAAACGTTGCTTTCCATTATCAAATGCTTATCTTTTCCCTAAAACCCTGGAAGCGATAAGTTTGGCAAGGCAATTTGGGAATATCCTTCTGCTCACCCAGGTAAGCACAAGGCTGGGTGCTAAGTGATTGCCTCTAATATTATATGACGAAAGTGGAGTAGTCACTCTGGAGTGACTAAATATAGTATCATACTTTAGAAACGGAAGTTCGGAGTCCTGATGTCGTGTTCTGTTAACAAAAAATTCTCTCTTCATTGAAGCTTTTTGATGTTTAAAAGGTTGTCCAGTAAACACCACTAAAGATATACTGGCAGATTTCCTGGTGGAGATGAAACTTAAATTTGTCAGAGGTTTTGGTGATACAGCTTAAACTACTTCATTGAACAGAGTAGGCAACATTGACCAAAGAACACTTTGCCAGATCCATAGTTGGGCATGGGGGTTTTCTTGACAAAAGCAGTATGTACTGCTAAGTAGTTCTTTTCTTTCTTTTTTCTTTCTTTCTTTCTTTTTTCTTTTTTTTTTTCTTTTCCCCCAGTGAACATTCGAATGTAGCCTGGCCTGGCGGCTGGGTTGTTTACAGTACCTCCCAGATATTTTCACTTAATTTCTGCCTTCTTCTGAAGTGGTAATCATCATCCGCATCTGTGTCCTTGGGGTTTTCTATTTAATGCTGTTACTAACATTTCAAATATGAGGATACCAAGATTTACAGAGATCACAGGCCTAGTGATAGGTAATTACCTAATTTCCCTAATTTAAATTAGCCCAAAGAGATCTGCGTGGAAAGAACTGCAATTGAGTTGCACTGTAATCCTAACTCAGCATTACGGTCATGGCTTTATGTTTGCCACTTAGTTCCAGTTTGCCTCTGTTTTCTCATCTCTATAAACCAGAGTTGTTGCCTTGTCTTAAAAGATTATCAGGAGGCTCAGCAGAAGCCTAAAACCTGGAAACTCCTACAGTCACGAACACCTCGAGACTCTGAGGAAAAAAACGTTGAATTCCTTCATAATGATTTCCTCCAAGTGGGGCACCTAACCCCTGAAGCCCCCGGAGAGCCACTGGTTGGTTGGAAACACTGATTCCTTCTGTGTTATTCAGTAACTATCTTTGTCTGTGTCTTTATTTGAAAGGTTCTTGTGCCAAAGGATCCTCTGTTAATGGGTAAGATGGTAGAAGTGAATATTTATGAAGCTGGAAAACATTTTATGAAGGGGCAGCCAGTGTCAGATGCCAGAGTTTACACTGCATCTATCACCAGACCATTAGCAAAAGGAGAAGTTTCTGGCTTAACAGAGGTGAGTAAAAGATATTTTCTGCTTTACTACACTCCTAAAACAGCAACTGTCCAAGCATAATGATTCCAGGCTATGTATCTGTTATCATTTTATAGTTTTCCTTTTATATATGCATGAAGCTTTAATCTTTTCTGACAGATTGAAATCTGAATTTAAAAGATTTTTTTTTTTGCTGATGCTGTAGCTTTACTTTGCTGACTGTAAAGGCAATGATTAACTTGTTTCTTGTTCCATGATGTGAGATCCGTAAGGAACTTATTAGAAAGGAAAGATTTAACACACGAAATTATATAGTTGAATGTATTTTGGTCCTGGTTTAGTGTAAGGATGAATCTGTTTGTTTATTCTATTTACAAAGCTGTTTTAAAAATATTCATTGATTGCATGTTTGTTAAGAAGGTTCAAAATTGGGTCCAGAGGTTCAAAATTCATTGAGGAATAGAGGTATTGATTATTTTCAGTATATTTTAGTAGAAGGTCAACATCTGATTTAGTCATATAAAAAAAAAGAAAATCCTTTTAAAAAGGTATCTGATCCTTATTTTACACCTCAGTAGGTATGGCTGTTAGCCAAGTATTCTCATACATTTCATGGAGCTCTAGTTGTAAAAACTGATGGAGTGTGAAATGAAAATGTGTATCACATTTCTAAGCATCATTTCATGTCCTTCCTCCAGCACTGTTGTTAGGAGCTCCAAAAATATGTAGCAATAATTTAGCACATGGAAAAAAGATAACTGACAGTTTATAAGTCACCTTACTGTTTTAGCAGTAAATTGTTGACGAGTATTAAAAAAAAATCTTTGTTAAAGTTATAGGTGGTCACATTAAAAAAAAAAAGACTGTATAACTCATGGAACTAGTGTTAAAGTTAAGCTATTTGGCATCTTGAATAAGACTGGACATAGAAACAGAGCAAGAATAATGTGTTTGGCAGATTGTGAAACTTAAGCAACAACACAGGGCTAAACTCTGCTTTGAATAGTGTCTGCGTGTATGTCTATATTTGCCTGATAAGGGACTGTAGGAGGAAAAAAACGCCCAAAACCTTAAATTTTCTGATTGGATTTGTAGCTATTTAGACACAGCTGCTTTTTTCATCAGAACATTTTTTTTTTTAATAATCCACTGGAACAGAACCAAGTCTGTCATTAAGGGAGTTTGTCCTGCCAAAAGCTTGTAGCATGGGAACGAGCAAGAAGAAAGTTGACTGAAATTTCCCATGTTCAAAATGAGAGATAAAATGATGACCAAGATGACTGATAATTTCCATAAGAAATCACATGCATGTAAGGTATAGCATCCTGCTCCTGCCTTCTGACTAGAGATAACCAACCACAGGGAATGCCTAAATAAAGGAGTATAGCGAGGGAACGATATAACAAATTGCTTTTAGTAATTTTAGTAATTTTAGTGGCTGCTGCTACTCCTTCTAGGAAGCATCTTATTTATGTTTTGTCCACTGGACGTGTTAGGAACTTTCATTTTGTGGAAAAAAAAACTACAGTCTTAGCAGTTCAGTAAGTGGAACGTGTCCTATATCATACTAGGAAGCCTCAACTGGATGCTGTCAGTCATGGTCAGCCTCTGTACAACACATGTCACATGAACTGCAACTGTTAGTGGGAGGTTCCTCCTGACAAATAATATGTAGGTGGCAAATCAGAAACTTAAAGGTATTTAATTGCCTGGGAAAAAAAAAATGTGGCATTTTGTCAAATAAGTCACTGTTGATTCTACCTGAGTGAAAGACTGTCATCTTTGTGGGTTTTTTTTTTCTGTTATTGGACTGCTGGGAAATACTTCCTGCTAGATGAGCTTGAGACATTTAATTCTAAGCTAAAATGTCAGTGTGCAAGGTTTATGTTAAAACCACAGCAAGTGACCCCATTTCATGTAAAGACGGGGACAGGGACGACACATGTCATATGCTCCTTTATATAGCTTGCTATATGCACACTTGGCAGGTGGTGGGGGGAGAGGAATGAAACAGCTTGGAACGTGTGTATTCAGATAGTGCCACAAAGGAGAAAAAAAAAAGCCAAAGATCTCGGGTCTTCAGCAAGATCCAGGGAGGATCCAAGAGGTTTTTTTTAAACTATAGCATACAGAACTAAAACCTTCGATGAGCTTTTCTGTTGAGTCAAGCTATCTAACTGCAGGGTGGAGAGGAGGAAGAATTACCCAAAGCAGGATTCAAAAGCAAGAAATAAAAGCACGTGGCCTTCTTCACTGTCTCCTTCCCACTTAACACACAAATGAACAAGAGTCAGGGCCTAATTCCAAACACTAAAACAGCGGGCAGGCAGCTGCCAGGTGGTTCTTCTCGGGAGAGACACACGTTTTGCAGCATGCCTGTTCTCTGGGCCGAAGCTCTTTTAGGCCCCAAGCAGCACCTGCAGCAGACACGCTATCCGCAGAGCCCGGGGAGTTCCAGTGCGAGACCCTTGGTCTCACCCTGCATTCTGCAAATTCCTCTTCTTTCTGCTTGGTGGTCCTGATGAGAGCTAGTGCAGAGAGGCATGCGAATTTAAACTTTGCGTGAGGTAATCCGGAGCGAAGCATGTGATAATGGCCTGAACATTTCCATGCTTCCGTCCGCTCCCGGTCAACAAGGCGCTTGGCTCTTTCCTCGTGACCACGTGCATAGCTGGGGCTGCAGGACACACCTTACAGTTCAGCACACACACGTGCTTTGAGGAGAAGGATCAGTCTATCCGACTTTCTGAAATTGTGTGTTCTCCCTCTGACCTGCTACATGTGCCTCGATACCTTTTTATGATTAGTTCAGCACAGCACCAAAATCACGTGGTGTGTCTGAAGGGGAGATTGTAGGTTTTGGTATCTGTTCTTGACTCCGTGACTGGGCTAGCAAACTGGCCCTGAGAAATAGAACATATAGGCCTCCAACTGGAATCAGCAGATTGGATTGGGAAAAAAAAAGAAGACAAAAAAAGAGATAGTAGAATGTCACACACAAAAAATGAAAGGTTTTACAAATTCCATAAAACATTCATGCATTGTGTGTGCCAAAGCAGAAGTAATGAAAACTCTTTCAAGAATTTTTCAAGAATTATCTTTTTATGCTACTTTTTCAATATGTATAAAGCACACCTAATATACATCCATTAATGGATATTAAGTTCCTTTTAGTTACTGTATTATCCAAGTGGGAAAAAAAAGTATAACTAAGTAGAAAGGCTAAGGAAGAGGTTCTGGTATTCAATGAAATGACACTCTGTGGCAGAACTCTAAAACTGGAACAAGAAGGGAGAAGGAATGTTTTTGGATCAGTGTCTCAGCTTAAAAATCAGGCAAAACAATCAGACTTTCTGATTGTTGTGGACACATTATGCATTAAAATGCAAAGCACAGCTGTTTACCAGAGTTAACTTTTCAGTTCAACATGAATTTTTGATAGAAGCCGCTCAAAAGTAAACCATGTCTTACATTGCAGTGTTCCAGGAAGATCAGATTTTGGAGCAAAAACGGGTAGAAATTTCAGTCAACTCAGAAATGTAAATCTGCTATATTTAGATTTCTTTGGGTTTGCAATGTGCACTTACTGATTCAGCAACCAACAAGACAATGTTTAGAGGGTGTATAGGAAGAACATTTATACTTTTTCATGTCAGGCTTAGGTGCAAGTAGAAGTCAAATAAAACACGAGCCTGTGCATAAGAGTTTTTCTGAATTTAGTTTCAGTAACTTTAACAGAATTTGGGATGGGCGTCACTGAGAGTGTTGACAGACACTGAACATTGAACATTGAAAGCTCTTAAAAATGGTCATTATGACAAAATAAATGTGTCATGAGTTTGTACCCACAATTAAAAATAACTGTCTGTAAGTAAATATCTCAAACCTTTGATTAAGCGTTAGTTCTGCTAAGATTCTCAGAAAGCAGGAAAGTACAATGTGAGGATGTGATACATTCTCATGGAGTGAGGCTAGGATTTAACAAAGAATTAAGGATCTAACTAGTAATTTAAAGATTCAGTAGAGCATTTTAGCATGTCAGCTATGTCTTGAAATGTTTAGATGAACTATTGCTTGAAATTTTGGAGGTGGGTCTATAATGCGAGGAGTACTGAGTTCATTATCACTGTGTAGTAACGTTTTTGAAAATATCAACACTTTGTGTCAATGGTTTGAATGTAATTTAGTTTTAAAATAGCGTTTTATTTTGTTTATTTATATTAATTTTATTTGGCCGTGTGTACGGATCTTTATAATTTTTCAGCAGCAAAATGTTAAATTCCTAATAAATATATCCTTTTCACAGAAATAAATGCTTACCCAAACTTAATCATTCAAAGAAAGTAGCATGATCTGTTGTTAGAATCTGAAATAGAGTGTATTTTGCTTTTGTAGTCCAAAAATAATTTTACTTGTTTACATATGTTTTGGAGCAAGAGGAATATGATTAAAATAATTATACTGTAAGATGAGAAATATATAAAGAAGAGACCGAAGGACTAGGGGATGAAAATAAAAAGCTGGCTATCTGTCAAAATTGTAATGCATTGCCAGAATCAAAGCTCTATAGTCCTGGGAGTCTTTGGTGGGAAATTTTAATCAGATAGGAAAGTAAGACAACAAAAATATTTTAACTGATTATTTAATTATATATTCATGCGTATTTTATGTTCATAACTCCTGTTTCCATGACACATCTACAGTTTGACTTTCTTTTGAAACTAATATAGGCACGTCTTTTGCTCAGTTACCACTTTTCAACTGTTCTATGTGATTATGTGCTCCATGTTAACATTTTCCTCATGAACTAGTACTCCTGGCAGTTCCCCTTTACTGTATCTCCTCTTGTGATTCTGGGATTTGGGTCCACATATACACTCCACAGGAGTCCATAGGAATATGCATACATAGGAATATGAATACTGATGGGCTCATGAGTATGTTGGGACCATCACATTGTTGGGATCTTAAGAGGAAAGGAAGAGCAAGGCACTGATTTTCAGGCAGCAAGCAATCTTGCCTTCTTCTCTTCATCCTTCCTTCTATTTTTTCCCTGCAATAGCATTTTGCTTCTGGTTATTTCTGAAGACTCTAGATACTCCCCATCTCTCAGTTAGCCCCAAATATTTTCTACTAACATTAGCCAAAGATGATCTCTAAACTTTACTCAGCCCTTTTTTTCTGATGTTAGAAAACAGGAAAGCTACATATAATCAAACACTACATATAATCAAACACTTCTTTATAGGCTGCCAGAAAGAAGAATCAACAAAGTGTAGCTTAGAGGGAACTCTCTGATCTTAGGAAGAAAGAGTGCTTCACTCGCGGGCAAAGTGAAATGGAGAAGGGGGAAGAAGGTATCTTCTGTTGCAACAGAAGTGAAAGAAATCATAGCAGAATTAAGATCTCTATATTGGAAGCTTCCTTCAAGGACTTGGAAAGACATATGGAAGGTGTGTGTAAAACTGAAATAATTATTAAGCACAAATTTTAAATAAGATGATGAGTGGTTGAAGACCTGGATCCTGAACAAGAGCTAGAGATTAATGAGTAAGGGAAAAAAGAACGAAAAAGCGAATTATGCGTGTAAAAAATAGCAAAGAGGTGCAAGGAAAAAAATCTGTCATAATATTCTGGAAACAGGGTTACAGAAAGTAAGAGAAATGCTCATGAAAGATAGGAATTTACAAAGCAGAAAAAAGAAATAAAATACACCATTTACTTCTATTAGAATGTTACTTTGCAAAGCTTTTGCAGCACAATGTCCAAAAACGAGCAGTCTGAGAAATGTGGGGAGTTTTCTATTGAAGTTAGTATGAAGCAAGATTTTCTTTGTAAAATGGCAGTTTTTGAGGTGATACCGTATTTCATGAAAATATGGTGCAATATTTAATGCTTCTGCATTGGTAGGTGTAGGAGCACATTTTTGTTAGCTCAGTTGTTCTCTCTCTGTTTTCCTCGAAAGCAACTGATTGTGGTACAGGGCGTGCAACTGGTTACTGCTTTTACAGGCATTAATCAGCTTTGTTCAAGGTGTTACTCGTGTTCCCTGCTGGTTGTAAATAGGGGTCATGTAACGTGGTGTTGCATTCTAATTAATGAATCGTTCGTCTCATGGTTTCTTCAGTTATTTCACTGAGGTCACTCTGAAGTTAATGTAAGAAAAGGGAAATTTCCTTCCAAAATAGTGGAGCCTAAAGCCATTTATGGTTGCTTTTAAAAAGGACCTTTAAAAGTGTTGCTTTTTCCTGGAAAAAAAATGACAAAAATGTGTAATGCGCTGTTTCTTATATTCTGCTTTTCATGTTCTACACACTGTCTGTGCTTTGTGTTGATTTGAGGTTTTCCTCTCCTTGAAAGCCCAGGATTGCTCAGCCTAAGACCTGAAATTCAGGCAGGATGCCTTCTCGCCGGCTGAATGGATTTTTCTTGTGAGTTGAGGCAAGTGCTGGTGGAGACTGTGGAATTGGTATCGATGCTATTCTTTAAGAACATGCTTGGCAAATACCTGTGAGAAAAGCTTTAGAGACAGATTATCTGCTTTGGGTCTTGCACAGGGTCTGGGTGACCTCTCAAGTTTTGTTTCCAGCCCTGTTTTCTGTACTTCTATGGATCTGATAATTTAGCCAGCAGTTATCTGCATAACAAGCAACCTGGAATGGAGTACAATTTGCCAATCCAGAACAATTCCCAGCAGTGCATAGAGGGGTGAAATAAATACACATGATTTAAGGCAGCAAAATAAGCTGAATGCGTCCAGTGCAAAAGCCAGCACAAGACTCCTTTACCGAGTAGATTTATTCTGAGGTCTTTGATTTAAAGGAGATATAGCCTTTCTTCCCATCCCTTTGACGGGACTGAATTGCAGCTACCGCGATCAGATCTCAGCTATTTTAAAGGCTTTACATTGCCATTTTTCAAACAATTGTGCTCTTAAGTCCATTCAGGTGAAAAGATATGAACTCTGGTTTATTTGCTTTCCATTTCCTCAAAGGACAATGTTATTTGGCTGAATGTCACTGTCTAATCACTTTAAATTACATAATTATGCTAATCCTGTGCAGTGTTTGCAATAAATAGAAATAAAAATGACTGTGATGATTCAACTGTAAATCATTTTCTGGAGAAGGAGTGATTAAACAGAACAGGGAACCACCCCTCCTGCTTCCAGAGGTAGGACTCCAGGTGCTAAACAGTTTTGCCATTTTCATCTATTATTTCTAATGCCTGACCTGCTCCAGCTACACTGTGACCTTCCAGATGGAAGGGCAGGGTCTGCCCTCCTGATATTGAGAAAAATTAGAAGTGTCTCCATGGTGATTTTAACGACTCCTTGACACTCCCTGTAATAATCAGGAATTCTTTTTAAAATGTTTTTTTATATTGCAATCTGAGTTTTAACCAGCAGCCTCTTTGGAGAGGATCACAAGGCATTAGTTTTTACTAACATTTTGCTATTTAAAATGCCATTTTCTAAATTCCCTAAGTGTCAATTGGTCTTCAGAAAGAAAAAGAAAAATGTGACAGCCACTAGTTTTCTAAATCTGTCCTTTCGAAGGTCATTTATTTCCAACTGATTGTGCCAGCAAGTCACTATAGATTTGACTTATGTACCTCACAGTGGAGATTAATGCCAGGGTGAGACAAAGACAGATAGCTCGTATTGCTGAGCGTTCCCGTTTCCTTTTCATCACTGCTCTTTAATCAGCAGGAAACGTTCATGTGGGCTCTGTCCTTCTCCTGTGCTTTTCCTTCCATACAGCACAGGACATTTACATCCTTCATTGCTTTAAGAAGAAGCATTACAGGATGCCTGGTTTTTCTATCTGGTTCTCCTCTTTCGCAGCTGTAACCCTGGTTGTCGTTCTGCGATACTGCCTTAAGTAGGGCAATATGAAAGAGGCACATGAAGCTGTCGAGAGGAAGCAGGTTTGGAAGGGTTGGACAGCTTTCTCCATCACCAAACAGAAGATTCAAGTAAATTTCCTTGTATTCGTACAGGTTATTGGAATGTTGAACTTCTGCCTCTTGAAACTGCGTTTGTTGCCAAAACCTTTGAGTGAGGGCATTTGTTAATTTTGAGATTGTTTTGAAAGCAAATGAAAATTACGGTCAGGAGATTAAGCTACTTTTTAACTTAAAGCTGTTGGAAAAACTGTATCTAACTTCAAAGAACTCAGCAAACCATGTTAAAAGCAAATCAGTATGTTCTTTCCTTTAATATTATTAGGCCTTCAAAAACTTTTATTAGATTCTCAGTAGATTGCTGATTTTATAATAATCTTTAAAATACATCCTTTATGTTCTTGTTGATTCCTGTTATGATAACAAGCATTTAGTATGATATGTGTGAATATATCATACAAGTGACATTTTTCACTGTGACAAAGCTATTAAAGTGTTGTTGATCTGGTCCTGTAATATTAGAATTAATTGAGAGTTGTGGGAGAATACTGAGATCCATTCACAGCCATAGATTTTTCCACTCAGACTTTGATAGCATATGTATATAGTGATTTATGTTGATATTTTGAATATAGTTGCCTGTAACATTAAAGATTTTTGTGGTGTTAATGGTATGATGAAAAGAAAAATGAAATACCTTTTCAGCCAGAAAAAAAGAAGATTTTTAAGCTGTAACAGTTGTAGATTCATTTTTTTAAATGAATACAGGAATCCTCAGCATTTTGTTTACATTTATGTCTGCATATAAAAATGCAAGGGCGAATTTACAATGGCTGTATCTTTGATAACTAAAATCAAATTACGGTCAAATAATGAGTTGTTGTTTCATGGTGGCACCAGAGAAAGTGTTTCTTAAAATATCAGGGTCATCAAAATGCCATGCTTCAGTGTAGGGACAGTGGAATTTAGATTCCTAAATCTAGTCCAACAAAAATATACTTCTATTTGTGGTCGAATATCCAAAGAGCTTAACGTGACCCTGTTGAATGGATTAGAACAACCACATACTTCAAGCCACAGGAAGATATCATATCTAAGTAAAATTAGTAAACTAGTGCTTCTTGAAAGATTACACACACTATCTTTGTATTTAGACCTGCTGTGTATGGTATCAAGTTTAACATTCACTCTAGATACTTGGTCGTGTAATCAGATCAGTTTTGATCATGCCACCAGCCATTAAAGCATGTTGTTGCAGATTTGTTTACTGGACAGCAGAAATAAATTCTTGCTCTCTTAGTATTGAAGAATATTTAGAATTTTCAAAGAATCCCTCTCAAACTTCAAGTGGGGATATTCGCTTTACAAGTTTCTGTTCTGCCTCTAAGCAAGCTGGCTCATCGCCTGTTGTACTGGAGGTTTTCAGGAGGCCTGATACTTAGATTTATTTAACTTCAGGTTCAGCTCTTGTTCCTAACAAGTTTCAGTGCGAGTGAGCTGTTTTGTGGGTTTTATCAAAGACTGCTAAATAAAAGAAACAGCTAGAAAAGTAACTAATTATTTAAGCACTTCATTAGAGAAAACAGCTTTACTTGTGGTTAGTGTGCAGAACACCAATCTTGATAACCTTCCCCTGACTACCTCTCATTATGTATTTAAACGACTTAAAAGATTCCCCCCATAACTCTAATTTATGCTCTCAGATGTTAGCACCCTGCTTAAAGATGCAGAAAGGTTTTTCCTGAGTTATTCTGATGACAGGCTAAGTAACTCCTATTAGTTAAAATCCAGAAAGTGTAATTGGATTTGATATAATTATCTAATGAGGAGCTGGGAGGGAGGAATCTTGAACTCGAAGTTCTAGTCAATCTAGTTTGAAGGGTTGTGATGTTGGTGTGACAAGATGATTTGTATATATAGCCCAGCACTAGCGTACATCCCCACTAAAGTAAAATTAGCATTCTGTCTGCTCGCGTGGTCCTTTGGATATTGTGCCTTTCTATTTCACCAAAAAGGATTTCAAAGCTTTTTCGTAGCTTTTGTGCCTTTTAATTGGGAGTTTGTTCTCTGCAGGTTCTCAGAGGTACAGCTAAAACAGGGCATGTTTTCAGGTTCCAGAAGAGTCACAGGGTGTCAAACATAGTTTTCCTGTGTTCGCAACTTAATCCAAAAACATGCTAAGGCTTCAATTAAGACTTACTTCTCTTTCATTTCTTTTACTGGTGTGAGGAACTACAGCTCAGGTTTAATGTAACAATAAAATTACGATTTTGAGAAAACAAAAACTTTTTTCTTTCTTCCCAGGTTCAGTCAAAAATGTGAGACTTTGAATTTACAGGAAGCAAGAATATTGTGCCTCAGTAGTGCTTTAACTTTTTATTGTTTAGTTGGCAAGCACTGGCATGATGTAATTTTTAATTAAGATACACTAGCATAAAGTCAAAATCAAGGTTGAACTACATGGCCATCTGAACCATCAAGATACACAAGAGATGACAAGGGTTTTCTGCATGTAATCTTTCTTGTGGAGAAGGGCTGACAAGTAATTTGTAAAAAAAAAAGAAGTTGAGGAAATTTCAGTGATAAACATTTCTTAAACAGGAACACGCACTTACAATTGTTTTGGGTGATGATAATCACCTAGAACAATTAATGGCCTGAAGGGCTTATTTGACCTCCCTCGCTTAACATTTCATAAGTAAATAGTTATTTCCCATCTACTTAAAAAAGACTCTAAGTGCCTTAAAAGAATGTTAATATTACTGTGTCATCAGCTTCTTCTCATGTTCAACACTCTTCTTTTTGCCTTTTTACCTGACCTTACCATTAGAAACTGCTTTTTTGGAACTTGGTCTGTGAAGAAGTCCTCTCAAGAGATGCAAGAGCATGTTGTCATTTCACGAGCTGAACCAGAACAGTTGACTGGCTCGCTAGATACTATCCAATGCCTTCTGTTCCAAGGGCTACCTGGACAGAGTCGTATGTGTGAGAGCGTATGTGATGTGTGCTGAAGAGTTTTTAGTTATGAATCACGTGAGCAAGGCGCAGAAGTATAAGACCTGTAGTAGATTAATGTGGTTTGTCAGAAAGGGTTGTCCGCCCGTATACCACAACATAAGACAGATATGTGATTGATAAATAGTGAGACAAATAGAAAATGATTGGCCCCATGGAAATTAATATTCTTTCCCTTTAGCCTACGAGTTCCTGGAAAGAATATAATATATGACATTAATTAAATGACTTACTTACATCTCTTCCTTTTGTCAAAATATTAGAGATAGAGCTAGGAAAAATACCTAAGTAATCAGATGGATTTCTGGTCTTGAAGATAATGGGCTTATCAGGAGTTTTGTTTTTTTAGCCTCATCCTTGTTTTTATATGATATCCTATATGATTGCAAGTCATTTTAGTCACTCTGTATGCACACTATTTTGCATAGATAAATTTTGCATTTATCTTTAATAAATGCAGGTAGTATAATTGTCCTACAGAAGGGATATCTGTGAAAGTCTACCCGTCAGAGACTGATGGGTTTTTTTTTCTAAATATACTAATTTTAATTTGGTTAAGGAATGCAAGTAGTGTTTAGTATGGCAAGGATTCTTTTCCTCTTTGAACTATTCATCATGCATCTTTGTCCAAAGAAACATCTATTCATTTTTTTTTTTTGGGGAGGACTGCTTAAGATTCCATAGCATAATCCAATTTTGTCATAGGACCACAGGGGAAAGCCAGGTGTGTAGCTCTTACTCATTGGAAAAGAATGAATTATACAGTTATGCTTGGGAGGGTACCTTGTGTGGTAAAAAGAAACCGTTCTAGTGCTGCTAAGGCTTAGTATGGAATTGTCAAGCTTTCTGAAATCGAAACCCATCAATATCTTAAAGAATAAATCAAATTTCATAGTTATCATTCTGTGTGTTTCCCCATCATAGGCACCTTTATATCTTTGCCATTTTCAGACTGTTATGTGTTTTATTTATGTTTTTCTCAGATACTATTCCTTTCTTTTCCTGAAAGGAATGTGTTTCAGTGGTACCTAATCTTAGGAAAGATTTTCTGGGTTTCAGAAGTAGGTGAAATGATTTAGAGGTAAATGAAGTTCTTTACAAAGGTTATGAATCTGTCAGAAGAACCTTACATTTTCCTCTTTTATAAAGAAGTGGCCTAAGATGACTGACGTCGTTATCAGTAGAAACTAATACTATTTTAACTTAGGCCTCACATGGCAAACTCAAAAGGAGAAGAAATAACTCTGACATAGTTTCATATGTGTAAAATCACTAATATCCTACATTGCTGTAAAATGGTAGACTGAAATCAGATCCCTCCGCGCTGGAGTACCCGGGGGGAAAAAAAAAAAAGGTTAATGTATCTCTTCATATTTCGTATTTTCCCTCAGAGGGATCACTGATTTATGTCTCTCTCTTCTACTTGCCTCTGACATTTATGCCTCTGCTGCAACGGGTGAATAGGCCCAAAAGTTATTAGGAGGGCAGAGATAAAGAAATGGAATTCGTGAGACGGGTCGTTTTGGAGTCAATTCTAGTCAACTAATAATACTAGGGGCTATCAGTTATAACCACTTTGAGCACCTCATGTAAAACCTGTGTGAGAGAAGACAAATCTGGTGCATCCAGTGGAGGAGGCTTTCAGCTGGGATCCATGTTGCCAGTATTCGCGCACGACAGAGTGCAAGTTCATGCTTATACACTTCAATCCTTTAGAGATACAGAAGTTGGGTGTCTAGTCAGACCACCCTCTGAAAGGCAGAAATACTCTCCTGAGGGTAGGTATTCGTTACAGCCTGTAGATTGGATACTTACTGTTCTTTGATGTCTCAGAGCACCGAGGCGCTATCATGATTATCTAGCGTAAAATACACAGCAAGCCAAGAAAGGTTTTTCTCATGCAATCTTTTTTGTGGAGAAGGGCTGACGAATCGTTTGTAGAAACTTGCGATACAGAGACTCTCTGAGAGAAGTTGGGCTTGCTAATCACAGAAAGTAACTAGCTATTGTTTGATGTTTCCATGAGAGAGCCTCCATTAACTGCAGTTGAACTTGGCTGAGTGTGAAATTAAAAAAGGAGACTCAGATTTCAAGACATTCCCTCAGGTGCTCCAAAGTATGCGAACTGGTACTGTGGGAGACCTCATAAAGCAGGTTAGTATACTTAAAGGAAAGAGCCCTTGACAGTATGAAAAGAAAACCTTTGTACTATCACTGAACCCACAAAGTTGGTTGAGATCAGTCACACTTTGTTAACTATTAAATGTCAAACTTTCATTAAATACTTCTTTCCATCAAAGACTGATTCCAGCTGCTTTTGATGAGCACCTGCAGTACCAGGACTTGGAAGTGTTCAAGCATGGGCAGAAAAATCCGTGAAAATCCATGTACTGTATACTAGGGCATCGCTTAGCTTTAAGAAAATAGATTTTAAACTTAAAGTTGTCAAGAGCTGTAAAGGCTTAGAGGCTCTGTCGCCTTCTGGTGACAACTGGCATTTAAGACAGGAATTATAGAAACTTAATTTCCTGCCTTGCTTTATGGCACTGCAGATATTTTAATCTTCCATGTTTGTTTCTCTACTTGTAAAATGAGGGAAGCACATAGATTCCCACAGCTATGTATTTGTACAGAATCTAAAACATTAGAAACTAATATGATTTACAAATGTTAATAACACTCACTTTATACAAAGTATATTATCCATGAGATTGGAGCATAAGAAGAGCTGGGTCCTTGGACCTCATTATTGCCTTTTAACACAATCTTGAAGTCTGCTCAGAATCTTCAGTTTGTAATTCACAGTTCTGCGGGAATAAAAGAAAATGCCATAAATTCAGGATTATGATTCCAGGATTTAGTGGAAGGTCTTAGTCAAGAATGTGCATATATATTTGCTTATTCTACTTTACTTCATGTGAAATACCTTAAAAGCTCTTTCTGATTTTGAGAATGTCCCTTGAGATATTTCTGGAATATTTATCACAATGTGTTTTGCAAATAACAATAGTTATACGGGCTTTTAATATTTTATGTTTTCTAGGGTTCGAGAGTTTAAAATTATTCTAAAATTTGATGTTTTAATATAGACTCAGAGGTGACTTTCAAGTAAATCAATATTACTCATTTCACTGTTTTGATATGTGAATATCATTCATTTGCATTTACAGTTCTTATGACGAGAATGTGTATTTTCAAATCCAGAAATTCTTTTAAAAGGGATATTCTTTCTAATAGAAACCTTTTGTGTCTTTGCCTGTAGCTACAGTTGACCTTCATGTAATCGTCGTTATAACCTCAAGATTTGAAAGGAAGCTTAAAAGGTGATAGTGTCTCAAGGCTTGCGCTGTAAAAATAAAATAAAATAAAATAAAATAAAATAAAATAAAATAAAATAAAATAAAATAAAATAAAATAAAATTGTAGAGCATATTTCATTTTGATAAACTCATCTGTAGAAGAGTCTTTGAATATTCACATGCTGGTAGATCTTTGCCTTTCAATTGTTACTGCACAAAATAGGCCAGCAAAATTATTATTTTGTAACATAATAATTTTTGTAATTGTAATGTAATAATAAGCCTTAAAATGTTAAATGAACATACGCACAAGATGCAATGGTGTAATGTGGAATTTTAAAGAAGTAGTAAGTTGGAGTCATGAGGAAGGATATTTTTACTAAGGCAGGCCATGATGCACTCACTGATACCTAAAAAGCTTCTGGATAAAACTGTATTCTGCAAGTAAATTTTATTTTACAAGTAAATATTTATCTTACAATTCACTCTAGTGCCAGTGCTGGTGATCTCTAGGAAAGAGATTTGTCTTTTAGCCAGCTAATTACCAGATGAGTGCCCAGAGCAAGCACCTGCCATCTACTTTATAAAAGTGTGCTACATACAAGAACATTCTTCATTTCAGGTCATTATTTGGATGACCATGAATTTTGAATCACAACTTTTTTGCATTTAAAAGCTCTCTTAGTTCTTTTCTGGTTGAAATTGCTAACTGTAACCCTTGCTTACCTGTCACTTGTTTCCTGTAATGGGAGGCCCTCGTCATTTTGACACTTCCACACCCCATTAAAACAGTCTAGTATACTGACATCACACTGCAAATTTTTCAGAATGCAGCTTCTGAATTTGAATGTCAGGTTATTTTGAAATGTATTATCTAGATAGGAGGATACTGAGTCACTGAGTTTAAGAGCAATGTAGAATAAAATTATGTAAAAGAGATTCAGCTCCTGGCTGGAGGAATTTACAGTTAAATATAATGAAACAAGTGAAAACAAGTGTAAATCAGCACAAAACTTTAACTATTTTGGAGGTGTTTTGGCCTGGTCTTGTTGGTTGTGGTGGTTGTTCTTTTTCTTCTGTTCATTCATACAATTGGTTATTTTCCTCAAAATGTGGATCACAACTAAAGTCATTTAATAAACCCAGTCCTTTAGTCTTCTGTCTAGCTTTTAATAACATTATGAATTTGTAGTCTCATTAAGGGAATCCTTAAAGACTATTTTGAGGGAGGAAAAAGAAGCAGGTGTGCAAGAACTTTTTTAGATAAGAACATCGTGGAAGAGAGCAGAAGAATATCCACCAAAAATACAAATGGAGCCTTATGGTAATAGAGAGAGGTTCAGGTGCAGCCACATTAGAAAGAGAGAATTCTTTCTTTTTTTTTTCCTACAACTTTATATAGGACTGTTAGAGTTTGAATTTAATGTTAACATAAGAGGAAGAAGAAGATTTTCCAGAGATGAGACTGTGTGAGGCAGACAGCAAGCTGTGGTGTGGAATGATATTTCACATTTGTATTCCTATTATCATCCCTACTTTTTGTTTATTATAAGATGCTTATGCCAGGTGATGCTGGAGGGAAATGGGGAGAAGAAAAGGAGGAGAGTGTAACAGTAGTCAAGGTGAGAGGTTCGGTCAAGGTGAGACGGTTTGGAAAGATTTTTTTTTTGCTATGTTGACAAAGTAACCAAATGGATCATGAAAGTGTTATAGGAAAAAAAAATTAAGATTTTGTTGACTTGTTATATAGGTCAGGATAGGCCTTATTTAAAAATGATTTCCATAAAGAATGATAAATAGGGGGAAAAAAAGTCAAATTGGGTGCAACCAAGTTTAAAGTCGCATGGCTTCCAATTATCAAATACCTTTTATGTTTGTATTTGATAGTGGTCAAGCAGCTAGAAGTATTGCTGACCTGACTTAATTGGGTCATGTGTAATGATCTAAATGTAAGTTATGGATTAAGTTGAGTGAACTTAAATGATGGAACTGGAGTGAGTTCAGCAGAAGGCCGCCAGGGAGGACGGGCTGGAGCACTTGGCCTTGTGGGCTGAGGCTTAAGGGACTAGGGCTCGTTCGGCCTGGAAAAGAGGTGGCCTTGGCAGATCTAATGGCAACACCAGTGCCTACAAGGAGGCTATCGAGACAGAGGTCTCTGTTAGGAGCAACAACTGACATTATTTGGAACAAGGGAAGTTCAGGCTGGATCTAAGAAGGAACTGTTTGTCCATGGGAACAGTGAAGCTGTGGAGCAATAGCCCAAGAGAGTCTGTGCAGTCTCCATCCTTAGAGGTTTTCAAGTCAATTAATATTAAATATTCATTTATCCTTCGTCCAGTTCTGTTTCTTCCCCTCCCTTATTTATGAAAGTATAAAAACATACACATCCCATAAGCACACACAAAAAGAAGAAACAACGTGAAATTCTCCTTGCCAAAGTGCCGGGCTGTTTTAATTCTTTTCCAGGGTTTCCCAGTTCCTTAAATGAATAATCAAATTCCCTGTGTATTCAGAACTCAGCAAGTTCCTAGGAGTGGCATGCAGTAGGAAGTATCTGTCTGATAAAAGCATGCTTGTAGACAGCATTTTTTTTCTTAACAGCGTTGCACCGTGCATGCATTGTAAAGGATGGTCGCATGGATGCTTCTTACGGGAATTACTGTGTAATTTTACTAGAAAAGATGTTTTATATGCTGTTTATTTTCTATTTGAAGAAACACATTCCAAATTTGCTGAAGGAGATGGATAGAATTTAGTAAATAATAAACCAAAAGAACTCTCTTAATACCTATAGAACCCAATATGCCTTTCAGAACTATTCAATAAAATTCCATTTACATATTTTTCTGATGTGTAATCTATGTGACCTTCAGTTACTGTTTGTTTTTTAAATCTGAAAAATGCCTCCAACGTGTAACAGCCTAGAGTTTGAAATAGCACAGTAGGGTATGTAATGCATATTTTAGCATGTTTTCTTTTAATTTGTCCCCCACGCTTGTGTATGATTATGTAAAGTCCGTATTTTTAGACCCAGTAGTACAAGTATGTAACATATACTTTGTTGGGCTAAAAGATTCAGAAGTCTAATTTATCCTGCACAGTTAAGTAGTTTTTCACAGCAGTTAGCAAACACTTCAAGCTCTAACAGTGCCCCTGAGCCATAGGGGAAATTTGCATGTAAGGAATGTTTTGAATCTGTTGAAACCTCAGCTCAGAGCTAAAGAGTTGGTATCATGCCTTTGTTGACTAACACGAAGTGAGATCTTACAAAAAGCTAGGCTGTGATCGACAGATGCCAAAGCTGAGGTTTTGATATGATTATATATTTCTTTCATGCACTGCAGTGTAAGCCTGAGACTGAAGCTTCAGAAAGATAGCAGTCAATGGGTCTGTGCGACAGTACCCAAAATATATTACTCTTGGCAGTTGTCAGGGCGGAATTATTCAAAAAATTAGCTGAAATGCATTTGATCGTACGCTGGATGCTTTAATAATTTATCTTATACCTTATTAGCAAAGACTTGTGTTTACTTTGCAACTGCCAAGACAAGATGTAAGGCTGCCTCCATGGAAATACAAGATGTTTAGCTCAAAGTGGCTGTTTTTGCATTTCAGTTTGGTAATTTACCCCCCAGTTTTGATTAATAGTACGTAAGTTTAAATCTCAGGGTACTTTTTCCTTTATCATGGTCCTTTTTAATGAGAGCAGTGCACTTTATTAATAACAAGTCTACCAAACCTTTCTGCGATATCATGGCTCAAAATAGTATAAATATGTATTTGCAGAAACTTCTTTAGAAACATATTTGGAGCAAATATTTTTCAGATTAAAAAAAAAAGAGAAATTTGAGATTTATTTTTAAATTCTGCTGAGCTGAAATGTTATGCTAATTTTCCCAGGTCTTGCAGGTACAAAAGTGTAATTTCTGAGAGCAGCTTAAGTAACTGTTGGATTCTGACTAGTGATTGTGTATGGTAAATATCACCAGGTAAGAGAATTTTATCTCAGAATATTACAGAAATGCTTGAGGATTTTATTGAAGAGAAAATATAATAGAAATATATTATCTTTAGGCACATATAAGACCTTTTCAGAACTAATACTTCCATAAATGGAGAGCACGAGGAATGGGTTGGTCTAATTGATTCTCTGCGAAGGAGGTCTTTGCCTCCATCCAGCTTATTTTATGGCAGAGTTGCTTTAAAAAAAACCCTTGTTTTTCTATGGAGAATTCTCTGTAAAGCAGGAAATGTAAAAGATGTTTTTAAAAGTTGTCTAGGATGGTTGTTCAAGGGGCAGTGTATGGAGGGCAGGAAGAGAAGCAGCTCCGGATGAAGCAGTGCAATGTTGCGAACTTTGAAGCTCACATGACAGCCCATAGAAGCAGCTATAATCTACATCTTGTCTACTTTCCAATGCAGAATTTTAGTTTTAGCTGCTCTAAGTCCTTCATCTCCCCATTTTGCGTGCATGCAATATATGCTACAGTATTTACTATATACTTTACTGATGTGTCTAAAAATCAGTTTCTTATAGAACAGGGTAACCTAGGGCTTTTTGCCCATATGCAAACATTTGTATTATGTTTTCCATTAGCACAGCTGGTACTGTGGAACTTTATGGGTCAGATGAAACTTTATGGATCAGATGAAAATATTCATTGATGGCCTTTCTTGGAACAAACTATACAACAGGCTTTTTTGAAGAGATTTTTGTTATCAAACAGAAATACAGTATTGTTTTAAGTGATAAACTGTGAAATACATCTTAAAAGAATCATTTTATCCTGCAAATAGTGATGTTTTTGTCACCAAACAAAATCTGGTAGGCATTCATAAAGAATTCATATTTGCAAGGTAATGGGAGCAGTGTTTCATATCAAAATCAGTGGATGCATCTATTGGAAAAATAACTTCTGGTTTAAAGGGTTTTACAACTTCTTATAGGATCTGAGAGCTTTGTGCAAACATTTCAGAAAATGTGTCTGTCAGTATAAACAAATGCATCAGAGTTCAAAATATATTATGGAAGGAAAACAAAAACATTATGTATTTGTCAGAGTTATATCTCCAACCCAGTTAATTTTCCACATTAGAGAATATTGGAAGAGAAAATCTTATCTACAGAAATAAATAAAAAATGGGCTTAGTGTTTTAGTATGATTGTCCAATATATGGGAAACATGACGATAAAATAAAGAAGAAAATGGTGTTTGCAACTTGGCAGGGGAGGCAGTAAGCCATATATGCATTGTAATATTAAGATTGCTGAATGAATGCTGACTGAGCTGATACATCCACCTTGTTCAGTTTAGCACCAAACAGAGGTACCTGAAGGTTGGCTGACCTAATTCAGATGCAGCACCACTGGGGGCAGCTCTGACCATGGGGAAATCCAATCACCACTAGAACCCTACAAGCTTTGCTGGAATTTCTCTTGTCATTCTGTCTTTTTAGGAACATTCAGTACTGCATAATGTGTGATGCAGTGCATACTGCAATGGCAATTTGAGAAAATGTTATCATACAAAATGAGAACAGATATTCACAATCGAGATAATACTAACAAAATAATGTTGTTGTATGTTAGAAAACTGGGGAAAAAAAAAGAAAACAGAAATGAAGGGCCAGTGAAAATACTGCCAAGGACTACTGCATAGGGACATAAAGGAATGCATGAGAACACTAACATGTTTAACTGTTTGTATAGAAATTAATTATCTTTCTGAACTTTACACGCATTGTGACAGGTGTTTGGTTGATTTTGCTGGTTATCCACAGTTTTGCAGGGACAGGCATGTAGAAACTCAGGCCAAGAACAGGACTGTGTAGGAGAAAGTGACAAGGCCCCTCATAGGGTACTGGCCCTTTTCTCTGTTTTCTAATGAGTAACAACCAATCTATCTCGTACAACTAAATACTCAGGACTTCCCAGTTTTGCTGATTACTCAACTGTGCATTTAATAAGCAGCGTAGTCAGCCAAATTTTAAAAGTCATGAATCAGTGAAAATTAAATATCAGAAGAAATCGATCTTAGGTGGTGTCGAAATCTTTAGAGCCTTATCCGTTCTTTTAAATCATCTTAGCCTTTAGCATTAACATACACCAGAGGAATGTAAAAATTGCTCATGACCATAAATTATGATGTGCCTTAGCTTGGTAGTTTTGTGAAACCTGCGAATGAAAGAATGACTTTATAAATTTCAAAAAAATAATATATGCGGATGAATTTTCATGTGGAGTTCATACATAGAAAATCCTTAATAGTCGATGCCTGTGTTTCCCTTTTTTTTCTGCATTTAAAGAACAACCAGCTTTGATATTCGTGGAAAAAAATAATTGTGGACATTTACTAATATTTCAGATGCCTTAGGAATGGGTTGTAACTAATTATTTAACATGAACCAATTTGTCTCTGTCTTTGGTGAGGCTCTGCACAATGTCGGCTGGTATCCTTTTCTTGTCATGCCTTTCACTGCAGAGAACTACCCCAATTTGCCTTCCTGTTTAATTTTCATTTCTTGGGCCAGTTGGAATCTTTTAGGTGCAGTGCATGTAAGAAGTCGTCCTCCTTTCATACGTCATATTCCTCTCCACCTGTATAATTTGTAATCTAAATCAACAATACTTCAGATGTTAGAGCAGCACTTATGTCAGGCTGTCATTTGCCCCTTTTGATGCTTACTTACCTAATCAGTAGTAATCATTATTTTCCTTCTGCAATTACTATAATGGAACTGATTCCTGAAATGGAAAATGGAAGACAGCTACAGACAGTTTGGAGTGCGCTGTCACGCTTTCGCAAGGGCAGGCACATTTCACAGAACATTTATATTTCTCGGAATTTGCCCAGAAATGCATTTGGGGAGGAGTAAAGCAGGCATCTGGTCTATATTTTCACCGGGCCATGTTTCTGCTGTGTGGAAATACAAGATTTTTCCCAAACAGGTCCTTCTTGGGTGGCCTGCTTTGCCCTGCTTGTTTTTTTCAAAGCATGAAAAGAAAAAATAAAAATAATGGATCCATCAGAATCCTTTTTTTACATGAAAGATTTCAAGCCAATTGAAAACCCAGTTGTGATCATTTGAATTCCTAAGGAAATACTGAAATAGAGGGAAGAAAAAAAAAAAAAAAAGGATTGAAATACTGAATCTTATGATGCCAGATCATGAAATCATTGTACTTTCTTTACCAATTATGCTTCTCGTGAATGTCGAGTATGGTTTACCTAAATGTTCTTAAACATCTCCAGTGGTAGTGCCCAGGGAAGGTTGCAGGAGAAAGCTTTCTGCCTCTTTCTGCGTGGATTTTAGGCTGGACCAGGGGCTCAGCACCCGTACCCGCAGATTTCAGTATCTGCAGCTCCTCGCGCTCTGGGGGACCTTGGTGCTCGCAGCCGGGTTGAGTGCGGTAACAGCAGGCGCAGCAGGGAGCTCGGGTTCAATACCCTGACAAGAAGGGGAGCGTTTCAGCACAGCTGCCCCCAGGGGGTCAGGGGAAAGCCCCATGGGAGGATCTCCAAGCACCGCTGAGCTGGCACAGCTGGAGTCGATGATCGACTGTGGAAGAGCCCTGCTGTGCAAGGGATGGTTCTTCTGTGGCCCCCTTCATCACTAGCTAGACATTTCTTTTGAAGAAGGAGGAGGGAGAGTAGGGAGACAGCAGCAAAGCAGACATACAAATAAATAATCCTGAAGCACCTCTCTGATGGCATTGAGGTTTGGGGGTTTGTTTCTGTTCCTAGCAGCTTCACTGATTCGGCAGTTCATTTCAATAGGAAGATTGACTCTGTATGGCGTCGCTGGGAATTTTGTATGAAAATCAGATGATGCACTGTAGGCTGGTTTACTTTTTGCCTTACAAGAGGCATTGCCTTACAAGAGGCATACAAAGAGATATTGTTTTGAACCAGAATACTAAGGGGCGGTTACATTTGTATTTGGTAGGTGCAAGCAGAAGTACACGGCGCAGTTTCGGTCTCAATGTCTGCATTTCTTCACAGGAGCGCAGACAAGCCCCGCAGAACGGCTCACCCCGAGGAGCACCCCCTTCTGCCGAGATCCCGGGGAGAACACCCGGCTCCTCCAGGATGCCTTGGCAGCTCCCGTGGCCACAAGAAGGGCTGAAGATACTGTCCATCAGCCTGGCTTTTCTGGCTGTCCTTGTTACGTTTTACTATGGGCGGGTGTAAACAGAACTGTGAACTGGAAGAAGTTTTCTTGTGAAAACAGTTAAATTGCTGTTTAAAGTCTTCAGAGGAAACACTTTTACCAACAACTTTCTTGTTTATATATAAAAAAAGAAAAATTATATAAATTTGACTATAATTTGTATTCATCCTATGCCTTTCTGGTCATTCATAGCTTTAGGGATACCTCTCTGCCAATTTTGAAAACTTTGTTTGGTCTATCAAAAAAATAAAAAGTTAGCCACATCTTTGCTCTTGCTTCTTTTTCTAAAATGGTGCAGTGTTTGTATTATTTATTCTTTTCATATCTGCTGTTGCAGGTAAAAATCCATATAAGAAAGTCATAAAGTTATTAAGGAATCTTTTCATCAAGTAATATTTTATTGGCAGAAAATGTAAAGCTTCCTTAAAGATTTTGCTTAATACAGTGTGATGGTTTGATATGTGTCTTTTTATGTTACAGTTCGATATTAAATACAAGGACTGGGCCATTAAAGTCTGTCATTTGTTGCTATTGATTTTTCTGTCATGTCTGAAAGAATTTTTGGCCTGCTGTCTTGTCTCTGTCAACATTAGAATGAGTTGTTAGCCTCAATTAATGCTGCAAAAATAATTTTTACATAAAAATAATTTGAAAGGTATTGGTTTTTATCACCATATGGGAAGATTGAAGTCTGCTGGTGGAATTCTGCTGAAAGGTGGATTTAGTACCTGTGCTCTTTGGACTTGGCTTAATGGCTAGAGAGCCAAATATGAATTTTGTTGTAGTTGTGCATTGGATCAGACCGTGTATAAGAGAATACTGCTCTGTTAGTTGGAAAGTTACATTTTACTCACTGTATTTCGATTTACCTTCTGCAGCCACTTCTGTCATGGCAGGATCTCCACACATGTTGAGATTGTGCTGGTCCGTCAGGGGCTGGAGTCCATGCCGAGTTGTACTGCAGCTGCCCCATGACATTGTTCACCTGCTCATTCCCTGTCCCCTTTCTGAATCTGTATCCAATCTTCCACTTGAAAAGTCAATTTAAAATCTTAAGGGCAGGGAGTGTCTTTTTTTACTGCATTTTAGTACAGTTTTTGTGTAGTACCCATCACAGGGTCATCTGAGCTCCCTACACGGCTCTACAGGCAAGTATTCTCTTGGGAAGGATTCTTTGTACGTAACAAGGTGAGAATTTTTAATAGTTACAGACAATTAATTGGGAAAGTTCCACCATGATGCTTGCAATACAGGCTGTAGATTATAAAAACAAACGTAAACTACCTCAGGAAATTGTGTGTGGCATGACCTTATTATATTTCTTATTTCAACCACTGAAGGTTATGAAAACTCAAAATGCATGAGATTTTTTAAAGACCTTGTGCTCTTGATTTGCTTTTGTTTCTTTTCAGGCTTTTCAGTAGAACTAGGAATATGTAAAAAACTGTAACTTAGATTTTTAACAGATTGGAAATTCTCAAAAAAAAACAAAAAAAAAAAGTGTTTTTGATTCCACAAGCTGAAGTTTTCAGGAAAGCACCACATATTCCTCAGGAAAATTGTGAGCTGACAAAATTATTAAATCTCAGCCAAATTTTTACATTTGATGGGAATAAACTATGCAAATATGTTCCATGCCTCTAGCAGTCTTGCTATCAGCCTCTCTATGTTATCTCATTGTAAAAATTACAGACTCGTTGCATCAGCTGTTACAGAGATTTATGAGGCTGGTGATTTAGATTCTATGCATTGTTGGCTTTAATGGGACCAACTTATTTTCCCAGAAATAATGCAATATATAGAAAGAAGGCAAAGATTCATCTGTAGATGAATCATATGCTGTTTATTCTTAAACTGAGCTTTGTATTGGTATGTAGAAAGTGTTTGATATTAAGTATTTTATCATCTTCCTTTACTTTCTGAGAAGACTTTTTAACTTTTTGTATCATACAGAAATAGAGCATTCATTTTTTTCCATTTATCTACAGCCAAAGTTTTAAAAACTGATGGAATTAATCCTGGTCAAGCAGCTCACCTGGACTTTCAGGGAAAACATCAACCGTGTGCTGCTCGAGGATACTGTTGAGGACCACTGGGAAGCTTCGGGGAGCAAAGAATGAAGTAGCTCTATGTACTGTAGGGAGCAGGGTGATTTGCACACATTTGATATGTGATTTTTTTTTTGCTCCCTTTTGGCTCTGCAAATGTGCCAGGTGGTGTTTTTAATTTTTACAGCAGTGTTGTGTTTGAGACTTACCACCACAAAGTGCGGTATCTCTGCAGGCCATCAGACTGGGAGACAAGTCGTCTGCAAGAGGACACTGAAGAAGAATGTGTCTAGCTAATAAGCAACCTGTATCAATGCCTTCTTTGAAAAAAAAAATAGAACAGAGGAGAACCTAATTTCCTTGTGATACCAAGGAAATCTCAATTACTTTTCTTACTATCTGTGGTAGCTCTGAGGCCTCTTTCACTGCTTTGAGTTGAGGAATCTTACAAACTGCAACACTTGAATACTGAAGACATCATGAACAACATTAAGCATACATTTTTTGTCCTGTGTATACATGGTTTTAGACAGTGGAAGAGTTTGTTATTTAATCTTTTTGTTAATGGTATTAATAGTCTCCTTGTTTAGAAAAAAATATAAATTAAAAATTGTCTGTGTATGTCAGGCATATTCTGTAAAACCAGAAAGGAGGAGAAAGTACCTTTTGAGGAGGGTTCGTCCACCTCTGTCACATCGTTGCCCGCACATTTCTGAACATCTGACAGCTTCTGTTAATTTAGTTTCACTCCCCGGTTCAGCTTCCCGTATGGAAAGCTGGAGTGATTTTTGAATAACAGCGAGTAATATCTGAAGTGGCAGCAACTGGCAACTCTGACACTGAGCTTGGCTGTGGCCTTTACCCAGGATCCTTCCGCTCTCCTTGAGAAGCAATTACAATTTCACAGGTTGGAATTAAAATTCCCCGCGGTATGCAATAGAGTAACTGAAACTGTCAAAGTGATTTCAAGCTGCTAATCTCTCGCTGCTCGCAGTGAAAATAGAGCCTCTCATACCCATGCACAGGTCTGACAACTTAAAAACTCCAGACTTCCAGTACATTTAAATACATATGGGGAGTGACTTGATCTGATCACACAGAGGATATCTATAAAGATGTTATGTCTATGAACATTTGTTAATAACAAGCCTGTCTTTGTTAACTTCATGATGTGTGTAACTTCAGGGGCTAAGACAAAGATAAAAGAAGTCTCATGCTGGAGTTTGGAGAATTTGGAGGGATGAGCAGCCATGTGCCTGCTTGGGTGAGCTTCCTGTAAAATCTTTGTTTAAGTAGTCTTGAGCATACAATATTTTATTGCAGAAAAAAAAATGATTTGCAAGTTTATTGAATCTTATTTTCAATTATTATTTATGTCCAAGTTTTATTATGAGTGCACTTTGTTTCACTGTATAGGTAAGAACGAAGCATATTTAGAAATCTTGGAACTGAAAGAAATGCCAATAGGAAAGCTGCAAAGCAGATTCAGACTAGGAGACAGAGCCCACAGAGAGAGAGCCCAAAAGATCAGCTGCAAAACACTATTCAACTTGTTCAGAGACAGGGTTTGCCCACTAGATAATTAAAATTAGAATAATTGTTGGAAAGTGTGTTTGTACAAATATCCCTTAGTGTCTTTTTTTAGTTACGTATTTCCTTTATGCAGGCTCATACTTAACACTGAAATGAATCCTTTTTTCTTAAAACTAAATGAAGATGTTTTGCTAACTGGTGGAATAGAATTATAAATAATTCCATAAATTAAAATAATTCTATTTTAATTTTAGAGAAGACTAATAGAAAATAAATATATACATATCGTCATGTTCTTCCATTGCAATGTCTGTCACTTAGCTCCCACCTGGGAAACTGGTTTGGATCATTAATGGGGTTGATCTCATAGCACTGTGTTGCAACAAGCTGGATGTTTGAAAAGTCATGAGAGTGCCTGTGTTCAGTCAAAAACTGTATCAAACTGATGGCAGAAAAGATCCTCAAATCTCTTTATTTCTCTTTCCTGAACCTCTCTCTTGTGCCTTTTTGCTATGTGCACATTGAAATCTGTCTATTCTCTCCCTCAGATGCTTTTCTCTTTCCCAACTCCTCATTCAGATTCTCCCAAGATCTCCTTTATCAATGTCCGGAGTGATAGGAACAGTTCTGTAGCATGTTTAGATGAGCTCCATGTGATCCAAGGAAGGTAAGAAGCTGGAAGGTAAGGGTATGTGGTCTAGTGATTAAGGTGTTTAGGTGATCAAAGTGCGTGAGATACTTCTGTGCAGCAGCATAAGAGCTGTAGTAGCACCTATAACAGATCGTTAAGGTCTGTCTTATGCATCCTCCTCTTTCTTCACCAGCAATCATTAATCACTCCCCCTGTTTTATAGCTCCGAATAAACTCCACTTTATATAATACCACTTGAAGAATCTGGAGTGATTAAGTTGCATGCACCAGGACAGACTGAAGAGCGGCAATAATGCAGACTGAATTGTGCAGGTAGAGACAATCCCTCCTATGGTCTGGGATGTTTTGCTGAATGCTGGTTGTAGGCAACGGAATAAGATACAGGTGAGCAGAGTGGGATTCAGGCTGGTGCCTACAACTCGCGTGCTCCAAACGTTCCCTCCGTCGCTGGCTGTGAGAACAGGCTGGTTGCACTCAGCTGAGCATAAAATATCGTGTCTACTCCCTTCCTGGGTGGCGGTGGTGGGACCGATGCACAAATGTTAGTTGGCCATGAGCTACGCGTTAGAGGAGAAGCTTAGGGGGGATAGGGTGCTCAGAGGAAGAGCCCGTGAATTTTTGGCACATGATGTGAATGGAGGACTGAGGGAAATGCATGTGATGAAATCCTGACATCGTGGGAAATTTGACTTTGTGTAGTCAGGATCTCATTATGGTAAAATCTAAAGAATAAATCTGTTTTATGGCGCTTCGAATACTTTGCTGCACTGCCATCCTTTCCAGCTCCTCATAACTCTGGGTGTTACTGTGGTACATTAGACCAGTTTATTGCACCATGCTAGCTCCTTCACACCAATATCCCCAAGGGGAAATGAGAACAGTCCAGGCCATCTGCACTGTGCCTGTGACCCAGGCACATGCAGGGTTGTATGAAGTTACAGATAATTATTGCCTGTCACCCTGTTTGGTCAAATCATTATATCTGTTATGGCAGGATAGGAAGGCAAAATGACTAAACTGTGACCAGTCAAGAAATTTCCTTGATTTAGTGATATTCAGTAAATAATATGTACTATTTAATGACTTGGGCTATTTTTTATTCTGAGCACCTCCGTTCCCTTTCCTCCCTGCAAGCCAGCCTTCTCTCTTAACCTTTCTTGCAGTACAAGCTGCTTTGCCAAAGCTATCAGCACCTCATTTGATTTTATGGACAATGCTGTGTCTTCAAAATGCATGTTAGTCTGAGCAAGGTGTCTACCTCCCTGATCCTGGGAATGCTGCTTCTCCCATGGAGCTGATTTGCCAGAGGTGACAGTGCTTGGAAGCTCTTGTGTTGCAGTCTCTGCCCTAACTGTGTGGTGTCTGGTTGCCATAACTTGGGGGTTATATCAGAAACCTCTGTTTGCTGATAAGCAGTTTTTAAAGGCCTCTCCTGTTGTACTGTGTTCTTTTTAGTACTGCAAACTCCAGAATTAAGTAATCCAAAGCAAGAGATAAAACACATCATTGATGTCAGTCAATCATATTAAATTTGATATCCGCTAGTGGCTTTATTAGCCATAAAAGTCAACATCTAGCAATCATTAACTACAAGATCTCTATAGAAGAGATTATAAAGGGCCATGCATGACATGGTCTGCAGAGTATTAGTACAAGACAGCAGAAGGAAACAAGTGAGCAAGTTACCAAGTCAACCACGCAGACAAGCAGTAACAGAGAGGAGGATGACCTTTCTCAAGGGTCAGCTTAATCTCCAAGTATTACCGTAATAGTAGGGAAATAAAAAAAGAGAGATAGCAGCTTGGTTATGCTGCAGCAGCCTTAATTTGCTTCTATCCTGTGTGGATTATTCTGTAGGCAGAGAGGGCAATCTGAGTGATAGTCTCCAGGAGAAAGACAACACAGAACCTAGCAGTGGTTAGCAGCTTTAGCTCAGTGAGAAATAAATTACTTGGTACAAGGTTGAGCCTCCTGCGGGTTCCCTCTCTTCTCCTCATTCAGCTCTAAAAGGACAGACTTCCTAGCCTTTTTTTTTTCCTCTGTATACATATGCTTGTGTTCCTGAAAACTTTCTACTTTATGTCTCTGAAATAATACTAAACAAAATCATCTGTTTTTTTAAGTCAATTTTTCCTGGATTTTGTTGCATGCCCTTTGAACCTGGATCAAAGAACATTCTACTCCCGGTGGGAGAGGGTAGATTTTTATGTTGCTTAAAACTTAAGTCAGAAGTGATAAGTGGGCCTTATCAAGAAAATCAAGCCTAGCCATCAGTCAGCTTGCTATATTTACTATCTGTATCTACAGATTGAGGGGGCTGCGTACTGAAAATTATTGAAGCTAACTAATCTAAATCCATTGAGAACATTTCCAGTTACCATCAGTTTATAGGGGCACATTAAAATCAGCCACACAGATGTTTACATAGCCTGCCCCAGTGTAAATCTGCAGGGCAAGACCAGAATGAGTGTAGAATTACCACTGCAGCAGTATTATGAGTTGCTTTCACCATCAAGGAACTGCTAGACAAGAAAAAAAAAGAAAAAATAAGCACCAAAAAGAGGAGTTCTTAAACTTTGCTATTAAGCAGGTTTCTTGTGCCTTTATACAAATATTTATGAAAAAAAAAATAGTATTTTTTTCTCAGTTTGCTAATATTTGCTCTAGAATAGCTATTAGTTTTATTCCAATGCAAACTGTCTACTGGTTTAAATCAAGAAGCAAAATCATGATCAAGCACAGCAATATAACATAGTTTTGTTTCATTACAGAAGAGTGGAAGAGGTCCTCTCCTTCCCTGCTAATAGCAGCAGCAGTCCGGAGCTCCGGCAGTGAATGAGCCTTAACCCAGGCACGCCAGATCACAGCAGAATTTCCATGGCCAGGCTCTTGTCAGCCACGTTCCTTTCCATATTTTGGAAAGATGTTTACTTTTGTATTCCATGGAAGCGTGGCATGCTAGGCTCTTCTGGAAGGAGGTTGGAAGCTACGGTGAGTGCTTTCTGTAGAAATCCACGATTACCTTCACAGCGTTCGGAATTGCAGCAGGGAGAGCCATCTACTTCAGTCTTTCACATCAGAGCCGTTGTCCTAAGCGGGTTCAGGACGATATTTCCCGTTCTTGTTGCATGCACTGTTGTGAAAATTGAGTCATCAGCATATAAATACTTTCTTGGCCTCAGTATGTTTGATTTTTCTGTGTTGATTAGCTGCCCATTTCATTTCTCTTTCCACACTTATTGACTCATCTAACTAAGAATAATTGAATTGGGTAGCTGCCAGTCATATTTCATATTTGTGCAAATGTAGGAAAGCTCAGGCTACTCATAAATACTATCTCATCTGTCAGGCAGTCCATAAGACTTTGAAATTTTAATGATTCACGTTCATAGCAGTAGCTCAAGCAAAAGGCCTGGAATAGTTAGAGCCCAGTCATAGGATGCAGTCTAGTCCCTTGTACTGTCTTTTTCTGTGGTTCTGCACAACTGGCATTCACTAACGGTGTACTTAGGAGCAAGGAGAGTAGGAGCTGAAAGTCTCCTTCTTTGGGAGAAAGTTTCTGTGGAGGCAACATGTTTTTCTCTGTTGTCTTGAAATCTTCAACAGTCTGGTCCAAACTCAATTGACAGGTAGCATTGACAAGGTCTCTGAGCTTAAAAAAAAATGACAGTGTACTGATTGAACTGAATTTCCAATTGTTGAAATTCAGTTATCTAGACATGCTAGTCATGCTTCAGGCAGTAAAAGCAAGCTGGTGTGATGGCGAAAGACAAGCACAACACTTTCCTCCTCCTTTCTTGGGCACTTCAGAGTTGGATGGTAAGTTAAAAAAAATGTCCTTGTGGAGAAGAAATGTTATAGATGGCTCTTTAAATACTTTGTATTTGTCAATATGAGAAAAGCTTTAAAGAACACAAAGACCCAAGGAAAGGGAGAATTTTAAATTAACAACCTTGTTCTGTCCTCCAACATAGTCTTAAAGTAAGCTACATTTTAAGAAAATGAAAACACCAATTATATTGTCTTCTGCTCACTTCTTTTTAACAATTCTTTTTCTTCTCTCCCTTCTCCTTTCCCCTCAATTCTTGGCAGATGAAATGGGTTTCAAAATACAATAGCTGCCTCTCATCTGGTCCTTTTATTAAAACACTTTTTTGGCCACAATAGCTTCTATAGGCTGAGGCTAATTTCCCAGAAACTAGAATCAACATGGCACCCTCCAGTTACAGCAGCCCCAGCTGATTTCAGCTGGGGCTGCTGCCTTTGCTGCTGCTCCCTCCTTCTATCCTCAGCTCTTGCTTTCACCTGTGTGATTGCCGGCAGAGGCTGTTCAGGGACCTCACCTGGTTGAATGCAAGGTTTGGGGGGTTTTTTTGATGGGATTTGTGTGGAGCTGAATCAGGTTGCTGAACTGCCTCACTATGCTGCACTATGAGCATTACGGCAAGGAAAGGGCAAGTGGACATTGGCTTAATCTACCAGAGAACCAACTTGGCAAAAGACAAGGACAGCATGAGCCTTAGCAGCTGAACGGCCTCTCCATGGTAGGACTCTGGAAACGTCCTTCCCTGCCCCTTTGCTCCAGTTAGAGGGCTGCAGCAGCATGCTGTGGCTGTAGGGAGTCCAATGTATGACTGAAAACAGCGCTGTTGTGCAAGCGCTCTGGAGCGGAGCCATGAAGCTGTTGTGGGAAGACCTCAGCGCAGCTTCTGGTGTAAAGCACGTTCGGGATCTGCCGAGCTGTGGGTCACCCCCACCGTGCAACCGGCACCAGGGAGTTTCACAGTGCTCCAGTGGTCTGTCCTCATCAGCTCGGGGCGAGTAGATCTGAAAGGACACCTAGAGCTGCCCTCACCCTGTCTCTCCATTTGCCTAGATGTCCTCTGCTGTGATTCTCTAGAGGTACAGTACGTAATAAGACTTTTTTTTCTTTTCTTTTTTTTTTTTTTTTTTCAAAAGCAGGCTTGAAGCAGAACTTGCTGTTGCCTCCCAGGAAGTCCTGTTTATGTGGGTAGAGCAGACTTCATAGCTCAGGACTCCAAATCTGTCTCTTTTGTTAGCTGCAGAATCCACTTGAAAAAACAACTGGCATGTGAGTGGGCGGTTTGGGTTGGTTGTGGTTTGGGGGGATTCTTTTCTTTTGTTGCGTTACTTTCCTTATGCACATGCTACTGCATTTCTATTTGTTAAGGAAGTACAAAGGAGGAAAAAGTAAGTTCTGCGTCATTTCAGTTTGCCTTTGTGCTTAGATCTGGTCAGAGCCAGCTAAGTTCTGGGCACTCAGCAATGTCAGCAAACATAAAGCAGATATCTAGAAAAGGACTTGGAACTTTAAAGTCGCATTAAGACTCTGTTATAAACTCCTGCTTTGAAGACTTGCAGTGTGACACATGCAGAAAATGTTAACTTCCATGAAAGGCCCTCGAGAAATTTGTTACCAAAAACTCAGTGGGAAATTTCAAGGGATGCATTCCAAAAGTTTCTATCGTGTGTTTGATGAAAACATCTTTTTTTTTTAAAAAAAGGGAGGAGGAGGGGGTAAAGGAGGAAATGCTGTACTTGATATTAAACGCAAATTAGGGTTCTGGGATCAATTTAGGAAAACAATGACATTTAGTGAGAGCTTAACAGAAATGTATGACAATAGAAATCGTCTTAGCTAGGCTGCCTGTGCACTGTTCCCAGAGTACTGCAGAAAGCAAGTGATTATACATTTATCTGTGAATTATTAGATAAAAGCAGTTTATCAATATTATTCTTGACCATGTATTCTGGACATCCTGCTATATTACAAATGCTCTGTTTCCCAAAGTATTACCCTGAAATAGTTTCTTATTATTTTAGAATGCGCCTGTGTGAGTATATACATTTCCTGGCTATGTATTACGGTGGGTTGGTGTCTTCGTCCTCTAGCCGGTGACTTGAGAAGGCTGGCATGGGTTTAGGAGAATGGAAATAAGGTTTTAGGAACAAGACGGTGTCTTGTTCCAAGGCCCTGCAGTTCAGGCCGTTTGATTTCTTGCAGCAGCCGTTCAGGGACGGAGGCAGCTGCCTCCCCTGCTCCCCGCTCGCGAGACAAGTGGGGCCGTTGTTCCCTGGGGTGTAAATACCACGAGCCCTGGGCGGCCCG
This sequence comes from Tinamus guttatus, assembly GCF_059628265.1. Taxonomy (NCBI): domain Eukaryota; kingdom Metazoa; phylum Chordata; class Aves; order Tinamiformes; family Tinamidae; genus Tinamus; species Tinamus guttatus. Next base: position 1,558,981 of record NW_028289031.1, read on the forward strand.
GGTTGCACGCGGTGAGGTGGTTGCTGAAAGAGCTGCCGTCAGATAAGTGCAGGTGATTTTGAAGATAAGGAGCCTGTAATGATAGGACTTGTGTGCGCTCTGACCGTGTTTCAGTGGTGAAGTAAGAACACCGGGCACTGATCTCCTATAAACTTACTCACTAAATACACTGAAGGGTCAGGTTTCTTCCACTAGGCTTTGTGCCAGGCGAGGTGCTGTGTTTTCCTCCATGGCCAACCTAAAAGCCTAACAACACTTTCTATCCTTTGCTTTAGCAAATTGTACCGAAAAGCAATTATGTAAGGCCGCCTGATGCAATCCACGTGTGTTGTAAGCGATCCAGTAGCGCCCGAGTGTGGGAGTAGGGAGCGTGGAAGCGCCGCCAGCGGAGGCTCCGCTTCGGAGCCGGCAGGCAGATGTGCGTGGAGGCACCTGGAGTCTCTGGGAGGTCAGCGTTTGTATTTGCAGATGTGGCAGCAGAAACAGAAAATCATAGAAGTTTAACACAGTCCAATATAAATCCGAATGATTTGCTCCTTATATCCCAAAGAGGAAGACTTCCAGTGGGATCTAGAAGAGTTCAGGAGTTTAGGGGATGGGAGGTTACTCATTGGAAGGCAGGAACTGTTGGCAGAGTTTGTTACGGAGCTGGCAAGCTCTCAAATCCATCTTGCAGGGCTCTGGATGAGGCTGTGCAGAGTTTAAACATTGCCCAGGCCTGGGGCAATCGCTCCCAGTTTTGGTAGCAATATTGTGGAGTTGGGCCGTGAGACTGCGTAAGACAGGGTGGACAGAGCATGTGCTCAGAGCCTGTGCACGGGGTTGTGTGGCACTGGGCTCTGACGCTTCACAGGGAACTTCACAGCTCTGCAAAAGCTTGGGAGAAGCTGAGCCTAACGGGAGCGTGAAGGCAAGCTGTGGAGTGCATACAGATTTGTGTTTTTCCAGTGCTATAAAAATGCCAATTTCTCTTCTGAAAACAAGAGTTGCTTTTGGTGTAAGGGCTAGTACAGTAGGCTGGGCAGATGTTACAGGAAAGCAGAGCAGTGCCAGTGCACTGGTGGTCTTTGCTTTGGCTGCCATTGATGGTGTTAACTTACTTTGTTTCAATTGCTGTCAAATTTTTTAAAAGGACTTTTGGGGGAGGTTGGTGGTTGGTTGTTTTTTTTGTTGTTGTTGTCTTCTTTCTCTTTTTTAAGGCTTTGGAGATAGGGGGAGAACAATTATGTAAGAGAATGATTTTCATTCCACTAATGTTGATTCACTTGGCTCATAAGAGCTGCTTGTTGCGTTGTTTACTAGGAAAGAATGAATATCAACACATAAATAATCAGCTGAAAACTAGATTTCCAGAAGGAGGAATTTTCCTACTCAGTTTACTGTTAATTCAAAGCAGTATCTTTTTAAACTGGGGTAGCCTTATGATGGTCACATTACTTTCCCGCAGGAGTAAACACAGACAGAAGTGTCTGCTTAGTTTCCAAACTAGAGAGCAGTTGTGGCCTTAGGTAGTCAACTTTCTATGGAGAGAGTTAAAAAAAGAAAAAAGCCTCCCATAGCGCATACAGCTGTAGATACCAAATGTATCCATGTACCTGGGGACTTCCATGCTAACTTTTGAGAAATGTTAGGAACTCTTCTTTAAAAAGACATGGAAAAGCAATTTACTGAACAAGCTTCTTGAAAGTGCTTTTTCAGGCTGTCTTTCACCTGGCTAAAGTACTCAGACCTGGAATGCTTTAGATTGAAGAATCTAACCATATCATATAATCTCTGATGTCGTTTTCCCCTTCCTTTCACTCTTACGAAGACATGCAACCTCAGTACAACAGGGTCAACCCTCTCTTCTGATCCCACTGCGCTGCGACACTCGGGCCTCCTTTTGGAAAATCCTCTCGGGCTAATATATTGCAATGCCACTTTTCAGGGTTTGCAAACCCTAATGTATTTAGCTTGTTAGCAGCATCCCGCAGAACCAGAGGTCACAACCGGGGGCAGCTCCTGCCCTTCAGAGCTCACGGGATTTTGCAACACCCGCCCGCGGTATGAGGTTGGTGTGAGGCAAAGGCCGCGCTTCCAGCCTGACCTGGTTCCACACGTCATCTGCGCCGGTTTCAGCAATGATGTGGCTTGTTTTTAAAGTTTATAATGGCAACTGTGTTACTTTTCTATGCATAAGTCATCAGATGCTTTTATCAGGCACTTCAGCTGCTCCAGATTACAGGCATATTTAACGAGTGTGTACGTTTATATTTTATATCGGTTATTTCTATATGATAGTTTCTTAACACTGAAAATAGATGAGGAAGAAGCAAGCTCGTTTTCCTCAGCCTGCTTGACGTGGGAAGATCGAGCTCAGAGTTCATGCCGTTGTAAAAGGCTGCTGTAACCTGGAGAGGAGCTGCTGAGCTTTCCAAGGTTGGAAGCTGTCTGCAACAGAAGATTTCCCTCCGCTTGCAGGTCCAGAGTCTGGTAGAATGGGATGCTGATTCCTGTCAAGAGACTCTGGATGCTACGCAGTAACACTTTTCAGTAAATACAAGTAACTGCTCATCATGGTGACTTCCAGGCCTTTACAGTAGTAATACCCAAATTCTCCCCTTCAGACATTGAACTTCTGTGCCTATAATGAGGCAGGAGGTGCGAGAATGAAGTAACATAAAGAAATTGGAGATACAAACTGCAAAGGAGGCAAGGTTTAAAGCCAGCTCCAACCAACTAAATGCTTTAAATGCACTTAGGGAGTTTGGGGATGAGGTGGAGTTGCTGGATATATGCGATACTGAATTGAATTGCTAGGTTTTGAAGCGTTACCAACTTTACAGGTTACCAGTTTTACAGTTAAGGGCTGTTTCCTACTAGGACTGAGCTAAATACAAACACAACTTTAATTCAGTGATAAGGGTTGCATGTGATTATTAAAAAAAAATGGAGATCCTGCTCAGTTGTTTTGCATATTGGGAAAATATTAGTCCTATCTTCTGTTCTGGTAGTTGTTATTGGCCAGATTCACTTGTTCAGCTGTTTTTTGGATGTAGCTCAGGACAAGCTTCCTTGGGGATGGCTGAGCTGAGCAGAGGTGGAGCGTTGCCTGCAACACCAGTAAACCAATTGTTTAATGCTAAAATGAAATCACACCACCAGCCCTGTGCTGGAACTCCGTGTGGGTATATTTTTAGTTCGTAATTTAATTATAATTTTAGAAAGATCTGACTGCAGTCTTCAGCTTGCTCCGTGGGACAACGGAGTCTGAGATATACACTTGGTATAATTTTTTTTTCACTTGTCTTGAGCTTCGTGTTCATTTGCATCTGACCTTACAAAGCTGAATGTAAAACACAGCCAGATCATGAATGTAGCAAATAACAAATCTGCACCTACCTGCCCTTTTGTAAGTAAAGAGGCCAAGAATCGGGCTCTGGCTCACTTAGTTCCCAAGGACTGTCGACAGCCTGGCAGAATAAGAGTGCACACCCCTATTCTAGAATAATATAGGGCCTCTTCATGTTTAGCTTAATCTCCTTTGGAAAAGGAAATACCTTTTGACATTCTTCGGTGGCCTCGGTAGACAAATAAACAGAAGATTTAATGGAGCCTTCACAGTGGGGCACTGGCAACAGGGAAGGACCCTGAGGTTGGGGGTTTTTAAATTAGGCCAGGGTTGTGATATTTTCAGAGCTCCATAGGAAATGAGGACGAGGTCTTCCATCCACCAAACTTCCTAGAGCTCTGGGGAAAGCAGAAAGCTGCACCACATGGCCTTTAGCACAGGGAACAACTGTTTCTCATGAGTGTTTTGGAGCTGTATGTGTGCATCACATAGCCTGGCCTCCTTCCACCAAACACATTCCTCCAAATTGGACACTAGGCGGTAACAATTTTTAGTGTGTCAGCTGGTGATGAATTATGATAAATGTGCAAATTCTGTATTGCCTCAATAGGCTGTGCAGAACCAACCGGCTGCATGTGGCTAAAAATACACTGGATAAAGGTCTCCAATAGTAACGAACAGTGATGTAATATACCACAGTGAGTCACCGGGAGCTGTGCTGTCAGTTACCTGTGGATTAATTAAGAACTGATGCGATTTTAAACATCCCTTATGATCTTAATGGAGAGCCCTGAGGGCTCTGTAGCAGTATCTCTTACCAACTCTGTGACAGATCTGTTTTTGGCTTTTGTTCTCTCTTTTTCTTTATTTTTTTTTTTTTGAAGAAAATCAAATGCCAAAATAACAGCCTAAATTACTATAAATATATATACATCTACATGTGTGTGTATACCTTTTCCCCTTGTCCTCCATTAGTCTATCTATCTTCTGCATCTGGATGCTGAAGGGAAGAGAGGGGATCAGAGAGTGCGCCTCCAAGGAGCTACCAAAAAAGACTGTGGTGATACAGAGTTTGAAGGACTTGGAAGAAGAATCCTTTTCTTCACAGTTTTCAAGCCACTTCTGGCCTTCATGCTAGCCTGACAAGATTATTTGTGCATGTGTACACACATATGTGTGCATGTGTGTATTAAGTGCAGTGTTAAATATAAAGAATGTAGTTCTTCGTGTCAACGCAGCAAGAAGAGCTTAGAAATACTTTGTCAACATACATAAACCATTAGAATATCCACAACTGACGTCTTTGAGGTCATCTTGTGTAGCCGGAATAGCCAGAATGAATTTCTCTTTAGCAGTGCAGATGGATCCTAGGAAACCTAGCAGATGCATTGCAGCTAATCAGACAGAGGCTCAGCAGGGTAACTAAAATCTCTGCTAGAATTCATATCCCTTCCTGGAGTTTAATTAAAGAGCTTTCTGTGCATCCTTTTGTTTTATCTGCTGCCAGTGTTTTGTCTCCTATTGTGGCAGCTCCTTCAAATAACCATCAATTTGCTGTGATAACCTCGCGAGGAGAACCAGCCGCATGGTTTTAATTATATAAAACTGATAATGAGCTTTGGGTGCTGAGGAGTTAAGGAGCTGCTGCCTGCTGCTGGAATAGGCCAGAGCTGGTGCCAGAGGGGCCCCGGGAGCCCTGTGGCACCGGAGGCTTCGCAGCTGAGCGGCAGTGACCGGCTTGAGCGAGTCCCCGGCCAGCAGAGCTCCACGGGGAGCGACAACGAGTGATGGAGAAGCCTCCTGACAGCAGGGAGCCGAGCAGGCAGAGGCAGATTGCTGTCTCAGACCCCAGCAAATAAATAAAATAGAATGAAATCCATAGCAATCAAGAGAAAGATTTCTTGTTCTGCAGGAGGCTTTGGCTGCAGGAGCAGCAGCTTGGGCAGAACCAGGTGTCCTCTGCTGCCACTTTGGCTTTGCTGGAGGAGGCAGTAGGAGGGCCTGGGGTGCAGTTCTGGCTGCTGGGGAAGCAGGGGCCAAGGGGCAGGTGAGACCTTGTCAGGTATTCGTGTGCTCCGTCCAAGAGCAGTGCAGCTTCAGGTTAGTCAAGAAATAATCCTTCTAAAATATAAAAACTTTGAGACCTTCAGCTGGGGAGAGGAGGCAGTTTTTGTTTTGTTTTGTGGGGTTTTTTGTTTGTTTGTTTTTTAACCAAGAGGTAAAATCTTGTGCAACCTCTTTATTTTGCATCCAAACTATTTAGTCATTGAAGCTGTTGTTCTTCTCCCTTTTCTGTTTTCTCTAGCGATGATCATGTTGAAGTAAGCACTGGGCAGGGAGCATCGTAAAACAGGAGCAGCAGCGGAGCAGGAGAGGGGGAATTGCTGGAAGCCCCGTTTCTTAGCAGGGAACCAAGTCCCCAGCACTCAGCTGGATGTTGCTGCAACTGGCTCCTATGTACATAGTGCCCTAATTAGTCATAGCCCTGGCAAACTCCCAAGGCACAGGGCGCCTACAGGGAGCTGCAAGCCGGGTCTCCCTGCAGAGCCCCTTGCCTGAGAGGTATGTAACGAAGCTACGTTGCGTTTGGCTCCTCTCCGGTGAAATTCCTCCTCCTCCCTCTGCCCGAGAGTGGGCTGCTGACCTGCTCTCCTCCACAGCCCCTCCATGTGTCCCTCTGCCCCTACTCATGTGTGTCATGGTGTTCCCTGCCCTTCTCCTTCTCCTTGACACTTGCTTTTCCTTGGTTCGTTCTAATCACAAGAAAAAATATATGCGTGTCTTAAAAGTAAGCACTTTTAAGTAAGCTCCTCAAGCTATTTTAAATAGGCTATTCAAGGTGCTGTGCACTTTCCTCTCTCTTCTTTAAATTTTAATAGAATATAAACTGATTGAAAATGCCTCTAATTATTTCTGTGTAGAATTCCTCTTCCCCACTTTCATTCTGGGCACTATTCACTCCGTCTTGTCCTTTGAATCTGTGGTTCACAGCCCCATCTCAGAGGAACATTCAGTCCTCACAGACACAAAGGTACCAGGGCTGTCCAGCTGGATGGTCTGTGTGGCACAGAGTGCCCATGGAGCCAGCTCTTCTTTTAGACTCACCCTTTTTGACACTGCTTTCCACTCACAGCCCAGTCTTATAGTTTCGTTCTGCATCTTTTTCTCTTACCCAGACTACTGCGTTCTTTCGGCTTTCTCATTTCTTTTCTCCTGAAACTTAAGCTACTTGTCTTTACATCAGGGCTTTCCGTGGACTGTCTTCTCACCAACCATCGTTTCCTCCTCAGTACTGAAGAGCTAGTTTCCCTGGGTAGTAAGTCACAGTGCTGGCCTACTCTGAGCCCTTGTGCCTTTTCTAAATATCCTTCATCCTTGGAAGGAGAAAGAGATCCTGAGAAGACCTGCAAAACAGCTTATGCTTTGGGGCTGGGAATGCCATTCTGTTCTGCCCTTGTGCAGCCCATTCCACAGGGCAAATGGGGACGCAGAAAAGGGCTCCTGCCTGCTTTAATAACAATTGCTTCTGCAGTAGGAGTGTACAGGCAAAGAGGAGGAAGAAAGCAAAATTGCTGCTACCTTTACCCCCATGCTTGCATCTATGTATGGGAGGCACCTGAGGATGCGAGTTTGAATAACAGCACCTTTGGGCTGTCTCAAAGGTTTTTTTTGGTGTCCGAACCCTCGGTGCTGGGTGTTCACCAGAACCACCCAGGGATGCACAGGGAGCCCCTGGGGCTGTGCTGGGGACAGCAGCTCCTGGCAAGGGGTGGTGGCAAGAGGTTGCAGATGGGACAGGAGGAGCGGCTGCTGTAATGACCAGCACCCAGGAAAACGCTGGGTTTCCTTTTGCAGAGACCAAGAAAAGACTTCTTGCTGGCTGGAGCAAAACCCTCTGCTATCCGGGGAGTTTCAACTAGAGTCGCTCTAAAGGGAACTTCAAAGCCGATTTGCATCGAAACTGCTGCAGACTGTTAGCTGGTGCTTGGTTTTGATAGAAAACATAAAAATCACCTCAGGCCAGCTGGCAATGCTTATGACGGGCAAACCTTTTGGTAAACCGAGAGGTTTTAGGTTTCTAATGAAATACCAATTCCAGTGGGCTTTTCCTTTTTTTTTTTTTTTTTTTCCCCAACATTTCACGCAACTTTGAAAATCAAATGCTTCCTTACAGGAAATGCCTTTTCTCTGTTGCCCGTCTTTTATGTCCCACTGCCAAGAGATCCTGATCTGACACCCAGCTGTGCCTCTATGGCTGGCTTTTGCGACCATGGAAAATCATTATTTACTTCTGCCTCCTCAGATTCCTGCTCTGTGGCATATGTGTAAGCAAGTTAGAAATCAGAATCTGTGTAATCCCTGCAGCCAGGCTGGGCATGAGTGGAATAGCAACACTTTAGGCTTCTTGGGGCCTAAAAAAATCCTCTGAGAAAAAGAATAGACAAAAGTAATAATTAAAATCATTTTAGCTGTGTACTTTAAAAAATATATGTTTTGCTCTCAAGGTAAAACACTCATGCAATATTTCAGGATATGTTAAAAAAAGTAGGTGACTAAATGCCTGGCATGTATTAATTTGCTAAGTGGTGGAGGGCATAAAGCTCTTGCAAGGAACAATCAAGGTAGCCTCCTTTTCCAGCAAACATGTTTTACTGGTATGGGTCCTTTCCTGCAGTCTGAAGGCATTCTGGAGGTTGCAAAAGCAATCTCTGTTCCCTGCGTTTTGACTCTGAGGTAATCACTAATGTGGTAATTTCTCGTGGGCAGATGCGTGAAAACTCAGGAAGACACCCTACTTTGCACTTCTGCGACTGTAAATGAGTGCTGCAGTTATAAATACCGAAAACCCATGGGGCGGGAGAAACGAGCAACAGGCCTGGCAGAAGAGCCAGGCTTTATATAGCAGAGGCCCTTCGTATATACTCCAAAAGTAGGCCAAATCAACAAATAGAAGAGTATGAAGGAGTAATATCTAAGAAGAGCACATCAAGGGCTGGTATGACTGACCGTAGTGTGTGTCCTTGGCAGATGACATGCACACCCAACGTCCTTATGCTGCCCACTGCTGTGGGGAAGCCGTGGGGATGCAACAGGAGAGGCATTTGGGGGGTGTTTAGAGTGTGTGTGTGTTCCTTTTTTTTTTTTTTTTTCTGCTAGCAAGTAGGTATAGTCTTGAATATAAGGAGAAAGAACAAAAGGAAAGGGGGAAAAGTCACCACTTTACTTTTGTTCCTTTCTTATTTTTAAAATCAACATTGTGCCATTGCTCTGTGTTCAGAAATAATTTGCTTGGATGTATTGATTTTTTTTAGGGTAATTACAAACAAATATCATTAAAAGGAAACTTTTTTTTTCTTTTTGATTTGCCCTTATTTAGATTTTGAGTATTAAAGATTTGTACTTTCAAGTCTTTTCTCATACTCTCTGGCCTGAGACGTGACGTATGTTTCTTTTCTTTGTAGAAGAAGCCAAGGCTTTCTCTGACTGCGAAACTGGGTTAAAGTATTTCCTGCTTTCTCCATCTATCCCTCCAGTCCATCAGCTGACCTGAACTAGTGGTTTGTGGTTCAATACTGTAAACCAGATTTCTGAAAATAATCATTTAAAAAAGCTCCTTTTCTTCTTTTCCTTAAGATTTATATTTGTATATTTTTTACAATCACTCACATATCATGGTCAGTATAAAAGTTATCCTGTGGCATTTTGACAATGACTTCCCTGTGCCGTGAAGCCTCTTGGATTGTCATCCCCATGTTTCATTTGCTCCCTTGCCAAATGAAGGCTCCTGGTTGTTGATGCCGAGGTTCCCCGCAGAACCCTGCTTTTCACCTACTTAATTCAGCAGGGCAGCACTGAGGAAGTGCTCATGGTCTTACATAGGTGCTGGTGATGGATCATTTTTCCCCGGGGGAATTCCGCCGACACTAGACTTAATGAAGGAGTATTGCTCCTGCAGAGATTCCTCTGACATCCGAAAGGAATGATTTCTGTTGCAAGAAAGGTGACTCAGTCTTGTAGCCCTCCTCTCCAGAGAGCAGAATAGACCATGATTTGTTCCTCTGAAAACCTCACAGTGGTGTTATCCAAATTCTTCCATGAACTTAGGAACAAAGAATAGCCTGACCTCCTCTACTTTTCATTCCCTAATAGTTCAGGGGGGATAAAAAGTAGTTCTGAACAGGCAGCAGCAGTTACAGTGTCCAATAACTCTTAAATGAAGAGAATGAAGAGAAAGAATGAATTTGCCTACCCTGCCTCCTCACCTCCGCCAGTATGGGAGCAGAAGTCCTGCTCATGGAAGCAGTATCTTCCAGAGAGGTGGGAAAAATCTGCAGCAGCAGCCTGTTACATTTAAGGATTGTGGGACCTCCCAGTGAAGGGGAAATTCCCTGCTGCATTGTGAGGTTTTCTAAAATAAAATATGCAATATCAACTGGAAAACAGCCTGCCCACTGACCTTTTTCAGGATTATAAAGTAACCTACCAAGCCATGACAATAAAAAATACCCCTAAACTACAGTCTGTAATGCTCCTATCTGTTGTTTTTTTTCTTCCTGCCCTGCCTCTTCAGCTGCTAAAACATGGTTAAAATAAGTGGAAGTTTGAAAACACAAACAAAACTCAGGTATTTCTGGAAGGGCTCTTCAGAAAATTCAGTGAGTCTGACTAGAAAAAGGAAGATGCTCCCTGTGTGTGAATATGCTGCACTTTCAGGAGAGCTGCTATGACCTCCCAAATAAGCAGGTCTGAAGCGTCATTGATTATTTATTCCTCTGCCAAGTGGCTAAGGTTTAACGTAGCCTGCTGTCTTCACTTGTTCTCTCCCATCTCAGGGGCTGTTCTAGCAAACATGAGTTTGCAGATCAGGTACTTTGCTAACCTTTCTAATTGAGAAGCTTCGTATGGGTTTGGTTTATGCGCTCAATTTTTAAATTCCTATTTCCCAGAAATTATTATAATACTTTTTTAAAAGGATGAGTGAACTTTCTGAAAGGCAGATCAGGAACATCTCCACTTGCTTGACTCTCAACACTGTGGGTGTTTCTTTGAGCACAGAAGTTTCAAAACCTGTGGGGTGAGTTTGGGGTTTGCTAAGGCAGGATAAGAAAAAAAAAAAAGGAAAGCGAAGTGCTTGCTAGACAAGTGGTGTTAGCAATGCTGAATGGTGTGGTCATGTTCTTCCGTTAACTGCATGATATTTCCTTTCCTGCAGAAACATTTTCACGAAGTCACAGTCTATGTTCTCTTAATGTATCTTAATTTTATTACTCTTCGAGCAGATTTCTTTGCCTTGTTGTTGCCAAGAAATAGTTAGAAATGCAGTCTAAGTGTCTACATAAGATTTTTCTCCATTCCTTTAAAGTAAATTAACAGAAAATAAAACAAAACCACAATATAATTACTTTTCACATTTAATAAAACCTTATGATTTTAGAGAGACTCTCTCCTGACATTTGAATACCAGGATCTGGCAATACAGTTAAAAGTGGAGAATTAAATGACTTTAAGGTCTGCCCTGATTGTCAGCTTTATTTCACAGACAGTAGTGAAGAGACAACAGATGTAATCAAAAAGCAAAGCTAGTGCAAATATGTTATTATAAGATACTCAAAGTGGTCTGTCTTGGCCATTAAATAATTTTGACCCTCAAATTCATTTATTAATAGCTACTCATATGTTATCTTCCAAGATTCACGGAAAAGTATGTTAGAGCATCTCTTTCAAGCTGATACTATATTGCAGTAATGTTGTCCATCGCTTTGTGCCTCAGAAGACTACTTGAAAGAATAATAGCTTTTAAATAGCTTTGCTCGAATTACATGAGCCACGTTCATCCGCTTTGGATATTGTTTCTCACTTCTAAAAATCCAAAGGTAAGACAGAAATATTTTAAACTGGCCCCTGTGCAGGTCTTATCAGTTGCCCCTTTTCCTCCTCCCTCCAAGCACAAAAATCTTTTATATTTGTGGTTTCTGTATGGTCTTGTGGTATTTTGTCTTGCTATTTTACTGGTTTTACCTTTATGTGGTATGCTTATGCCTCTGGGGCAGAGCTCAGTGGAAGAGGATGTTTAGAATTAGGTGCAAAATTATAAATCTTTGATAAAACACTGATAAAACTTTAGCTAGCATATATTTTAAATCACTCAAAATGAAGAAATAATGATGACAAATCAAAAGCCAGCAGTAGTGTTTCATGTCATCAGAGCCATGTGAAAAGCTCTTCATTTATGGAAGTTTTCCTCAGTATTTCTAGATCACATAACCCTCTGGTCATAGCATAAAATATCTATTCTGATTTTTAAAGCAAAGTAAATACTATCTGGGGCTATTGGATCATTTTCAGCTAGGTCTGTTTTGTATTTTTAGAAAGCATGTGACACAAAAACTGTAATGTGTATGGCACTTACATGTGTGATATGCACAGCTGGTTTCTAGGTATGAAAGCTGTTTTGTGCCTAGAGCATGCAGCTAATGCCCTCAGCTAATAAACTGATGGAAGAGTCTTCTAAGTAAGCTCTAGTTGGCATAAGTGGGTGCTAAAGGTGTAAATCACTCATATATTTCAATTTACATTAATAAAAAATTAAACAGTTTAGAAGCTGGGTCATTGGTTAATCTAAAATGCCATGGAAACAGCATCAGCTTTAGTAGCAAGGATGAGCTCGTAGATGAGGGCTTTAAAAACAACTCTGAATGATTCTTTGAATTTCTTGCCTGCTGTGTTTAATATTTTTAATCTGAAATTGCTAATAAAAATATCTGTTGCTCTGACAGATCTTGACAGACCTCATACACAGGTTCCGAGCACAAAGAATGAAGCAAATGTCCTACTTTCAGCTGCAAAGGCAGAGCTGTGCCATGATTCTTCATAGGTATTTAAAACCAAGAGGGGCCATTACAGCCATTTGGTTTGACCTTCTGCATAACACAGACTGGAGAATTTAACTCCACTGATTCTGCCCTTGGGCTGGATTTCAAAAGTGGAGAGAGATTTATTCCTTTTTTAAAATTTTATTCTTTTTATTTTGATTTTGAATGTGTTCAATTGCCTGAATCTTTGTTACAATTAAGAGGCTATGCATTTTTGTCTTCAGCATATATGATGTATTTGTTCTGGAAGTAAAAACGTGTATATATATTTCCATACACACACAAGTGTGTATGTGCATAGGTGTGTGTATAGACACATATTTAAAATGGCTCGCGTTTGAAATCATAGTTGGCACCACCATAGTGATGACCTAAGATTTAAAAGGATATATACACTCGTAGGAAAATGAGGAGACGGAAGGGACGGCAGAAGGTAGCATGACCTTCACATGCAATTCATCACGGGCCTCTCTGGTAAAGTGTTTCTACTTCACATTAAGTCAGGATAGGGAGGGATTAGAAGCCTGCAGAGAAACAACTTGCCTCACCCTGAAGAAATTGCCAAAAATGTAATGTAGGACAGACTTTTCTCAGTTGGGGCTTATTTTAAACCAGCAGAAACAGGCCAGTCAGACAGGCTTTTGTAGGGAACATGGAAACTCCTCCGTTTTGCCTCCTGTTGGAAAAGGCTGGGTGTGGAAACCTGCAGCTGAGGACCAAGCGTGGAGCTGCCACCTCTGCTACCCATTGCGTCCGTGCTCGATTGAGGCTGTGGGCAGGGGGATATCTTCTACCCTGAAAACTTCTCCATGAAAGCTCCATTGAGATTATCTTACTTTGCCTTACCTGGGTTTAAAAACAACAACAGAAAAATCACCTGCCTCCCCTCCAGCCTGTAGTCACTTTATGTGTTTGAAGGATTAGGGTAAAGCTGGTAGGATTCTGCAGACCTTCAACCATTGTGTGTTTATTCCCAGTAAAGACCCCTGGCCACCCTCAGAGAAACCCTTTCTTTTAAGTGATCCATAAAGTGATCCTCTAGTCTGATTTATGGAGCCAATTTATTTATTGTCATTGGAAGTTGCCCTGGAAGCTTATTTTAAAGGGAGACTGCAATGAAAAGTTATCACACCTTAGGTGATAGATAAATACTTATGAAGTAGGACTATGTCAAAATGTGTTTTTGGTAAGAGAGCTCCCCTCTGTTTCACAGTTCCCGTAAGAACCATGGCCAGTCTGAATGGCCTCCCAGTGGGCCTTTTTATTGATACTTCCCAGCAGGAATTTCAGTCTGGTAAGTAGGTCAGGATTCAGCTGATCTGATTCCCATTTTAGTGCTTGACAAAACAGGAGAATTTCTGTGTTGCTGTCAAGAAGCTTCTTTCCTTTTGTGTTTGGGTTATCTAATCTAGGGGACAGGTGCAGGGGTGAAAGAAAAAGTCACAACTGGGAGAAGGGTGGTAAGGAAAAGACAGCATTAAGATTTAATCTTTTGTCTGAGTGATAGCATGACTAATCACTCCATAAACTTTACAGGCCATTTCCCTGCTGCAACAGAATCGTCCTGCTGCGAATAGTCCTTATATCCCAAAATAGCCACCTTTAATTTGTGAAGTGATCTCCCACTTATCGTCAGAGCGCTATCTTTATGGAGTGGAAGAGAGGGTGTGTTGTTGCATTCTGCCCTCCTCCACAAAAATGCAGAAGGTCCAGGGGGCAAAACTGAACTTGCTCTGACAATTCCTGCTTCTCCCTCTTTTCCCCGCGCTGTGTCCTGGGAAGGGAGTTCATGCAAATTTCCCAGTGCCCCTCTGGCACTGGGAAAGGAAACTTAATCTGATTTACTAATTCACCCATAGGCTTTTGATGAATAGAAAATGAAGAGGTGTGTCATCTTGTCCGGTGAAGTTGGGGATGATGAGCTGAAACCACCAAGTATATTACAGAAAAGATAGCAAGCTGGACTAAAACCAAGTTCACATTGGTGGATTATTAGTCCACTGTTCATTATGATGTCTACTTTCAATCCTAATGAGATGGAACTAGGTGAGATAATTACTTTGAGCTATAGGATTCTGTTTGCCCACAACAAAAGCATATGGTATAGTATCATCTCATCTAGCCCTTCCCTTTTTTTCTCAAAAGTTATTAGTCTTCTTTTAAAGGGGATGTTTCTCTTTTCTCAGTTAATTAAAATGGCACAGATACCTGGTACCTATGAAGATTTCTCTAGTGTAACTGCCATCTGCAGATGGTTCCTACTCAGTCTGGTAGAGAAGAATCTCAAAAAGGGACATCTAGGTGATATTTGCAGGCAAATTTGATACAAAAGTTGGTGGCGTGTGTACTGCAAATATGAAAAGATGAACCGATGTCATTAGAGCATTTTCTGCGTCACAGGTTTCTCAGGCCACAGAGATATATAATATAAATTCCAAAAGATGGGTTTCAGTGGATGGCAGTTGTAGTGCCAGCCAACTATGGCTCATGTTTTCACTGGTGCATAGTAAAGACTCTGCTGGTTTCTGTGTCAATCTAGCCTTAACTGAGTATTTTTCTTGACCTAGAATGCAGGGGCATTTGGGAGGGTCTGTAGGAAAGAGATGCTGGATTTTATTGCTGTGACCAATGGAGTTGGGAAATGCATAATATTTCTCTAAGCAGTTTCTCAAAATTAGGGCTTTATTTCCACTTTTTATTTATTTATTTATTTATTTCCCCAAAAGGGATGCAGTGTGCTTGGTTGAACACTTTTTGTTTATAAAGTCAGGTTGAAGTAATTCAAATCTCACTGGCATGTCAAGAGGCTCAATATATTCATATTTTAAGCCAAGTTGATTCTAAGACTAAAGGAATTACAGAAGAGCTGTTTTTTAATAATTAAGAGAGATTCTTTGTGGGCATGGGTGGGTATACTGCAATGTCATGGAACTAGGGGAAAAATAAGGAAGAAGAGAATAAAGGACTGGAAATTAGGACAGAAACAAGATTTGGTAGAACAATTCAACAACAACAAATAAAATACAAATCAGTATAATTAAAAATAGGGGAAAAATGAAGGTAACGTATTTCTTTCTTTTACTCGTATATCATACTGCTAAAGATTTTAGTGTAGAACAGGTGTTTTGTGTGTTGGAGTCTTCACATTACTCCACAGAGAAACACTGTTTTGATTTCTGTTATGAATGGGATGGACTATGCTCTGGGATAGAGCTGAGTCAGAGCGACTTGCTATCTTACCTCCAACCCCTTCGCCCCAAGACCAACTGTAGTATCTGTTCTTATCAACTTAATACCAGGTACATCTTCAATTTGATAACTTTATGGTTGTGGGGAGTTGCTCTCTGTCTGGAATAGTCCAGGACGGGGCTTTGGGGTGGAGGAGAGTGGTCAGTCAGGTCTCCTTTTGTCTGTGTGAAATTTCTACCTGCCTTTTCCTTTGATGTTCCTCTGCTTCCTTTTTGGAAGAGAGAGAGTAATACTTCTTGCATTCACCTTCTTTCTCTGCCACTCGTGATTTTAAAGATCTGTGTCATGCCTCTTTAATAAGTTGTAAATTATGGTTACAATATGAATTAAGTTAATTTAGTCTAATGGCAGGCTGTGTAAGAAAAAACCTTACAGGAAGTTGAAACAATGATAGGTCCTTCAGCAGACATTTCAGTGTGATTAAGAGACAATGCAGGAGCTATTAACTGTCCTGCAGCAACGAAGTCGAACGGCTTGTGTTGTTTTTATTGGAAAGCAGAAGGACTATAAAGAATTTTAAAAGTCTTTCAGATCAGGGCAAAGGAACTGCTATGAAGCTACTTCCCCATGTGAAAACCTTATTGAAAGGTCTGAAGAGCTTGGTCCTCCTTAACTCTTTTCCTAAGGAAGAAGGAGATTTCTGTATAGAGACCCTTTATGGCTCTAAAACTCTGTCTTTGAAGCTTTGTTCTCTTTTTACAGTTCAGGCAGGCAATACTTTGGTGTTTGGTCTTTGACAGGAGAACAGAGGGAAGAAACAAAAGTACTGAATGATGTCAGACCTATGTGGATAAACACTGAGGATCTTGGAAGTTCCCAGGAGGACTGGTGAAGAGATATGGTGTTTTTTTTTTTTTTTAAGTTGAGGAGATGAAATGAGGAGACTATGGAAGAGGGCATATGTGAAGGGAAGCCCTTCAGGCATTGGAATTTTTTTTCTCATATACTTTTAATTGTTTCAGGGGGTTGCCTCTAGGATAGATATGGCTTAGAAGATGCAGTGTCTTTCAGAAATTGGTTTACATTTCTTTAGAATTTCACACCTTTGTTAACATTGATTTTTTTGCTAAACACTATTTTGATTTTTTTTCTGCTTGTCTACATGCTCTGACATTGGTTGCACTGAAAAAAAAGTTCAGTTTTTGAAATCCTGACTTCGTTCTGTATAAGTGCTGTTTTCTGTGTTAGCTGAAGGTGTTAAGGCGAGATATGGTTTATTAGCTGCAGGCACTTTTCAGGGCTAGTGCCACCTAACTAATCTTTGAGTTGTTTCAGTATCATATTTGCAGATGTTTAACCGTGTTGCTTGCTATAGAAATATCCTATTTCTACTGGAATTGCATGTCTGTGAGCAGAGCTCTCAAGATCTAGTACCAGCATCTCTCACTGAATTGCTTTGTGTTGCTGTTCTGAGAATACCTGAAGGGTTTTTGACCCCCATGAAATAGGTGCATTAGTTAGTTACAGGAGCACAATCCTGATGCATTTTGGAAATTCAGTAAGATTCACAAATGAAAGAAATTTCTGAATGTCACCTTCAGTAGTATTGTTGATGTGCAAAATTTTCTGCCTGTGAAAGTTCAAGGCAGGAGGCCCTAAACTTAGTTTCTTCAGTCACTGCCATCAGCAGTGATTTCCCAAGAACTCCTGTTTTATTCCATGTACATGAGGAGGTGTCCTTTTCTATCACATACCCTCAGACCCTCAGATTTTAACCCCAACCAGCACACTTGCCACACAGAATACCTTGACCTCATAGTTCATCTCCCTCTCTCATCCCTGCAAACTGTAGGGATGATACTGTTCTGTCTGTTTTGAAGCAATTTGCCAGTAAGATGTCTGTGTGCAAGTTTTGCAAAACACCTGAGTTGTTTGAGATTATGGAGACTTTTAGCCACTGTGTCTGGCAGTAATTGGGGGAGCCAGGCTGGGGAGCCCTTGGTACTAAACCTTCATTTCCCCACCTCGTTTCCCCTACACATCTTGGAAGGAGTGCTGATCAGGGCAATGGTTGAGTTACTGCACTGGTTATTGGCTCAAATATCTACTGTTTAGCCTTGATTGGAGCTTTAAGTGTTTCCAAGCTGTGGTATGTTGGCTGCTGGGGGCACACAAACATGTCCAAAATGCTACATGGCTGGTTGAAGATGCTCTCTTCCTAACGTTGGTCCCTGCTGCCTCTGGCATTGCTGCCACTAGTGCTGCACTGATAGCAGTAACTGTTGAAGGAAAAAATGCATGAGTCTGTGGGTTTTGTCCATAGCCTCTTGCAGGCTGTTTTCCAGATGGGAAGGTTAAGAAACAACTCGGCCACTGCTTCCAGGATGTCTTCCATGTCCAGCAGAACGGTCTGGGTGGACTGTTTTCTCTGGAGTTCATATATTTTGCCAGCTCTTTTCTGCGCTTAATGACTTTTGCAGCATTTTCTGGACAGGTTCACTTAATCTCATCTTTTCATTATCCCATGCTTTCTCTCGCTTTATTAGAGGATGACGTGTGAAAGTGCAGTTAGCTGCTTCTCTACTTCAAAACCTCAGGCTCCCAAGGCTGGAAGGGGGAGCTCACTGTGACTCTATGTCTAGATCCTTCTCTTGTCTAGATACCTCCTGAGTGGCTACACACCTGGAGAAAAAAAAAGTGAGAAATCATGCAATTATTCCCAGAGGATAAGCAGGCAATTACCGTATTTGCTCATGTATACAGGATACGTATAAGATACAGATGGCCATTTTTAGTGTCTGTCTCTGTATTGGTGTATGCAAATAGCTGCTTCATGTGCATATGTGTCACAGTGACTGAATATTAAAAAAGGAGAGCCACCTACCATACAGTATGCTTCCTTTCATCTGAAAGATCTGATCTGTCTGTTTCAGGCAATATTTATCATTCTTTTTTTGGAGAGTGCTGTATGTTATATGATATCTAAACATCCATTCAGTTTCCGAAGTTAAGGCACTAATTGTGTCTATGATCTCATTTTGTTTGTGTTTGATAGAAACGAGTTTGAGTCTGAAGTTTTCAGAGAGATAAGTATTTAGCAAGAGAAGTCTGTAAAGATTTCTAACACAGAAAGAATACATTAAATGGAAAAGTCCTCAATAGGCCGGAATAATTCCAAAATCCTTTTAATAAAATTTATTAATGAGACTTTCAGATGTGGTTTAGGAAACTCGCACAAAGCACTTAATGAGCTAAAGTCTATAAACAATCCATTTAAGGACTGCAATAATTAGTCATACCATCCTTAAAAGTTCTGACATTTATTGAATAGTCTAAAATGGACCTTAAGATCTGTAAGAGTTCAAAATATGTGTCCATGATTTGTAGGGGACAAAATTAAAAATGTAACAACAGAAAATGCTTTGATATTTTAAATGCTTTCTAGGCAGGCCCTAAAGCAAAGAATCTCCACTGTTTCACATTATTTTAGTACCAAACTAACTTAGGAAAATTGCAGTTTTAATACGTGTGTTGCCTTTTCTTTCGCTTTGATATCTTATTTTTAGTCCCAACAGATAATGTTTACCATTGAATCAAAATGGAGAATGAGCTACACCAATGTCATTTTTAGGATACATCATTGCTTTTGAGACATTCTTATAAGAATCTTCAATAGGATTCTACTTTTAAAGGTACCTAACTGCATAAACTTAAAATGGTCAAACTTGATGGGTGAATTTAAAAAGAGTTACTTGACGTGTTTGGGATATCACAGATCATTTTGATCTTTAGGAGACTGAACTTGCAGGAAAAGTTGGCTCTGCTAGTGCCAGCAAGGGTGGTAGCCAACACTTGCATTCATTCTCGCCTCTGTCCACAAATGCAGCATTTCATTTCTGTGGAGTATGATGTGATCAAAGGAGGAGCACAAAAGAGCACTGTCCTCTTCCACTGCTGTTTATGGGAGCTGCGAGTGCTGAGTTTCCCCCGACGTTTCCAAAGAAGACTTAAGGCTTTCCTTGCCTTGCATTTGCCGTCAGTGGGGGAGACCTCTCTCTGTCACATGAGGTGCAAATAAAGGCTGTAAGAGTTGCTTCAGGACACTAATATATAAAATCTTCGTCCCACAGAGTTATCTTTCTGGTGTTAAGTTGCAAATGAAGTGGAAAATCTTCTGTGATGACAAGATGTTAGAGTGAGTGAAGCAACAGGCTGGTTTGTGCCTTATTTTTTTGTGTCTTAACAGAAATCATGCTTGTAAAAAATGCAGATTTTTTTTCTTCTCTTTCATGGCATTGATATTAATTTTATTTTACAGATGTTTATAGTTATTATGTTAAGCTTTTTCATGTCCTCTCCAAAGATGACAGCAATGTTACAGGTGGTATGTTGTTCTGTACTCTTTATCTATAGATCACACAACAATATAAGAGGAAATTACCTTCATGCTGAAAACTAATAGCATATTCTACATCTCCTCCCTAATGCTGGCAGATTACATTAATCATAAATGTCAATGAAATCTCCAGATGAGTTCCTGACTTTTGACAAAGCCTCCATCTCAGTCTCTTAAATTCCAAGGTCAAGGGGAGTGTAACATTCAGAATAATTATTAGCATTATTTTACCTTGACATTTCAGCCCTGCTTTCAGTTTAACATTCCAACCAGGCGGTGAAGACGAATGTCATCTTTCGATTCACTGGAGGGAATTGCTCCAATTAAACCTGACTTTAAGGATATCTGAAGCACCATATTAATGTGCTGCCCTCTTTTTTTAGCAGGAGATACTCATGAAGCAGAGAAACTTTCATTAAAAGCGTTCAAGATTTACTGTGACAAGAACAAGCATTTTTTGAATTGCAATTTTCCCCCAAGGCTAGGATAATAATCAACACTTCTCATTTTCAGAGAAGCCGGTGGTTACACTGCCCTAAAGAGTCTTTCCTCTTTTGTTTCAGCTGAAAGGTCAGAGTTACGGTTTTGTCACTGCATGAACTATTCATGGTATCTTGTCACATTCATGCCCCAAATCTGGCAACTATCTTTTATCCATATTTACTTACTGTGCCAGATAGGAAGGACAGAATACATATGTGGTGGTTTTTTTTTTTTTTTTTTCCAGCAAAGGAAAAATGCAAAATTTTCACGCACAGATAGATGAAAAGAAGTAAAGACACAACAACTGCACCACATGCACTCTGGCAGCTGTTTGGCCTTGAATGGGTGGAGAGCTGGCAATCAGCTTCAGTCAAACAATTTTTAATCACTTCCTGCAAACTTTTGCTGACCCTTGAAACTCCGAAAGTCTGTTTGATAGTGAGGTAAATAACAGCATAAATGTCATGCAGAGTAAATTGGTCTGAAAGCAGGTGCATACAGACAAATAATAGACACCAATTAGTCTTCAAATGGTGGGCTGCTTTGGTTCAGTATAGAGGATAAATCAAGTTGCTGAGATGAGCACCATCCACTTCAACAGCGATGTTTCCATTCAGTCCATGGCCAACCTTAGATGTACAGGTTAAAAGGGAGCAGCCTTTTGCAAGACGTATATACATGACTATAACGGTAGCACCCCTGTTGTTGTTAGCTGCCTTTCCTGCTGTGCTTTGCCTTTCCGAGAAACCTTGAAGACAGAATTGTTTTGAATGTTTTGGA
This sequence comes from Tinamus guttatus, assembly GCF_059628265.1. NCBI lineage: Eukaryota > Metazoa > Chordata > Aves > Tinamiformes > Tinamidae > Tinamus > Tinamus guttatus. Next base: position 1,580,033 of record NW_028289031.1, read on the forward strand.
CTCAAAGTCGTGGCTACTCTCCAGCTGATAGCAAATTGCTATTTGCATCTGTTATAGCTGTATGCTCAGTGTGTGATTTTACACAACTGCTGTGGCCCACTGTTTCAGTAAAAGTACAATTTATTTACTTCTAGTTAAATTTGACTTTGGGACTTCATCTAACTGGAAGGTAAATTGATTGATGCTGACTCTCCTACCAACACCTAAGCTCTTGCTGCATGCAGAATCATACTTGAAAACACGTTCTTTCTCTTATTCTTTTCTTAATAGAAATCTTACATGAAAACCACTCAAATACTTACTTAGCAGGATGCGTGTGTAACTATCTGCAATGTTTTCCCCTCAGAATTTTCAAGCATTATTACTTAACTTCTCTGTAAATATTTAAAGTTTTGCCATGAATAATAGCTTAAAGTCTAAATGTAAATAAAAAAGTCTCTCTTTTTCAGCTTCTATTTCCTTCCCTGCTTCTTCCTATTAGATGTTTACTAAGGATAGCTGACTGATCTTTAGTGAATTTATGGCTTGTGTTATTCCAGACTCATTTCTATTTAGTTTTCATTGACTTAAACAGTGTGCCGCTCAATTGCACTGATGAGTGGAAGCTTCCTCTCTCCAGCCTGTCAAGCTTCACTAAAGCAGGGATTCTGGAAAGCTTGGTAAAGGTAGAGAACGGATATTGAAGCCTGTGGGAATGAGCCTCATGATGCTGCAGCTATGGATCTGGCCCATTCTGTAAAGCAGAAAGAAATTCCTTCATTTATTACCTCACTGTGTAGGTATAGCAAAGGACAAATGTTGCATGCACACATATATCTGAAGAGTTAGAGATATGGTTCAGTGTGCTATGTTGTAATTTTTGACAAGCAGTAGCCAGAGTTGAAGGAGGATGTAGAAAGCATTCTATTGAATACCTGTCTTTCCTTTTTTCCCTCATTGAAAATGTACTTATAAATTTGGTAACAATATATTCCCAACTATGTGAATGTCTCCTTTGCGCTAATCTAACCTGGAGGGTGGGAAAGACAAATTCGGAAGAGCCAGCTGTAGCCTAGCAAAGCAAAGCAGAGCTTTCTAGACTTCCTGTAGCCTGGCTGCTCTGCATAACCTTTCAGGGAGGGCTGGACCCGACCCCATCAAATTAGGCCTTCTCATGCCAAAAGTTCCCCTCTGTGTATCCAGCAGATATGTTCCTGAGCTTGGCGGTTTTGAGGATTGGGTCTATGAATCTGTCACCTTTTAGTGATCACTCTCATTTTTGCATGCCTGTTCCTTCCCAGCAATGCATTGCAGCCCACCAGGTCAGCTTTTCAGCAGACCACGCTCTGGTGCAGTTTCTCATTTAATTGGTTCTTTTTAGAGTCCCACTTCTAAACCCTTGGTACCTAAAGCTTGGGAGATAATTATTTCTATCCCCGAGGAGGGGTTGTTCAGAATCCCTTCAGGGGTCTTCAGGGTTAAGTGTTTAATGTTTTAGCTGGAGACTGGTAAGCATGAGAGTAGAAACTGAATGTGTCACATTCAGTGCCCATCCATTTTAAATAATGCCTTAAAGATCTCTTCTTATGCGAAGAATATTTTTGGAGTTTCCAGTGAAAAGGAGATTGTTTTTCCCCAGTCAAATGCAATAAATATAAAGTGAGTGTCTAGCTGATCATGCATCTACATCGATACAGATCCAAGACCCTTCATGTCTGTGTCTTTTATTAAGTGACACGTGTCTTCACAGTAATATAGAAACACTAACAAAAGAGGGCCATTAAGAATGGACATGCAGCCAAATAGATTTTATTGAAATGTGAAAAATAAGGTAAAAAAAAAAAAAAAGCTGCATGCTGTCAAGAAGTCCTGAAAAAACTCAGTCTCTCACGATAATTTATATGTGTGTACACCCACAGGTATCCTGGCCAGGCTTTTTAGTCTGAGACTTATAAAAGTGATTGAAAACAAACGGGACTGTTTGGGAGCGCTGCTTTAGTAAATCAAATCTATTAGGAATTTACTGTTGTGAAAGCAAGTTTATTTAATAGGCCTCTCCAAGGGTGTTTTTTTTTTCCTTCCCTCTGCCTTTAAGCCGGAGTGGACAGTGGCATGTGAGATGATTGCAGGCTGTGACTTTTCAAAGCGGTTTAGAGTAACGAGACCACACCAGTTGCTCAGCTAATGCTGCTGCTGGGGCTGCTCGAAAGAATCCTCTAAGTGTTTGAATTGCAGAGGCAGAAAAGTAATTGAGGAGACTTGTTCAGGAAACACCTTATGGACATTTCCTTACCCGAGAGGTCTTTGGTCAAGAACATAAAAAAAAAGGAGCTGAAAAGAACCTAGGAAAAAAAAAAAAAGAAGAAGAAAACCTTAATGCAACATTGATTTTCTGATTTGTACTTTCTGCTATTTTTCCTCTTCTGTTTTAATCATCTGTGCGCCTTTTCTAACAAATTACAATATTCCACCCATTACCTAAGATGTTCTTAAAAAAGTAAAAATAAAAAAATAAACAATTGAGCAATTAAACAGGTTTCCAGCAGCTTTGGTTACCAAGCCATCAGGCTGCAGGGAGAATATGCTAGCAACAAACAGCTGATATAATTTAATGAGATGTGAAAGAGTAATTTGGGGCATCCAGCAGGTTTTTGCTATGAGGGACAACATCAGAAGGCTTCTTTAATAAGTATCCTGTGATTGGTTTTCAGAGTTGTTCTCTTGGTGCAGTTATGAAATGCATGATGCTGGTATGTAGGCCCTGAACTCCTCCTTGGGTTTCACTCATTTAGTTAATTAGACAAAAAAATAGAGCCAGAGGATAAGTGACTCTAACATCTTATACTTTCTTCTCACTTTGTGTTCCTGACAGAGAGTCTGAGTAGGGAGAAGGTGACCTTGCTTGTAATTGTGGTATTCTTTATTTCTGACTGAATGTGAACAACATTTTTTGTCCTCTCCCTTCACATATTCTTGGAGTTCTGGGTGGCAAGTTGCCTTCGATTTGATTCCTTTTGTAAGAAAGACTGTGTTCATCTTATGTTACAGAAATGACCCCCAGTTTCCTGAACTCATGGTTGACAACAGTGATATTTTGAGTGAAATGAGTGTTTCATACATCAGTTGACCCTATATATGTACTCTGTCTATAGGTCTGAAAACATCTGTCATGTAATTAGTAGACAGACAATAATTACCACTAAAATGAAACTGCAAAAGAAAATTTTTTGTCCCTGCTTGTACAAATATGGAAGTATAGTTTTTTTTACATTTCTCTTTCCCCTCTTTAACAGCATTGGACAGTCTTGGCTCAACTCACAAGATAGCAGAGAAGCTGCAGCCACATAGGGTAAAAAAGGGGCAGCTGATGCAGCCTTCAAGCGAGTACCCACATCTGCTGCTACCACCCAGTGAGTTCCTGCACCCACTGATCTCCTCAGCAGATGAGGACAAGGCAGGGGACAACAGGGGCGTTTCTGCATTAGGGAAGAGTGAAATATGAATTTAAATGTATGGTGGATGTTATGGGCTGTTGCTATGCAGTGTGTGTGAAGATAGGCCTAAGGGATGCTGGGAGCTTTCTGTATCCTTCGTTTTGATCCTCATCATTAAAGATCCCCATCATTAAGGAGGTGCTACTCCTACCTTGAAACCTTAAACTGGATAGGAGAGAAGAAAGGAGACTGCCAAGATGGCTCTTCCAAAATATAGAAGTTGCGGAAATAGACACAACAGTATTAAATTTTGGTATGGATAATACAACATCCATTTAATCAGTTTGCTAGGGAAATGTGTTCAATTTCCCAAATGTGCTCAGTAGTTTGAACGGCTGTGATACCTTTGACTTCTTCATCAGGTCACTAATATTTGAGGTGTTTTATTTTTAAACTTTCCACTTACACTGTTGGCTTTTGACAATTTTTTTTTTGCTGTGTTTCAACCTGAGAGCCTTCCAAGCCCTGAATGTTTTGTAAATCATTTTTACTGTTACTTTAAAAAGAATCTCCATAGGTAGTTTTTTGTAAAATTCTTGAAGTTTGTTGCAAGACAAGAAGAAATTTGTTTCCTTAACTTAACCTTAACAGCTGAATATCTAAAAAGCATGTTAACGAATGCCCAGTTGCTTTAATATTTATGGTGATATAATATCTTATAACCGGAATTCTTTCTAGATAGTTCTTTCCTTTAAGAAAAAAAAAAAAAAACATTAGCTTAAAATGTTAGAGCATGAAAGCAGGTTTGGTACTTTTGATAGGGTATTCATAAACACCAGCAAATACCAACAGAGACTGGTTTAGGTGGCTATCTCTTTTTTCCTTGGATCAGTCATTTCTGTTTTTTAAAAAAGGCATTGTATTTTAATCAGATAATTCAACAATAAAGATCGACATCTGCTTGCGTACACAGACCATTATGGAAACTGTGCTGGAAAACTCTTTGGAGCTCAGCCTCATGATAGCTTGCAGCTTGTTCGTTTTTAATAGAGCAGTTTTTCAGGCTATGTAAGAAAGGACAGTCAAAAGGACTATAGTTAGGCAGGCAAAATGATACACGCAGAATCATTAGAGAAATAAGTTTTGCATGGGCAGTTGCTTGAAATGTTTTGCAGGTACTTTTTATATACCTATGGGGAGAGGACAAAAAAAAAAAAAAAAGAAAAAAAAAGAAAAAGGCCATTTAATAGAAAAAAAAAACCCAAAGTCTGGCAATGCTCACTGCAAGAACTGAAGGCCGAATGTTGAAGCCAAGGGTCTAAAATAGAAATGGGCAACAAAACAATCTTTTCTGGTGATTCATATGAGGCCTCTGCTAGGGTTCATTCCTCAGATAAATCCTAAATGTTGTAACAGGTGAGCCAGGGAACTGTAGAGAAAAGCTTCTAAGAAAGAGCAAATGAACTATGTTTTTCTTAGTAAGCTTTATCTTAGAACTGACTCACTGACTGAAACTGGTTAAACCAGGATACTCAAGCCTTCAGGAGTTAGATGCCTTTACAGGCATCTGTTTAAGGAAAACCCACACCTTTCATTTAAAAAAATGTGATTCTGCATTAATGCGCCAAACAGCCTTATCCAGAAAACTTTGATCAAACACTCTGGTGGTTCTTCAAAGCTGATCCTAACCACTGTGGGTAGAGAGCCAAAGTGAAAAGTATGTGAGATTTTTCATACCTTCTGATTTTGTTTGAGTTGGAAATGCCACAAGAGGGGCTCTCTTATTTCCCATGTGGTTGTTTCCCCTGGTGTTTCTCATCATGCTCAGAGCCCTTAGTGAAAAGGGAATTGTGGTTCCTGATTGTGAAATCTCTTTGTTGTGCAGAGCGCAATGCGACATGAGAAAAAGGGTGATCCGTGCTAAGAAGTAGGTGATGTTCTTATTTCTTATGTGTTCCTCCACCAGCAGTTAAATTTGGATTTAGTATTGAGAAGTGCTAAGCCTGTAGTTGTTACAAGTTGCACAAGTGCCCTCCTCTCCCTTAGACTTAAGGGAAGTTAATGATGTGAAGCATCTCACAGGACTTGCCTTCATCCCCTGGTTTAAAAGGGGTAGTGGGTGGATTAGAGCAGTTCTTTCTTCTGACTTTTCCTGCACCCTTCATCTCCCATCTCAGAGACTCACACACCCAGGAGGAGCACCTAAGTGGTACCAAAGAGAAGCAAAACGGTACCCACTCAAACCCCATCCGCCAAGGCAAGGAGAGCTCTGTTGGCCCACAGAGTCATTCAATTCAAGGGGGAGTTCGAGTGCTCTCCACTCATCCAAAACTGTCTCGGGAAGTTTTATGAAACTCCACAAAGGCAGTTTTAAGATTGTAGTGGGTGGGAAGACCCAAGAAACTGGGTGGAGTGGTGAGAAAATTTTAAGAATAGCTGGCAATGAATCTTAGCTCCTGAGACTTAGGGACTTTCCAATGCTGGCAGGTCTCAGTACGTGTGTTATTATACAGGCTATGTGCCAAGAATATTTAATGCTGACTGCTGAGTGTGCTGGAGAAAAGTCATTGTGCAGGCTCTGTCATTCAAAGGAAATACGCCACATCATAATCATTGGTTCAACAGCCGTTTTGCAGACAATGAACACTGACATTTGGATAGCAAATGGAACAAACACTAAAAAAGGGTAGTTGTGTGAGGGAACCTTTGTCTTTGGGGTAGTTTAGACCATTAAATCTGTTAGTATATGTTGTCTACACACAGGACCTGAGATGCTGCTGCTGTTGTGATAGTGAAAGTACAGCACAGGGGGTAAAACTGATTAGTGAAATAGCAATAGCACTTTTCAGTGAGAAAAACATCATCTCTGTCTGGAAAAATGTAAATAGACTGTAAAGCACCAGAACCAAACGAAGATGAATAAAGGGTGGCAGAGAAGGGGAAAACTAACCTTGAGTAAAGTATGAATGTGTGAGTGATCCTGCAGATTTTTCAGCCGAGTCTTGATTTCAGTCCTTATGTTTTGTCCAGTGTATTTCCTGTCAATTGTGACTGAGATGTACCTTTCCCATTGCATTATCACAGCAAAGTCTTTCTACGAATAAGTGTACTTAGAGAGTTGGACTGAATGGAGCGAGTGGCTGAGCAGATGAAGGAACACAGGCAGATGGAGAGACAAGAGCCTCTTCTTGAACCACACTAAGTGAAGATGCACAGTATGCAGGTGCATGCTGCCCCTTTGGGTCACATCATGCTGCTTACCCCAAGTTTGTTGCTGTACTGTGAGGCTGCTGCAGGGCCACTCAACAGCTTTATCTTTGAGACTTGACTTGATAACCCTGGCACCAGGATGAGTCTCTTGCAGATTAGCAGCTAGTCATCGCCTTAATGCGCAGGACAGGATCACTGCTGCACTTTGTCACAGTCCTTGAGGGAATCCATGTAGTGCTCCAGGGCACTTCGAGAATGGACATAATTTTTAACAACCACTTTTTTTTTCTATCAAACTCTGAATTCTTGCTGATAAAAATGAATTATATATACACTATGGTGCTGGTTGCACCACTGCAGTATGATTAGAAGTCCAGCCTTTTCAAGATACCATCCTTTCCCCATGCACTACCCGCTATTACAGTGTCAGGATAGTGATACCCCTCCTGCCTTCTCATTGCAGATGCAGCCTTAGTCTGGTGACTGCAGAAAGTTCAACCATGTCCTCAGTTTATGCAAAGCACGTTATGGGTTGAGGATAGGCAAAGGAGGTAAAGGATGTATCAGGTTCACGTTTGGTGTACACCATGGTAGCAGAGGCTCAAGTGCAACTAGTGGTTCAAGGGTGTAGACCATGGTAGCAGAGGTCCTTTCAGGGGTGGTGTTAGTGAGGTGTTTCACATCATTCTTGCTGGTGCACCCCTCATCCCACTGGTAAGGAGATTCCCTGCTCCACTTTTCAGTGATAGGATCATAGAATCATAGAATGCTTAAGGTTGGAAGGGACCTCTAGAGATCATCTAGTCCAACCCCCCTGCACACGCAGAGTCACCTAGAGCACATGGCACAGGACTGCATCTAAGCGGGTTTTGAAGATCTCCAGAGAAGGAGACTCCACAACCTCTCTGGGCAGCCTGTTCCCTCACTGCTAGGAATTTTTTCCTTAAGTTCATGTGGAACTTTTGGTGCTTCAGTTTGTGGCCGTTTCCTCTAATTCTATCAGTGGCCACCACTGAAAAGAGACCAGCACCATCCTCCTCACTCCCTCCCTTGAGGTACTTATAGACACTGATCAGGTCCCCTCTCAGCCTTCTCTTCTCCAGGCTGAACAGGCCCAGCTCCCTCAGCCTCTCCTCATAGGGCAGATGTTCCAGGCCCCTGATCATCCTTGTGGCCCTGCCCTGGACTCTCTCCAGAAGCTCCACATCCCTCTTATACTGTGGAGCCCAGAACTGGACACAATGCTCCAGATGCGGCCTCACCAGGGCTGAGTAGAGGGGCAGGATCACCTCCCTCGACCTGCTGGAGATGCTCTTCTTAACGCACCCCAGGATCCCATTGGCCTTCTTGGCCACGAGGGCACACTGCTGCCTCATGGTCAACTTGTTGTCCACCATGACACCCAAGTCCCTCTCTGCAGAGCTGCTCTCCAGAAGGTCAGTCCCCAGCCCATACTGGTGTCTGGGGTTATTCCTTCCAAAGTGCAGGACCTTGCACTTGGCCTGGATGAATTTCATAAGATTTCTCGCTGCCCAGTTGTCCAGTCTGTCCAGGTCCCTTTGGATGGCAGCGCAGCCCTCTGGGCTATCGGCTACTCTTCCCAGTTTGGTATCATCAGCAAACTTGCTAATAAGATGATGCATGTCCATCAGCATGACGGCTACCTTCCCCCAAACACCATGAGATATCTGGTCCTGAAGGGAGGAGTGCCTCCAGTAATCCAGAGAATTACTGTCCAAGGTCTTATGAATCATATCTTCTTTTTATGCAACGTTAGAATCCAGTTTGTGTATATTCTTTTGACAGCTTTCCCCTTCCAAAGAGAACCTACTTCTGCCTGGAAAAAAAAATATCTCCAAACTAGGACTGGTAGGGACTTTTTCAGACAGATACACAAGAGTTGCCATCGCAAGTGGCCTGCCTGAAGCTGCACTCTGGCTTGTGCTGCGTGGTTATGTTAACACGAGCCATGCATCATTTCTGATGGTGGCCACACAAAGCTGACTCACAGCACACTCCGTGGGAGGCAGTCTCCAATGCAAGTTGTCTGGAATGCCAGTTACGTGTCATCTTCATGGAGGTCCCACAGGGACAGGATGCTGCTGAGGTTTAGAGTGTTGAGGCAGCAGCAGAAAGCTCTCCACGTCCTTTTCACTGTGGGCAGATAGGGATCTGTCTCCTGCGTGACACCAAAGTGCTCTGCTGAAGCAGCCGAGGAAACCAGCCCTGCAGGCAGGAAAGACAAGGGAAAAGCCTAGGCTAAAGAAACTGAGTGAACCGTGGGTTAGGAAGAAGTTGGAGCCAACGTAGAACCTATTCTAGATACTCAGCTAAGTGGATGAAGTGAATGAGCAAAGAAGGAAAGGTATGGAGGATGGTAAGCCTCTCTCTAAATAAGTGTGTGGTCTAAATAGGTGTGTGGTATTAAAAATAAAAAAGCCTTGCTTTTAGTAATTGCCCTTTTTTTTTTTTTTCCTACTTGGACATGGAGAATAAATAGATTTCCTGTTTCAAAATGTAGAACTAGAAAATCAGGGAAGAGCAAACAAAACCCCCTTCTGAGCTGGATGGCTCCACCTTTGGATAGCTGTCTCTTCTAGCACACGGCTAGACCTGGCAGAGGCTTCCTGGGCCAGGGACCTTGTCTGGAGGAAAAGTAGTAACTCCACAAAAGGCTGAGGGTTCACTTCATGGTTAATGTCAGACCAATCCAAAGGCTAATTGTCTTCAAAAAAGATGGTTACCTCGCTGCCACTTCCTTTGCTTCCACAATGAACCAGGGCTGAGAATTAAACTTACAGAAAATTACTCTTTTTGATGGCCTACATTTCTAAGAAACTTGCTCAGTGCAAGGAGCAGAAGGTTGAGAAATGGGACCCATGTTTTTGGTGGCAGTTTGTTACTGAAACAGCTGAACACCAGACCATGCCGTGCAGGAGAGAGCTGCCACTTCAACACCACTAAATCTTTCAAAGCAGGTTCCCATGGGAATGGTGAAGAAAGTCACTCCAGGATACTCATTGCTCTCAGAGGTTTTTTTCTCCCAAAGGACTGGAGGTTTGGTTCCAAAGCCAAGGCCCAAAGCATGGCACGCAACTTGGAGGCCAGGCAGGCTCCACGGGGAAGGCCGCACGCCAGAGCTTAAATGTGGTAATAGGAGCTTTGTTAATGCCAAAGTCCTTCTGTAGGCTTTGCTTTGTTTAGATGCGGCTAGTCTTTAACACTTTTTTGCTCATGCAATAAAAACAGCTTCAAAACAGTCATAAAAGCAGGTAAAGTAATTTGTAGAGAATGTATGTAACATAAAGAAAAAATAATATAAGAATGTCGTGGAATATAAAACCTTAACTGAATACTCACATAAAACTGACTTCTGGTATCATCAGTGAGACAAGACAGACAGCAATGAGACTGCAATGTTACTAGTGCTATTGACATGCAGATGTAAGAAGCAGAATTTCTTCTCTTTTGTGTCATCAGAATCTAAGCACATGGTTAAAGCTGGAGGAGAACGTGTGTGACAGGGAAGAGTACAAGAGAATGGTGATTTTATGCAGTATTTTCTCTATTGAGTTTTTCCTTTTTATTTTCCTACAAAGAGGAAAGTTTAGGTTTAGGCTGGAATTAGCTATAATTTCCACAGGCAGCAATTTTGCTCCTGTGGAACAATCAGTAATATCTTAAAAATATACTTGCCAAGCTTGAGAATACAAAAAATCAGAGGTGCTAATTTCTGCCATTTGTGGTGACAAGTTAGTGGCATCAGGGCTCAAAAATCAATCAGTGCAAATATGGCATCACCCTGCAGCCCTTTGCAGAAAAATCTCTGCATTTCCTGCCATATGTGTATATATAGTATAACTTATCAGAAGAGATTCCTCAAGTGCATGCAGTAGGTGGTACTCAACCGCATCTTAGGGTATCTTTTAAAAGAACAGGGTTTTTTTTTGAGCCATAGTGAGTCACCCGGAGGACGTGTTCTGCTTTCTTAAGTGCCTGACTGTGTAAGAATAAAGGAGGTGGGAGTAATGCCGCTGAGGACAGGAGGTTAAGAAGTAACCCTTTCCTCATTGAGGAAGCAGCCAGACCAAACAAAGGTTTAGATCTATCGCTGAAAATAGTATAACTTACTCTTTTCCTCTGCCAATGGCTGACACAGCACATTTTCTGTTCTTTAAAACCGCAGCGAACCATTCCCAAAAAAGGAAGTGCAACCTCTGTTTTGTGCACTTCTGTCCTTGCCCCCAGCTAGGGAAAAACCTTTCAAGAAAATGCTTTTCTTGCTGGGTTTCTGGTGGCACATTTTACTGGAGGGTTTCTTTGCTGCATTGCTTCTGGGGGCTGTTTGTTTTATCTTGTATTTTCCAGTAGATAAGAGACCTGTGTGCTGCATAGATTAGGCAAGGCAAATTTTGCCTCCAATTTCTTCAGGCACAGATAAAATGCCTTAGTCTCTCCCTAATGTCTGTGCTTAAAGCAAATTTTTAAAAAGCTGCCACGTTCATGTGAGTGATTCTGAATGATTTCTGTGCTTATTTTGGCTCTCAACCGATGATGGGTGCACACCAGCAAGACGTGCTAATATTAGAGGTGAAATTTTGAGCAGAGCAGAGGCCAGCCCAATAAATCTGCTGCCAGTTTAGGCTTTGCTGTGATGCAGCTGCTCTCTGGGGGGAGTAAGGGAAGAATATGGGGACAGAAATGAAAGTCAGCCCTGGGCAGGCAGAGAGGGGGGATCTTGATTGCTGAGGGCTGAAGGCAAAATGCAGCTTCTGAGAGTGTCAGAGGCAGGAGGATATGCCATATATGCCATATATGTATGTATGTATAGTGGCACTTCTGTTTTAGAAAGTGGCTGTATCACAGTGAGAGAGCAAGTGATTTCTGGGGAAAGGAAGATAGCATATAATGTATTAATAAATAGGTTGAGAAGAAATAGAAAGGGGTTACTACTTCAGGTTTTTGTCCAGAATTTCCTTTAGAGGGTTGTCTTTAATTTGAAAGCGTCTTCTTCTTTGAGGAAGAAAAGCCTCTTGCAACCCATTTTTATTTTAGTTTGTCAGAGATTTTATGTTGACTTCAGAGCACGAACTGGACCAGCCGACCTTGGGTAGTGCCTCCTAACTTGGACTGTGCTGGTTTCTGTGATTTTGAACACAGAGGGTGACATCTCTGCTCCACGGCAGTGAGAAATTTCATGTCTAATATCAGCCACCTGAGTTGGGATCTTGTCCCGAGAGAGTGCTGATGTCAGTCAATCCTGGCCAGGGAGGAAGAGCAATTTAGATGTGAAAGACTCTTTTTGTTCCAGGTTTGGATTTGATGAATGTCAGCTATGGTCATTTGTTTGCCATGTTAGAGCTGCTAGACCTCTGTGAAGGAGGCTGATGATAAATATACTTACTTCCTCTGAACAGAAATCCTTACCCAAACAGCATTCGTTTGGAAATTGGTTGGTAACTTACCTGCAAAGTCAAGGAGCTGATTTGTCTTAGTGACATGATGGCCTTATGACTTGTTTGAGCTTCCTTCTTACTATGTGAAAGTGTAAAGAATTCTTTAAAGAGCTAAATTATTGCTGTTCTGCATTTCGCTCGCCTCCGGGCCCAGCAGGCAGGCAGGCTGGAGCTAGCTACGCCTGCTTAGTGCATAAACAGAGAAGCTTCCTCAGTATTTCATCAGCTATCCTAGCATCAGCGGGATTATCTATGCCATAAATTAGTGCCAGTGAAAGTATTACAGTCTAGATCTATGTCTGGATGTTATATCTCCATTTCTTGTCCATTTGGACTCTGAGCTCCCTGGGAAAGAATGACATCTTTATATGTACAAAGTACAGTGGCTGTGATTCCCCCTCCACGCCCCCCCCATAAGTTGTTTAAACTGAAATTTCAAAAGGAAACTTTTTGGTCTTTATAAGAATATTCCTTTATATAAAAAAAATCCTCTGATTTTTAGACAAAATGCATATATTTCCATGACATACTTCAGTTTTGTCCCATCAGTATTTTCCCTTTCTCCAGCCTTACTCTAAAGATCAGGTTTCAGGTTATATTTAGTGGTGAACACTAAGTCACTGGAATGAACAGAATGGTGGGAGTGTTGCTTTCTTGCTGACTTTTCTATCTTAAATTAAAAGTTATTCCAAGTTCTATCACTTAGAGTTCTGCATATTCATGGAAGTTCAAATTACAGTAACATAGAAATAGGGGATGCATGCATGGATCCTTGTCTATAGACAAGAAAGAAAGCAATGTAGGTCTATTACAAGTGCAATTTTAAAATTGAGGAGGGAGGGATGGGACGGGGGAAAGATGCTTTGATAAATATCTGTTTAGCTGAGGTCGCAGTGAGCTTGCCCAGGATTTTGAGGGAATTTCTGTGCTCTGAACCTCTTGAAGTGAATGTGCTCAAGTAGTGTGGATAGGACTGCCCTGACCCAACCTGCTGAGGGGCTCTGTGCTGCCAGGGCTACAGCGATATTGGTGTTCCCCGGTGAGTCTTGGCTAAAAAAGGCCAGGAACCGTAGCTTTCCACAGTGTTAACGTGCTGAGGGAATTATTGCTACTCTTATAAAGGGGTATCATCTCATTAACGGGGCTAGTGAGAACCATTAGATAACTTAGATATTACTCATTTTGGAAAACATATGCAAATTTTTAAATGGTCGCTGTTCTTCTTGACTGATGGAGGGGCAAAAAAGTCGGACCTGTTATTTAGTCAAGAGCTTTATCTATCGTTGTGAGCAGGCCAATGGTCATTTATTCTAGCAAAAGCAGCAATCTGTAATAAATGAGTTCCTAGCTGGGTTTTGAATATGTTTTTGTGGTGTTATAAATGTCACTTTACAGCACAGTTCTTTGTTGCTAAACAGAATTTCCTGGAGTATTTATTTGCCAACGCTTTCCCATTGCTGCTACGTCCTCATAGAGGAGTGATGGATCCATTTGTTGAAGGCTGAGATTTTTTTTGTCTCATTGAATTGCAGAACCTACAGCTACTCCCACCTTCCCTTTCCTCCATCAGGCACGTGTGCTTGAGTTATGATCACCCAGCTGCGTGTCAGCCGCTGCGAAGCTGCTGTTGATTGATTTTCCAAGAAATACCATTAAATAGATCTCTCCTGATATAAAGTTTCATTTTTAAAAGCAAGTGGGGAAAAGGAAAGCAAAGCGTGTGCTTTTTTTCCTATTCAAACTTGATCACATTGCTTGGGAACAATGCATGTTGGTTTCAGGCCCCAAGTACTAAATAACAATTTTTCACAGACGCACCGCTATTTGGTCCAAACAAACTGCTTCATCAAAATGTTGAAAAATGTATTGCACCACTGGGACAGTTCTGCCATACAGAGTTTTATTCCTCTTTCTTCCCTTACTTGTACTTTGGGAAAGAAAAACAACATAATCACTTTTATTTTTATTACTCAAATATTTGTACTGGAGCCTGGAGAAGAGAAATTATTATTATACATTATGTAAATGACACCTTTGTAAAAAAAACAGCCTTACGAACAGCCCTACAATAACCCCTCAGCAACACCTAGCACCTCATTCTTCTTTGGCTGTTGACAAACAATGTCAATTAACATAATCAAGATAATTAACTCCAGCTCCAGGTAGCATTCTCATCCATCTCTTGCAGTTGGGAGGCTGTCTTTGCTCCTACCTCCTTACAGCTTGGAGGTGCTAAGATTAACACCTATGAAGTGTGGCATTTGAATTTAGATGAGAAGAGAGACAGACTGCTTTTTTTTTTCTTATTATTAAAACATTAGATGCATAATTATTATAATAGTAGAGCAGCTTCAGCCTTCTGCTCATTTTTTTCTCCTCATATCACATGCACATTTCAGGCTGGCTTTTTATTCTTTGTCTTCCATCTGGCAAGTTATTGTCTTTGACTATCTTGTACTTTGAGCAGGAACGCTTTGGGGATGGACCAAATTGGTGGTCCAAAAGCAGGGCAATTATGTGTGTTGCCAGGGAAAGGAGAATATTATTCCTGGAGACACAGCAGGCATTTTATTAAACGATTGTACCAGCTGGAAACAAATTATTGCCTTTATTTTAAACTACCACTTAGAAGTCAAATGCTTTTATTTCAGTGGGAAACAAATATTTAGGAAGATTATGGCTTATGTGTTTTGTGATTTTTTACTAGGGTATCCTGAGTTCCTATTATTACCCATGGTAATGTTAGCTGCCTTGTTTTTGATGAGGCTGTTACTACCTGTAAGTCAAAAGTTGATCCTACTGTTATTTCCTTTCCGCCTGATACCTGAACTAGTTGTGGTGTGAGCAAGAGCATATGTACCAGGTGGGCTGTGTTTCTAATAATTAGTTTTCTTGAACATGTTATAAAGAAACTTGCCAAGAAAGTCTCACTGTATCATTTTGAGCCCAGCTGGCTTTTTATAGCAGCTTGGAGAGGGGAGGAGAGAACAGCAAAGACTGAGCCGTGTTCATCTGTGGTGTCACTCAGCCAAATTTACCTGCAGGTTAATTTGGCTTCCCTGTGTGCTTCAGAAATGTTGTAGCCTGGGACTGTGAAGAAGGAAACAAAGCAGTAGTCTGTGCACACAACTTGCATTGTGAATGTGCACACGCATTTTTCAACTAAATTACACCGTCAAACACATTTCCAATGGCACAAGGAGCTGTTGAGATGAGAGGAACTGCACAACTCCGTTCTCTGGCTCAGCTGCATGTCCAGCACACTGGTGGACAGCAAAGTCAGAAGAAATGTCTAAGCCTTCCCTTCCTGCCTTTTCAAGCCAGAAAACAAGAGAGAGTCAATAAGAGAAATAGCAGTAGGGGTTAAATATGGATCTGTGTTTTGACAGTAAGTCTAGTTTCAAGATCTCTAGGTCAAAAATGCCTCGACCACGTAATGCAGGGTGTGACATAGTATGAACCCACGCTAGCAGTTCAAATCTGTTCAAAATGGTTGAAGACTTAGTATTTTGACTGCTTGCCTTACTATCAGGTCATCACTGTCTACCCTCCTGCAACATGTCCTTGTCCTGCGACTAATCGAATGGAAGTATGACCTTGGGCCCATTCCTGAGCAGAATCATATCTGTATTGGTGCATGGTGAGACCCAGTATAGCTGGCTGGGGCATACCCATCTTAGTGCTCCTCTCCCTTGGGAAAGCAGTGAGGCTGGTATATTTTTCCTCAGCACCTTTCCAAAAATTGCTGGACCATTTTGCCTGGAGGTTTCAAATACAATCAGCTAAATAAAACATTGAAAAAAATCAGTAAAATTACGTGCCCCTGAAAAACATTAAGTATCCTTGCCAGTCCTGCATCTTGCAGAGCCAGTCAGTCCCACAATATTGCAGTTCAGGTAGCCACAGATGGTATGGCACCAGGCTTATTTTAAAGCTTTGTCACACAAGTGGCCTTCATTTCTCCAATTTAAATATAACTATTCTGTGAAAGAAACTAATCTGTTTTTCAAGGCCTTTTTTTTTTTTCTTCCTTGAACTTTGTGGAGAAAATCAAACTAAAGATCTCTTCTAACTCTGCGTGGCATTGCTTTGATGGGAACTCAGTGTGGAAAATGCTAATGTCCTCAGTAAAAGCATCTCTTAAATCTGATGGACCATGTATCTAGAAAATAATATCTGTAATAATAATATATATAATAATAATATAACAATATAATAATAATAATATCATGTAATATCTGTTGAATAGTGCTATATTCTGATATCCTCTGAAAGAGAGTGGATGTGCCCCTTTCCTACCCAGTAGGGTAAAGCTGAAAATACTGCCAGGATGCAGCCACCTACCTCAAACTATTGCTCAAGGCACTTCAGCAGCAAGACCTATTTGTGTAGTAAAAACTCTGCAAGGAAAATGATGATGAATTTAATAGACATCAAGCACCAACTCCCCTAGGGAAAATAGGAACAGGATCAGAGAGGATAATCAAGGAGTCTGAAGGCTTGAGAAGAACAAACAGGTGTTGTCTCTGCTGTGTTGCCTCCCACTTTGCATCTTAGCATGGAGGATACATAATTTTCTTCTTTGACATTGAGGATTTTTGCTTCAGGAAAGTCTATTTTTTTCTTTTTTAGTGAAGGCTGGACCATGATGCATTAGCTAACAGCCATCTGTGTGTGCACTTTCTTTTTGCTTTCTTTTGGTGGGGGGGTGGAATTTTTACTGTTCCAACTGACTGTCTGCAGTTTGTAGTTATCAAAAAGCTGAAAAAGAAGCGGAGAGGGGGAAATTTAAGGGGGAGAACATGCAGTCAGTCACCCAGTCACCTCAAGGTCATATAAAGTACAATAGCCTTATGTCCTGGTGCAGGTTAAACTGATTTGTTTCACTAATCAAAAGTCATTCTGTGTTTAGAAAGAATAATTGACATTAGCAGAGCTATGCTACTTGGGAAGCCAATATTAACCTTTCTGTTTAATTACATAGAATTTAAAAGTTAGAAAATAAGCCTTTGCGTATTCAGTAGCAACAATACCTCTTTTATTAAACAGAGCAAACTTTGTACCATACTATATAAGACAAATTTAGTATTTTTATCTATGAAGTAAGTTATTGTGACTGTGATCTGGGAGGGGATAATGTCAGATCCTGAAGTGGAGCTGCTCTGAGGGGGTCCCTGTGCATGCTAGTGGGGGGAACCAGAAAGAACACTTCAAATATTGTCACAATATTTTCCCAATAAAAGATAGTTTTTCTGAGAGGAGGTGAGGAGGAAAAGAGAGAATTTAGAATAGGGAGGACCTGGCTGGGCAAAGAAATGCACTAAATACTGGGTTGAAAATGGAAAATAACCCAATGCAACAAAAAATAATTGAAGAGATATGCATTTAAAGGAAATCAGGAATTATTAACATTTTTCTCTGTTAAGATAAAAGCAAAAATTTACCAATGTTTCTGCAAATGTGCAAGTAGCAGGCTCACAGGGCTTGTTTTGTGGTAGTTTGTTCAGTGCCTAGTATAATGTGGCTTTGATCTGTGATGTGGCCAAAAATATTATTACAACCTGTGTGACTAAGACATCCTAATTCTTTCTTTCCATCATTCTGATACTAAGCATTACCTATCTTCTAGGAAAATCCTAGCAAGACCTAGGAGTCTACTAATACTCAGCAAACTATGGATAAAAGATGGCAAAAGCTTCCTAAGATTCCTTCTCAATTGCAGGCACCTTCTACAGCAGCCGGGTCTAGTTTATGTCCTGTGTGATCAGTGTGGCCTCCTGGTGAGCCTCCTGTCCTTGTGGCCTTCTTTCCACAGCAAATCACAGAATCACACAGAATCACAGAATGGTTGAGGTTGGAAGGGACCTCTAGAGATCATCTAGTCCAACCCTCCTGCTCCAGCAGGGACACCCAGAGCACAGGGTGGCATCCAGGCGGGTTTGGAAGATCTCTAGAGAAGGAGCCTCTACAACCTCTCTTGGCAGCTTGTTCCAGGGCTCTGTCACCCTCACAGGAAAGAAGTTCTTCCTCACATGATTAAATGCAATGTTTCAGTGACAGCAGGTACTCCAACCAACATCGTCTTCCTAGAGACTCCTTTGCTCAGTGCTCGAGCAACATGCAGCCAGTCATGCTGCTCCAAGTGAGCTTGGGAAAGATGTTGGCTGAGAGGAAGAAACTCACATTCCCTGTGGAGGTCTCAGGAGCAGCTACAAAGGTGGTAGCTGAGGGAAGGAACATGAATTGGATGAGTCCTTCTCCTTTTTCTTGGGCATCTTCCGGATATCAAGCTGTCTGCCCCACTGCTTCTGTGTGCATGCATGTGACTCAGCTTTCCCAGGGAAGGCCGGTGACCTGGTGGACATTGAAAAGCCACCGTATGCAGGCACCCAGGATTTGTCATGACATAGGGGCAGGGTTGTAGCGTTGTCCCTCTCCCTGCTCTCAGTGAAGGTAAGGGGTCCGTCCAGTCCAAAAGGCAGATCAGTTATTTTGACATGAGAGTTAGCCTCAAGGAGTCATCACTGGGAGGATCTTCCAGCAAGAGAATCAACTCCAAATGAATAGGACAGCCTTATCCCACTGCAGACTCTGTAGAAATGGAGTGGTGCATAGCCACACTCTGACCCACCTTTCTTTCAAGGTCTTAGTCTAGGTATCCTACAGTAAAGGAAGGATTTTTCTACTTGCTCTAATTCATTTCTTTTGTCCTCACTTCTCCTTTTCAGCTACCCATCTTTCTCTGCTCCTCCAATTTTTAATTTTCCTGAGTAAATACAGGCTTTTTTGCACGGGAGATGCTTGTTTGCTTTTTGGCCCAGATGGTTTTCTGCATTTTTTCTAGCTAATAATTCTTAACTGCTCCATATTTCTTGTTTCTCCCCTTTAAAGATCATATCAGCCAAGAAAAGCAATGCCCTTTCTATCTATCTATAGCAGCTGAATTGCCCTGACAGAACATATTCTGACTGAAACTGCTAATAATATCTTGCTTTTTCCTGCTACTGCAGTGCATTTTTCCAGTACTGCAGAAAAGCTTAACCAACATCTCCTACTCTGTTTGCTGGGTCAGGTCAGGGTGCCACCAATAATGTCAGAGTAGCTTTGGCATTTTTCCAGTATTAGCTGCCTTTTCACTCAGGATTCAGTCTCAGCACCTCTGAATGGTTGACCTCTGAAGCTATTGATTTCTGTAGCTGGAGTACATTCAAGTCACTGAAGGAAAAAGCTGTTTTTCCTTATCAGCACAAACAAAAAAAAACCCCTTGGTCCTATTTTAAGCTGCAGCCAAAAATAATGTTCATTAAAAAGTATATATTCATCGAAAGTATATATTCATTAATAGCCTCTTGTTCATTATTTGATATTTTACAAAAAGTAAATATCAAGGTTCTGGACTGTTTATGTGTTTGTTTTTACAGATGATGTTTTTCTGTTCATCCAGTGTCTGAATTCAGTGTTTTTTCAGATCCTCTTGGTTTTCATCTGTCTTCCTATCAGATATACACATTCCTCACATCTTGGGGCACAGATCAATGGCATTGGGAAAAAGGTTGTGGAAAAGAGCAGTGTATTCATCCTCCCCACAGCCTTACCCTAGTGGAAGAGAACATATTTCCAAGCAGTACTGATTAGGAGGAAATTTGCATTTTTCTTTTGGCATGCAGAAATTCTTTGTTACCAAACTTCAGTTGTGCCAGCCTCTTCTTTTCTTATTTATTTAAATAAATATGTTTATTTAAATAGCCAGTCACTGGCTAGATACCACTGACTTCTTATTTAAAATAAATATTTTAAATATTTATTAAGAAGTCAGTGGTATCTAGCCAGTGACTGCCGTGTCTCATGCTTGGAAAACATAATTAAAGATGTGTATATCATACGAGGTATAGAACCACTTCCACCATTCTCCACTTATTGCACATTGCTGATGACTTCTCAGCAGTGATTTGGCTCAGAAATAGCAAAGTGTCTCTTATTTCACTGGCCTTCTCATTTGCACCAAGTCCACCTCACGCTGCTCTCCTATAAGGGGTCTTAATTTAAGAGCAGAATTTGATTATTGCCACTGCTGCCTCTTGTCGGGGTCTAAAAAATCTTGGCATCAGTACATCAGGTCATTGTGTTTAAACAGGGTGGATTCATGAGATTTTATGAACCTTCCAAATACAGAAAGTAGAAAGGATTGCAGTTAGTGCCCTTATCTTTCTTTGGGGCAGTTTTGTTTTTCTTGGCTTTTGAGGATTTTTTTGAGAAGTTCCTTAATTATGTGGTTTTGTGGGGCAGTTTTGATGACTCTGGTTTCATAAGTCTGAGAAAAATGGGCGGCTGCTGACAGTGCAATTGTATGTTTGTCTGTGTACCTGTAGGATGAAGGGCAATATTATTGCTTCAAGTATTCCCATCAGATGGAAGAAGGAATTTGCTTGTACAAAAACTTTAAATGCGAAGACTAAGTGTGCATTTTATCCTTTAAAAAAATACTTATTACTGCCAAACAAAGCTATAAATTTTATTTTGCCTAAACCAAATGAAAGGCTCAATCTTTCCAACGTGATATATTATGTTTTTTTAATTCTCTTCTGAGACTTGAAGGCTCTCTCAACTAGTTTAATTTCTCCCTCCGCAAATTTTTATACATCAAATAGATTGAAACAAACTCCTATTTCCTGATCTTTACTAGTTTTCTTTTTTGATTAGCTATATATATACATATATATTATTTTTCCTTTTCTTAGTTTTTCTTCAGTCGAGAAATAATTTTATGATATAGAAGCTAACTACTTATTTTCATAATTATTAACTAAATTACAGAAGGAGTGTCTTTCTTTTCCTGTCAAGTGCTGCATGTGTTTTATTTGTGGGCTTTATTTCTCACATATTCAACATACATACATATTCAACACATATACTCTTTGTTTCCCACATGCTCAACAGGCGCTTCTTGCAGGTTCAAATGGAGGGGCTGTCTTTATTGTAGTAGTGCCAGATCCCCTGCAAAATGTTTGGCAGGAAAAGGTGTAAAACCCTATTCAAGATCAGTGAAAATAACGACCGAAGAGCAATTCCCCTGCTGATCAATTTTTACATTTCCTTCCCATCCTAGTGACTTTCTCTCTTCCATGAGGCCTGAGTTGCTAAGGAAAATTCATTTTACTGAAGAAAAAGAGTTTCATCATATAGAAAATGTTATTTTTAAAATATTTCTTACCTTAGGAGGGGCTTGTTTCATAAAGATTTTTGGGTTGATAATTTGATCTTATTGAGCACTGAGTAACATGGAAATTAGAAACACTAAACTAGACATTAGCCTTCACACAGTCAGCTCAGGTTGATGCATCCACCGTGGATGGTGCAGCTCTTTTCCTCCAGGTCTCCGGTTCATTGCCATGGAGACAGAGCACAGGCTCAGTCTGCTAAAAGATGATCATTATTTTTTTCCAGCTGAGATCCCGGTATGTGTAGAGACATCCATACAGGCACACAAAATCTACTTTTTTTTTCTTCCTGTGAATCTCTGCTCTCTCTGGGAATTGCCAAAGCTTTTTGCTGCCCTTTTCCTCACTCTTAATTCACACCTGAATGTCCAGCTTGCAGGTGCCAGCCCTCTCCTTGTCACCAGTAAGGCAGGCTTACTTTAAGAGCTGCTACTAATAAAGAGAAAACCTGATGATTTCTGTTTCAGCAGTGTAAAATTTCTTCTCACTCAAGCTGAAAATTGGGCTCTTTTCAAGAGCTCTGCAAGGATCAGAGTGAAAGGGAGAGGACTGGGTAGAGAGTGAGCCTCTTAAATCCAAACAAACAGAGCACTAAAATCGATCCAAACACTCTGAATTTCAAGAAATGATTTGCTGCAGAGTTGACTGCGGGACTGTGAGGAACAGTTCTGCACATGCCTCCCCATGATTAAATCCTGGGATTTCAGATAGACTGAAGAAGATCTCCCTGAGCAATACGACACCCTTTACAGTTCAACAGAGCAGGGAATGCTATTGACAGCACGAAAATGAACCATTTTCTGTGCTCAGGTATTTTTCAGAATAGGCTTCAGCTCCATACGACTTTTAATGTATTTGTTTTCACGCCGAGTGGTGCCCTCCTGCATGCTGTGTGCAAGGTGGATCACGTTGCGCCTGCTAGACTAGTGATGAGGAGCCCTGGGCATCAATGCCAAGACTGGCCCTGGCGGAGCCGGGGGAGTGACACCTGTGAGTTACAGCACTTTCCCAAATAAATTTGTCACCTGGTGCCAACAGTAACCAGTACCATGTTTCAAAGCTCAGGTTTCAGTCACTTTAAATGTGTTTTTGCAGTGGAGCTACTGATTTGTTTGGCTTTGGGTTTAAAATATGCCCTCTTTTAATATACGGAAATAGAGTAAAAAGCATTTGATCTCTTTGACCAAGATCACTAATTCCTTTGCGCTGCTTATGACCAGCACAAAAAAAAATAGATGAACGAGGACATTCTTGCAAAGAAAAAAGAATGCAAAAAGTTTAGCTTTTGGGTTGGACTTTGTGTGTCATAATGAAAGAGCTCTTATAAATTTAGTGCTCTTATAAATACTCGTCAGCTTATTTTATATAAAACATAACTAGCTAGTAAATCTCAACATAAGTAGCTATAAAAATCTACTCCAAATGAGAATTTTTACCTATGAATTCAGGTTTATGTGCGAGTTACTATTTCCAGGTTTCATTTTTAAAATAAGAATGGTTTATTTTTAAGAAATCTATTTTCATCTGTTAAATTGGTATCATTTTGTGAACTGCTTATGCCACAGACCGACTGTGTAAAGTAGGAATAGGCTGTAATCACTCCAAGTTGAAAAAAAATGATATAACCAAAATCTGACAAAGATGTGTTTGGGCCAGTTGCCTCATGCTGGTTATTGCTAGGACTTTTGGCTTCCTGGTTCCCTAAAGGCTTCCTGTCTTGGCTTCCCCAGGTACTATACAAGAAAAAGGGAATTATAAATCAATGCAAACCTTGCAAAAATGAGTCAGGCTTTGATACCTCAGATGTGCCAAGTTTGCCTTACTATGAAGCAGCTGTTTCATATGCTGAAATAAAAATAAAAAGTGAGCTTTTGAAACTCAAATGAGGAGGAGAGGAGGAAAAAGGAGGACTGGCAGCTAAGGTTATTCCAGCACACGTAAATTTGAAGGACTAGTTAGTTCCCCCGTCTTGTGCGAAGAATGACCTGTCCTTTTAAAAGACTGAGTACGACCAATATTATAATTAAACCACTTTCATAATTAAAAGTAAATGGGCAAGTCTTTTCTGGGTTTTGGGGGCTGCAGAATAGCCATCCGCAAGTCTCATAATCACTGGCTGGTATGGTTACAGGGCAGCAGGGTGCACTAACTTGTATTTGTTTGCTTTGGAGCTCAGGATATTTTAGGAAGTCGCAAAAAAATAAGCGGTGGATCCAGATAAAATAAAGGTCTCACATCTGTCAGAGTGTTTCTCTGTAAATTGTATCTGTTGGACCCAGTGCCAGATTTTTTAATTTGTCACCTTGTTCCACGGGGACCCATCTGGGCACAACGTGCCCATCAGCAAGGACAGTGGGATGAGTGAGTGGCAGCACTGGGTGCTGGCAGGGCTTTGCAGGACCCCCACTTCAGGCTGCAGTAACCAGCCCACCAGCTTCCTCGTGGGACTTGTGGATGGCACCAGGCACTTTTCAACACCTTTGCCCTGTCGTAGTATGGAAATCTGGAGGGGTAACTGTGCTGGTTGCCCCAGGGATCTCCTATGGTCCCCATAGGAGATGCCACCTAGGACGGCAGGTTGTGGGGAGGAGAATTTTTCGCTGCCCCTTGCAGCCAAGCCCTTGACCGCTCCAAGCTTGGTGCTTGTGTCCGCACAGCACCCGGTGGCCTCAATCTCTGAGGGAGCTTCTCCCCACAGGCCCTTTCATGGGAAAGAGGACATGTGACCAAGACATGTGACCAAGGGACCCCGCATGTTCGATGGCAAGGGGACACTGGTGGCCTTGTTGCTAAAAGCCTGGACAGACCAAATTCGCTCCTGGAAGGGAATGAAGATCTTCTCTCCTCAGGGGGAAGGCTGGTAGCAGATGCAGTGTTGTCAAGTGTTGCGATAGCTCGTGTTTTGTTTTAGCTGTTTAACTCTCCAGATGGCTGTTTTTTTAAGTGACTGAAAGCAATATAGATGTTTCAAAGACATGATTCTGAAAATAAGCTGTTTTTACACTTTCAAAGTCATCTTTATTTGAATCTGGTATTTTCTTCGTGCAGTTGAGGATATTGTTGCAAGTCATATAAGCTGGAGGGAATTACATTAGCAAAATGGGAAATCCATATAGGTAGCAGTGCCATGGTTGACTGGTTTGTCTTCCTGGCTTTCAGTGTAGTGATATTCTAACTGTCAGCCACATCTAAGTTGGATTTAAATGACTGTGAGTCCAGACTGGCATGTATAAAATTCAATTAAATCACCGTGTCGGCTCCTCTATTTGCGCACTGAGAATTGTGGCTTAAATAGGTGTTAATGCTATATGTTAGTACAGAATAATGAAATTTCTGGAATCACTGTCCAGATAGAGGATAATCAACCAACATATGGATGTAATGAAGTCTCATTTTGAAATGCAAAGCTGGTGCAGTATCTTGCAGAAAATTAAGAAAATAATCTAATATGCTATTTTAGCTTCTGAGTACAGACTAGGCATCGAGCAGCTTTAACATACTTTGAAAATAATGTAAATTATTGATAACGTGCACAGACTGAATCTCTCCATCCATTCATCCTGAAAGTGGAGGTTTATTCGTAAAGAGGTAGAACAGCAAACTCCTTTTTCAGATCATTGGAAAAAAAAAACTTTTTTTTGTGACATTTTAATTCACATAGAAATATAATAAGGGGAATTATACTGGAAAAATTTGAGCTAGTTATTTCTGTAGAGGAAGAGTTTTCAGCTTGGAGATGGCTGCATAAGCAACCACAAACATGAAAGTGGCTGGTGTGTGACTGACCAGCTGAGCCCTCTTGGGTCTTAAAGTAGTCAAGAAGCTCTTAGACTGAAGGGAGAATGTGGTCCCATTTTCTTTCTTCTATTATTTTTAATTTGTTCTGCTCTTCTTCCCAACTGACATTATCTAATTAAGTAGTTGGTTACTTAGCAAAGAACTCCAGTTATTTACTGTTTGGAAGGAAATTATTCTTTTGGCATGATCCTCATCCTTATCTCTCTTCTGTTTTGCAGTAGTAGGTTTGTCATGCACCTGCTGTCCTTGACTGCTGAGTTTAAAGGTCTCGATCTCTCCTTTTCCACACTTTTTATGTGAGTGTTTGTAAAGAATTAAGCTATTCCAAGAATAATCTATTTTGGCTTCTTTGATATTTTGGATTTTCTAGCATCTCAGAAATATACCCAGATAGAGGGTAGAAAAAAAAAAAAAAAAAGGATTAAGTGAACAGGTTGAGGATCCTAGTAAGTTAGGAGAAGAGGAGGGAAAGCTCTACTGAAAAGAGCCTACTGGTTCAGCCTAAGAGTGTTAAACACTGATTTTTTACTGTCATGTTCAAATACAATTGAATCCCTTCACGCCATCACTATTTTATATACAATCCTCCAGTCTTTTACTCTCATACATGTGAACAGGACCTTCAGCATTTACGTGTAAAAATACATGCTGTTTTATTAATCTTCTCAGCTTTCTGACATTATAAGGTACTGGGACTCTGTAAAGTTAATGTCATTGTGTTTTATCATAGCATCATGAAATACAGATTACTTTTGTTATCAGATAAATACTATACAGTGCTCTCATAGTGCTTTTAACCACTCAGTTCTGATAATCCTCTCTTTCCATGAATAAAACAGTTCATGCCTCTTTAGGTGCATAGGTCATGTTGCACACTGGGTGTAGCTCTGAAAATGAGCCAGAGAGGAGGGGATATGGGCATGGGGGAACAGCTTCAGGAACTGCTAGGGAACCACTCCCCGCTAGTTAAAAAATTATTTCCATGTGAGCTAATACTATTCCTAAAGCTCTTAGTGGAAACAGAGTTCAGTATTATCTAGCTACATCTGGAAAGGCTCTTTAAGTATATTTTTTTCTTAACAGGGCTATTCTAGAAGCAAGGTGGAAGCTCTGGTTAGCTTTCTGTCTACTTCCCAGAATGCTTATATAGCTCTTTATTTTTATTATTATTTTTTTTCCAGCTGTTAGCATCTGGATTGTAGGAACAATCAAAAGGCTTAGAGGCTGTGGTACACCCCCTGCAATTTTTAATGACTTTTCAGAATAACCATAATGAATATGTTTTCTGCATGGACAGGTTGTGCGTGTGTATGTATTATGCTAAATGTGTTTTATGGAAAGCATTAGAGTACTGAATGCATGTATACATTACTTTTACACAAAGCTTTTTATAAGGTTACTTTTGTCTCCACAGTAATATAGCTTTATCCAGCACTGAAAGTTTTTGTTCCTGTTGGATAGGACAGAGGCCTTTTTAAAGGAAGGATCAGACTAGGCACTGATTTTTGCAAGGAGCTGAGCTCAGTCAGTTTTTACTGAAATCATTGTCCACAACTTAAAATTGTTAAAAAGTTTCTAACTTTTCCTTTTAAAAGCTTGTTATATAAGAGTGTCTGAATGGAGAGTGTCTGAAAGGAGATAAATGACAGGTGGAGAGACATGTTGGATTTTTGGATTGCTGGCAGTATCCAGAATTTTAGAAAGAGCAGGCAAAATAAAACCTGTCTTCCCTGATTTTTCTGGAGGATCTTCTGAATGTTCAGTGAGCTTTAATGAATCTGATTAAAACATGCACCTTTTCCCCCCAAGTCACTTCTTTCAATCTCTTGTGATATGACCAGTTGTCCCTATCTAGGCCTCCACATACTATGGAATTTTCCAGTGCAGACAGGGCTCCTGTTTTGTATGTCAAATATTCTGGAAAAATACACACTCCCTTTTCAGTGACCTTTCTCCATGATGAAGAAATCTATAAAAGGGCATGGGCTTATGCTTTTTCTTTCATTGCTTTTCAGATTTCACACTAAAAGAGAGCTGCTGCTCTGGTTTTCCATGTTGGGCATTCTCAGCTCTGCTATGCCACAGTGGAGGTGAGTCGGTGCTCCCAGCTCAGTTCAGCATTTGGAGCATTAAATACAACCTTTAGTGTAAACAGCACAAAATACTGCATTCTGGAAAAGTGGAAAACAGTTTTTAGAAGTGGCTCTTTCAGAGAAATGTTCCACCAGCTTTGTTGTCTAAATATCAGTGTGCTTTATTGGCTCTTGTCATTTTAGTCAGTGGGCCTTCCTGAGAATGGTTTATGTGGTAAATAGCTCATAAATACATATACATAAATATATACATACTGTTAGAATAGACAACCACCAAACAATACCTCCAGAAATTTGTGAGTGACTCTGCATAGAAAAAATAGAGCAAATATAATCTACAGCACAAACGAGGCATATCATTTTGTTTAGGTGTTTGTTAGGCTGAAGTACTCAAAGTGACCTATAATATGAGGCAAAGCCAGTATTTCATCTCAAGTTGTGCTCTCGTGCACTTGTTCCTGAAGTCAATTGAAACCTTCAGATAAAATAATTGACCTACTGGCTGTAAAACACAGAGGGGAATTCATTCTGTGACAGATTTATAATTTCTAAACGTTCTCACTAAATTCTGCATTGGTAATAAACTGGTTTTAGTTGAATACTTAGTTAGAGGGAAAGAACTGCAGTTGGAAAGCACATGGAAGAAAGAAAGATTTATTTACATTATTTTCCTTGCTATGCATAATTCATAGAAATTTGTAGGAAAATTACAGCAGCATATTGTTGTGTCTTCATATTTCCACTCCAAAACAGAAGTAAGAGTGATTAAATGAATATCCACATCAGTCTGCTAGCATTTTCTGGTATTTTACTGGTATTTAGGTTACTGAACTGGTATTTAGGTTACTGAACTGGGTCAGTCTGGTTGGATTCTCTTTGTGTGTTTGTTTTTAAAGGTAAGTATTTTGAGTTAAAGAAGCCATGTTGTGCTAAGTACTACAGTTATGATACTGTGATGGAGAAATTTACAATCAGATTTTCTGGGAAAAGCTGAGAGATGGTAGGAAGTGGCTTAAAGTGAGAGAAGTCAGGAGAGCGTAGTACCGAAAGAAGTAGCTAACTTTAGAACTAGATTTAATAAAGTCTAAATATTTGGAAACAGCAGATTTAAAATCCCTCACTACTTCAGCATGTGGGTATGTTGTGATTTCAGGCCAACCCTTGCCTATGCTAAACAGCCCCTTGCTGTGATCCCCACAGGCGTGGGGACCATTTCACTATGTGCAAATGTGACTTTTGGGGCTTTTATAGGCAAGTTGTGCCTGGATCCAGACTTAATGCTCAAATCCAGACCTTGGGCAGTTTTCTTTGGGTTTCTATGTCTAATATTCAGAGGAGACTCAACTAACTGCTTTAGAGAACCTGCTGCTCTGCTATGATGTCACGTGCAATGTTGTTTCTTTCTCTGGAATATCTGAAAGAGAAAAATCTTCACTCTAAGCATTAGCGTAAAGGATGCTTCTTTACTACCAGATTCAGGATTTTGGAACGGGAGAGAACATAACAAAGACTCATTCAGTTTTCCATTAAGACATTTTGTACCAAAGCTCAGATAGAAAGGCACTACCAATTCAGCACGTGATGAAGTTAAGAAAAAGTCTCTGTTTTTGAGTATAACTGATTTGCCTGGATTTTAAAGGGAGGAGGTGAGATCAAAGAAAGAGCATGTGAAAAATAGAAATAGTGGGAGGAAATGGAAAAGCATGAATCGCTGTGACAGCAAACTTAATGTAAATGGGTTAGCTCTGTTGGAGCAAGACGGCCATTCACTTGACTGTTTGAGAAATAGGGAGGACAGGGGGGTTTCAGGCTGGTGATGTTAGGTTGAACATCTGGTAGTCCTGTTGATATCTGTATTTTTCAGCCCAAGGGAAAATGCTGCCTAACACAAACTGTGTTAGGGTTGAGGTGCTCAGATGGAAGGTGTTTTTATAATCAGTCTATTTCATGGGATGAAAGGAGAAGACCCACTGTGACATTCTAGGATATAGGTTCTTAATTGCTCATCATAATAATTCTATTTCTTCAGAAAGATCTCTCCTTTCCCTTACCTCCTCTCCCTGTGAAATGATCTTGTCAATACGGAGAGCAACCCTGAAGAATCTGTAATTTAATGAAAAATTGCAGTTGCCATGGCATAGAGAGCGCTCTGATTTTATACTGAAATAATTTCTTAGTCTTCATTTGCATTCCCTGACCCTCTCCGAACAGTTACATTGGCTGTTAAGATTCAAACAATTAAAAATGCTGTATTGATAAGAAGAAATTAAAAGAAGTAATCAGCTTACCACAATTCTTGCTCAAAAGCCCTTCTCCGGCAGCCTATATGGAAAGCATATTTGTATGCAGCTAACATCTCAAATTGGCTTAGATTAAAATATAGAGGCAAGATTAAATTGAAGGCAAAACAGTGACTAAGAACCAATGTTTTCCTTTCACTGTGAACAATGTCAATTTTCATCAGTATTTGTCGCTAATATGTCATAGAAAAATACTCCTCTGAATTCTGCTATGCAGGCCATTTCCTAAGTTAGGCTTTTTCGTATAAATTTCTTGCCATCTATTTAATTCTCCTGTACTATTTGACTGAAACGTCTGTTAACAGACTTGTCCTTGTTCCATCTTCACTGTGTGAACAGGAGATATTTTTTTTCCATTCTTTATTTGTATTTTATTATTATTATTATTTCTTGGGTTTGTGTGTGGGTGTAATAAAGTTAATTAGTAATCTAGTCCTGATGAAATGACAGTAACTAGTATTATCTTAACACAGGAGACGGCAGATGTCATTTCTCTTGGGACACCTACTGCAGCTTCTGCTGTCCTGTTTTTGGATATCTGCAGGACAGAGGCTGCAAACTGTGTCACAGTTGATTTGGTGGGACATGGTATGATGCAATCTGGCATCTGACCTCACTAAGTGCATTGGTCAGTCTTCATGCACCAAGTTAAAAAAACTAGAATTATGGAAGTTTGACTCTTGACTCCTGAACCAAACCTCAGGAATGGAGAGATACAGAAAGAGAGTTTGGGTTTTCACATTATTTCTGTTGTTAGAGATTGCAGTTCAGAGTACCAGGAACAGACAACAGGTCTGAAGAGGACTTCCCAGGATGCTCAGCCTGGCTGGAAGCCATGGAGACTTTCTGCCTACCTTGTGAGCTTTCTCTAGTGTCCTGTCTCCCTGCTCTCAAGTGCACCAGTCATATTTTTGTCTTCTTTTCCCTATTCCCTTTCCAGCATATTTGTTTCAATGTATATTTGACCCTATATAATTTTCACATCTGCAGTTAAAATTTATCTCTAGAAGAAAATCCAAACATCGGCTTGGGCACCAAATACTCACAGGCACTCCAAAGCTTTAGGAGATATCATTCGTGCTGGCACTCCACGGTCTAGGCTTCTCTTGAATCACATCTCCAGATCTGGTCTGAAGATTTCTCTCCTGCAAGGAGTTTTCTGCTCAATGAAAACATCCTGAGTTTGATCGTGAGGGTCTGTTTGCTCAGACTGAAACTTTTCACCCTTAGCACATGGCATGCCATAATCCAGTGTTAACATAAAAGTCCTAGCAGGTTTATATATGATTAAGTAGGTACCTGTGTGTCTCTGATTCTTTTTAGTTACTCCAGGAATTAAAGTAGAGACCAAGAAGCTTTTAGGAAAAAAAAAAGATACTGTTATAGTTCTCTCATGGATATACTGGATGTTGTTACCATTTATCCCCTTCTGCACTGGATTAATGGTGAACTAACCCCACGACAGTGTGATTACACTTTGTAAAATGGATGGGCCATAACCGCATCTCTAGATACTATGAAACACTGGAGTTGGAGTGTAGTGGGCTTAAGAGGTCCAAAGGTCGAGTGTCCTTACTTACAAGGCTATGACGGTCAAAGAACACCTGACTCCCCCTTCAGATTACCCAGTTTGCCTCTCAGGATGATAGGCCATTTGATATACAGCCTCAGCTACTTAAGAGATGGCTTCATGGTACAAGGTATGATCTCTTTCTCCATGCAAGAAGTCTCCTCAGGATGGACAATCTGCACGCTTGGCATAATGTTATTTTTCTAGGCCACAGCAGTCTCAAAGGCTGAGGTTGTTCACCCGAAGGTTTGGTAAATATTTGCTTTTTTTTCTACTCTACTGTACCTCATGTGGGGCAGAGTAGAAGGGAGAAGAAGCAGTTTAAAGTCTTTTAATCTATAAAGTTTGATGTAAGCTTTTATTGTTCTTGCCTCCTGCATGGCAGGCAAAATGGAGATTTTAGGGCTGAAAAAGGACAGAACTATCCATAGAAAAGCAGTTAAACAGCTTCTCTGCTGTATACTGTTCATCTCTGATCTTCGAGATGCATATGTGTGTTCATTTAGTCTCCAAAAATGTATTGCTGCTTCTCATTTGTAATCTGTAGTCATTCGGTCAGTAAAGGTCGATGCTTGAATTGCTAGTGATGATTGATGTGGTCTAAAAAAAAAGCAAAAACAAAACCAAAAATGACATCTATCCAGAGATATTAACTTCCATTCCATTTCATCTCCCAAACTTTCATCCCACTTTGTAAATCCGAATGTACACACTGTTCCACTACACAATGGCAGTTGATGTCTGAGCTATTTTTGCCTGGTGGGCATCGTGCTGTGACCAAAATAGGTCATCGTGCATTTAAGAAAAATGTTTTTATTGCTTGCAAGTTCGAAGCAGTGATAATTAAATAGAAGATTTTACATAAGTCTTGTAAGTTGAGTTACTGTCATAATACTTGACTGACATGTCAAGTGACATGACTTATGCTTAATAAGGAGTCTTATCCTTTTTATTTTTTTTTCTTCTCTCTTGTAAGAAATTTCTTCCCTGAACATGCTCATGATTAAGAGCCAAAGTATGCATAATGTCCCAGATAGGATCCAGAGGCTGCTCCGCAGCAGTTGTACAATTTGGGTTCCATGTAGCATCAATCAACTTCCTGGCTGGTCTAACGGAAATATTAATTACTCCTGGTCTGGCAAATATGGACAGTTACAACAAGTAAGTGCCCACATGCAAAAGTCAGATATACCTCTTCTATGGACACTAATCAAAGACAAGCATGGGCTTGGACTTTTGGTACTGATTAGATAAATGAGACTTCCCTACGGAATCAGTCCCTTACTGAACGCAGTATTTTGTGGAAGGCATTTTAAGTGGGATTACTGCTGCTGTTTTTTACGCTGATGAAATCCTCCCAGGAATTAGGTGATGATGTGTGTCTGTAAGAACACCCAACTTGTTTCCAAGAGCTAAACTGACTTTTGATAGCCCTGAATCATCTTCTGAGAACTCTTCTTGATTACTTCTGCAAAACCAAATTTAATTTTGTGTCCTTCCTCCAAAGTCCTTTCTACCTCCTGCTATATGAATAAATAAAATTTAGAGAGGTAGATATTACCTGTTGGTAAGAACAAAAGACCAAATTGTGGGTTTGTAAACCTACTTTTAGTCTTTTTTTTTTTTTTTTTCCTAGCAAAGCAAACAAGCCTCTGGTAATCTCAAATACTCACGAGAGGGGAGATGGAGGGAAAATCTGTTGCTTCTTTTTCAAGTCAGGGAGTTGTGCCCAGAGACGCTGAACACCCAGAGAGGCTCCTGTTGTGCTACAAGCTGCACAGACATGTGCAAGAAGCAGTCTGCTGTTTTAATGTTGCTCTGATCAATATGTGTACATATTTGGTAAGCGTATCGTATGCTGCTGCAAAATTGATGCTTGTGTTGCAGTAAGCCTCCAGGAAAAGCATTAGTACATTTGCATCTCTCCTGCACATCCTTCAGGCTGAGAGCTGTTGGCTTCTTGAGTAGAGGGTGAGTTTAGTTTTGTCTGGGAAATGGACTCCAATGTCTTTTAGCCTTGTTTACTTGATATCAGGTCTTGTGGATGGTGTTTTGCAAGGAAATTTCCCTTGGGAGCTAGGGTTTTTATTGAACTGGTCCTTCTCTGAAATAAGTTTAGTGAAAAATAACCCTGGTAACATCAGGTACGGAAAAATAACTCCTTAAGAGCTCCAGCATGCCTCCCTAAATATTATCATATGTTGTGTGTTACAGGGAATAATAAAAATAAATCGGAATATTATTTGTGAAAACAGATTTTGTTACTCATAAGGCCAATACTATATTTGAGATAAAAGCCCTCAAATACAATGTCCATTTTATACCCATATCTTTTATATGAGAACGGAATTTCATAGCTCTATAGTGAAAAAATATGGCAATCAGCTGTTTAAATATTTAAATAATGAAAAGCTGCTGATAACATGCCAAGCAATGTTCAAACACTATATGAAAAGAATCACAAAATCTGCTGAAAATGTATAATTACATAATTTGTTAAGCCTTTGTATTTTGCAATGATGAGACATCATCTTGTGTATGTATGTGTTTGCAAACGAAATCAGATGTTCCTCATCTGATGCTACATTTGCTAATTATAATGTGGGATCCAATGCAGCAAAAGCCTCTACAGTGAATTGAGGCTCGCTGTAGCTCTACAGCAAGCTGTGGATATGGGCCCATTTTTCTTCATTTGCTCTCCAAAATATTTGACTCCTTGTTTCAGTTAGAATTTTGGCCCAGCATTCCTTCTTCACTCACGCAACATAGATTTGAAACTCACTGTCTAGGGAGTGTCAGGCTCTAGTATAGCTGTTAAGTCACAGTCTATTTTAGTGAGATATTGCAGGCTGCTATGGGTTGGGTACATCAAATCTCCTCCTTCAGATTTTGAGTGATATTGACAGGCAATGAAGCCATCTCCCACTCATCACCTTCTGTCTCTTCTCATAGATTAGCCATTCAAAGCCTTTGGACTCCACCTGCTTCGTTGGACTGTGAGTACCTTTTTGCTTATGCCTGCATTGAGAGGCCGTTCTCTCTGCCATCCATAATGATCTATTTCAGACCTGAATTTAGGAAGTTCAGCTACCAGGGCTGTGCTTTATCTTGTATAAAAGGAAACGCCCATTCTTTTCATTTTCCAAACCCCTCAAAAGTCTGTTTTAAATAATGTTTGTGGCACAGGAGCATTACACCTTTTTTTTCTTCCCTTCCCCAGGTTGCTCGTCTTACTCTTTTAACATAACAAGCATGAAAATTTTTCTTGTTTTCAGTGGGCAGGCTCCAAACCTCAAGGAAATGGAGGAACCCATGTTAATCAGAGCATGGCTTTGAATAATTATTAGCACATTCAGATTACTGAAATCTGTGAAGACTTCGGTCTCATTTGTGCCTTAGTAAGCAAAAGTATAGTTATTTTAGGTGCGCCCTAAACCAATGCAGGGAGACTAAAGTGAGCTTTCTGTTATTTTATTAACCTACGCTCAGTTCAGGTCCTCAAGAAACCTCTGATGGGCATTTGCTTGAAGATGACTCTGTCTAAGATAATATTATGATTAAAATGAAACAGAAAATATCTGGTTTTCTTTCAGAAACAAAGAGAAAGTCAACCTTTATATCCACAAACTTAAGAATCTCTGGAAGAGTTACCCAAGTTAGGACTTGGGAAGTAGCTTAGTTGCTATTTTGCAGAGAGCATAAAGAGATCTAGCAAATCCAGAGCAGGAGCAGCCTGAAACTGTTTAGAAATTGTTGCAATACACTCAGCAGAGGGAGAAGGAAGTGGAGATTAGCAACTGCAGTCACTGAGGCATCACATTGACTAAGTAAAACCAGAATCAGCAGTGGAGGGAGCACTGCAGGAGAACCAAGAGTGGGAAGATGAGTGTTGTTGAGACTTGTATGCTGTTCTTGGCACTCAACCTGTTCTCATTATTGTTGCTTTACTTTGCTTTTATCTGATAAATAAGCTCTGAAGTAGCTTCCAGAAAGACAAAAGAGAGTTCAACTACCTGCATAGCTGCTATGCAGTGCAGTTATCTTTTTAGAATTAAAAGTACAGCTAATGGAAGCTGGTACCACTTTATGGCCTGTAAATGGCTATGTAACAGGCCACGAATATGGATGTCGAGAGAAGTGCCTGGGTTCCCAGGCACATTCAGGGCATGACATTTAAGCAGTCCAGGGTGTCTGGTCTGTAGCTGATCTGAACTGGCACCAGTTGCAGAGGCAGATTGCATAAGTGACCCAAGAGGGATGACAGAGAATAGCTTTCCAACTCCCAAGAACAGAGGGATCCTATTCAGGGAAGCTGTCTCAGCTTTCAGGGCAGTTCTTTCTTCCACATCAGTGGACTGAAAAATATCTTCATTTTTCCCTTTGCAATCAGAAGCAAAAGCTGGCTTTTGAAGGACTGTTTTAAAAGTGGAAGAGCTTCTGAAGGTTTAATCTGCAAAAATGTAGTGATGGCCTCTGAAACCTAATATTCTGCAAAGAGATCCTACTGTTCCTCTCTTGCATCCTTCAAGTCAGGTGAAGGCTGACTTGAGATGAAGGAGAACTCCCTTGTTGTTTTAGATCAGGGAAAGATGCAGCTTGATGTCTGTCTTAGTACTGAGGAAGCAGTTCTGCTTCTCTACCCCCAGATCCTCTATGGGCACAATGAGCTTCTCCCCAGCATGGAGAGCTTTCTAGGGGCAGAGTGACGAGGGTCCTTCATGTGGGTGTTCACTGTCTTCTCTGCTGGGTCTTTCCAGAAGGAAGCTAATTTTGGGCCAGCGTGCTCTGTGCAGGGGGTGCTCCTTGACTGTGCTGGGGCTTTAAAGAAAACAGCATCTTATATTCTTTAGGGTTTCTGGGGCAGGGAACCAGTATCTTTCCACAGTCTCTGTAGGCCGCCCTTGCTTGCCTGGTGAAGGAAGGCCTGCGTTTGCCTGAGCTTTGCCTGTGAGCTCAAAGCCTGGGTTTGCGAATGGCTTTTAAGCAGGAGCCAGAAACTGTAGTTTGTGCATGTGTGTGGGGGAGGCAACGCCGCTGCCTTGTGCAGTCACACAGAACAAGCCACAGTCTGGCATGCTTTTCGTTATTAATAGCTAGAATATGGAAGTAGGGCAAATATCCATCCTGATTTATCGTGACCTGAATAATCCATATAGTCTCCGGGCCATGAAATAGTGATTCTGTCTCTAGCTGTCACATTCCTGAATTTTAGGAAGTGATATCCGTGACCATTTTATGTCATGATGATCAATGTCACATTAAAGAAAGAAGCCTGTGGGCAGCCGGGCAAGCGGTGTAAGCGTTGCTTGATTAGGGAAGTGCTAGCGTAGAGATTCTGCTCCCTGTCACTCTGTGCTGTCACAGAAAACTCCACCAAAGATCCTGAGGGCAGGTCACGGAGGAGAGGAGGAAAGCACCGTGAAACCATGGGGAAAGAGGAAGGGGAAGGTGAGAGAGAGAAAGAGGGGAACACCTTGCAAAGGCCCATATCTATGTGGTCAATCATTCCTAGGTAGGACCAGAGTATTCTGCAGGGTGCCAGCTGATGAAAGGGATCGGGCTGTTGAGATTCCAGGAATAAAAATGAAACAGTGATGAGACTCAGGAAAGGCTCTCTTGTGACACTGGAAATGGAGATTTTCTTTTTTTTTTCTTCCTTTTTTTTTCCTTTCTTTTTGAAAGTCATCAATACATTGAATTCCATGTTTTTATTCAACTTCCAGCTGCAGTGTGAATTTTTTTCACATGGCATTTTTGAAATCCCAGTAACTTTTTTCACCAAAGGTGCAGATACAGCATTTTGGGTTACCAACATGTGAAAAGAGACAAAATAAATGATCTGTGATAAACCCAGCGAAGTGATCCCTGGGACACAAATCAGAGGTTCCCATTTGGTCAGATTCTCACATGAACTGGCATGATGCTAGTGTGAGATGTGCAATTTTAAAGAACAGGGTGCATATTTACACCCTGTTATTATGCTGGATGCTCTTCTGGTAGCAATTTTCTTTTCTTGAATAGGCACACAAGAACACAATAAATATTATTGCTGATTGTATTTTGGAAACTAGAGACACTAGCTGGAATGGAGGCCTACTTACTAAGGGTAATAGGGAAACAAATCTACTCCCAGAAGTATTTCAAGCCTAATATCAAATTAAGACACAATATAAGAAACAATAGTAGCATGAAATGAAGATGACAGCACTAACAGGATGCTGTTCTTTCAGTCAGCTAATAAATAATTTGATAGTTTCAAGTCATGCAGCATTTCATCCGCACCATGGTATGCTTCTGTTTTGCTTTAATGGAAATAGTAAACAAAATAATGGCTTCTACCAAGCTAATTTCTGGAGTTGTGGCATTTGGGTAATGAGCACGATAGTCCATTTGCAAATACTGTGTTTTTAGCGTGGTGGTGCTTTGCTTGGACCTCGAGCGCTGAAGCTCGGCCAGCAAGGCTGCCAGTGGGCAGCGCTCCAGCCGGCTTTCCAGCAGCCGGCCTTGCCCTGGAGCGGAGGGCGGCTATTCCCGCGCTTCCTCGCCTCGCTCAGCTGCTCAAACCACAGGGCCCCAGGTCCTGACCCAGCCAGAGAGGCCACGGTTCCCACAAGTGAAGAAGAGAGAGCCCGTCGAGCTTTTCCTGTTTGCTTTCGAAATGCTGATGCCAGTGCCCGAGTGTTGCTGTGCGCGCCTGATGGGAAGAGCGTGCCCGCGCCTGGGGTCTGTGGCTTTGTCCCATGGTTGCTGTGCATCTCGTTCATCAGTGGTGAGTTATTCTAGTAGGACCTCCAAATAAACAGGAGGCAGAGGCTTAGTCCTTTGGGCCATTTCGGTTTGTCAAAAAAACTATGTGTGAATTTGGAAAAATGCACCTTTTATTGTCTGTCTTTCTGACTTGGCCTCGGCCAAAAGCAGGTCCCTTATGTCAGAGGAGTGTTCTCCAGGCACCATATGTGGAAAAGGAGACGGGCATTTTTCACATTCATAAATCCCAGTTGATGAGACGCAGATGTTTGGGTAGCTTCGTGTGACAAGGAATCCCTTACGAGACTCACTGAGATTTCAGAAGATCGTCCCTCCGGAGAAAGGAGGCAGGGTGGGAGCATGCACATGGTAAAAGCAGCTCTGCTGATGGGTGACATCTCATTAAGCTGTCTCGGCACTGTGGTAACAGAGTGTGTGCCACCCACATCTAAAGCAAACACACCAGCTTTGACCAGTTTTGCTCTTTATTGTGATACTGCTGGAATGGAGCCCAGCCAGGTCTCCTCTTGAGTGGGGAACTCGACACCTTTCAGAAAAAGTCCCAGCTTCTACAAGGATGCTTTTTTGGGGGCTTCTTGTTGCTGTGTGCAACCCCAGTCACGGGCTAACATGTTGGCTGTCCTCTCAAGTGATGTATAGGCAGCAGGTCCAGGCTTTAGGTTGTCTTCTGTGTCAAGACCCCCTTCCTGAAGATCTCAGAAGCCCTACTCCAAGGCGGATGTGCACCAGAATATGTAATAAGACCTTTGTGTTACAGTACAGAAGAAACAGAGTTTGAACAAGTTTTGATGAGGTGTTTTTGCACAATCTGCATATGTCCTAGATTTACATGGAGTCAATATATGACTGGAATAAAACATAAAAAAGCTGAGGGATCTGGGACTTCAGCTAGTTTTCCTCTTGATATGTAGAGTGACATCATGAAATAAATTGCATAAAGCTGTAAGTCTGAATTTTGGAATAAATGAGCCACATTCCAAACGTATCATGATTTTGCTTTGTAAAATGAACAACAACACTAAAAAAGCTATCTGAAGACAGTTTTATATAATAGACTTGAGATGCTGCAAGCACAGTATTATATTAATTACAAAATACAGTTATTCAGTTTTGCTCCTTGAAAGGGGAGGAGGATTCTGTCTTTTAGCCATTTAAGTTCCTTGTGGGGGGGTGATCCAGCTATATCAAATCAATGAGATTGCTTCCATTTGCTTTATGCATTTTGGATAATGTCCAATCTGACCTCCCTCAGCTTCTGTCTGAGTGTTTGAACAGTTAGATCATCTTTGGCATGTAGTAATATATTTTTGATGTTTTTTAATAGAAGTGAATATCAGTGTTCAGCAGGTTACCAAAACACAAGTTTGCATTCCTGCAAAGAAAAGGTTTTGTTTACTTTTCAGAGCACAATCTCGAATTTCTTCTCATCTTGGGGAAGTGCACAGCTAATGATGCAGTGAAACAGCTGCATGGTTCCAGCACATTCTGGCATTGATCAGGTCTGTAAATAAAGATGTTGGACCGCAGGATCCTTGTGAAGGATCAGTTTCAGGTAGGCTTCCCAAATGATGCACGAAGATGTATTTTTGCATGTCTTTAATAAAAGTGCAGTTTTTCTTCTGCATTACGAATATCATCTCCTCCAAGCAGACTCTTTCCATTCTACCAATCTTTGTCCAGGTTTGTGATATCCCCACGTCACAGAGGGCCTTTGCTCCTAGATTAACTCTTACTGGCTCCAAGTCAGACTTCAGTTTTGGTGTTGTCTATTTCCTGTCATGGTCTTTCTCCTTACAGGGTAAGCATTTAGGAAAATCAGTTAACTCTAAGCTTTGCAGGTGAAGATCTGCAGTTAAGCGAGTCTTGGGTCCTGTGTGGTTCATTGGCATAGGACTCAACCAGCTTAAGGAGTGTGCTGAGCTGATCACATACCAGTTCTCTGACATAACATGTCGACAATCATGCGTTTTTAGCGTAGGTAATCACTGATATGTTCTCTTAAGTGAGATTCATAGATGCTGATTACACTCACTGCATAAATTACTTCATTATTAAAATCAGGTCATTTGAGCCCCCAAACCATTAACATGCAAACTATTAGCATAATTTCATAAGCTAATAAATCAAGCACAGGAAAAGAATTAAGCGGTTCTTAGTGATAAGTGTTTCTTCAGAGATTAAGAAACACAATTTTCTTATGCATATATTAATATTTTAAAAGTGAATTCATGCAAAAGCAATATTTCTGCATATATAAAACTTATGTTTAATAATCTGTGTGCTCAGCCTCCAGAGCTGTTTCAAAATTCATGTTTTTTCTCAAAGCACTGTACAGTAATTTGATGTTGAACCAGTTAGCCTGTTTTGATATGCTCTACCTCTAAAATTCTTAATGCTTTTATTCAACAGTCAGAGTTAAGAAATAAAACAAGCAAAGATATGATTTAGAAGAAAAATAACTTGGTTTTATCTTAGATAATGAAATATTCATCCAAAGTAAATTTTATATTCTTAATCTTAAGGAGTACCAATGAAATTGTAATTATCTCCATAATTGCAATCTAGAACTGTGGCTGTTGTTTTATTAAAATGGTGCATTAAAAATGATTTAATCCCCATTTCTTATGTAATAGATTGTAATATTGGCTAGAATAATGCAGAGAGAGACTTTTCTGTTTACTTCACGGACTAGATTAAAATAATACAGTAATACAACTGTGATTATCTGGATACACTAGCGTTGCATGGAAACAAAGAAAATTCCAATGTAAATGAGACTGTAATAAGCAACAGATGATAATGCCCAGAAATTTTACTATGTTACTAGATGTCCGTAATTTATTTTTGCTGAGTTGGCTTTGTTTGTCTGTTCTTAACCTACTGTTTGAGTTTGTTTAGTGCATTTCTTTTGCAATATGAGGCACCCAGTGATTTGCTCCAAGGAATAAGAGATTATCATGGTTTCAGAATAGTGCTCGCAATGCCAAATATTTTGGGTCTCTTGGTTCCTACAGCAATACCACAGCCCATTTCTTTTCCAGCCACCATGTGAAAAAAAAAAAAAAAAACTTCAGATAGCTTTTACTAATTGCTTGTGCATGCTGCTATTTAATTATTTAATGCTGCTATTTAACTGACTTGGCTAGGACAGTACCAGACTGAGAGGGCTCTGTCTTTGGGTAGGTTTCATTTGTTGCTTCTTAGCTCCCTGAAGCAGCTCCAAGCACCCGAGGTGGTGACAACATGCACCAGAGGAAACGTGGGGCTGCCCCTGTTTAAGGGAGCTCATTGCTACAACAGCTTAGCTGCAATTTGAAGCCACAGAAGAACCAGCGGGTTGTCCCGAGTGCAATGGGAATGGTCCCGCTCCACAGTGGTAGCAAGACAATGAGTGGATGGAGAGCTGATGCAAAAGTGGAGCCCCAAAAGGCACATCCTGTGGTCATGCTTGCTAAAGCTCTATAGCTGATGTGGTGGGTGAGGTGGACCTGTGACTCAGAAGGTCAAGCCTAAATTACATAAGAAAGGCAACTGCAGAGCACTGTTGCCGCACAGCTTTCCACAGCTATATTCCAGACCGTTCTTGTTCTGCTCTTCTTCCTTGCCTTTCACACATCAGTAAGCACAGCGTTGTTGGAAATCCCCCAAATTATTAGTGTCTCCTTACCTTTCACCAGCTGAAGGATTCACTGTCTCATTCCTCAGTTATGGTCTCCTTTAGATTCTCTTTTTTAAAACAGATACTGAATTACCATTGCCCCTGACAGGTCCTCGGCTTATTTGGAGACTTTCCACAGATGATACATAAATCATCCGTATTTGCTGCAGGTTCTCCTGGGCTATGTTTCAGGTATGTCTTCAGAAGGGTTTATCAAAACTTCATTCTGTATCATAAACTCATTTTTTGATGTTTACATAACTAGTTGCACAGTAGAGATTATGTATCTTTCAAGTGCAAGTGACAACACCCATAAGAAATGGTATTTATGAGAATTTTTTAATCAGGATGTGAGTGACTGCAGTAGAATGGTTATGGAGCATTTGGCAGTATTGCTTTTTGTATTGCTAAAACTGAATACTAATAAGGAGTTTTGAAATCTCATCTGAACAAACTGTCATGATTTGGGACTTTTTACAACAAAGCAGTCCCACTTGAAGTCCAACACAGGCTACTGTGCAAATGCAAAACCTGACTCGATTGCTTTGTTCATAGATAGTAGTCAAAAGAAGATGAATTTTACATTATTCTGCAATTATTATTCTGTGACAAACACTGATATCCTGCTTTCTAAAATGCTAACTAATCTTTTTAATGTGGAGTACCCAACATGAAGTAGCTGACAAAACCAGGCAGTATCCCAGTCTTCAGTAGTCAATGAGGAGGGTTTCCCTGGAGAGTTCTCTGAGCATCTAACCCCAGCTCCTGCTCTGCTTGTGTCTATTTCTCTGCATTCACTATAGAGAAAAACTGAGGAGACTAATTAGCAGGCAAAACTGAGGCACCTCTGCCTGAGTTGGCTGGCTGCTCCCCAAGAACAACAAAAAAAGAAACCTGTGAATCACAGGTTGCCTTTTGCTGGTCTTTTTCGCTGTTGTTATTCATACTGTCATCCTTTCTCTTTCAACACATATATTTTCTTTCTCTGTAATCTGTGACCACTGAGGAAGATAAATTGAACTTAGAAGTACTTTCTGGTATCATCCAGTTTCTGGTGTTCCTGTTTCTCAGGTCACATTAAACAGTGGAATATGATATTTTAAAAAACAGTCTTTGAGAGTATGATTCATTACTAATTTGACTACTTCATAATTACTGCTAGCACATTATACACACTTTCCTATTCACATAGGATCAAAACAGGTACAGGTGAGCTGTGTTGTCTGCACTCGCAATTACAGCACACAACTGTGTCAGCAGGATGAACAAAAGTTCACATGTATGTAAAGTTCAGCTAATATAAAAGTTCATACAGGGCTGCACTTTACACACTTAGTTCAAAGCCAGGAAGAGTGGTGCTGAGGCGTTCAACTGTAGACATCCAGCATGAGTTACTCCACTCCAAGTAGAGAAGACACTTCCAAAGGTCTTTGGGACTTCCATGGAAACCTCTGTGGCCACGTGCATAACTTGTTTTGTTACAAAATACATTTTTTATTAAACTGGTCACCCAGCTTGACCATTGCTTCATTTCTAAATTGGCAGGATTCCTGAAGAACAGAACAGGTGTATAATACCTCCTGCTTTAATAAAATAGCTGCAAACACCAAAATTTATCAAAGTGTCTGACTGTTGAGGAGCAAAGCTTTTCAGAGAAGAGTTTAAGAAAAATAGGATTAACACAGTATTTTTCTTTGTCATAGATCCTGTGCTGCAAATATGAAATTGCAATGCTGAAGTTGTTTTTGGAGTTAAGGTAGGTAATTGATTCTCTGATGAAACTCTCTAGCGTGGAGTAAATGGTCCTGGATTATCAAAATCAGTTCCTTATGCATCGCACTG
Organism: Tinamus guttatus; assembly: GCF_059628265.1. NCBI lineage: Eukaryota > Metazoa > Chordata > Aves > Tinamiformes > Tinamidae > Tinamus > Tinamus guttatus. Next base: position 1,623,359 of record NW_028289031.1, read on the forward strand.
ATCTCATTTTCATTACTGGGAGTTTATGCACTTCTACCCCAAGCTGCTCAAATAGTTGTATGCGCACTGTTGAAGTTACACAAATAGTTCTCCCTTAGTTAAACATCAAGACTTGATTTTCTCCATTTTCTTGTGTGATCTTATGGCTGATAAACGTTCAGCTATCATGAATGCTTTTGAACTTTTTATTGGGGCTGAAGGAAGGTCTTAAATCTGAAGATATCTGAAATATCATGAGACTAACAACAGAAAATTTTCAGGCTGGTTTTATTTAAATAGAATTCAGAAGCTACCTCAGCACCTTTACAAATTCCATAATTCCATTCCATAAGTTCATATAAAACAATGAGATTAAGTGTTTTTGATATATCATAATAATATAATCTGTCTGTACTTTATTTGCTGTTCTGTGAACTACTCGGTGTGACAGGTAGAAAATCTTGTGACTTTTCACTAAAGATGATCTGTGTTTCCAAGTTCTTCCTCGAGAAAAATTCCAATAGGATATCAATAAAATTAAAAGACTTTAAGGTGAGGTGTAAAGGACAGGCAAAAGGACTACACAAAGGCTAGTGCCTGAGTAATTAGTTCAATGACTATGATGTATTTCCCATAGAAGACTGGTAGTATTGGCTGTTCATAAGGGACTGCCAAAGTCGATGCAAAGATGAAGATGCAACCATGTTACCTGCAGCGATTGATTGCTCTTAAAATTTATGAATTCTAGACAAACCCTGAGAGGAGATAACGAAGGTTCGAATGTGTGTCTATTGTAATTTGACACATTCCAAGGAAGAGAAGGAAGTCTTGTCAAATAACTTGACTAGGTATGGTTTTAAAATATATGACTGAAGTATACCTTCAATATATCGAAATAAGACTTCCCACTGCATTAGACGAAACTCCTAGCAGCAATGGCACTTGCTTAAAGCATATCTCTTCATCCTGGGACCTGTAGTCAATGTGGAAACTGTAGAAAAATCAGGGAAGATACAGAAGAGCTTCCAAAATAGGTAGATGCATTTATTAATATTTTATTAATATTTAGTTATGTCTTAGCCTTGAGAAGAAAAACCTTGGGGATATCCTATCAGTGTGTACAAATATTTGATGGAAGGCAAAAAAGAAGCTAGAGTCTTCTCTGTGGTGTCCAATAACAGGCCAAGAAGCACAGACTGAAACACAGGAAATGCCATTTGAACATAAGATGAAACAGTGTTTCTGTGAGAGTAGTTGACCACTGGAAGAAGGTTGCCCCAAGAAGTTGTGAAGTCTCCATCCTCCGACCCAAGTGGTCAAACCCAAATGGATACAACCCTGAGCAACCTCTTTTAGATGACCCTGCTGTGAGCATGAGGTTGGACTAGGTGGTTTCCAGAGGTCTCGGCCAGCCTCTGTGATTGTGTGCAAGAGCATGTTGTTAGCAATCTGTTAATGAAGATATATGAGCAAATTTTCAATCTATAAAATTTCCTCTCCTGTCATCTTATTTGCAGCGAAATGCAATGAAAGGGTTCAGATGGTAGTAGTCTTTTGAATAGCGATGGGAAATTCAAATGTTACGCCTGAAAAATCTTTCCAGAATTTAGGTGCCAAAAGAGTAGTCAGTGATCTAGAAGGTAATTTTAACTTTGGTGAACAAGAAATTTCTCACTAGATTTTTGCTAATTTTTCATTTTGGATTATTTATGATATATTCCCTTTAACAATACTTTCTGTGATTTTTTTTTCCTCATGTTGATTCCAGTATTCTGGAATATGTTATAAAGTGAATTTACCCATAAATGACTTCAGCATTTCCAGTAGCCTTAGCATTTTGCCCAAACTGGCTTGCTTGACATCTCTTTTCCATTGTGCTGAAGTTGCTTTTTTGCTAAATAATCCAGATGTTCGACAGCAGTTTAAGAGTAGCTGTATCATGCTTTGAAGGAAGCATGCAAAGATCCAAAGCACTGGAAACCAGCAGAGCTTTTAATTCTACCTACTGTCCATATTTATTGCTGTTCATCGGTATATACGGCTCCCCTTCTGCCCCTGCTCCCACCATGCAGATGGCATTCCCAGCAAAACAGTTCAGATTCACTGTGTTATTTGTTGTCTACAGGCGTTAACAGATGACTGGGAAAGAGGAGGAAGAGGAGAACTAACAACGCATTTTTCAGGTTAAGTCTTGCCCTGAATTTTACGTGGTCATCTCTGAGAGGTCCTCAGGATTACCAGGGAGTGAGTCCAAAAGAATTTGATACTACACATACAATGGCCTTTAATACATTCTGGGGCTTGATGTGCTTAAACTTCCATATTATGAAGTTATTTACTTCTAACCCTGGAACAGCTTTAATTTATTAAATGTCTTAAAAAAAAAAAAAGGGTTTGTTTGCCTTAGTAACCAAGTGAAAACAATGAGAATGAAGCAGGCATTGCTGCAAAAGTTCTTACTATTAAACACAGATACAAAAGGGAATGTTTGTGGTGTCTGCAAACAGATGTCTAATGACAAGGAAACAAAACAATTATTCTTAAGTAAAGATTTACTTTTGTACTTCTGGATTATTTGAAAATGCCTTTCATTCAGCCCTTTTATATTAGTTGTTTCTATATGCTTTTATCATTGTATGCTGAATCCAGCGTTTACTGAGGTGGGGAGGGGAGAAGTAAAAAAGGTCTGTCTAGGATTTGATGGAAGAAAGAGAAGAGACTCAATGACTTGTTCTACTAAAGGATAATGCAGTCACAGGTGCCCAACATAAGCCTTTTCAAATTAAGTTTTCAGCTATCTGTGGCTTTGTTCAACTTCCATTTCTGAAATATCAGAACGTACCGCAGAGCTTTTGCCTCCCAGCTGTAGCTGGGGGGTCACTGAAGCCCCAGTCTGAGAACAGACAAGTATTCTTCTCAGTGACCCTAGCCAGAGCACTTTGAGCAGGTTTTGTCCCATCCGCTTGTTTCTGCTCACACGTCTCCTGTGCTGTCGATGTCTATCTGAACTACTACCAGCCACGGGGCAGCTGAGGGCTGGCGTTCCCTCTGACAGGCAGAAAGTATCCCTTGAGCTGCCAGTTTCATAAAGCTCCTCTGGCTGAGGAGCATTGGCCTTTTGCACCTCCTTTCCTATTGCCTGCAAAGGTAACTGAGTGCTAATAACGCTAATTTGCAAAATCAAGTCTCTGCTGATGCCATTAACACTTTTTAATGTTCCAAAATGTAGTTAATGTTTCTATCTGGTACCACTACAAAGCTCTTTCCTGACTAGTTGGGAAGTTCTCTGAAACTGGGCAATGAAGGTTGGGTAAAATCCTCCAAAGCAGAACCAGAAAACACAAGACCGTTAGACACAGTCATCTTTCAAATTACAATTTGTAGATCTACCTTTTACAGAAGAACAAATCACTTGCAGGGATGAAGCAATTTCTTACTTATAAAGTGGAAAATTTGAAACCACTTTTTCAAGTTTAAATATACACAATGTAATTCATAGGCCTAGAACTTGAAAGAGAGATACAGTTTTAAAAGTGGCTCAAGTACTTCACAGTCTGGGTGCTAGAAAGAGTTTCTATCATATGTATGGGCAAGGGAATTTTCCTGCGGCCGTGGAAAGCAAACAGAAGGTTTCCATTCTTTTGGGGAAAGAGCACCTTGAAAATTTTCACCAGTGTAAAATGGAGGAAATGGGGACATGAAATTGACAGGATTACTAAATTTGACCAAGGAATTTATACAGGAGATGGAATTTCTTGGACAAATTGAGAAAGACGGTTAGAGGCCATACCTCTTAGAAGGCTCTAAAATTTTGACAGATCCAAGGTCTGGTTATTTTGAAGCAAATGAACTTCACAAGAGCATCCTGTCACTGGAGGTAGAGTTAGGGAGTGTGCTGGTACCCATGAGGTGGAAAGCTGCATGTCCCATAGCAGCACTGACTTGCAACCACAGCTTTATCATACCAGGTTCACTTGGTCCCCTTTGAGCAAAGGGCTTCAGCAAACAGGAACCTCCCTGTACCACTGCTTTTCCCTTCTCTTCCTCTTTGGTCTGTAGATCACAGGGTGTGAAAATCTCCATTAATGGCCAGTTCCCGATCTTTTGTGCAATGAACTCACTGAAAATTACTATTTTCTTAAGGCTGAATTTACTGTTTTGCTATGTCAGGCCAACATGGTGCACATAGAATCAACATAGAATCATAGAATGCTTAAGGTTGAAAGGGACCTCTAGAGGTCATCTAGTCCAACCCCCCTGCACACGCAGGGTCACCTAGAGCACGTGGCACAGGACTGCATCCAAGCGGGTTTGGAAGATCTCCAGAGAAGGAGACTCCACAACCTCTCTGGGTAGCCTGCTCCAGTGCTCTGTCACCCTCACTGTTAAGAAATTTTTCCTGAACTTCCTGTGGAACTTTTGGTGCTTCAGTTTCTGGCCGTTACCTCTAGTTCTGTCAGTGACCACCACTGAAAAGAGGCCAGCACCATTCTCCTCACTGCCTCCCTTGAGGTACTTATAGACACTGATTAGATCCCCTCTCAGCCTTCTCTTCTCCAGGCTGAACAGGCCCAGCTCCCTCAGCCTCTCCTCATAGGGCAGATGTTCCAGGCCCCTGATCATCCTTGTAGCCCTGCGCTGGACTCTCTCCAGAAGCTCCACATCCCTCTTGTACTGTGGGGCCCAGAACTGGACACAATACTCCAGATGCGGCCTCACCAGGGCTGAGTAGAGGGGCAGGATCACCTCCCTCGACCTGCTGGAGACTCTCTTCTTAATGCACCTCCGGATCCCATTGGCCTTCTTGGCCACAAGGGCACACTGCTGCCTCATGGTCAACTTGTCGTCCACCATGACACCCAGGTCCCTCTCTGCAGAACTGCTCTCCAGAAGGTCGGTCCCCAGCCTGTACTGGTGTCTGGGAGAGGTGTTGGGCAGAGTCTCAGCTGCTATAACTTGCCAGAGTTTAGTGAAAGTCAGTGAGGCTGGAGCAATTCACATCAAGTGAGGATCTAATTTATATAATGAGCATGAAAAGAAGGTTTTATATCCAGTCATTTTCATAACAGGGGATAGGCATGACCAAAACCCTTGTATTTAGGTATTAAGGAGCTACGGAATTAAGTTAGATATTATTATTATTATTGTTATTATTAACTGATAATAGCAGTTTCTATGATTTTTATAGTTTGGTGTATTTCCCATTTTCTGTGCCTACTTACTCATCCATTTAAAGTTTTTTTTTTTTTTTTTGTTATCTTAATATAGGAAGTTTTATGTGAGTATTAAACTACTTCTGGTTGAAGGACAAATTGCCATTCTTCTGTTAGTTCTGCCTCTGAGAAGAAAGGGATTTTTCCTCTTAGATGGGATGAATTATCTTCTGTTATGTCATATGTGTGGTGCCACTTTTTACTTTAAGAGTTACAGACCATATACAGGTTTAATCCTGTCTTATCTTTTCTTTATTTTGCTTGCTCACCCTACAACACTACTCTTCCTAGTATTTTCAGCCTTAATTCAGTTTGGAGACTGACTCTTGTTTCTTAGGTTGATGCAAATAAATTCACAGAAGGCTTTGCACGAGAAGTACTTAAAAACAGATGTAAGAAGGATTGTCCCAGTTGAGACTAGAAAAGATCCATCTGGCCCAATATTCTGGCTCCAAGAGTAGTGAAAAGTGAATGACTACATAAGATAAAATGGCAATCATTCAATGATCGCTCTTTGCCTTGCTTTCCCAGTTTCCAGCGACATGACTTCTTAAGTCAGAGGCAGTGTCTTTGTATGTAATAGCTCCTGATGGATAATTTTGTCCAAGAGCTTTTTTTAATTTATGTAAAATTCTGGGAAGCACAACACTGAGTGCCAAGGAAATCAAAAGTCCAATGTGGTATGTGGAAAAAAATGCTTCAATTTTTATGTTTTGAACTGACCACAGATTTGATGCCTTCTTGTTCACTGTCTTTCATGATACAAAAACTTCCATTCTCAAGGAAGACATATACTCAAGATTTTAAAGAGCTCTCTTCTTTATCTTCCCTTTTCTGAGAAATCCCAGGTCTAGGTGTTTTTAATCATGGAAAATTGTTACTGTTCGGTATCTCGGTTTCTTATAAAACTACTGACATGTAATTTTCAGTGATCTAAATGGGATCCTCCTAAGTTTTTCTGATAAAAAAACAGGAATGTAAAAATTTCATGTAGCTTTACTGTCATGCCCTTCTCTCTTCTGTGTAATCCTTTATCCTTTAGTAACCTACTGGTGCAACTGACCTTCCTGCTTCCGTAAAAGACGTTTTTAATGGCCTGCAATGACTCTATATGTAGTAAATGACATGTTTATGTTTTACATCCTATTTTCATCTTCAGCTTATTGCAGGATGTATTTTTTTTTCTATAGCCTCTTTACCCTCCATTCAACTGTAGCACCTTTTACTAAAACTTTTTCTCTGAGGCTTCATACTGCAGAGAAATAGTTTGTTTTGGGGCTGTCACTTTTATTTTTTTTTCAAGATACCTGTTACCATTTTTTTCCTTAAACTTGATCACTAGTGGATTTCTTGTTTACTCATGTATAGATAAAAGTCTAATTTCATTACACTACTGTCAATGCAACTTTTTGATAGAGAAGAACTGAATTGATAGGTCTTTTCTGGACCTATGATATCTTTTCTTGACAACTTCAAATAGTATATGTGTGAATGACTTTTTGTCTAATTATTTTTCATTTTATTTAAAATTATATGATTGTCTAAAATATTTCAAGTTATTCTGAACAATCCAGATCCAGGCAACTAACTTTTAATAATGCCACCAAGGTGTATTTATCATTTTAAAACATATTTTCCGGTGCTTTTTGCTTGCCTGCTGAAATGTACTCAGAAAGGCTCTGGCAGTTCAGCAATCAAGAAAAGTCCAGCTAAAACCTGGACAAAAGTTTCTTCTGAGTTCACATATCAAGGAGGTCAGGTAAAACGTAATGAAGAGTGAACTTGCATGCCTGGTATAATTGTGGTATCCTTAGCAAAGTTGATAGGCTCAACCCTGGCAACAAAAATGTACCATCTGTTTTGCTATCAGCTCTTACATCTAGCTGTTCCAACAGAGATGAATAGGCAAAACACAGGAACTTTCCCGTTTTCCTTGGAATGTGTCCTACACTATTATGTGCAAAACAGGGGCTAATAAGGGAGCCACTGTAGGGTTAGCTGAACCACCTAAGACAACTTGAATAGATGGAAGGACCCAGTTCTGTTTCAACAGAAGGGTTATACTATGCCCATATGAAACCTATTGGAAAGGTTATAAGCATTATGAGCATTTAATTACAATAACGCATAAATGAATGACATTCTTGTTTTAAAAGAATTTTCTGTCTTCCTCCATGCTCCTTTTTACTGAGAGAGGTTTATGTCTAGACAAGCAAAGACTTGAAACCTCGCTTTAGCCATTCAGTTCACCCATCCTGCCCGTAAGCATTTTAAGCAATCCCTAAAACCTTCAAGGAATCAAAAAAAAAAAAAAAAAGGTTGCAGAATCAACATTTTTTTTCCTTTTTTTTTTTTTTTCCTTAGAAGATATCAGTGCTGGAATATATGCAGAAATAATTCTCTGTCAAGGTGTGGAATCGGATATGCCCAAAACCACACAGGCTTCAGCTTACCTGCTGCATGTTGTTTCTCCAAGGCTGCCTCTCATCTTCCTCTAAGAGCTGGACCAGAACTACTCTTTGCTGGTCCTTTCCAGCCATCTCAGCAGACGTGGCCAAAAGAGAGCCCAATCTTTCAAGGTGTTACTGGGCATCTTTGGCTCCCAGTGGTGTCAGACTAAAATGCACCTATACGTTGCTTTACTGTCTTCTTTAGGACTTCCAGAGCAATTTTCCAGCAACACAGTCCAGAGCACCTGCAATCTTTCATAGTCAGTAAGTAACTTAAGTTGGATTTAGTATTCTAGAACAGCTTTATTGCAACATTATAGTGATAGCGTCCAACCCCGGGTCCTTACAAAGTGCTGTATTGTTTGCCAGACCGTTGTTAACATGCATGATTTAAATGATGACACAAGCAAAACTTCTGCTCTGAAATGGAGAAATTAAAGATACCAAAATATTATGTTTCCTCTTGCCAATGAGAACAGCTGGCAAAAAGGCTTTACTGAACAGAACTTTAGCCAGCAGACATAGGTTATCATTTTCACAGGCTTTCCGTCTGAAATACGGGATTAGCAAAACATGCTTTTTTTATTTCAGAATTGGAGGGTTTGTGTCTTTCATCTGGTGAAATTTAGCGTAAAAGTGAAAATAATATCAAAGTTACAGGCACCAGAGGGAGGCTGTTAATGTGGGAACAAAGGGCATTTGGCCAGTTAAAATAATAAAAGACTATACAACTTTCCCAGTGATGGCTGTAGCCCAATTAGTACTTTCCAAGTAGAGCCACAATATTCCTTTCCAGATTATGTGGTTTGGCATGATTCAGAATGAGTAAACTTACTTTCCTACAAGGGAAAAATATAATTAACAGAAAAAACAAGGTCATGCCGTATTATGCTTTAAGTAAGCAATAATACACCACAGGGTGTACATTAAACAGTCAATATTCATACACCTTGAACAGGCTGAGACAGAGGCAAAGCAATGGCTCAGCATACAAAAAGATACATACATTATCTTAATAAACCTATGTGCAAGAGAAAAATGCAAATAGTTATTTTATTTCCTTACTAGATGGTTTCAAGGGAATGTACATTCAGTGTTCATCTATATAGTACTTAAACACACTACTTACACGGTGCCTTTTCTATTAATGATATATACACTTAAGTAATGAGTGTTTTTTGTTATTTTCTTGAGTATTTGTGTGTGTGTGGCTACTAAAGGCAAAGTTATTTGGAAGACTCCTTTTTTTCTTAGTTAAACCAATTAAATTTCTTAAAGGGACTTTCAATCTGGAATCTCACAAAGAAATCCTCTAAGAGCCTATCCTTGCTTATCCTAATCTGCTTTACACCACTCTAGAAGAGCCTGCAATGGCTCAGCAAAGCTGGAAATAAACTTGCAAGACTGGAAAAAAGAAACAGCAGCTTCTAAACTGGAGGTGAAGTTAGGGATGATTTGTAAGGATAGGGATTTTTTAGCTCTCTCTTGTTTTTGGTATCATTTTTCTGAAACAAAATCGAATGCAGCAGGTCAGTGTGCTCAGCTGAAGCTCATGTAGAGGGGAAAACACAGAGCGCACAGGAAAGCACGGTGACCTGGGGTAAGTATATACTGTGGTAGCAAAATGGAAACAGTCCTGCTGAGACATCTGCTTGCTGCTCCGCTCATGACACCACTCCTGAGAAAGCAGAGCGATATGCCAGAAGGAGATGGGAAAAAAAAATAAAGAAGAAAAAGAAAAGCTTCAAAACCTGTGGAACCGCTCCCATCACCCGGAGCTCAGACCACACACCTGAAAGGGAGTTACCCGCATCCCGCTCCAGCGCGGGATGCGAATGCCCTTATCTCCTCCCGGCCCCGCCGTTGTGCAGCTGCGTTGGATGCAGCGTACCGACGGGAGGAACCGCTTGCTTGTTTTCTGGGTTTTTTTAGTAATTACAGGAACCTCTGATATTTGAAACCATCGTGACGTTCACGCGGCCTTACCTTTCGTTAATCCGCAAGTCACTGGCTAGTTGCATAAAATGCTCCCCTGTTGCCTGTGGAGATATGCCCTGAAACCTCTGGTTTTAAGGAGTTACTAGAACGACAAGGAAAAAATACTGCGTGTACAACAGAAGGGTATTCTAAATAGCATTTTCTCCTTGCAAAAGAGCCGTAGAGATTCAGGAATAAATTTCCAATGGTCCTGTATTGAAAGTATCAGTATTTCAAGGTACTTCCAGCTCTCACCAAACATCAGCATCAGATGCTGGCAGCGAGGCTGAAGGCTGCCACGAGGTTGACACAGCAGCCTCCATATCCCTCCTCACTGCCATCCATGCCCATGGCATGGGCATTCTTGTCCCCGAATTGCTACAGCTCCCTTTACAAGGACAAATTGCAATTTAGCATTCCCTTCTGTTGTACGTGCGGTGCAGCACATATTTCTTTCTCTTCAAAAAAACCTTTATCTGTCTTCTTAAATCAGGTTAATCTCCTGGATATTTGGGAATAGAGATATTTAATTAGGGGCTCTAACAGATTTATGTAACTTGAGCATATAAAGAAAAGAAAATAGTATCAGAAGGTGGAGAAGACCAAAGACTATCTACTCATTCCCCTACTAACAAACCTTCTTTGATGCAACAACAGATCCGAGTCAGAGCTTCAAGAAATCTAATGGAAAAGAACGCAATGCAATAAACAGAGAGTTGATGTCTGAAAAAGATCTCTCCCCAGTTTGCCTAGAAAATATTTTCTGGATACTTCTTCATATAGATGGTAAGCTGAATTTTATTATATAGATGTTAAACTGATTTTTATTTTAGATTTACTTGTTATCAAGCAGGCAAGATAGGCATAAATATACACATTTTCTTACCTTGGAAATTTTTTATTGATTTTCATCTTAAAATGTCACCAGATTGTACAACATAAGAGGAGAATATGTTAAAAGAATAATGCAAGAATTTCCTGTATGAATAACTGTTGAAAATGACTCTGCTCTTCACTGAGGATCCTCAATCTATTTCAAATGGTTTAACAACTGTTTTCTATGTAGAAACTGTATTGCTAACATAATCATACTATTAGAAAGAAAATCTTGTCAAACAAGAATACCATAATTGTGATTTACCTTGAATACTTACTGCCCTTGCAGGTAGCAATTATATTCTGTTTTATATATGTTATTGCAATCCTTCCCTCAGCCCTATGGTTCTGTGTATTCTCCAGCAGCATATTAAGCAACGTGCCTGACACCTGTGATGGGTAGTTTAATGCCTTCTTAATTAGCCTAACACCTTTCTCAGATTAAAATCAGTAGTACAATATTACCATGAATTGTATGTTTTAATTTCTGTGACACACTTCTTTCTCGTCGTAAGGTACTTTGCAAATCTCTTTCCTTTAGCAGCACGATAAGTCTATCGTTGTCCAAGCCGAAGAGACTAATGATACTAATGACAAAGCTTTGCCACAGTTTGACAGATATTGCTGATAACTACAACCAGCAAAGCAGAGTGGAGAGAATTGCTTTAAAATCAATCTTGTCAGCTCAGAGAGATCAGCTGGTTTCCCCCTGCTGCAGTGAGGGCCTGCAGATTTCCGCTGTCTGGACTTGTCTCAAATATTTCTACAAAGGTAATGAATTAAGGTCAAGGGAACTAATCTCTTCTGACAGGAATATCAACTCACTCACTTTTCTAAGCTACTATTTGCATATGTTGCATTTATATAAGTCAGCGATCTGAGGATTAGTTGTAAAATCAAAGCCTTCCAAACTCAGCTTAAAAAAAATGTCAAGGCCTTTTCCTCCTTTGATGAAAGTCATTATGTTAACATTGCAAAATGTGCAGAGCTTACCTGCTTAGCATGCACCTCGTTAGACCACAGCTATCAAATCCACTAGGGACTCCCTAAACAGAATATAACAAATTAAAGCGTTATTAAAAATGAGCCGAAAGTTAATATTCTCGTGTTAACCATGGCAACATCAAAGAAGGCATTACAGCAACAGTCAAGGAGGACACACTAAGTAAAATTACCTTTTAATAACTTAATAAATCTTGAATATAAGCAGGTTGCCATCAGAGTTAAAATGGGCATATTTTTTCAAGAATTCTGTAAAGCTGCAGACCTGAGTGGATGACACTTTTTTGGAATAAATTTTCTAATCCTAGCACTCGTCTTTTATACAAAATAAGTAACTATTATTCAAAAAATAAAAAGGCCAAAAAGTTCTATTGTGCAAGTTGTTAAAGATTAATCTTTTTCCCTCTAAAATATCCCTCAGAAACCTAGCTCATCTTTCTCATGAATGGTGAAGACCCTGCTAGTAAGCTTAACAAAGCAGAAGCCTTCCACTCTCTAGAATTAGGCAACTAAAAGTATTTTATAAATTTCTGGCATCCATGACAAAATCAGGAAATTTAAGCACTGATGTTTTTCTCAAGGATTTGAAGTGTCCACATTCCTCGTTAACTTGCAATCCAAATTTGCTAAGATATTTCTGAAAGTCTTAGTGTCTTTTTTCCCTAAAAACAAACAAACAAACCAAAACTTCAGTATTTTACTTGCAGTATCACCGTAATTTTCTTTTACATTACAGTAGCAGAAGCAGTGGCTCCTAGCTGTGTGCCAGGCTTCAGCTATACACTGAACAAAACGCTGGGCTGCTTGGGCAGCAAGCGCAGTTCCTGCAGCTCTTTTCCACAGCTTCTCTGGTGTAGAGGTGGTAACGGGCTGCATATTTCCCCATGCTGCTTTCATAGCGTTTTTCACGGAAAATTTCCCCAACCAATCCAAAATGCCATGTTCAAGAAGCCATGAGTATACGAGCCACAAAGAAAAGTTCCTAAGGACCTGCGCACATCATGCCACACTTAGTGTGCTAAGTATACATTTTTGTTTTTGTTTCCCTATTGTCTTTGGCATCACCTTATCCAAAATACGTGCTGCCCTTAGAAAAAAAGCACATTCAAAACACATCATTCAGCTATCTCTTAAACATATCATGTTGGCCATGGAGAGGCATCATGCACCCAGGGACTAATCAAAATCTGCTATAACCTGGGAGCTTATGGGTTGCAAATAAGGGAGAAGAGGAATCTAGGTATACATATTAGCTTGCCAGTGGGATACAAGGATGCATCCTGCAATCCAAGGTGGAACCAGTGAAGGTGTTTCTTAGAACAGGAAAGTACCTGTGTTGCTGTTTAAGGCACATGAGAAGATTTCACAGGTCTTTTTTTTTTTTTTTTTCTTTTTGTCATCGCGGTTGTGGAAGGTGAAGCAAGTGAAGGAAAGAGCTGCCGAGATTATCGGAGGGAAGTCATTTCACGAGCAAGGCTGTAAAAATTGTACTTGTTTAGTCTAGCACAAACAAAAGCTGATACAGGAAACAATCATTCTCCAAAAACACAATAGGGTGATAAACAGTAGGCAGGGAACGGAGCTATTTACTCTAAGGGACAATGCTGGCGCAAGAACAAATGGGTATAATTTGGCCTTGAATAAATTTTAGGCTGGAAATGAGAAGGTTTCTGGCCATTGAAGCAATGAGGTTATAAAGTAGTTAGTTATAAAGTAGTTTTCTAATACAAATAGCAGGAATAAAAACCCAACAACTTCTTAAGCTTAGCAGAAACAAAAAAAGACAACTTAAGCTACTTAATATTGCTGATGGTGGAAAATGCTATAGGCATGGTTACCTTTATAAGAAAAAAACTGCATTTTGATGATCCATGAGATAGTTTCCAGCACTGTGTTTTGCTATTTTCTGAAAGTAGAGGTAAGAAAAAATGGAATTAATTTTCTTTATGCATGCAGTGTTAGAAATATTGCTTTGGCAAATGCCATCCATATGTAAATGATCTCCATAATTAAGTTTGTGCTTTGCAACAAGAAAACAGTTTAACTTGATAAATAGGTATCACATTGTTCTTCAGTGGTTAGAAGCTAATTCCTTTTAAAGGAAAGGTGCAATTTGTCATGTGCTAATTTTCTTGTTTATTTATAGTGTACCTCTCTACTATTTTTATTTTGCCTCATCTTCAGTTCTAGAAAATTATTGTATCAGCACATGTGGACAGCAATGGAAGACAACTGGAAAATAATGTCTCCCTATTTATATTTATATTTAATGTATCCCAATATGCCAAATTTGGCCACTCACTCCTTCAGAGGAGAATGTGCTGTTAGTCCAAAACTACTGTTTTAGTATTAAGGAAAAGAAACATTATTGTGGTCACTATGAGAAGATAGAAACTGAATATCAGAAAGAAAGAAGCAAGTTTAAAATAATATTTGACTTAGAAAAAACTTCAAATTGGGAAGAGTGTCCAAAAAAAATAAAGAAAAATGTTGAGAAACTATTTCCACAAAAACAGAAAGAATTTGCTGACACTGCAGAGACCTAGAGACCTAAAATTAAAGCGGTGCTTACGGTTTTCTTGTCTGATGCCCATAATTAATAGCTCCCTCTTAATAGCTGGTAAATATAGTTCACCTACCATGTAATTGCCCTTGAAATTCAAAACTGTGCTAATATCGCTATGCCATTTGAGGAATTTTAGGTGTTTAAAAACTAAGCTACATTCTCTCATTAGCAAAGCCAAGGAATATAAAGAAAAATAAATCATTGTAAAGGCATATTTTAAAGTCATATTTTAAAGTCATGATGGTGAACGACCAGTTGACCATGAGGCAGCAGTGTGCCCTTGTGGCCAAGAAGGCCAATGGGATCCTGGGGTGCATTAAGAAGAGCGTCTCCAGCAGGTCAAGGGAGGTGATCCTGCCCCTCTACTCAGCCCTGGTGAGGCCACATCTGGAGTATTGTGTCCAGTTCTGGGCCCCACAGTGCAAGAGGGATGTGGAACTGCTGGAGAGAGTCCAGCGCAGGGCCACAAGGATGATCAGGGGCCTGGAACATCTGCCCTATGAGGAGAGGCTGAGGGAGCTGGGCCTGTTCAGCCTGGAGAAGAGAAGGCTGAGAGGGGATCTAATCAGTGTATATAAATACCTCAAGGGAGGGAGTGCAGAGGACGGGGATGGTCTCTTTTCAGTGGTGGCCACTGATAGGACTAGAGGAAATGGCCGGAAACTGAAACATCAAAAATTCCATAGGAACTTAAGGAAAAATTTCTTAACAGTGAGGGTGACAGAGCACTGGAACAGGCTGCCCAGAGAGGTTGTAGAGTCTCCTTCTCTGGAGATCTTCAAAACCCGCTTGGATGCAGTCCTGTGCCACGTGCTCTAGGTGTCCCTGCGTATGCAGGAGGGTTGGACTAGATGATCTCTAGAGGTCCCTTCCAACCCTAAGCATTCTATGATTCTATGATTCTAAGCCAACGAGGTGCTGCTCAACCTTGTACTGACAAGCAGAGATGGTCTGGTTGGAAACGTGAAGGTCGAGGGCAGTCTTAGTTGCAGTGGCCACGAGATGTTGGAGTCCAAGATCTTGTGAGCAGGAAGCTGGGGAAGAAGTAGGATTGTGACCCTGGATTTCAGGAGAGGGAACTTTGGTCTCTTCAGGGACCTACTTGGAGAAATCCCCTGGGAAAGAGCCCTGGAAAGAAAGGGGTTCCAGGAGAGTTGGCTTACATTAAAAGAACCACTTGCTGCAAGTTCAGGGTCAGTGCATCCCTATAAGAAAGAAATTAAGCGAGAAGGGTAGGAGACTTGCAAGGATGGGCAAGGAGCTCTTGAGAAAAGGAACAGAGGATGTAAAGAGGATGGGGCAAACTCTTCTCAGTGGTGGCCGGCAATAGGACAAGGAGTAATGGGTACCAACTGAAACACAGGAAGTTTCATCTGCATGTGAGGAAGAACTTATTTACTATGAGAGTGACCGAGCCCTGCAACAGGCTGCCCAGAGAGGCTATAGAGTCCCCTTCCTTGGAACCCACCTGGATGTGACCCTATGCTACATGTTCCAGGCATCCCTGCTGGAGCGGGGGGCTTGGACTAGATGATCTCTAAAGATTTCTTCCAGCCTCAACCGTTCTGTGATTCTGTGAAATGCTGACACCTCATCTGAATTACCCATGGACTAACTTGGGGAATTCGCATTGTCCAACTTGCCTGTTGTCTCCCATCCCATTGCTGGGCACTTCCAAGAACAGTCTGGCTCCACCTTCCCTGTACCTTCCAGACAGGTAGCTGGCAAGATCAATAACGTCTCCCCTCAGCCTTCTCTGCTCCAGCCTCTACAGAGCCTCTTCTCCCTGCACGTCGTTGTGCCCCAGCCTCCTGAGCATCCTGCTGGCCCTGCACCTTGCTCCAGTACGTCAATACCTTTCTTGCTCTGTGGTTCCCCAGACTGGACACAGTACTCAGAGGCAGTTTCACTGCCAGTTGCCAAAGCCAAGGGAAGGATCGTGTCCACAGCCGTGCTGCACTGGCCTTCCCTGCTGCAAGGCCATACTGCTAACTCTCACTCAGCTTCCAGCAGGAGTATGCTAGTGGGGAAGTGAGGATAGGAAATGATCACGGAGGGTCCTCTTTCACCCCTCCTGGGAAACCTGCAGGCTCGGTTACTTCCCTGAAATGCCTGTATACCAATGCGTGAAGCATGGGGAATAAGCAGGACGAACCGGAGATCTGTGTGCAGTCCCAGCATCATGATCTCATTGGAATCACGGAGACGTGGTGGGATAGCTCACATGACTGGAGCGCTGCCACGGAAGGCTATGTGCTCTTTAGGAAGGACAACTGGAGAGAGCAACTGGAATGCATGGAGCTCAACATGGAGTGCATGGAGTGGAGGATGAGCGAGTTGAGATCTTGTGGGTAAGGCTTAAAGGGCAGGCTAATGTGGGAGACACTGTGGTGGGTGTCTGTTACAGGCCACCTGACCAAGACGAGGAGGTTGAGGAGGCCTTCTATAGTCAGCTGGATATTGCCTCACGGTCACAGGACCTGGTTCTCATGGGGGACTTCAACTACCCTGACATCAACTGGAAGGACAACACAGCCAGGCACAAGCAGTCCTGGAGGTTCCTGCAGAGCATCGGTGATAACTTTTTAACACAGGTTGTGGAGGAGCCAACGAGGAGAGGTGGGCTACTGGACCTCATGCTATCAAATAGGGAGGGACTTGTAGGAGATGTGAACGCGGCGGGTAGCCTCGACTGCAGTGACCATGAGTTGGTGGAGTTCCGGATCCAACGAGGAGGAGGCAGGGCTGTAAGTAGCCTTGTAATGATGGACTCAGGAGGGCCAACTTTAGCCTCTTCAGAGACCTCCTCGGAAGAATCCCATGGGCTAGAGCTCTAGAAGGCAGGGGGGCCCAAGAGCGCTGGTTACTTTTCAAGCAGCACTTCCTCCACGCCCAGCACCAGTGCATCCCGTTGTGTAAGAAGTCAGGCAGAGGGGGCAGGAGACCTGCGTGGATGAGCAAGGAGCCTGTGGCAATGCTCAAGCAGAAGGTGGCGGTATACAGAATGTGGAAAAAAGGACAGCCCCCCTGGGAGAAATACAGGAACGTAGTCAGGGAATGCAGCAATGCAACAAGGAAAGCTAAGGCACTTTTGGAATGCAATCTGGCAAGGGATGTTGAAAATAACAAGAAAAACTTCTTCAAATACATTAACAGCAAAAGGAAGATCGGGGAAAACGTGGGTCCGCCGGCAAACGGGATGGGCACCCTGGTTACGAATAACACAGAAAAGAGTTGCTGAATGCCTTCTTTGCTTCGGTCTTTACCAAGGGCAGCCCTTTAGAGTCCCAGGCCCCAGAGACAAGAGAAGAAGCCTGGAGAGAAGAAGACTCGCCCTGGGTAGAGGAAGATTGGGTCAGAGAGCACCTAAGGGAACTCGATACCCACAAATCCATGGGCCCTGATGGGATGCACCCCAGAGTGCTGCGGGAGCTGGCAGAGGTCATAGCTAAGCCACTCTCCATCATCTTTGAAAGATCCTGGAGAATGGGTGAGGTGCTGGAGGACTGGAAGAAGGCCAATGTCACGCCAGTCTTCAAAAAAGGCAAGAAGGAGGACCCAGGCAGCTACAGGCCAGTGAGCCTCACCTCCGTCCCTGGAAAAGTAATGGAACGGCTCATACTGTCTGTTGCCTCCAGGCACATGGAGGACAAGAAGGTGCTCAAGAGTAGCCAGCATGGTTTCACCAAGGGGAAATCTTGTTTGACTAACCTGATGATCTGCTATGATGGAATGACCAGCTGGATAGATGAGGGGAGAGCGGCAGATGTCGTCTATCTCGACTTCACCAAGGCTTTTGACACCATCCCTCACAACATCCTCCTGGGCAAGCTCCGGAAGTGTGGGATAGATGAGTGCACAGTGAGGTGGATTAGGAACTGCCTGGATGGCAGAGCTCAGACGGTGGTGATCAGCGGTCTAGAGTCTAGTTGGAGGCCTGTAGCTAGCGGGGTCCCCCAGGGGTCAGTCCTAGGTCCAGTCCTGTTCAATTTATTCGTCAATGACCTGGACGAAAGCACAGAGTGCTCCCTCAGCAAGTTTGCTGATGATACCAAACTGGGAGGAGTAGCTGATACCCCAGAGGACTGTGCTGACATCCAGAGGGACCTGGACAGACTGGACAACTGGGCGGTGAAAAACCTCATGCAATTCAACAAGGCCAAGTGCAAGGTTCTGCACCTGGGGAGGAATAACCCCAGACACCAGCACAGGCTGGGGACTGACCTTCTGGAGAGCAGCTCTGCGGAGAGGAACGTGGGCGTCATGGTGGACAAGTTGACCATGAGGCAGCAGTGTGCCCTCGTGGCCAAGAAGGCCAATGGGATCCTGGGGTGCATGAAGAAGAGCGTCTCCAGCAGGTCGAGGGAGGTGATCCTGCCCCTCCACTCAGCCTTGGTGAGGCCACATCTGGAGTATTGTGTCCAGTACTGGGCCCCACAGTACAAGAGGGATGTGGAGCTGCTGGAGAGAGTCGAGAGCAGGGCTACAAGGATGATCAGGGGCCTGGAACATCTGCCCTATGAGGAGAAGCTGAGAGAGCTGGGCCTGTTCAGCCTGGAGAAGAGAAGGCTGAGAGGGGATCTAATTAGTGTTTATAAGTACCTCAAGGGAGGCAGTGAGGAGGATGGTGCTGGCCTCTTTTCACTGGTAGCCACCGACAGAACTAGAGGTAATGGCCACAAACTGAAACACCAAAAGTTCCACAGGAACTTAAGGAAAAATTTCCTTACAGGGAGGCTGACAGAGCACTGGAACAGGCTGTCCGGAGAGGTTGTGGAGTCTCCTTCTCTGGAGATCTTCCAAACCCACTTGGACGCAGTCCTGTGCCACGTGCTTTAGGTGACCCGGCGTGTGCGGGGGGGTTGGACTAGATGACCTCTAGAAGTCCCTTCCAACCTTAAGCATTCTATGATTCTTTGACTCCTGTCCTCCTCAATCCCCAGATCCTTTTGGACAGAGAAGCCTCCTAGCAGCCTGTAGGGTATCCCACCTCAAATACAAGACTCAGCCATTCCCTTGGTTGAGCTTCATGAGGTCCCTCTCAGCCCGTTTCTCCAGCCTGCACAGCTCCCTCTGAACATCAGCCACTGTCCTCCACACTGTTCCCTCTCAGCTTGCTGACATCTGCAAACCTGCCCACTCAGCCCTCCACCCTACCTTCCAGGCCTTTAAAGACAACCTTCAACTGGGAACTGCTCCCTGCCTTGATCCCCAAGAGACACTCCCACTTACTGGCTGCCACGGGGACTTTGCAGCACTCCTCACAACTCCAAGCACAGCAGTGCAGCTAGGTTTCCACCTCTCTTAGAGTCTACTCAGGCAGCTGAAATCTCACTAATTTGGCAATAAGGAGCATCAGCTGCAAGGCCTTGCTAAAGGCAAGATATACTAACTGCATCCACTGTCTTCCCCGGTCCACAGGGCCTGTCACTTCATCAGAGAAAGTAAGGAAGTAGCTCAAACATGACTTGCCCTTGCTAAATCCATGCTTGCTCCTCCAAACCACCATCTTATCCTCCACGTGTTCAGAAATGGCTTCCGAGAAACTTTGCTTCTGTGATTCTGCGCTTCCGATTCTGTGATTTGCTCGTTTATTTTGGAGCTGCACAACGCTGGGTGCACCGTCCCAACGCACCCTCCCAACCTTCCAATTTCCTCTTTTCATATTCGATATCTTTCCAAGTACATCCCTCTTGCACTGCTTGGTTAGTAGTTTACATGCAGTTCTCACACTTCTTAGTCAACATAGCCACTGTTACACACGCTCAGGGGAAGAGTCTTTACCTGGGTGAGGGTCTTTTTGACCTAGAGATGCGATTTTTAGTATTAAAACAGAGTTCACTTAAGGATTCATGGGCTTTGGTTTTCCTGCCAAGTTTGCAACATGTAAAAAATGTATCCAATAATGTCTCCTTATGGCCTTGCAGTTCCAGGGTATCCTTGGTTAAGGAATGACAACCTTCCATCATACCAAAATACGCAGGACCCCAGTTCAGACAAAGTAAGTCATCCTTCAACATTACGACAGGTTGAGAGAATATCTTATCCAAATGCAGGTGTTTAAAATCTTCTTAACATTATTATTTTTTTTAATCGTCTACTAATCTGAAGAGATAGGAATAAATGAAAAGCTGTTTCAAATACTGCTTTTACAAGCTGCTTTAACATAAATATCCTTTCTATAGCTCTTGAACACAAACTAAACAAAATAATACAGTTTCTAGGTTGCTTGGTCCAAAAGATCTGACATCAAAAAAACTGGGTGCAAGTTTGGGCTCCCCAGTACGGGAAAGACAGGGTGCTCCTGGAGCAAGGCCAGAGAAAGGCCACCACGATGAGTAAGGGACTGGAGCATCTCTCATACAAGGAGAGAAAGAGAGAGCGGGGCCCATTCAGCCTGCACAAGAGAAGGCTCAGGGGCAATCTTACCCCTGTGTTTAAATACCTGCTGATGGGAGGCAGCAAAGACAACAGAGCCAGACACTTCTCAGTGGTGCTCAGTGACAGGGCAGAAAGGCCCTGGGCACAAACTGAAACACAGGAAGGTCCGCCTGAATGTGGGAAAACTTCTTCACGAAGAGGGGGACTGAGGGCCGGACCAGCTTGCCCAGACAGCTTGTGGATTCTCCCTCCTGGCAGCTATTCCAAACTGGACTGGTCACAGGCATGGACTGCCTGCTCTAGCAGACCCTGCTTTATCTTGGGAGTTGGGTGAGATGAACTCCAAAGAGACCTTCCAACACGTTGTTTAGGCAGGAAGGTCCAAGACACTCTCTGCAAAACTGGTCACCACTAGCCCTTTGCCACTAGACGCAGTGGCTGCCAACCTGACTTGCTAAGAAGAGAAGGGAGAAGGGCAGCAGAGGTGAATTATACAATACCATGGAACCGCACTGTCGTGGCTTACTACAACAACAAGCATCCCTTTCTGAATACCAAATTGCCTTTGTTCTAAGCTGAATACTAAACACACCCAATAAAAGTAAAGAACTGCTTCAGGAATGACTGGGTATATTATAGACAACCAACTGCTCATGCTTGCAGCCCCTAGCACAAGCTAAATATTAGAGGTATAGAAACTGGATAAATAGCAATGAGTTCTGCTCATGCTTCTCTAATTATTTTACCAGCCCAAGCAGTAGATTTTGCTGACTTTCCAAACCAGTTTAAGACCTACAAGGTGTCAGGTTTCTGGGAAGCTTATATGGGACAGGATTGACATTTGGACTGCTGCACCTTCTTGCTAAATGGTGCTCTCAGTGCCCCAATTCCTCTGCTCTGCATGCCTCCACAAAGCTGAGGGCAATCGTTCAGCATTTGCGCAATGTGCGGCTCTCTTGACCACTCTTCCACGGACTTACCCTGACAGGTGCTCGTGTACAGAAGAGAGCTGCTTCAATCCACATTGCCCATGTGTGGGCATACACAACCAGGCCTCAGAAGGAGACCAGGGAAGTGTGCTTTATGAAACTATCCAGCTCAGATAGGAGACTTATGCCACACTGTCCGTCTGATTGGTATCAACCACTGCAAATAAGACACTAAGGAGGTGGCAGATTAGGTTCTTGGAGATTTACAGCTGTGGTCTGGTCTGACAAAAACAAACATTGAAACAGAAGGGTGGGCTGCATGAAAAAGACACTATTTCCCACACAAAAATGTTCACCGCAAAGAGCAAAGAACGCAAAGAGGTCCTTCCAGAAGAGGCAGTCGTTCAGAAAAGAATTAAATAGCAATCACGCACATTTTAAGCTTTCCTTTTCCAAGGCTATAAACTAGACTATTGTGTACAAGAAAGTGAACACACACAAGTCTCAGTGAAGCCTTATAACTTCTCAGATCTCACCGCCAGCCGCAGTAATAGAGGTAATAGTGCCAGAGACGAGGCAAAGATAAAGTTCACGACTTGATGGATCTGCGCGCGCACCCAGCTGTGCACTCATGCGCGTGTCTCTCCATATACATGCAACTTTCTATGTGTGCAAGGACATCTGGTAACTGCAAGCAACGCAACGCTGGTGTTGCTCTCAGTGACATATGAAAAGGGACAGTAAAGAAAAGAATTATTTTGCTCTTCTGCGGTCTTATTAACCAGAAATCTTTAAAGCATTTTAATTTTAATTTGAAAGCAATTTTCCATGTGTCAGAGAGAAAAGGATTGCTTACATTGTTGGTAGGTCTAATGACAGCCAATAGCTTTAAGGTAGCTGTGACAAAGGTAGAGGTCACAACTTGATGGATTTGCGCGCACACCCTAGTAGCTCTAATCTTTAGATCAGTATCTTTGTGAGACTGCCATTTCCCCCGGTTGATATTCCACTTTTTTTAAAAAATTACTGCTTCCCCTGATCTCTCCTAGTCTATCTTCAAGCAAAGCAGTGACCAGACAGGCAGTACTCGCAGCACTGGCAACACCATCAAGGCACTTGATGTCATCCATCCTTCTCTGTAGCTGTGACACTGTAAAATGCAACACAAAGGGGTAAAAGAGAAGGCTCTGTGGATCATCTGAAAGGAAGCCGCCTCTTGGGAATGCTGAATGAGCCCAGGTCCCTCCACATCCCCTCCTGTGCCACAAAGGTGCTGCAGCACCTGAGCACCTCTGTGGCCCTGTGCTGGGCTCCGCCGGTCTGTCAGGCATCTTGGTGGCGGGGAAAGCCCAAAGCCGACACTGCAATCCAGAGAAACTCTGCCAGGTGCCAAAGAGGGAGGCAAATAAAAATCTTAGCCGTTTGAGCAAGCTAGCCCTAAGGAAGCCGTTAGGCAGGAAGGCACTCCCTGCCGGAGGCCAGCACATCTTCCTGCTGGAATGGAAGCCCTTTGCTTCTCCAGGGGAGCACAGCTCCTTCGATCGATACGGTGCTCTTATCTGTGCACCTCCAAGGAGGGCGTTGCACCATGTTCAGCCCGGCGTTAGGTAGCTGAAGAGCGAAGGAGCTGGAGACAGCTACTGCCATCCACCTTCTTGACCACCGACCGAAAACGCCCCCTCCGGGCGCTCAGAGACCTCGGCACCCCCCGCCACACTGCCCCGTCCCCGCGGCGCAGCAGCCCCAAGGGAGCCAGGGCCTCTCATCGCCTCTCCCTCGGGGCTCAGGGCTGAAGACAGGCCACGTCTTCAGGTCCCAGGAGTGCGGGGCAGGAAAGAAGGGCTCGCACAACACTCGATACTCAGGAGTTCTTTTATTTAATGTTATTTATTGGTCCATGGTGGTTGGCTGGTCTTGGTGAACAGTCTGCAGATGGCTCCTTCTGCAGCCCCTTCATCATGACGATCTGAGAAAGGGGTAGGAGAGGAGGAAAGGGGAGGGGAGGGAAGGGGGGAACCGGCTGCTGCATGCTGCGCCCATAGGTGTTCTTTGGCCACGCAGTCCCTCAGGTTGATCTTCTGCCGAGGGACTGGTGGCCGGGCGCAGCTGGGTGGCCGTAGGGGGCCCAGGCTCTCCTGGGATGCCTCTGCCGAGGTGTTTTGCGGCAGGGCATCCCAGGCGCCAGGGCCTTCATGCAGGATCCACCTCCATCGGCTCCTCGTCAGACAGAGGTGGATCCACCTCCATCTCCTCGGGGTATTCTTCGGGAGCGTCAACTTCCATGGGTTCTTCTACCATTCTCCTTGGCCACCTGCTGTTACCATGTACTATTCTCAAGATCTTATCCAAGAATTCTTTCCTTCTCGGTCTCCTCCTTTGAACACCCCTGAGGGCAGCCACCGGTTTCATCTTCCAGAAAAAGGGTATCAACCACCACGCGCTAAACCACCACCACCACCAGAGCCAGAGCCTCAGCGAGCTCGGGGCCAGCGCCAGCGCTCCCGCTTTTATAGGGGCAATGGCAGTGTTCTGGGGGTGCGTCACAATGATACGTGACGTGACATCAACAGTGGTGGTCTGGAGGTGGGTTCCTGTGATGTCACGTCACGTATCATTGTGACGCACCCCCAGAACACTGCCATTGCCCCTATAAAAGCGGGAGCGCTGGCGCTGGCCCCGAGCTCGCTGAGGCTCTGGCTCTGGTGGTGGTGGTGGTTTAGCGCGTGGTGGTTGATACCCTTTTTCTGGAAGATGAAACCGGTGGCTGCCCTCAGGGGTGTTCAAAGGAGGAGACCGAGAAGGAAAGAATTCTTGGATAAGATCTTGAGAATAGTACATGGTAACAGCAGGTGGCCAAGGAGAATGGTAGAAGAACCCATGGAAGTTGACGCTCCCGAAGAATACCCCGAGGAGATGGAGGTGGATCCACCTCTGTCTGACGAGGAGCCGATGGAGGTGGATCCTGCATGAAGGCCCTGGCGCCTGGGATGCCCTGCCGCAAAACACCTCGGCAGAGGCATCCCAGGAGAGCCTGGGCCCCCTACGGCCACCCAGCTGCGCCCGGCCACCAGTCCCTCGGCAGAAGATCAACCTGAGGGACTGCGTGGCCAAAGAACACCTATGGGCGCAGCATGCAGCAGCCGGTTCCCCCCTTCCCTCCCCTCCCCTTTCCTCCTCTCCTACCCCTTTCTCAGATCGTCATGATGAAGGGGCTGCAGAAGGAGCCATCTGCAGACTGTTCACCAAGACCAGCCAACCACCATGGACCAATAAATAACATTAAATAAAAGAACTCCTGAGTATCGAGTGTTGTGCGAGCCCTTCTTTCCTGCCCCGCACTCCTGGGACCTGAAGACGTGGCCTGTCTTCAGCCCTGAGCCCCGAGGGAGAGGCGATGAGAGGCCCTGGCTCCCTTGGGGCTGCTGCGCCGCGGGGACGGGGCAGTGTGGCGGGGGGTGCCGAGGTCTCTGAGCGCCCGGAGGGGGCGTTTTCGGTCGGTGGTCAAGAAGGTGGATGGCAGTAGCTGTCTCCAGCTCCTTCGCTCTTCAGCTACCTAACGCCGGGCTGAACATGGTGCAACGCCCTCCTTGGAGGTGCACAGATAAGAGCACCGTATCGATCGAAGGAGCTGTGCTCCCCTGGAGAAGCAAAGGGCTTCCATTCCAGCAGGAAGATGTGCTGGCCTCCGGCAGGGAGTGCCTTCCTGCCTAACGGCTTCCTTAGGGCTAGCTTGCTCAAACGGCTAAGATTTTTATTTGCCTCCCTCTTTGGCACCTGGCAGAGTTTCTCTGGATTGCAGTGTCGGCTTTGGGCTTTCCCCGCCACCAAGATGCCTGACAGACCGGCGGAGCCCAGCACAGGGCCACAGAGGTGCTCAGGTGCTGCAGCACCTTTGTGGCACAGGAGGGGATGTGGAGGGACCTGGGCTCGTTCAGCATTCCCAAGAGGCGGCTTCCTTTCAGATGATCCACAGACTTCCCTTTTACCTCTGTGTATTTTGGGCCCCTTTGAAGAACGTCATGGGTTAGGCCCCTAGAAGGAAGGAGGGGTCCAAGAGAAATAGTTAAGATTCAAATGTTACTTCTTCCAAGCTCAAAATTGGTGCATATCTGTGAGTAAGAACTCAGGCAAAGGGGCTGGAGACCTGCATGGATGAGAAAAGAACTGGCTAAACTCAAACAGAAGAAAGAAGTATACAAAAAAAAGCGAGAGGCTGCTTGGGAGGACTAGAGGAATGTTGTCAGAGGGCACAGGGATGCAACGAGGAATGCCAAGGCCTGTTGGGAAATGAATCTTGCAATGGATGTGAAGGACAACAAGAAGGGCTTCTCCCAGTACACGAATAGCAAAAGGAAAACTAGGAATGATGTGGGTCTGCTGAATGCTCAGTGGGCTGTGTGGGCCCTGATGACAAAGGATGCAGAGAAATCAGAGTGACTGACTGGCTTCTTTGCCTCAGGCTTTACTTCTGAGGTCAGCCCTCAGGAATTTTGGACCCTGGAGAGGAAGTGTGGAGCAAGGCAGACTTTCCCTTGGCTAAGGAGGATCGGGTTGGAGATCAGTTAGGCAGACTTGAAACACACAAGAGCTGAGGGAGCTGGTGGATATTATTGCTGGGCCACTCTCCATCAACTCTGAAAGCTCATGGAGAACAGGAGAGATGTTCTGAGAACTGGAAGAAGGCCAATGTCACTCCAGTCTTCAAAGAGGGCAAGCAGGAGGACCAGGGGAATTAGAGATCAGTCAGCCTTGCCTCCATGCCCGGGGAAGTGATGCAGCAGCTAGCTCATCCTGGATGTCGCTTGTAAGCATGTGGAGGACTAGAAGGTCATCATGTGGAGTGGTCTGCCTTTTTTTTTTTTTTTTTTTGCCAAGCAGAAATCCTGCCTAATGAAGCTGAGAGCCTTCTGTGATGGAATGAGAGGCTGGGGAGATGAGGGCAGAGCAGTGCATGTTGTCTACCTTGACTTCAGGAAGCCTTTTGACACTCTCTGCCATAATGTCCACATTGGAAAGCTGAGGAGGTGTAAGTTAGGTGAGTGGACAGTGAAGCAGCCTGAGGACTGGCTGAACTGGCAAAGCTCAGAGACCAGTCTTTAGTGGTACAATGTCTAGTTGGAGACCTGTGGCTAATAGGTATCCTCCAGGTCTCAATACTGCATCCAGTCTTGTTTGACTCATTCATCAGTGACCCGAATGAAGGCACAGAGCTCACCTTCTGTGAGTTTGCTCATGACCTAAACCTGGAAGCAGTGGCTTATGCACCAGCATGCTGTGCTGCCATTCAGAGAGACCCGGGCAGGCTGGAGAGTGTTTGGAGAAGAAACTCATGATGTTCAGCAAAGGTAAGTGCAGGGACCTATACCTTAGGCAGGTATCATCCCATGTACCAGAACAGGTTGGGGGTTGAGCTGCTGGAAGGCAGCTCTGCAGAGAAGGACCTGGGAGTCCTGGTGGATAACAAGTTAACCATGGGCCAGCAAGGTGCCCTTGTGGCCAAGAAGACCAATGGTATGCAGGGTCGCATTAGGCAGAGCATTTTCAGCAGGTTGAGTGACAGTGATCCTTCCATCTACTCAGCCCTGGTGATGGGCTGAGGGACATGGAGCTACTGGAGAGAGTCCAGCATAGGGCTACGAAGATGATTAGGGGACTGGAGCACCTCTCCTCTGAGGAAAGTCTGAGAGAGCTGCACCTGTTCAGTCTGGCTGTTCAGCCTAGAGATGAGAAGGCTGAGAGGGGATCATATCAGTACATACAAATACCTTAAGGGAAGGTGTCAAGAGGCTGGGGCCCGACTATTTTCGGTGGTGATCAACGACAGCAGAAGAGGCAATGGGCACAAATTCAAACACAGGAAGTTCCACCTGAAAATGAGGAAAAACTTCTTTACTCTGAGGATGACAGAGCACTGGAAGAGGCTGGTCATAGAGGTTGTACAGTCCCCTTTCCTGGAGATATTCAAAACCTGCTCAGACACCATTCTGTGCAACGTGCTCTAACCGACCCTGTTTGTGAGGGGAAGGGTGGGAGGTGGGCTAGGTAATCTCCAGAGGCCACTCAATCGTTCTGTGATTCTGTGACCTCTGGAGATCACTGAGTCCAACCCTCCCTGCACAAGCAGGGTCATCTAGCTGGGTCACCACATTGCACAGGACTGCATCCTCTCAGGTTTTGAACCCTTCCAACTTTAATCATTCTGCTGGTCATTCTGCTGGCCAAGACAGAGGGCTGTATAAGGATCCGTTTTCTCAACATCCTCCCTGTGCAGGCTTAGGCATCACACCCTGCAAGAGCATTCAGCAGGGTTGGGGCTGCATCTTTTGTCCTGCTCTTCACTATTCCTGGGAAGGTGGGAACTTTTCTCCCTAGCAGCATCCGGTCTCGAGCTGCCAGCCTGGCTCACAACAGGGACCTCTGGATGGCCACAGGTCCCAGAGGTGCTCACGGTCTCCACTTCCAGGACCAGCTGGGGAGTTGTCTTGGCCCACATCTGCACAGGACATGCAGCTGTCATCCCTGGAACAGCCAAGCATGGCACTTGCAAAGCCACAGCCACCTTCTGTCCATATGTATCTTCACCAGGAAGGCAAAGGCCACAACACAGCCACTCACCCTCCCATCACCAGCATCACCCAGGCTTTGGGACACATTTCTCTTTCTCTTTTAGGCAGGGAATACTTTGCTCCCCTTGCCCTGAAGCACAAGGCCTGGCCAAAAGAAAGAGGGAGCTCCCAAGGAAGGTCCAGAGGGAGCTCCCAAGGAAGGTCCCAAAAACCAGAGGAGAAGAGCCTCCCCTAGAAAGTCAGCCCAGTGCTAGTGCTCAGAGCAGAGCAGAGAGCAGCTTGGCTCCTCACCTCCTCCAAAGTGCCTCCGGGCGTCCAGCGTGCAGGGCCATGCTGAAGCTTGTCTCCCCAGCTTGGCTTCCTCCACCCTCCTTGTCCAGGGTAGAGCAGGATGGAAGCGGCTCTTACAGGCCCTTCCTGTACTCAGGGGACTGGTGCCACAGACACAGCTCCTGCTCAGCCCCCAGCAGGGACCTCCAGTCCCCCACCATGGGCCCCCAGCCCATGAGGCCCTCACAGCAGCAGCGCTCCTCCTGGCCCTGAGGGGTTGCTGTGATGCTGGCTCAGCCAAGAGCTCCTGTCGGAGAGGCAGCACATGCCCTTGGCCCACTTGTGCCTCCACGGTGCTCCCAGACAGGCTCAGAGACCAGCAGGGTCCCGCAGCTGAGAGACCCCTTCCCCTACACACACACCTGCCCCTGTGGGACCACCCCTATGCAGAGGGTGTCTGGGGGTTCTTGAGAGGTGCAAATCAAGTCATCTACTTCTGCCCTTTATATGTTCAGTCTCTGTGTCATATCATTTATAAAGACTAAATCTCAGGATTCAACGAGGAGGAGGCAAGGCTGTAAGTAGCCTTGCGACAATGGACTTCAGGAGGGCCAACTTTAGCCTCTTCAGAGACCTCCTCGGTAGAATCCCATGGGCTAGTGCTCTAGAAGGCAGGGGGGCCCAAGAGAGCTGGTTAGTTTTCAAGCGGCACTTCCTCCACGCCCAGCAACGGTGCATCCCTGTGTGTAGGAAGGCAGGCAGAGGGGGCAGGCGACCTGCGTGGATGAGCCGGGAGCTTGTGGCAATGCTCAAGCAGAAGGCAGCGGTATACAAAAGGTGGAAAAAAGGACAGGTCCCCTGGGAGAAATACAGGAACGTAGTCAGGGAGTGCAGAGATGCGACAAGGAAAGCTAAGGCACGTCTGGAAGGCAAGCTGGCAAGGGACGTTAAAAATAACAAAAAAAAATTCTTCAAATACATTAACAGCAAAAGGAAGATCAGGGAAAACGTGGGTCCGCTGGAGGACGGGATGGGCACCTTGGTTACAAATAACAGAGAAAAAGCAGAGTTGCTCAATGCCTTCTTTGCTTCGGTGTTTACCAAGGGCAGCCCTTTAGAGCCCCAGGCCCTAGAGACAAGAGAAGAAGCTGGTGGAGAGGAAGACTTGCCCTGGGTAGAGGAAGATTGGGTCAGAGAGCACCTAAGGAACCTCGATACCCACAAATCCATGGGCCCTGATGGGATGCACCCCAGAGTGCTGCGGGAGCTGGCAAATGCCATAGCTAAGCCGCTCTCCATCATCTTTGAAAGATCCTGGAGAACGGGGGAGGTGCCGGAAGACTGGAAGAAGGCCAATGTCACGCCAGTCTTCAAAAAAGGCAAGAAGGAGGACCCAGGCAACTACAGGCCAGTCAGCCTCACCTCCGTCCCCGGAAAAGTAATGGAACGGCTCATACTGGCCGTTGTCTCCAGGCACATGGAGGATAAGAAGGTGCTCAAGAGTAGTCAGCATGGATTCACCAAGGGGAAATCTTGCCTGACTAACCTGATAGCCTTCTATGATGAAATGACCGGCTGGATAGACGAGGGGAGAGCGGTGGATGTCGTCTATCTCGACTTCACCAAGGCTTTTGACACCGTCCCTCACAACATCCTCCTGGGCAAGCTCCGGAAGTGTGGGATAGATGAGTGCACAGTGAGATGGATTAGGAACTGGCTGGATGGCAGGGCCCAGAGAGTGGTGATCAGCGGTGCAGAGTCTAGTTGGAGGCCTGTGGCTAGTGGGGTCCCCCAGGGGTCAGGCCTTGGTCCAGTCCTGTTCAATTTATTCATCAGTGACCTGGATGAAGGCACGGAGTGCTCCCTCAGCAAGTTTGCTGATGGCACGAAACTGGGAGGAGTAGCCGATACCCCAGAGGGCTGTGCTGCCATCCAGAGGGACCTGGACAGACTGGACAACTGGGCGGTGAAAAACCTCATGCAATTCAACAAGGCCAAGTGCAAGGTTCTGCACCTGGGGAGGAATAACCCCAGACACCAGTACAGGCTGGGGACCGACCTTGTGGAGAGCAGCTCTGCAGAGAAAGACCTGGGTGTCATGGTGGATGATAAGTTGACCATGAGGCAGCAGTGTGCCCTCGTGGCCAAGAGGCCAATGGGATCCTGGGGTGCATCAAGAAGAGCGTCTCCAGCAGGTCGAGGGAGGGGATCCTGCCCCTCTACTCAGCCCTGGTGAGGCCACATCTGGAGTATTGTGTCCAGTACTGGGCCCCACAGTACAAGAGGGATGTGGAGCTGCTGGAGAGAGTCCAGCGCAGGGCTACAAGGATGATCAGGGGCCTGGAACATCTGCCCTATGAGGAGAGGCTGAGGGAGCTGGGCCTGTTCAGCCTGGAGAAGAGAAGGCTGAGAGGGGACCTGATCAGTGTCTGTAAGAACCTCAAGGGAGGCAGTGAGGAGGATGGTGCTGGCCTCTTTTCAGTGGTGGCCACTGACAGAACTAGAGGTAATGGCCACAAACTGAAGCATCAAAAGTTCCTCAGGAACTTAAGGAAAAAATTCTTAACAGTGAGGGTGCCAGAGCACTGGAACAGGCTGCCAAGAGAGGTTGTGGGAGTCTCCTTCTCTGGAGATCTTTCAAACCCGCTTGGATGCAGTCCTGTGCCACGTGCTCTAGGTGACCCTGTGTGTGCAGGGGGGTTGGACTAGATGACCTCTAGAGGTCCCTTCCAACCTTAAGCGTTCTATGATTCTATGAAGTCATGATATATTTGCAAGTGTATGTGTACATGTATGTAAATAATTATAAATGTACTTTCATCACAAATTAGTTATGATTTATATTCTTTTTGAAAGTCCACTTACAAACGATTCATTATGGAAGAAACTGCATTGAATAATTGACAACAAAAACTGTTTTATCCACTGCAGTATGTATACCTATTAGGTTTTAGTTGATAGTTGCTCATCAAATATTACAAAAATATTTCAAAATATACTATGATAATATGTCAAAATACACATTTGTAAGTGTACTTGAACAGATAGTGGACGAATTTGGCTGCACGTACAAACTCCTGACCCTGCTAAGCAAGGAGAAGCACAGCTAGGTGAGCCAGCTATAAGAGGCCTCACTCCATTTGTTGAAAAAACAGTAATGGTTTTTCATTACTAATGGCCACAGAATCAAATTTAAAAAATATAGATATACAAGTGAAAAAACATGTGCATGCATATACACACCATTATTTTATAATGAAAAATTGATTAGTGATACAAGTTCTCTCAGAAAAAAAAATCTGCAATGGTTTAATGTTGCATATCTATTCATTGAAATGGCCTGTTTCTTTGCCAAAGAAGATTTGAGTGTGTATCTTTTCTCAAGCAATCAAGGACCAAAGTATTTGTTTGGAAAATAATGGGCCTTACTGAGAGCTATAGAGTAGGTTTCAGTATGAGTTGTTGGTAATAAAACAGTAATAGCAATTCCCATATTTCCATTTTTACTGTTGACTAAAGCCAAACTATGTAAAGATGCAGTAAAAATAATGCTAAATAACTGAAAGTATGAAACTGAATTCTCTGTTCACAGTAATTAAGCGTTGTATGAAAGTGCTTTTTCTCAGCTTCTTTTTTAACCCCTTCTTGCCCAAAGTTGCTAGCTATAGCCAGCAGGTGAGTCAGTCATTTTTTCAACTAACAACTAACTGCAACTATAGGCATGAAGGTTTCAATATGTTTTTAAGAATAAAGGGAGTTCTAACAATTGATACAGCAACCTCACATTCTCTGTGTCTAAGGCTGTCCCTTAGATTCTAGCCATGACTCATCTGTAAAGATAGGGGAAAACAGTAAATGTATGATATTATTTAGACACTTAGTGGCATGCACTTATAAAATGCCTAGCTACATGTTTATTGTCAATGACATTTACACAGCTAATTGTGCAAAAAATGCCACATGCCTTCACCTAACTTTCGGCTCACTCATTTAAACAGTTTTCTAACACGGACATGACAATACTGACTGAACACTGGATTATGAGGGAATTTAAGTGAGCTCATGACTCTGATGACATTCATAATCACATCTTTAAAGAAATCCCTTTATGATTACAATTTCAATAACATAATGCAAACACATATAATCAGAACAGCCATGAATTCCCGTGGTATCAATGATATGTTTGTCTAAAGCAACAAATCTCTCTGGTTATGATATTCTAGAAAACACTCTTTGATTTTCTAAAATTCTTATCTGAAAATCTGTCCTTTGAAAACCTGTCTCCGTTAAACATTCAGTGTGAAATTCAGTTTTTGTGAAGGTAATGAAAATAAGTAACTTAATGTTATTTTTTAAACTGACCTCTAGAAGCATCTCTGTCTAGATGATAGATTGCTACATGAGCGTTAAAGATCTTTTTCCATTATACTGAAGAAACAACTAGTAAATATGGAGAATTTTGGCTACCTCATTTGTAGGGGTCACTTCAACCTGGGCCTGAGAAACATTTAGATTTTTATAGCCAATGCAAGAACTTTAAAACTGGTAGGTGGGATTCTGTTCATGATGTATATGCAAACTAAATTGCATTCTAATAGTTAGCCATGTAGTAGAATGCTCGAAGGGTGTTCTGCTTTCTAAGTCCTTAGTCTTTGTAACACCTGATAAGAATTTGGCCTGAAACTGTAATTCTTATTCTGAAAGAGTGAGGGATTCACACTTTATCAAATTTATATTTTTTTTATGCAATAATCAATTCATCACTTGATTAAATTTGCATTTTTTATAAAAATAGATGAGAATTGTAACAAGGTCATTTGAAAACTGAATTGCCTATATAATATGAATCCTTGTGGGTATAGTTTATAGCTTTATTTTATCTCTGAACTTCTCAAAATGGTACATTGCTCTCTCAAATTTTTTATGTCTGTTCTTCGACCAAATAAATAACAGCACCAAACTGTAGATCTTTTGTTTTCCCTTCATACAATGCCTTCCAAAATGACAGCCAAATCTTGATAGCAACTGTGACTAAATAAGTAACGTTGGAAATATTCTTCAGACTGTTGTTGTGAATATGAAGAACTCAGAACACTCACATCTGCACGAATTAGATAAACTATTTGTTCAGAGGCATTTACCTGCCTAGAGCTCCTGGGTCACTGCTCTAGTAGAAGACGAAAGGCCCTCTCCAAGAACAAGACAGGAGGAAGGATGGAAATGTTCCTATACCAAATTATGTGACATTATGATACTCTGTAGGTAAACAGGAGTGATAATTGCAGTTGAGCATCTAACCATTTACCCGCATTTATGATAGCCCCGACAACTTTATATTTTTTTGCCTCTTTCATTCCTACAGTAACACTGAAATGTAAAATCCTTTGGATTTTATCTCATAACCTATGTGTATTGGATGCTTATCAAAATTCACCCATATCATCTTCTCCAATATAACCCCTTGTTTTCCCCCAAACACAGAACTAGCACGTGCTTACAGAAAAGCTATACATAAAGTCACTCTTTTCCCATTCATCTGCAAATGTACACATATAAATCTGTATAACATAGGACTGTTTTATTTTTTCTCACTGCTTCTCATTTACACACATTAAACACTTAAACATTTTCTCTGTTTGCTGCTGTTTACAATCCTGCCAGACTTCATCTGGTCAGGTGGAGTTTTCCATACAGGCATTTGTATGAATGAGGCTGATTTTTTCCTGGCTGTTCCTATTGTTGCTACCGTTGCTGCTGCTGCTGTCATCATTGCTGTGTTGTTTCTAAGCCTCTGGCCTTTCCCATGGTAAAAAGATAAGTGCAGTGTTCTTGTGCCTGTGCTTCTTGGAGTAGTTAGTAGAGATGGAGAAGGAAGAGGGATGCTTTCTGCTCGAGAGAAATGTCATGAAAGCACATTTTATCTGTTTTAAGTAATTTACCTGGCATCATGTTCTGTGGTAGAGGAAAGCGTATGCTCCATCCACTACATTTAAGGAAACAAACAGAAAGGGCAGTGGTGAAATGGTTCACTGAAATGGTGAACAGTTCTTAGCCAGACCAGACTTTCAGCTTGCCAGAGGCAAAGAACATCTCTCATACAGAAATAAACGATAAATTTAATACAGACAAGATTTTAAAGGAAATAATTCTATTTCAGCAAAGGAATTACAATAATCCATGCTGAATCTATGAATAGAGGCCATGTAATATCGGTTAAAGAAAAAGTAAGAATAACAATTTAGCCTCATCAGTTGAGAGAATATAGTTGTTTAAATGGATGATAATGGAAATGGAACAAAGTTGTTTATATTCACACAAAATTTATGGTTAGCTTATGCATATGACAGGTGCAGTGGAATATGTAGGTACATTTGCATGCAAAAAATGCCTTTACATTGGTTTTGAAGAGTAATGCAGTGACTGTGAATATGTAGGTGAGTAGTCATTATTATAGTGTATTGGGTTGTGGAAATTGTTTTTCACCAGCCATATTTTGACTGACAAATTAAGTTTTCTGGATGAATCAGAGTTTTGATACATGACCCTTATGCTAGGTATAAAATCAGCTAGTTCATAGTAGATCTGTCAAGAAAACATGGAAACTAAAAATGTTCCCAGTCTTGTTTGGTTCATTAAGTATTTTTGCACAGAAGTCAGGAGTATGTAGCTAAGCAGGTAATGCCCTGTGCTTGTGTTTTTTATGTCTCCCTCGCTCTGTCTTGACCAGCCACAGGATGCCCCTTGCACATGGTGGATGCAGGCACACATCCTCCACGTGCATTGATGCAACAGGAGAGCTGATGTTGTGAAAAATTGAGGGAAAAATTGTGGTCAGGCAACACAGCAGTCCACCAGGACGTGTTGGTTTATAGTCTGCATTTCGAACTGTTGCCACTGCACTTCTCAGGAGTCATTTCTTCTCTTGTGATTACAACTGTAATTTGAGGATTTTTGTAACTAATGCAAGCAGATGCATAGCTTCTATTTCAGTAAGGAATATGGATAATTCAATACAGAGGCTGAAAAACATCATTCCACTTTTGAAAAACTTTTATAAAGCCTTGCTAGGATAGTAATTATTTCCTTGGTCTGCTAAAATACCACTCACCTTTGTAGGATTTTTTTAAGTCTTGAGACCATTGTGAATTAGTTAAAATATATTGTGCTGCTGTTGCCACACTGATATGTTTAAGGAGGATAATAATATCTGATTAGGATTTTTCTTCTCTTTAGACAGTGGTCTACAAAAATCTGACATTGAAGAAATTGATTTGAGGAACTGAATAATCCTTGATTTTCCATAGTCGAACACAACAAACAACACTTGTCTTTTATCACTTCACCTTAACTCCTCCACAGAAGGAGGAATTCAGGTAAAGAAGATGTTTTATTTCTTCTGATGTTATGTAGTCTAAAGCCAATAAAATCACTATCCCTCTATTGGTACAGGAGCTGTGGAACCCCTTACCTTCACTACAACCCCCTTTTTTTGAATTCATGTTGCCCTCTCTGTTGGTTCAAAAAAAATGTTTCAGAACTTTTGGTTATGTAACACCTATTCAGATAAAAACCATAGAGCAGGTGTATGTATATAGTCCACAAATAAAGAGAAATGATACTGTAAAATGCAATATAAACACTGCTAAAGGTCTCTCTTAAAGTATCTGTATAACATAAGCTGAAATGAAGAAAATGTTTACCTCTATCACATGGCATCAAAAAAGGGGTAAGCTGTTGTTTAGACATTTTAATTGTTTTTATAAACTTCATTTCATTTGTTTTCTATTTTAACTGTGAATATTCTTAATTAAACTAGTTTGAGAATGCTGTTGTTATGATTTTAACTTACGTCAGTCTTACTTTGGTCCTAATGGTTTTGCTTTTTTTTTTTTCTGTCAGTATTGGAATGAGTTTCGTATGCATCAAAGGGAAGAGGAATCTAGAGATGCTGCATATATACTTATCAATAATGCAGTTTTCTACATTATTAAGAGATCATATTCCCATAGGAAGCTACAATTAATTCAAAGCAGCTGTAAAGCTGTACACACACACATGCACATACACATACAATTTCTGTTCTCAGGGCTCCTGTTAAAATAGGTCTGCCCATTACAAATCAGAGTGGTGTATTTTGCAGTAGTTAATAAGAATGAAGAACTGACAAGCTAGTGAGCACATTTAACTACTACTAGGAAAAACTACAGTCAGGAAGTTCTCTTTAATGGCTAAGGTTGAGGTACCTGTTGAGGTACTATTTTAAGCTTCTGCCCTGGTGAAGAGAACACATCTTCTATTTAACATTATGGCAACTATACTGACTCTTAGAGTAAAGGGAAAACAGAAACACCTTTCACGAAACGTCTGTAATGGAAGCAAATGAATCAATGCATTTTTGCCGTTGATGTCACAGGGAGTTTTGCCATTAACTTCAGTGGCAGTAGAACAGGCTCCAATGCATTTTTTCCATGTGCGACTAAATCATGATCAATGTCTAAGTGTAGCTGAGGGGTTGGTTTCACTCGAGCACATATAGGGAATTTTACTCAAGTGAATAATTCTGTTTAATTGGTACCTCATGTAAAGAAGCATTTTGGGCCTTATTTTGCCACTGCAGATTCATTTATGTACAAGTATAATACAACAAAAGTGTAAGTACAAAATCAAATATTAATATATCTTGAAATATAAAAACTACAGACAGGATAAGAAGAAATGGCCTCAAATTGCACTGGAGGGGTTCAGGTTAGATATTAGGGAGAATTTCTACATGGAAAAAGTAGTCAAGCATTGGAACAGGCTGCCCAGGAAAGTGATGGAGTCACTGTCCCTGGCAGTGTTCAAGAAATGTGTGGATGAAGCACTCAGGGACGTGGTTTAGAAGGCTTGGGGTTGAAGGTTTATGGTTGGACTCCATCTTGGAAGTCTTTT
The DNA here is from genome assembly GCF_059628265.1 of Tinamus guttatus. Lineage (NCBI taxonomy): Eukaryota > Metazoa > Chordata > Aves > Tinamiformes > Tinamidae > Tinamus > Tinamus guttatus. Next base: position 1,660,502 of record NW_028289031.1, read on the forward strand.
CCAACTACAATAATTCAATGATTCTATGATTCTATAATGTAGATTAACTGTTAAATCATCATTGCTAAAAATTAGTGGCTTTATGTTAAAAAACGAATGCTGTACAGTCTGCCATTTATTTTAGTCCATGCAATTACACAGCTTAAATTCTTCAGCTATAACTGTTTAGTTCCTGCCATATCAGGAAATACATCTGTGCTTCAGCTGGCTGTTCTTTGATGCTCTTCATGAAAAAATACCGCTAATATTCACTTCAGGATCCTGGCTTTGAAAATGTTTTAATGCTTTTTCACTATTTGCACAAGCAATGTAGCTTCTGTCCTGCCATCTTTGAAACACAGGCCAGCCCAAATACAGAGTTTACTTTCTGTGGTTTGCAAACTTTTCAGAGGACTTTATAATAGAGTGATTCTCACAGACAACCTCGCCTCCTGAGGGCACTCTCCTAGCTTCCTCTGGCGTCTATTGCAGCAATGTACAGGGAAAAACAATATTAGGCCTGATCGACACTGCATATTTTGAAGCAGGAGGCCAATATGGAGCAGAGAAAGCAAGCCAGTGATGTAATGAGAATTCCATAATTCAAATGCAATGTAAGTGGGAAGACTCCAGAGTGAGACACAGGAGTCTGCCCTAAGACGATGACGTGAAGAACACATCATCTCTGTAGCAGTACTGCTCTGCAGTTTGTGATCTAGCATCCCATCTCTTTACAGACTACCAGCAAAGATAAGACTGATTTAAAAAACGTGAACGCAAACACTATATAGAATCAAAATGGTTAATAGCCCACGATTTCAAAGCAGGATATCACACTAGAAGATCACAGTGGTAGTAATAATAATAATATAAACGCTAGCAGATATTGTGTTTTTCAAAGCATTCAAATTCCAGTTTGCATGGTCCTTGTAATATAATAATTTTATCAGTATATTTTGTATTTAGGGATACAGAAACGTAGAGCAATCAAACCAGAACATCCATCTTCAGAAGAAATTGGGTTGAATCTTTTGGTTTTATTACTACTGTGCTATAGAGTAGGTTTTGCACTTTCACCAGTTTCAGTCTTTGCTCTATACAAAGGTTTTTCTTTGTTGATCTTTGAATACCATATGAAGTACTTGAAATAGATTTAGCACTGAATGAACTAATTAATTCCAGATAGATAGTGCAGTAACTTCAGAGTGTGTTTTCTAAGAAAAACAGTTTGTTAAATCACACAGATATTTTAAAATTCAAGATTTTGGGGCAACTATATCTTGTGCCTCTTTCAAATCCCTTTGTTATCACAGCTTAAGCTGTAAAACCTTCTGCTTCTTACACCTGTAGTCTCCACTCACATGCAGGATATTTAGAAATCCAATAAATCATGAAGACAGATTATCCAAAATATAAAGGTTTAAAGATATGGTAGGTTCTTATATAATAATGTTAAAGAGTCAAAGCAGAATACAAAACCAATTTTTAGTTCTGATTGCGCAGCCATTCTACAAGTGTGTTTTGAGTAAAGCAAGCTACTTTTAAATATATTTTCCTATCTAGTCCTAACATGAGCAAATGCTAAAATATCTAATAAAATGTTATGAGATTGAACTGTATTACACAAAGCGACATGATATAAACCTGCATTTTCCCTAAAAGAAAGAAAACAATCATATAAATGAGAGGAAATACTGCTTACCTTCCTTCCTCAGAAAATATTCCCTGAAGGCAGAGTAGATCTGGTTATAAAATTAAAAAACAAAATTGAAGTGTCCAACTTATACACAGACAGGCAGCAGCTACAGACGTCTCCAAGAAGAATGTCTGTTTCTAGCCCTCTGTACATTTTTCTCACTTCCCCCATCATGATTATGATAGATTGACTTAACTATGCTTAAAATGCTGTTCTGTAGCCTAGAAGCACCAACATATTGCATAAATGCTACTTACTATTCCAGAAGTCCGGCATCATCCTATAGAGAATTTACACCTCCAAAGCAGAGATTTGTTACAACCGAGCAGATTGTGGCAAAGCACCATGCCTGGCTTGTCAGGAAAAAAAAAAAAAAAAAAAGTTGTTACTTTCCAAGATCAGCACATAGTCACAAAGCATGATATCTTTACACTTGCATATGTGTATGTATATATGCATATGTGCATATACCCACACGGAGCCGCTTGCGCAGCGAGCCCAGCGCTGTCTCCCGCAATCACGTACTAATTGCCGAACGCAGGAGAGATCTTGCTGGTGTCACACGCCACCGTTCCCCTTGGCCGTGGCTTTTGCGTACCTTTGCCGTGCAGCACAACCGAGACCGGTGGTGCTGGGAAGCGTTTCTACCTCAGACCCCCGCGATCGCTCGCACGAGGCGCAGAACTCGTGTCGGCTTCCCCTGGGCGAGCGCTGCTAGCGCTGTAGCAGCGCAGATTTCTCTCTGCTGTTACCCGTTTGCTGCAGCCTTTGTGCCCGAGTATACGTTATAAACAAATTAGGACTGCAGCGACATCCGATACCAAGGAAAATCATGGAGAATCAATCACATCCTACAGCAGGCACATAGGCTGTCTGACTGTAAAAAAAACATATTTAACGGGAGATGGATTTTCCTGTGCTGTCAAAGTTAAAGGTACCAAAAGGAAATGTGTACTAAGGCATTTTTGTTCCACTGTGATATTGATCCCATGCCAGACGTTGTGAAACACAATGGGCACACAGTCAGCTCTGGTAAATTAGGTAAATTAGAGATCATTTGATGGTATTCTATTGTTGCTATTGTAATCACAGTAATTTTCACTGGTAGTGGTGCTTCGTGATGAAGTGCGGTTCTCACAGCATAATTGTGAAAGGTATCGAAAGATTCAGGGTGTAGCATCTGGTTTTAAAAGCTCTTCAGATTCAGATTGGCATTTTACTTTATCTTGAAAATTTATTAGAGATTCAGATCATGCCGGTTTAAATGGAAAGGTGAAAGCAGGGTAATTTCAATCTATGAATTATTCAGATTCAGACTGGTGAAATTGCCATCCATGAACTGATTCTCTGACAGTCTCTTTTGCAGAACCTCCATTACGCTTGTCATTTTTATTTCTTTATCTACAATCTCTTTCTCAGCTACTGAGCTTGTCCCTTAGGGCTGTGCTTCACAAACCAAGTATTTCAAATTGGCAATAAGCTAAATGTGTTGCTGTCTCAAATCGTAGTCTCCACAGGCTGTCTTTTCCAAATCATTAAAAACCACATCCACGATGGTGTCTGCTAGGCTCTTCAAAAAGATGAATAAAAGAAAAAAAAAAAAGAGAGAGAGAGAAGAAAAGAGAAGAGGGCGTCATCTCAAAGAAGAGCTATGTTCCCATAACAGTCCGGAAAATAAAGTGATGCTTTGTGTGTGCTTCTTTGTTGTCAGTGCAACCCGTCCTAGCTGCATAGCATCACGCAGAAAGAAACAACTGTTAAAGCCGGCTGACTTTGTGCCCTGATTTCCAGCAAGAGCCGATAAGGGCTGCATTATAGACAGTCTAATCCACATGGATATTCACTCAGAGACCCAGCACCATCCACAGCTCCGTACGGGCGAGAAAATAAAGAAGTAGTAGTAGCAGCAGCAGCAGCAATATAGTAGTAGCAGTAGTAGTTGTAATAATCGCAATATTAGAAGAAGGAGAAGCGGCTGGATAACGGAAGGTGTTTCATTCTCCCAGGCTCCATCTGACAGCGATTGCAATCCCAGAGACTCTCCACTTGATGGCTGGCTGTGTCATTGCCCGTCGACTGCTGCCCTGCATCCGGAAGGATTGGGATTGATTTAGGTCAGAGAGTCTGGCTTCTTGTTCGAGCTTTGCTCTAGCCGTTGTCAGAAATCGCGGCAATCTGCACCACCGATGGCTGCGACGCTGGGACGCTGCCCCAGCTTCGGCGGCGGAGCGCCGCCAAGGCCCCAGTCCAACACGCAGTGGCAGGTGCCATCTCCTTTGTCCTATTCCTGCAGGTTTAGCAGCACGGCATAAAACGAAAAACTCTTAGTACGCAAAGTGGGAAACCATCCGTTCTTCCTCAGAGGGGATCTGAGCTCCGAGCACCCCCTGCTCAGCTGAAAACGCTGCCAGGCTGAAGCCAACACATCCAGGCTGTGCGTCTGTTCCTACGCTACCACCAGCAGAACTCCCCTTGTATAAAAAAGATGAGGATGAAAAATCTATGCTGCTCTGTGTCTGGTTCTTTGCGTCTGCTTTGCCGCACTGCGACTAGAAAACTGCAGCACTAAGAGCTCTGGCAGTTGCGATAATGTAGAAAGCAGCAGCTCTGTGACACAGCAGTCAGCTGACTTGCAGTGTTATCATTCAATGTCCTCTATAGAATAAGGCCAGTTTCTAAGGTAGCATCAGAAGGATGACCTTGCATACAAAAACTTGGCTAGAGAGGGTAGCATTGCTCACATACACCTGCAAGAGATTTTGGGGTGATACGTACCTTTTACTTTGTTTTCATCAGGAGTCTACAGGTCTCTAGTGATGTCTTTTCCCTTCCTCCTTTCCTTCTTCTGCGCAAAACAGAACTTGTCTTTTAGTGGGCAGGTTTCCTTCTGCCATGTAGTAAGTAATGTGCTAATATCCAGTTAATGGCGAAAGTTACTGTTAATGACAGTAGATAAGTAAGTAAGTTAGGAAGTATTCCTTGCAAACCACATTTCTACAAGAGTTTGTCGGTTAAAAAAATGCCCCATAGTATAGGCTTGCTCTAGGAGAGAGAAGATACTCAGGTGAAACACCTTTGAAAAGTAAGCCTCAATTGGCAAAGATGCATTTCCAAGTCTGCAGCTTGGCATCTAATGACCTCGTTGTGACACTCGTTGGCTCCCAGCTTCATTCACCAAGAACACTTGGTTGCTCACACAGCTGAAGACACAGGCCGCCTCCTGAGGAGGAGAAACGTGAAGTTACAGCTGACAAATATGGGAACCTATGGTGGGTCAGGGTCAGGGAGTCCAGTGCCTCACTGCGACTCTGAGATTCTCTCATGGCACTTCTCACACTCTCTTGAAAAACTTCACCACATATTTAAATAATACCTAAAGCTAGCGCAGTTTCATCCAGTTAATGGGAGGATTTATATTACGTTATATTGCATTAGCCTTGGCCTAGGATTGATGAGCTCCCACAGATCTCAGGGGAATGGCCCTGCTGGCTCAGACCTCACAGTTCCTGCGGCAGACTGTGCATTCCAGTGAGACATCCTGTGACTTCCTCAGAAAGTACTAAATACACGAAGTGTTTGCCTAAAATTTGGCAACACTCAAGTAAGCAAGCAAGCATTTTACACTAAGCAGGTATTCCCTGTAATAACCATAATCACACTAAATTGCATCACAGTGGAAATAATAATGCAAAATTCTGTTACAAACCAGTGCTTTGCACCAAGACTCCAACAAGCTATAATAAAACCATTAAAATGGTAAAGGCTACATGGTATCCTTAAGCTGAAATTCTGTTAGGCGGTCCAAAGAGTAGGGCACCCATGCAGGAACTGCATGCCCATTGCTGTATTGCTTCAGGGATAGAAATGTCTGTTCTCATGTGCATCTAGTTAATGGACAAGTAATGTAGCTACAGTCCTGTCTCTTCCTTAATCTTTTTTTATTAAATGCCCCAAAGGCTGCTATTCCTGCAATCAGCAAAATGAGCACAGAGGTCTAAAGGAGAGATTTCTGTGCTCTCTCCTTCCCTTTACAAATAAACAACTGCACTCCTCAGTAACCTGCTGTGTCTCCGTGGTGCCAAACACTTGATATTCAAGAATATTGTTTTCATTTGTTATTCTGAGAACTCTGATAGAAGCAAGGAAAGATCATGAAGTCTAGGCAGACTAAAGCAAGCCAAGGATGCTATTTTTCCTGCTGTTATGAATTTGCTGGATGACTAGTGATTTCTTAATGGGTGCTAATGAACCTCCTGCAGTGTGTATTGATTCTTTTCAGAAGCTTAAGCCAGAAAGCCGGGGTTTGCTTAGAGGATGCAGATTAAAAAAAAAAAAAGTGTTCAGGAGGGATGCTTTTTGTATCTGGTCATGATTCTCCTTTTTGGCTGAGCTCCTGGGCTGAAATGACTGTGCTTCGTGTCTCTTTTGGACCTCAGGAGAAGCTGGATGGCTGTTCCTCCAACAGGGGCTTTAATTAACAGCTCTTCCCAAGCAAAAGCTTGTCTGTAGATGGCAGAAAATGCATTTCCACGAATCATGACAGCCTAGGAGGGAAGGAGCATTTCTCTCCTCTTCCAGAACCACCACCACCTCTCCAGGGCCAGCTGCAGATAGCGCAATCACAGGCTGAAAATTTCTCCCAAGCCTTTTTCTTTCTTGTAATCCCATTGTCTCTTTTGGGATAGGCAGATGTATTTTATTCCCCCAAAGCTCTGCGAGGCTGGAGTGTATATCTTGCAATCTTTGCTGATGAAAGGGTGAAGGAAGCCAGCTGGCTCCAGCAGCAGTGCAAGGAGTGGGCAGGCCCTGGGGGGGTCAATGACGTATGAAACACAGGACTGGGCATATCCACTGACAAAACTGCAGGAACTTTCCTAAAAAAAATGCTTTGCGTTTTGGTTCTGACATTGACCTTTCTCTTTAGCTTTCCAGTGCTGACAAAGGATAATGTGGTCTGCTCTAATGTAGGAAGAGCTTCTTTTCCACTCTGTAAAACCCCAACCCCCATGAACAAAATCCTGATTTGGCTTTCTTCGAGCATGCTGCAGGAGGTTCAAAGTTCAATTGTTTTGATTAGCTCTTGGCTACATGTGCACATGCATATACTGTATTACATTAAATTACATTATATTTAGAGTAGGAAAATAGTCTTGGAAAATATGGGGGAAACTGACTGAAATAGTGAAAGCTTTGCCTTGTATACCACTCTATAACTCAGGGAACAGTGCAGATGATTCAAATTTTGCCTCTTTTCTCCCCCTCCCTTAGTGGTTTTTTTTACTAAATGAAAATTGCATCCAAGTCCATAAATTGTATGCCAAGTTTTAGCTGAACACAATTAGAAACAGCTTAAATATTAAACTGAAAATCTAAGGGCCAATGATATTAAAGTGAAGTTCTCACACAGGCTCTTAACCACAGCACTCCCAACAGATACTGTATTGTAGCCGAACTTTAAGACATCGCCAAACATAGCCATATAGTATGTGAGATTATATTTTATGTTCTGGGCATTCCTATTTGTTTCTTCAGTTGGTTAATTTTTACTCTAGTTTTATTTATTTTAAATGGGCCTTTTGATTTTTCTTTTTACTTCTCAGATATTAAGTGAACCCAATTGCTTTTTCAGATCACTCTTACTGATAGTATTCTGTAAACAAGTGACAGGGAGTACATTGGTCTACGTGCTTTTCCTGCCCCTTGTTTGCTATCTTTTTATTCTTTTCCAGTGTATAAACCTTGGATCTTCAAGCATTAAAAATAATAATATACACATATATAACATCTTCCCAACAACTGCTTCTCTTAGGATTTCAATGAAGTAGAATATTCACCTCCATCTCTTGCTCCCTATATCTGCAATAAGTTTTGTGTAAGTCAAGTCTAATAGGAGTAAAAGAATCTAAAACTGTTATTCAACAGAATTTTCTAAAGAACCAACTTTTCTAAAAATGTGAAAATGGTCTCATAATTAGTCCGTAAATACACATAAAAATGGCATTATCAACTGAGATCAAACTTAAGATACAGAATTAAACCTTTACATGCTGCCTTTGGAAGACTAGCAAGGGCTAATTAAAAATATAACTCTTGTCACAGAAGTGAGAGAAAATCCTGTGCATTTCCCAATCCTGTTTCTGCAAATCCTTCCTGCTGAAACAGCTGAATCAGAACAAATTGCTTGTGTGCAAGTTACTGCAGCCATATGGTGAAAAGAGGGGAAAAAAAAAAAAAAAACCTCTGGGCCTCCTCAGATATGTAGTAAGTAGGAACTACCTCCATGTGGTATGTGGTTTTACACATTTATAGCTAACATGGAGATCTAGATGTGAAATCAGGGACATGATGTGAATTTGTGACTCTCCCTCTGGGACTCTGGGCTCATAAACTGATGAAAATATGATATTCATCCAAATTTTATATATACATGCATATGTGTGTGTGCAGGCTGATTATTATGCTATGAATAAACTTTTCCATTCAAGAAATTAAAATACAAACCAAACAAACTGTGAAAAAAAACAAAATAGTGATATACATAAACCACTAACAATATGGGGGAAATTTCTAATCCGAAGCATGAGAGAATCATGCGTGAGCTTGGTGAATAGAAAGTGACAGGAATGTCAGTAAAGGAGAGGCACAAAAGAGACATCTTTTTGTCTGTGCCATGTCATGGATGTCAGTCACTAATGGTCTCCTTGATGTGTTGAGTGCACAGCTCAGAATGTATCAACATTGACTTCTTCTATCATTATTAATAGAAGTCAGCTTAAACTTTCTGAAATAGAAATCAGGGCTTGTGCAGAAGGGCAGCTATGTGTCCCGAGGACCATTACAATTACATGTTTGACCTTGGATGTGGCATTTGATAAATCTGGGATAATTAATCATGGAGTAATCTATGAGATTATCCATTCGGGGCCTCTGTTTTTCCAGCTCTTTTTTTTTTTTTTTTTTTTTTGTGCTTCTGCTTGCATTTCTGTTTGCAAAGAAAGACTGCAATGGTGCCAGGGGTGAATGAGGAAACAATCCTGCAGAGAAGTGAAAAGCGAAAAAATGTGGCATAAAGTAGGGGAACCTCTATAACAGGGCAAAACTGAGTGAGTACGCTGGATGTATTGACCAAATGCAGCTGCCTGCAGATAAAAAGCCATCAGTATGTTACAGCCCACCCAGAAACCTGATTTTCTCCTTAGACATGCAGGACTCTAATTCTCTAATAAAATAAAAATCACACCTGTATCCAGAACCTCAAGCTCAGTGTTTACATGGCCGAACATTTTTCTGTGTGTTTGATATATAATTATTTTATTTAAGAATGCCTTGCTCCTAATAGATATGGTTTCAAAAATCAATGTTCCATACAATAAGAATAAAGGCCCAATTTATACATTTAAGCCATTAAAATACACTCAACTAAAAATAAAAATTGGAATTAAGATCGCAAATAAATAGAAACAAACATGCAGGGAAATGCCAAAGTGAATGCAATCAGTTCCAGATTTAAAACAGCTCCATTCCCCTGCAATCTCCACTGCTGGGTGGTCATGGACTGATGGCTGTTACTAGTGGTTTTCTTCAGAGTCATTTCAGACTTCTACTTTCACTCATTTAGGAATGGGAAGAAACAGAGCTACTAACCTAATTTTCTACACAGTGTGCAATAAATTTCAAAATATACCCCTAGGAAGCAGGTTCCTGAGGTGATGGTGGTGTGTTCCTAGTCAATGGAGCAGCAAGAGCCTGGGGGAGTCTTGCAGTCAAAAGAACTAGGACTAAAAACCCTTTGAGATGGAACTTGCTCAATTTCTAGAGTATTTTCTTTACACGTGCAATGAAGGCTGCAATGGAAGAATACTATGTCGAGCAAGAGATGCAGCTGAGTTGCAGAGCAACCAGTTGGAAACCAAGGATCTCATATGTGTTTCTGGGGCTTTCCTCCGTAGTAGCACTGGTCTGCAGATGGATGTTGGGTGCACATCTCCCAGCTCGGGTTAATCCAGAAGAGATCTGGTCTGCGTCTTCTAAGGGCTCTGCAATGGGAACACATACAGCAACGTGAATGAAGGCTCCGGAAAGACTGGCTTCAGATGTACCCTCGGCATCCAAGCTGAAACGTGAGCAGAGCCACAGACAAAACCTCCCTTCTCACCTTGCTCAGGCAGGAAGCATGAGGTGCTTCGGTGAAACGGTCACTGAGGGTCTGTCCTTCTAACGCCCTCATTGCATAACTACATCCAGCACAGTTATCATAGTTATTTCCTTTTTTTTTTTTTTTTTTCTCCTGTTCCGGATCATTAAATAACTGCTTTAAAACCTGCTTTATTTCCCCTCCCTCTTACCTCCCCTTCCTCCCCGGCGTCGCTGGTGGCCGCGCGGGGCTGCTTCGCGCCCCGGCCCTCAGGCCCGGCTGCGCCTGGCCCTGACCCTGCTTCCTTGGCCAGCGGGGCCGCGCTGGGCTCTGCGTCCCCCGCCGCCAGGCGTGCGGCTCCGGCGAGCCCCAGCGTGCAGCACCGCTGCCTGCTCCCCCGTGCGCGCGGATCCGGGATCACGAGCAGCTTCCAGCTGCCAGGAGCTAATCCCCATCTCCTCAGAGGAAAAGACCCAAGCGGGCAAAGGGAGGTGCCCCACGGGTCAGCTTTCCTGATGCTGAAATGCATATTTTTAATGAGGTTTAGCAGCCTCTCTCTGCAAATAATCTTCCCGACACTCTAGAGTAAGTAGAGCAATAAATCACAGTGTAAGGCCGGTTTCGTGCTCAGTCTGCTGGGATCTGTGAAACTGTGGCAGCGTAGTCACTTAGCTAGAATTAACCAAATCACTAGTTCACTCGCTTGCTAAATGGAAATCATTTTACAGGCAGAGTTGTAATTTGTTTTACTGTTGAACCATGAGAGTACTCACGGTTTTATCCCACTTCTACAGACAGTGTAGTTCTGTCTCCTAAGGTAATGTAGTTACTTATGGAATAAAGTACTATTACTAAAAATAATTAAGGTCATGAAAACTCACCCCAGTATAGCTGCTCGAGGTAACTACTTTCATTTAATTTTAAATTTCATATGCTTAAAGAGTAAGGAATGAGAAGGTGGTGTGCATAAGCTTCCATATAAAAAGAATAAACATTTTCTGAGCACTCAAGCAAATCTGCTTTAAACAGAGGTCAAACAATTACCAATATAAATATTTACTGCGGTGTAGAGACATGCAGAGCTGAAAGATCGCTTTAATGCGTGGACTACTTACGGGAAGTCATGCAGGTCTTGCACCCATGTGAAAAGAGAGTGTGCAAAAATGGAATATTTTCCCAGCTCAGGGAAGTATTTTGCTTTCAGGTCACAATTACTCCTTAGTAAGTACATGGCAATTATCGTGTATACAGAACAAATGCATGCCTTGCAAATTACATCCTAATTGCACTTGAGACAACCATGTAACTTCAAAAGTAAATGTCATGTTTTGTGCAATTTTTGCTATTTACTGATGTAGTATCTTAGAAGAACTGCACAGCTAAATTCCTTAAAAATCTTAAAAGGAAATTATTTTTTTAATAAGTGTGCCTGAAGGTAGTTTCTAGGGGATCAATTTCCACATATCTACATGTTTTTTTGACATGTCCATCACACACATTTCATGGGTTACAGTGTAAAAATTCAAACAAGCGTGGGCGGGAGTGCACAGAACACTGTGCAGATAAGGACTGTGCACCCTGTGACCCCACTCTCTATCTTTATCCTTATCCCAGGAACTTTCCACCTTCTCTTTGAGGGAAAAAAACACATCTGCATTTTATGCCTAGACACAAACGCAAGCAGGCAAACACACTGCTCTGGGTGCAGGATGGCCAAAGCGCTGCCTGCGGGGACTGGGAGGATGCACGCATGGAAATACCACGCCAGGCTGACCCGGTTTCTCATGCATTGCTTTTCATAGGCATCTGCTGTTGGGAAACAGGAAACTGCTTGATGGACTCTCACCCACTCAGAGGAACGCTCACGCAAGCAAATTAAGCACGGAGCAAGCACACCTCAGGTAGCAGATGTACATTGAAATCCAGAGCTCTCTCGCGAGCCACGTTAAAGTCTCCACGGTCACACTTAGCCTATGGCCGTCATTGCTTTGGACTTTCAGCATCATTCTGTTCATTAGTTTCTGTAGTTTTATATGCCTCTTGCAAATTGGTTGTTTCTCTTTCTATCTATGTAAGATACAGCTAATTCTAAAAGAAAAAAAAAAAGAAACAAAAAAAAAAGAAAAGAAAAAGAGAAAAAGAAGAAAGGTCAGACCTCTTTTTGAGGGAAACAAAAATGTCCTGTTCTTTTTCGAGACCCTAAAATGAATGATGTCTTTTCCCTTTGGTTTAACCATGACAGCATTTTATGTTCAGTATTTCTGCTCCACACTGTGAGGATGGGAACGGCGTTTCTGTGTATCTTTAACATCACACAAAATACAGGGTATCTCTGATCTTATCTGAAACTATAAGGTGCTGTTATGCTAAACAACAATATAATGAATGATTTAAAAAAATAGTAAATGAAGTTCAACCAGTTCTTCTGGTTGAGCTCTTAGGTGCACTTAGCATTCATTTTGAATTTATCCCCTTTTTCTTTCTGGATTAGTTTAAGAACTGAATTAAATTGCCTCAAAACTAACAGAGCCCTAACTTATGTTTTTGGGTTTTTTTTTTTTAATCAAGAGAAGTGCAATCTTTATATTCATGTTTCATTTTAAACATGTTTAAACACACACTTAAAATGATATGTGTTAAAACACTCTGAACTGAAGTTTTTCTGATTTATGTTAAGCACTTTCCAGAAAGCTCATTCCCTTTTCTCCATCTTGTTATTCATAAACCACACGATCTTGTTTCTGGTACCAATGGATTAATTTCATAATGTCTGAAACAGAAGGGTTACAGCTGAGGCCCCAGTCCTGTGCGGGCCGGTGCATGGGCATAAATCAAATATCCTCTGAGGTGCAGCTTGCTGTGTGCAGAATTCTCATGAATTTAGAACTCTGAGCATTTGAAAACCGGGTGGATTTTTGTTTCCCCAGTTTGATCTTCCTAGCAGGATGGGTCTCAGCTGTTTGGTCTGTGAGTTTGCTGCAGGGTTAATATTTATTTAATAATAAGTCTAAGAAATGCCATGTATTTTATTTGTTGTTCAAAATTCTTTATCTGCAATATAATGTAACATAATATACATCAGTGAAAATATGAAAAAAAAGTTTATTTACTGTATTATGAAATTAATCTGAATCTGTATAAAGGAGAAGGGGTATCAATACTTATGAATTAACAACTCTTTTCCTTCTTTAGCTAATTTTGCAAAACTTAAAACTGTATAGACTAAAATTTTCCATGGCACAAATGATTTTTTTCTGTGGCTATAGCTAGAGATAAGTTTTGGAACTGATTTATAAGTTTTGGTTAAACCTATGTTGATATTATGAGCCAGGAAAACCAAGTGTTGTCCACATTAACACCACAACCACATTTTATCATTCTTCTGGGAAGCGGCTTTGTTGAAGCAGGGGCTGGAGATCTGATAGCCCAAAGAAGTGCTGCTTAGCATCTTTATGGAAATTTTCCGTAATGTGATTGAGTTATGAGTTTCTGAAATATTCGAGTTTATGTACGCTAGAAGTTTAAGGTCTATCTGTTGGCATTTTGGAAGATTAGGATCTGCCAAGCAGCCTTTGCTTCTTCTACCTCCAGAACGACTGAATGTGTTTCCTCCCTTCACAGCTGGACTTGCCTAAGACTTATGCTCCAACTCGGGACAGCAACATTTACCAGTACTTCTGTTGCACTTTCTGACTGTCAAGGGCTGCTGCAAAGACAAGCATAGAGGCATACTATCCAACAAGAGAAAAGTCTTTTTTCTTATATAATAAAAATATGTATTTGGTGTAAATAAGACCAAAAAGTGTTTCTACGGTGTGCCAAGATTAATATTAAAATATATTGAATACCTTAGTAATGTAATCTAAAGACTGCTGTGCAGACATATTAATTATATTTTAAATAATCTTGCTTTCTCCATAGAATTTCACTATATAGAACTTTGAATTTAATAGTGACTTCTGATTTTGCTCATGGTTATTTTATTTCCATGTATTCTTGTGATAAACCTGCTCTTTAGCTTAACTATTTTAAGCTGTTTTCCCTATTTGCTCTTTATTATAGTTAGGCAGAAATCAAATACTAGTTCAACCTTACGTCTGATAAACAAAAGAAGCCAATGTTTTTTAGCTTCTTTACATTCATTAACTCTCTCAGTTCCCTCGGATAATAACTCCTATGCTATTTTGGATTCATCTTTCCTGAAAATGAATGACTAGTATCCCAGGGTCACTAGTGTCTTAGCAGGGCCTTATATAAGGGTGTTAATAGGTTGCACAGGATTTACTGAAAAGATCTAAATTGATTTTAGAATCATTATGACTTTATTAAGTTATTAAATTTATGATGTGCTGTGGCTGCAGCACCTTGCTGGTTTACCGTCTTCCCGTGACCGACTTGCAACCTCCGACTGCTCGCCCTGCCTTTGCCATTTCTAACCAGTGAACACTTATCTCCCAGCAAAATGCAGCCTGTAAAAGCCTGGACTTGAGCTCTGTACTTCCTCATCCCTTTTCTCCTGCTCGGTTCACAAGGCAATCCACTTCTTCCTGGGTGCAATTCCAGTCTTCTTCTCCATTAGCAGTGCCTCAGCAGTGCTGTGCTAGCAGATTTCCTCAATACTCTTACATATCATCAGTGAGAGCGCTAAATAGAAACATCAAGAACCATCCTTCCACAACTTCATTTCTCGCTTCCCTCTGGCCCAAACTTCCCCTTTTCAGCACAGCCTGTAGCGGATCTTTCTGATCCCATTCCTGCCCAACCTCATAAACTTTATGCCAATTGCTATCTTCTCCAGCTGAATTAATAATTTTCCATGTGTTACCATATCAAATACCTAACTGACCTCTCAAATCTTCTCCTTTCTAGGGAATCATTTATCTTATCTAATACAGCTGTTGAGTTAATCAGGCACAATACACCTTTCGTAAACCAAGAGTGCTTTTGCCCCATTTACTATTTATTTCCATCTGTATAAGAAACTGTGTGATCTGATGTGGCCTGAAGTGATTTCTTATCTAATCTAGTTCAGAAAACTTTTTGTTATTATGAACAGCACCAAAAATACCGATGATAACTGCTGTCCCTTCAGTATATCATTACCTATGGGCACCAAATGGTGCAGAGTGGGAGGGGAATGGTCTCAGACTGGAAGGTGAAGTTGCTGCATCCTTCCAATGACAGTGCTCATTTCTCTCCCCAGGCCGGCAGTTAGTGCCAATGCTTGATTTCATGATCACTCACCTCAGACTGGTATCTGGGACTTGTAACACTCCTTTTAAGGCTCAAAATGTAGGTACTTTGGGTAACAAGAAGTGTTTTCTTACCCTTTCCCATAAACCTGCCCCCCAAAATAAGGGAGTAAATAAAAGTCTCTAAAGATTACCTATCAAATTTGCATGCTGTACCTCGGCAAAATGATTCCTCATGGAAAATAAAATTCTGGGTGAGTAAAACAATCGGTCATATTTGCTTGCCACTGACGTCTGCCAGAGTGTGCATTTAAAAATCTCTTAGCTGGATACATTCTTACAAGGATGACTGAGAAAATATTAAAATAGTGTTGTGGTTATTAAAAAAAAATGAAGCTTTAAACTGAAGAATTTGCAGAAAACCTGCAAAGTGACTAGAGAAGATTACTGAATCCAGGTCCTGGAAGTCCTATGCAAGAAATACGATACATCTGAACTGACGAACTCCCGGGGCTAAAACACCCCCAGATTCCTGCAGCAAAGGAGCAAAAGCCAAAACGCACATGACACAGGAAGCTCCAGGTGAGCCCAAGGTCAGCGCTGCAGCAGAGCCAACTGCCTCAATCGTATGCGGGTTGCCCAGATGATACTGGGCATCGGACCTTGCTCTGTATGCACTGTAGAAGGCAAAAGCAAAACAAAACACTCCCTAGAGAATATTTCAGACTCTGTAGTCTTAGAAAGTACTGGCTCACATCAGAAAGTTGCCCATGTTCAGGTAGCGAAAGGACATGTAGGCACAAATTGGCTGATACCAAATTTAGTACCTAAGGGCTTGTATCGCGTGCAGAACCTGTCGGGAGAGGAGAGCAGTGCTCCTCTCCAAAGCTGCACCATTTCCAGTCTTCTCCTGGCTCTGTATCTAAGGAGAAATTTCTGCTGCTCCTAAAACTAAATCGTTCTTCGGTAGCTTTTTTGGGAATAAATCTGCAGACTCTGCAATCAAAAATAAAGACACAATAAGCACATGCATAGAGATCTAATGCCCAAGGACTTGTGAGGCCACCCTGAGTATCAGCATTTGCATAGTAAACAACCCAAAAGTTCTTGCTGTCTGTGTTCTGGAAGAAAAAGGAAAAAGTGGATCGCTGAGCTTAGTGTAAAAGAGGCTGCAAACAGAAATCTGAGTCAGCAAACAGAAATCACAAAAATCAGGAGACCCTAAAAATCTCATCCTGACCCCACCAGCAAAGAATAGGCTCCTCATGGGGGGAGCTGACTGGCTGACAGTCATAACTCTTCTTCACTCTTATGGTTGGAGAATGAACCCCTGGTGAGTCCCTTTTCTAGCTTGGGCACAGCGCTTTGCAGAGTCGCCTGGGCAGGGACCAGCAGCATCTCCTCAACATCCTCCTGCCATGGCCCCAAAATGGGATACTGCTCATTTGCTTCCTCTTCTCTGCCTTGGTGAGCAGTAAAAGCATTAACAATATCAACCCTGAAATCACATCAACAGGCAGCAAAGACAGCGCTGGAGAGAGAAAGAAAAAAAAAAAAAAGAGTGTGTTCTAGTCCTCGTTGCTGATGAAAGTGGGCTTCTCTGATGCTGCAAAAAGCACCCAGTTCAAACCTCGCAGCCAGTAGGATCCAGAATGAGCAGCTGGGCTTCCGTGGGTTACTGTGACCACCATACAAATGCTCATAATCAAAAAAAAAAAAAAAAAAAAAAAGGCCTTGTTAAAAGATATATATTATTGGCAGTAACGCACTGCAGTTTAAAGTTTGTTTAAACTGTATTCTGTAACTGCACAGGTCATCAGAAACAAATCTCTACAACTCCACGAGCCAGATGGCCACTCACAAGGAGCAGAGCTGCTGGCACCTCTCCAGCACGCGCGCCTGCTGCCTGGCCGAATAGGCAACGCCAGCCCCGATGCCTGCACTGCCACCACCGCCACCCCCGGGCAAACGGGAGCGCTGGGCTGGGCTGCTGATGTGTCTGGATTTAGGGTTAGTTGCCTTGCAAATGAAACGCCCGGTGCTGCTGCGTTGAAGTGCAATACCGGTGATGGAATCGCTGAGTGCAACAGGCTCAAGGATTTCGGAGCAGCCCCGGCAGCTTGCGCGGAACCCTGTGCAGACTGCCAGGCTGGGTCAAGACCCAAGTGAGCAACACAGTTCACATGCACCTGCAGTCCCACCTTGAAATGAAAGAGCTCAGTGTGAAGTACAAAACGTTACAGCAGGTAGGCATGCATGCATGCATTAGTGTCTTCTACATTAAACTGGAATTAGCATGTTTAACCAAATATAAGCAGAGAACTATTCAGACACTCAGCCTCCGAAAGTAAAGTTCATATTTAGCAAGCAAACCAGGTAATGCAGTAGCTTCCCCTCCCAAGAACAACAGCTTCTTAAGCTGGAAGCTTAAAAATGGCTGTTATTGTCTTGTTCACCTAATTATATGTGCATACATTCTGCAATGTATTAATCAATCCAGATAATCCTGTCTCCAGCCTCAGTGACAGAGTGACTTGTATAGGAAGACCTGAGCTGAGAAGGTTTTAGCATTATGTCCACCAATGAATATGAGGCCCTGGAGAAGAGTCTTCCCATCTACTAAGATATAATGAGGAATGAGGGGAAGTGTGAGCACCAGTGTCTTCAAAGGCAGGCCAGAAGGAAGGGTTATGCTTTTGTGCAAAATATTGGCATGCCTCCAGTCACTGTTTATATTAAATCACAAAATATTTTAAAACCTTCAGCTTAGATCCTCAATCTAAGAACAACTACTAACAGGCTATTCAAACAAAGATTGTATTTGTAAATGTTTTATACAGCAATGCAAATATAGTGTTAGGATTAAGTATCAGACATGAGCAAAAATGCTTTAAAAATTGAGAATGTCATTTGGAATGAAAAGTCAGAGGGAATTCCAATCTATGTGAAAATCGTGTGTTCACGCTAAGATGCTACTCTGAAAAGGCAAATTGTTGTCTGTAATATTCGCTCAGTTTCATTAAACTCATGCATTTAACAGTTGGGAAATATTAGACATGTATTCAGTGCTAAGACAGTACAAGTCCTTGCACTCTTAAGACTGTATTCAGCTTCAGCTGTGAAATCTTTTTCTATTTGTTTCTCTTTTTGTCAAGCACATAGACAGACAACTTCATTGCTTCTGAAGACTTGTTTATAACTTGTTTATAAACACATAAGCGTGTGATAATTGCTGCACTCTTTATTATTAAAACTGCTATGATTAGAAAGAGCATACTTAGAGATTATGCATAAGCAAAACAGATAAAAATGGATAAGCACATAAGTTATGAAGGGATCACTACAGTATTGCCACTTATCTAACAGTAAAGTGACTTTATTAAGTGAGAGCAAAAAATGACACAAGTGGGAAGAACTTCTTTCCTGTGAGGGTGACAGAGCACTGGAACAGGCTGCCCAGAGAGGTTGTGGAGTCTCCTTCTCTGGAGACCTTCAAAACCCGCTTGGACGCAGTCCTGTGCCACGTGCTCTAGGTGACCCTGCGTGTGCAGGGGGGTTGGACTAGATGATCTCTAGAGGTCCCTTCCAACCTCAACTATTCTGTGATTCTGTGATTCTGTGACTATCACTCCATTAAAAAAAAAAAAAAACAGGAAAATGTATTTGTGGTTGTTAAATTTTATACCAGAGGAATACCAGAGACCCTTGAAGGATATTTTGTTGGTTTGCTGGGGTATATATGAATCTATTATAAATCTATACACCCCATTGTGTACAGTGTGAGCCATAAAGCTAAGAGGAGAATTAAATCCCTGTGATTTTTTTTTAAGATTACAGCTTAAAGTTCAGTTTATACAGATCGTGATTGATTATTTGGAAGGACTGTTAGCAAATCCACTGCATGGCTTGATAGGCAAACCTAAGTCCTCATCAATAATAGATTATACTTAAAAAATACTCCTAACAGCTAACTCCTTGTTCTACTTCAGAATATTAGAAACCCATAGAGAAAATATACCATTTTAAAGGTTTAAAACCCCTAGGGAGGGGAAATAGATCAAATGGAAGACAGTTACAACAACAACAAGGATTCTCAGTCTTCTAATTTTCTTCTTTGGTGGTATAAATTAGTAACAATAAAAGCCCCACACAGAAATTAAACACAATTTCAACAGCTAGGACAGTGTACAAATCACTTCTGTAGCCTCAAAGCAGGATAAAAGGAAATAAATATACTTCATGGTTAGTAAACTATTAACTGACACCAACTGTTGCAGCTGCGAATAAAACAAATGCACGATAAGATTAGATATGTTGATTGCACCTGGCCATCTGTAGATTACTACTTAACATGAGAATCACGTGCTTTATACTAGACACTGTGATAAATGAGGAGTAACTTTCTCTTTTTCCTTTAGTAAATAATAGAGAAAATAATAAAGAAAAACTTGCATGCAGCGGATTTTTTTTTTTTTTTTGTGGTTTGCACAAAGTTTGCCCTGGTATTTTCCTGCTTTACAAGAGGGAAGAACTAAGTTAAATAAACATGAATATATCTCACCAGCACAGACTGAACAGCTCAACAGAATATGGTTGTTTCAGATAAAGAGAGAGACAATAAATACCTCATAATGAAATTACCTTCAGGACCGTGCAGCTCTTGCCAGCCTTTCTACAGTTTTAAGCAAAAATGCAATAGGAATATAAGTTGACATATCAACAGCTACAGCACTCGCTTTCCCTCCTGCCTCAAGGGAATCATTTACAGTTCCAGAGTAACAGTTCTCTTTATTTTTAGACTGGAGGAACCATAGAATCAGGCAACTCTCCACAACCTGCCTGGGCTGGCTTTGACTATGGGCACAGCATAGTCAAAAACTCTCCAGGATGGCAGGTGGCCCTGAAGAGCAGCATGATCCAGCACTGGCTCAGGCCAACATATGCAAGATTTCCAGCAGCTTCTCTACAGGGACTTGCCACTCACTGGCTTGCAAAGGAGAGGGCAGAGAGCAAATCCCCCCCAAAACAGCAGCAGCTGCCTCTGCCAAGGTCTCCCTCTTGCAGAGGTGGTATCTTGGGCAAAAGAGCTAGGTGAACCTGGTGAGGATTGAGAAGATCCCAGCTACAAGTCCATGGGGAAGGTGACCTCTACCAGAGGGGTGAGCTGGGGAGTCACTGATCACTTCTACTTGCTTGTCACTGCCTGGGTAGCCTTGCTGGTTTCCCTTCTTTACTGTGGGAAGATGCGACTCGGCCTTCCTGATGGAGAATCATCTGAAGGATCACCAGGAGTAGGTAGACCTCCCAAATCTGTAAGATGGCTGCATGTGCATGGGTGGATCTGGACAACTGAAAACCAGGTTGGTGAACAGCAACTTTATGAATATAGTCATTGGATTTTTTTTTTTTGATTTCAAATAGATACTATACAGCACTGTATCAAACACATATGAGAAACTGCTCTACTCCCTTGCTGAAAATATAGCTATGTATTATAATCCATCATTGTTATAAATGACAGTAGCATTCAGTTATGCAAGTCTCTCCTTTAAGTATTAGCATTTTGCATGCAGCCGCAGTTTAAATATGCATGCAATATTAGAGTCCTCATTAAACAATGAACTTTACTACTGATGTCAATATATGCTTAATATAGTGCTATTGTCCTATGTTCTAACCAAGAATAATTACAGGAAGAAAGAAAAAAAAAAAGGTGAATTGGGAGATACTTGAATATCATAAATACTTTCATGAGTATATTTGCTTAGAAATTTGTGAACATCCAAAGAGCAACTAAACATCAGTTATGCTCCCCTAATTTATAATAATTTGGGCATTACACACATAGTTTTTTCCAAGAAGCAGCATTAAGCTCTTAACAATTTACTATAAAATTCAGGACACATTTTGAAAAAAAAGAAAAAAAGCAGTTTTTGAATATACAAATGAAATGTTAAAGTCTACAAAATATATCAGCATATGACCAGTACAGCTTCTTTCATTTATAGCAGTAAAGATGGTATTTTATTTTGGGGATAAGAAAATGAAAAAAAAAAGAAAATAGATTACTTAGCAAAGTTCAAATGGTGGATGATTTTTATCTGCATGAGTAGGTGGACAATTTACCTGTTCATTTGCTACATGTGATTCTGCAGATGAAATCAGTGAACTTCCCATAGGTGCACTTTTGCAAAATTGGACCAAAAGCGAATTATGTGCTGGGTGAATTTTATTTCACTTTTCTTCATCTGATTAAAAAGAAATTAGTGCAGATGTTACATTAGAGGAATGCAGAGATCATGAGCAGAGAAGCAGAAAATCTGAGACATGACAAGTTCTGGGCCGGTGGAGCCGTGCAAAGGAACCGAGCATCTCCTGCCGCCTGCCTTGCTGCGAGCAAATCTGAAGAGGGGAGCTGCAAGCAGAGGGGCCGTAAGTGGGAGGTGGGTTGTGAAGTTGGGAATAGGCAGCATGTATCTGCACTGCAATCCATCCCAAATCCATCCCCTGCTGCTACTGCAGTGCCTCGGCAAACTGGAGCCACCTTGGAGACAGTGAGCAGGATGTTGGTGTTACATCCTTGTGCTGGTATTAGTGAGAGGCTGCGGTGCCTCAGAGCAGTTTCCTGACAGTCATACAAACAAAGTATGAACGCATCTTACCTGCAAAGGGCAGGTCACAAGATGCACACGATATAAGAGACGTTCAATGTTGTACCTCGCTTACATCCACCTCGGGCGGAACCTTTCCCCTGGGAACCACATGCTGTCTCTGCAGAGAGCGGTGTCGCAGGATGAGCGTGTGAAGGAGTCTCAGCCTCTTGCAGCAAAATCGGGCTAAATGGAGCCTTTTTGTTTCATCTGGGTGATGCTTTGGTTGTAAAGCCATCTTAGAGCATTTTGGTTAGCACCTAATTGCACTGCTCCTTCAAGGGGCTGGGAAAACCCATAGCTAAGGGAAGCTGCAAGAATACATGAAAAATGCCTGATTTTTTTTTTTTTTTGTAATGCTAAGCAAAATATAGTATTTGATCTTGCTGGTGTTCCATCCAGATAATTTGCTATTTCTGATCGCAATTAATCAAAACTTAAATATAGATTATATAAGGCAATGCAAATTTGCAAATTCAGACATCCTGTCTCGTTTAAGCACACCTGCACATTCAGACTAGTCATATATATGTTCTTGAATGTGACAGTTAGATCAATATTACATAGAAAGCAGTATAGAATGCTACCATTTTTTCTGATATTCTGTTAAAAACACAATTCTTACAGAAAGTTTTTGCAAATATGTTTATTTTTAAAATAAATATTCACATTTAATATTAAACCCGGCATTCTGCACAAGTAGCAGAGTATTCTGCACAGCAGCATAAGCAAGGTAGATGACAGAGACTGTACAACAAATAAACCCTGGCAAGTGCAGAGTGCTGTCAATTAAACAATCTATTCAGAAAAGACACACACACAAAAAAAATCTACTTACTAATTGTACCACCACCACCATCATTAGGAGCAATTATATGGACAGAAACCATGAAGAAAGCCAGACTGTTGCATTTATTCTGAGCACAAAGGGGAAAAGCAATAAAACTGCTTTTTTTCTGACATTTATTTTAGACTACGGTGTATTTTGCCTCTTCCCACCACAACCTGCTGTTGCTCTTTTTTTTAACTGCAAAGCCAAATCAGAACAATTAAGGGAAGGGAAAAATTGTTTCACGGAAATTAATCCATTACTTCTGGAGACCATAGGGCTGAACAGCGGTACTTGAATTTCTGATCCCAGGAGTAATCTTCTGACACCAGCCACTAAAAGCTGTGTGAAGCAGACACATCAGAAAGTGATAGGCTAATCTTAAAACCAATCTTAATACCACAATATGGCTGTTTTTAGTCACCGTTATTTCCACCCTTTGGGAGCTACTAAAGTTCAAGACATTTAAAATAATCACAGTTACGAATTATACCATTTTGTTTTGACCAGAAAACAGTGTTTCTTTAGTGACAGGCTCTTCTGGTGGAGGCTCTGGCATTAGCTCAAGCGCTTTTCTTCCCCTGGTGAGTCAAAAGCCGGGTGCATATTCCAAGGCATCTATGCCTCCATCCACCCGCTCATAGAGCATATGGACAACCCAAGCTGTCTGGAGGATGGTGAAGGAATTTGTTTGCATAGGGTTGGATCCTATGGATTGTCATCCACAAATAATCATCTGAAGTGTTTACCAGAATAGAAAATCATCATGACAAAACCCTATGAAGGATTTTTATTATTATTTACTTATCTTGATTATATCACTCAATAAATGGTCTCGCAAGAAACAGGTTAACAAATACTAAGGTGCTTAAATTATAAGAAAAAACTTTTTTTCTATGTGCACAGTGGTTACCGAACACTTCCTTTTGAGGAATGCTATATATAAACAGTCTTTTGTTTAATATAAGAAACAAATCATACACTGAATTAAATAGCCACCACCACCCCACTAAGTGATCTTAAATAAGTATGTATATATATATATAAATCAAATTTAAATCATTTTGAGGGGGTTTTATAGCTCCATCTTATCAATGATGCTCGAAACTGGGTGACATGCTTATACTGTGGAAGTGGGTGGAAACATGACTTCATCCTTGCTACTACATGGGCTGCTTCTGCACTGTCTCCTTGCAGCTGCTCACTCGCCTGTCAGGACGATGGGAGAAGAAGAGATGAGTGTTGAGAGCAGGAGAGCGATGAACATGGAGGAGCAGAAGGAGAGGGTGCACAGGGAGCAAGGGCACAAATGCACGAGAGGAGGCCCAGGGGAGCATGTCCAAAAAGCCCAACAGCTCAAAGCAGCCCAGAGGGTCTTGCCCGACCTCGCAGGAGGGAGAAAGTCACCCCGGTCTGAGCAGGGTCTGTTACCCGCCACTGGCTCTCATCTACGTCCTCATGGCGTGGCCTTAAGAGCAGCCTTATCTCATGAATATGCAACCTGCTAATACATATGCAGCAGCCCGGTGATTATTCTTCAGCCTTATGGTTATGTTGCTTTTCCCTTTGTAGGAAAAAGGACAAAAAAAAAAAAAAAAAAAAAAAAAAAAAGGAAAGGCCAAAAGGGCTTTAAAAATAATGTAGAACCTTTTCTTCTATGAAGTTACATTTAAAATACTTAAGATGTCTTATTCTCCCCTCTGTAAATACAATGTGTCTTCCAAGTTTCTCTTTTTTTTTTTAACAGAGCTTTTGAACTCATGTTATCCTTAGAGAACAAGTTTAAACGTAGAAAGTCACCAAAGTGGATAAAGGATAGAAGTCATTATCATATTTTCATATTAAAAATCTCTGGGGAGGTGTTTCTCCCTTCCCAAACCAAACATTTCCATATAAGTGATTAATATCTGAATTAATATAAATATGTATGCGCAAATGGTTTCTTACCTATTTACTGTATTAAATGACCTAGAAAGATTTCCTCATTCTCATAATGAGTACTGGGTATCTATATGAAGCCTTGTGTTTAAGTGAAAAGTAAGTGAATACACATCTTTGAAGCAAACTGTTCTGTACCGTTTTAGGCCAAAGACTTTCATTCCTAAGCACAGGTAAATAACGTCTTACATTAAACACTTCCCAGTAATAAAAGCTCTTCTTAAGAAAGAAATTAGAGAGTTCAAAGTGCTTGTGAATCATTTTGAATACAGGCACTTTGTGCACGGGAGTGATGCAACTCTAGGCTGGAATTTCCTTCTTGCAGGTGGCATGAGTAAGGAGGGCTCAGCTTACACCTCTGCTCCTCGCTCTTCTTCAGTCAGGGATGCACGCTATGAGCAGGTTATTTTAAAACAAAAAAGTGTTCTTCCTTCCCCTTATATCCTCCCATCCTTTACTCATATCACAAACTCTGTTTTCTCTGCATCAAAACAGGAAAGAGCAAGGTGTGGGAAAAGTGCTCTTTAACAAGACACCTTTGGTCAAAAATTGGTTCCTGCCATTTCTAGCGCATGATTTATGATCCAAGCAGGGAAAATAATAAAATAAAATAAAATAAAATAAAATAAAATAAAATAAAATAAAATAAAATAAAATAAAATAAAATAAAATAAAATAAAATAAAATAAAATAAAATAAAACACAAGGATGCCCCTATTTAAAATCCAGCAGAGAATGTGGGGGCAAAATCTATGCTGTCATGGTGAATCACAATGGCGGGCAGAAATACCCTTAGAAGGACTAAAAGCATTTTAAGGGAAAATATATATATATATGTATGTATAGTATATGTATACATATATATATGTATAAAATATATGTGTGTGTGTATGTGTGTATATATATGTATATATATATTTTATTTTATTTTATTTTATTTTATTTTATTTTATTTTATTTTATTTTATTTTATTTTATTTTATTTTATTTTATTTTATTTTATATTTTATTTTCTCCCGAGGGCCGCGCGGCGGGGCTGCGTCCTGCCCCCCGCTCTCCCCGCCCCCGTTCCCGCCCCCCGCGCGGCGCCCGCCCCGTCGGGCCGCGCTGGGACTCGCGGAGCGGCGGGGCCGCGCGGGGGCCGCGCACGCCAGTGCGGAATAAAATATATAAATAAGCGCCCCGGAAAGGCTCTTGGCGCTTTACGCGCAAAGTGAACCCTCGGTTCTGCTCTGTAGGCATCGTAATTGCGTTATTATTGTTATTATTATTATTATTAGGGATGGCCTTTATTTCTCCCGGCGACCTGACGAGATTCTTGGTCAGCGGCCAAGTGTTAGAGCAGAGTACAGGTGGAAGTGCGGGCCCTGCCGCTGTGAGGGCTCTTCCGCGGAAACCCACCGGCTTTCGGGGAGAAACCTACGGCTCGGTGCTGCTGAGCAGGAAAACAACAACAACAACAACAAAGCAGAGCACGGAAAAAATAAAATCCCGGGGCTGTCAGCGCCACGTTTTCCCACGTCTGGAAGGCGAGGCTCAGCGCTGCCACCTCGCGTCCCGTCCCTCTCCTCCGGGCTGGAAAAAAAAAAGGCCTGCAAGAAATAGGATGAAGTTTCTATTTTTCTTTTTTATTATTTTTTATTTTTTCACTTGTAACACACAGAGGTCCCTTGCCAAGGCTCCTGAAAGTGCCTTTCTCATGTAAGCTGAATGCTCACACTTTACACCCATGCTTAAATTTGGGGAGATTTAATGCACTTTCAGTCTCACTTGGGAGGATTAGGGGGTGGAGGCAATTAATGTCAGAGGAACAGCCAAGAAATTGTAATAAAAGGCTTTTACAGAGTTTCACATCGTATTCTTACATTTGCGTTATTAAACAGTCTTAAGTGGTGCTTTGGTAAATTTTGCAGTTGTCGATTTGGGAAATAATATTCCTCTATCCATGCCATGTACACACGTTTTGAACCAAGATTAAATGACGTGACTGCTTTCATTACAGTAAAAATGAACTCACATTGAGGTAACTTTTATTCTAGGTGGTCAAGACATTGCACATTGTAACATGAGTGAGTGAAAAAAAAAACTCTCAGCAGTGTTTTCTATGTCTCTACATATCGGTTTATTGGTTTTGTTTCTATCTGTTGCTTTGGTTTGTATTTGTTTTGCTTTAACCTGTCTTTGGAAACATTAGAATATTTTACTCGCTTTGCAGTTTAATCAAATTCATACCCATATGTAAAATATGCTAGCTGGTCACTGGGATCCTTTCAGATACCCTTGCTAAAAGGCAGAGCGGCACCGCTTGCTACTGGCTGCTTTTGCTCACAGTCTCTGAGAACGGTACACGTAAGTGCCAAGAGTGTAAATAAAACCAGTAGTACTTATGGTTCCAAAAACACTTATTTCTTGATTTCTGTGGAAGTGGATGGTATACGAGGCCACAGATGTGACGTTACCTTCGGGAGAGAATGCTTAGAAAAGCTGAAACAGAAAAGGCCCTGTACTAATTTTGCAAGCTAAACGATAATTCGGGTCATATCTGCAAATGCTCCGGGTAAGGCGAGTTTCCTAGGAAGGGAGATGTTAAGACCTGAGGATTTTTCTCGGTGCTTTGTAAGAGCTGAGCATAGCTCAGTGCGGGACGGGACCTTATCACTGAAAGCTGGTTCTCAAGGTGCTCAGACTTGTCGCTGCGGGATCCTCATGCAGACTTTTCCCACAAAACCCGCAACTCGCTGTTAGGCTGCTGTTAGGCTCAGAAATTTCAGGTGTTGCCGACCAGAACAGGCTGGGGAAAAAAAAAAAAAAAAAAAAGCATTTTCAACTGATGGGCAATGGCAGCACAATTGTCAGGGCTGTTCCGCCTCAGCACCTCAGTGGTTGATGAGAGGAGGGATAGCTATGTGGGGAGCAGCATGCTGCATCTTTCACAGCCTTACTGCTGCTGCGTGGTGTGATTGTTTTTATTTTATTTTATTTTATTTTATTTTATTTTATTTTATTTTATTTTATTTTATTTTATTTTATTTTATTTTATTTTATTTTATGATGCTGCAGGGCCTTAAGGAATGCTTCCCAACCCCTACCACTCTCTCTCTCTATATATATATATACACATATGTACACCCTTCACTCAGTATTTATCACTGTGAGCGGAAAAATGAAAACAAAACAAAAAGGCAGAAAAAAATCCCAAGAAGGGGTTAAAAAGCGTCCTCCTGCGAGGCCCCCTGCACCGGGTCACCACGAGGGGCCGCGGGCGGCGGCTCCGCGGGAGGCGCGCGGGCCGCCCCCTCCCCACGCACACGGACACGCGCCCCCGCCCCCCTTGCAGCCGCCGGAGCCTCCGCCGCGCGTGGGGGAGCGGCTCCCGCTCGGGGCTGGCGAGCGTGGCGGGGGGAGTGACCTCGGCAGGCGGTTTCGAGGAATCCGTTGCAACGCGAGTTTTGCAAAACAGTGCAAAAATACACGCATATATGTATGTATACACACACACACACACGTGTTTTTGCATTATTATATCTATGCGTTGCATTATTTATAGATGATTATTTTGCATCCTTTACGTATTTTCCCGCATTACTTCCTCTCCGCACCTCTACATAACATACATATGCACACGCACACACATACACAGGTACCGCTGCCTGCAATGCAGACACGACCACACATTTATTTTATTTTTTTCCTGCGCGGTGGCAGGTGCCGCCAGCCCCCCACTCCCCACCCCCCCGCGCTGTCCCCGTGACCGACTTCCCACCCGCCGCCCCACTTTCCCCCTCCAGCCGGAACGCCCCCTTTCCTCCCCTCCCCCCAACGCGTGCGGACCCCCACGCGTGGGGCGGGGGGGGTGCCCCACCCCCCCCACGCGGAGGCCGTGTCTCCCGGGGAGGCCCCGCCCACGGGGGGGCGTGTCCCGCGGGGAGGGGGCGTGTCCGCGGGCTCCCCGCCGTCCCCGTTTAAAGCGCTCTCCGCGGCGGCGGGAATGAGGTCAGCGCGGGCGCCGCTCATTGCTCCCCGGCGCGCGCCAATCGGCGGGCGGCGGGCGGCGCTTGGCGCGCGGGCGCGTTGGATACAGCGCGCCATTGGCCGCGCCGCGCGCCGCGAGGACATAAAGGCGCGCGGCCCGGGCGCGGGCTCCGCTCTCAGCTGCGGCCGGCGGAGGCGGCGGCGCGCGCGCGAGTGGCAGCGGCGGGTGCGGGGCCCTGCGTGACTCCCTGCGTGTCTGCGGGTGGGCGCGCGCGCGCGCGTGGGGGCTGCCCGCTCCTGCACCCGCTGCTGCTCCCGTGCCCGTGGCGGCTCCGCGCGCGCGGGGCGCCGGCGCGCGGGACTCGGCGCCGCGCTCCCAGCCGCGGGGATACTCACTCACTGAACGCACGAGCGGCTTTTCCGTTTTCATTTTATTTCGGGCGCCTTTTTTCCTTTTTATTTTTTCCTTTGGGCTTGCTTTTTTTCTTTTTATTCTTTTTTTTTGCTTTATTTTCTTTTTGCTCATTACCTCGCAACCGCCAAATACTACCTGCACAAACTCCTGGGCGCTGAATCCGCCGCCGCCACCACGAGTGCTGGAGTCGGGGTTTTCGGGGCTGCGGGCGGCTCTGCTCCTCCGCCTCCTCCCCTCGCTGAGCACGCTGGCCGTGCCCGGCGCTGAGAGACTTTCCACGCCGGGCGCGCTGCTCTCCTGAAACGCCGGGGGCCGGCGGGAAGCGTTTGTGAACTGGACCGCAGGGGGGGAGCCCCGAGGGGGAGAGGCGCGAGCGAGCGAGCCGCCCCCCGTGCAAGAAAAAGGCAGAAAAAGCCAAAGAGCGGAGGATAAAGAAACCCCCCCCCCGCCCCAAACCCACCCCCGAGCAGACTTGGCCGGGCGGCTCGCGGCGGGGGCGTGCGGGCGGCCGCGGCGCCGCCGCCGCGCGGGGGAACGGAGCGCGCGGCCGGCGACGAGGCGCCGGGGTGGACGGCGGAGCGGTGCGGGCGGCGGGGGCGCGGCCGCGGGCGCCGCCGCGGTGCCGCGGTGAGAAGTCGCGCGCGCTGCCCCGCGCCGGAGCGGCGCTGAGCCCCGGCGAGCCGCCCGCCGCCGCCGCCGCGATGGTGCAGCAGACCAACACGGCGGAGAACACGGAGGCGCTGCTGGCCGCCGCCGAGACCTCCGACTCCGGGGCCGGCATCGAGCTGGGCATCGCCTCCTCGCCCACGCCGGGCTCCACCGCCTCGACGGGCGGCAAGGCGGACGACCCGAGCTGGTGCAAGACGCCCAGCGGGCACATCAAGCGGCCCATGAACGCCTTCATGGTGTGGTCGCAGATCGAGCGGCGCAAGATCATGGAGCAGTCGCCCGACATGCACAACGCCGAGATCTCCAAGCGCCTCGGCAAGCGCTGGAAGCTGCTCAAGGACAGCGACAAGATCCCCTTCATCCGGGAGGCGGAGCGGCTGCGCCTCAAGCACATGGCGGACTACCCCGACTACAAGTACCGGCCCAGGAAGAAGGTGAAGTCGGGCAACAGCTCCGCCAAGCCCGGCGACAAGGCGGACAAGGCCGGCGGGGGCGGCACCGGCGGCGGCGGCGGCAGCGCGGGCGGCAGCCCCGCGGCGCCCTCCAAGCCCGCCCCGAAGAAGGGCGGCGGCGGCGGCGGCCCCAAGCCCTCCCCCGCGGGCGCGGGCGGCGGCGCGGGCGGCCCCAAGGCGCACGGGAAGGCGGCGGGGGGCAAGGCCGCCCCCTTCCCCGGCGAGCCGCCCGCCGCCCTGCTGCCCCCCGACCACCACGGCCTCTACAAGGCGCGCGGCGCGGCCGCGCCGTCGGCGCCCGGCAAGGCGCTGCCGGAGAAGAAGCTCAAGCGCGTCTACATCTTCGGCGGCGGGGGCGGGCAGGCGGCGGCCGCCTCGGCCTCCCCCGGCGGCGCCGTCCCCGGCAGCCCCACGCTGAGCAGCTCGGCGGAGGCCGGCGACCCGCTGAGCCTCTACGAGGAAGGCGGCGGCGCGGGGTGCCGGTCCGACGGGGACTGCGGCGGCGGCGGCGCCTGCCCCTCGCCGCCCGCCTCCGCCTCGCCCTCGGACCACCGCAGCTACACGAGCCTGCGGGCCGCCTCGCCGGCGCCCTCGACGGCGCACTCGTCCTCCGCCTCCTCGCACTCCTCCGCGTCCTCCTCCTCCGGCTCCTCCTCGTCGGACGACGAGTTTGAAGACGACCTCTTGGACCTGAACCCCAGCCCCGGCTTTGAGAGCATGTCCCTGGGCAGCTTCAGCTCCTCCGTGCTCGACCGGGACCTGGATTTTAACTTCGAGCCCGGCTCGGGCTCGCACTTTGAGTTCCCGGACTACTGCACGCCGGAGGTAAGTGAGATGATCTCGGGCGACTGGCTGGAGTCGAGCATTTCCAACCTGGTCTTCACTTACTGAGGCGAGCGGCGGGCAGAGCCCGAGGAGGCACCGACGCGTTCTCGGGAGGACTCGCCGCCCCCGCCGGGCCCTTTCCGCCCCCCTCGGCCGCCTTGCAGAGGGGCCGCTCAGACTGCTCCGCGCCGGGGGGCGGCGGCGCCGGGGGCATCGCCGCGAGCCCCCCGCCCGGGGCCGGGGCCGGGGCCGGGCCGGCACCCGCGAGGGACGAGCCCCGCGCCGGTGCTTTGCAGAGACTGGCGGGAGCGAAGCGCTGCCTTTTCTTTTGTATTTTTATTAGGATCTTTTTTCCTTTCCTGAAAAGACAAGGGGCGGGGGGTGGGGGTGGGGGGGAACCACATACACCTCTGGGTTATTTGTTATTGCCCGTTTTACGCGAAAGAGGAGAGGAGGGGTGGTGCATTTGTGCGGAGCGCACTGGGTATCTCGAGTGTCTCGAGCGTTTCCTGGGAAAGCGAGATCGGAACTGCTTGAAAAATATCCCGCCCCCCACACCAGCCAAGCCTTTGCGAGGTCCAACGTTTCGGGGGAGGAATCCCGCCGTGGCTTCTTCCTGCGGGGAGAGAAGGCGAAGATGATGATGATGGTGATGATGGGAGGAGGAGAGGGCGGATGGAGCTGGGAGCTGAACTGAGATCCCGGCGGAGCGGAGGAGAGCTCGACTTAAACACGGGAACCCGGCTTAAGCACGGGGGCTGTCTCGGAAATGCCACGGGGAGAAGAGAAAAATAAACTGAAATGGATTTGCACGTACGGACGAGGCAGCGGCAGCGCTTTTCCCCGTCGCCTTCTGTCATGTGTAGAGGGAAAAATAAAGCCGGACTTCAAGAACACTGCAAACTTCTTCGGAAACCGACGCAGAATCAGAACAGTTTCTGTAGCATTGTGGTACAGGGGAAACGGAGGGCGATTGCTTTTGGGAAAAAAAAATCCGAAAAGACAAAAAAGTAGCTTTTTTTCTTCTTACTCAGAATCGTGATGGTGTTGGATTATTTCACTGGTGGGGTTTGATATAGCATGTTATCCTGTCTATCTTTTTAAGATTTCTGTAAGACTGTTGAACAGTTTAAAAAATAGTGTTAGGATAATATAAAAGCAGATAGATGGCGCTATGTTTGATTCCTACAAAAATATCACCAGCTTTTTTTCATTCTTAACTCTTTAAAGGATTCAAACGCAACTCAAATCTGTGCTGGACTTTTAAAAAATTCAGGACCAAATTTTTTCTCAGAGTATGTATGTGTTTGTTCCTTAGAGCTGTAAATGAAAAGACTGTTTTTTCTCACCGATGCTCCATCCTCGTATTGTTTTTTTTTTTCCTTGTAAATGTAATCGGATGCCATTTTATAAGTGGACGTATTTATACTGGCCAAACATTTTTTGACTTGTATTTCCTTGTCCTTTTTTGGTAGTTCTCGTTGTTACCCGCACCATTTTTATGTCTCCTTCACTGAAGGGCTAGAGTTTTAACTTTTAATTTTTTATATTTAAATGTAGACTTTTGACACTTTTAAGAAAAAAAAAACAAAAAAACAAAAAAGAGAAGAGAGATGAAAACGTTTGATTATTTTCTCAGTGTATTTTTGTAAAAAATATATAAAGGGGGTGTAAATCGGTGTAAATCGCTGTTTGGATTTCCTGATTCTAACAACAGGGCCGCTGGTTAGTATCTCACACACGTGTGCGCTCACTCGCACTCACACTCACACAAATCAGCCCCTATTTTGTCCATGTTTACACTCCAATCTGCAGGCATCTTAAAGTGACAGCATCCCTCGGCCGGTGCCCTCTGTGCAGCCCCGGGCCGGGGTGGGGGTGGGAGGGCAAGGGAAAGGCGTGTATACACTGTATGCTACCGTTTTGGGGAGAAACGCAGCCCGAAATGAAGTAAAAGCGACTGGTGCATTTACATAGAAGGGATCCTGTACCTTTAACTTGTAAACCACATCTTTTGCACTTTTTTGATAAGCAAAAAAAAAAAAAAAAGGAAAAAAAAAAGACGTGCCGTTTAAACCACTGGATCTATCTAAATGCCGGTTTGAGTTCGCGACACTATGTACTGCGTTTTTCATTCTTGTATTTGACTATTTAATCCTTTCTACTTGTCGCTAAATATAATTGTTTTAGTCTCTTATGGCATGATGATAGCATATGTATTCAGGTTTATAGCTGTTGTGTTTAAGATGAAGAAAGTGAAAACATCTTTGTACATTTAAGTCTGTATTATAATAAGCAAAAAGAAGATTGTGTGTTTATGTATGTTAATATAACATGACAGGCACTAGGACGTCTGCCTAATGAGGTGGTTCCGTTAAGGGTTTAACTTTTTTTTTTGTTATTTTTGGTCATCCATCCTGTGCAATATGCTGTGTACTTTTTTTTTTTTTTTTTTGGTCTAACGATCACCCCACAACGCAACGTTGGGAAGAGAAGAAGAAATCATGCCAGCTAACCATGTCTCGAGTTCACTGCCTGTCAGATTGTTGATATACCTTCTGTAAATAACCTCTTTTTCTTTTTTTTTTTTCTTTTTTTTTTCTTCTTTTTTTTTTCTCTTCGGGAAGGAAATAAAATCAGCTGGAACTGAACCCTAAAACCTGCCTCCTCTCGCCCTCATTGCCGCCCTCCGCGGCCGCGCTCCCACCGCGCAGCTTCTTCTCCGGAAAAGCCCTTTTGGGGCCGGGGGGAGGGAAGGTCCCTGCGCGCTCTGGACGGAGGTTTTTTTTTCCTCTCTGTTTCTCCCTTGGCCTTTCGCATGGGAAAGGCCGGAGCCCGCGACGTGAGGGCGGCCCGGACGGGGGTCCCTTGCCCCGGGCCTCCCCCCATGGAGCTCCCCGGCCTGGCGCGGAGCCGCCGCGGCTGCGGTTTGAGCCCCCGCCGCGGCGGTACCTGCTGCTGTTTTACCCTTCCCCTCCTACCCAAGAATATGTAGTGCACCTTGAATAATGTTTTGGAAACGGATTAAAATATCCCACTGACATAATAGTTTCACTTAGCTGCTAATTCAGAGCTGGCCTTGAGCCATAGATTTTTTTTTTCCTTCTCCTTGTATAGGGCACAACAAGCAAAAAAGAAAAGTTGCAAGCGCTGCTTTGCAAAGCCTAAGCAGTTAATGTTTGCCCTGCATTATCCCAATGAATCCCTGCGTTGTATTTGGGATTCAAAACCTCTCATTCACGCATCTACAGGAGCCCTTGCGCTGAGGGTTTCCTGGTTAGGCCCTTTGCATGTAGCTCTTTGCATGGCAGGGCCATTTGCAAATCAAATAGGGGCCTCCAGCCACCCAGTTTCTCAGGGATTTGCTGCCCCTGGGACACCTTGGGAGAGTGGATGCAAAGGGGAGTGCTGCACAGCCAAGGGCAAGGCTGGCAAGTGTCCCCATTTGGAGAATTTGTGCTAAGCACTGCCAATAATTTATATATTTTCTCTGGGGGCTCAGCATAGACTGAAATTGGAGGAAAAATTAAAACGACACGGGTGGGGGGTGAGGAGATGGCGCTGGAGACACTTGCTAGTGACTCTCTTGGGAAGCAGACTGGCCGTGAGCCTGTTCCGCCTGTACCGCTCCAGGCCTATTGTATCTCAGCGAGATTTACCGTTGACTGCAGTTGACTTGAGGGGTTTTATGGTTTCCTGCATGTGCTGTTTTTGTTCTCAGTTATACTAAAGGCCAGTATTGCCAAATGTATTGCTTCTCGGGGGACTCTTTGCTGACACACGTTGGTGCCTCTGCATAGCTAAGTGGATATATATGTATACACACACACTGCTACATACGTGCATGTGTATGTATATGCTTATGTTTCTACATACATTTGAAATATGCAGGTGTTCCTTGCTTTCTGCAATACAGAGCTGAGCAAGTCTCTGACTAGAGGAAGTACATCAGACTAAGCCCCACAAGAATATATAACCAAATATACTTCTGGGTTTTATATAGACCATACTTTTAATTAGAGGGACACGTGATTGATTTTTGGAAGAAAAAGTAGCAGCCAATTAATAAATGTGAAGCCTAGTAAATTTACAGTGGAGATTTTTAATGAATATCTATGTAGATCACAATTCGGTTTTAGAAATCACTGCTGATGTCAGACTCTAGGTTTACCTCACACGAGTTCCTGTCTTGGACATGGGCCAGAGTGGCAGATGCCTGTGCAAAGGTGAATTTCTACAACATCATGCAGCTTCTGAGCTGTGATCGCGATAGATGCAGCTTTCCTGCACCGCTACCCAGCCTTGGGCAACCCTGGCTGCTAGTCTGAGCAGCTGGGGGCTGTAGGGGAACCTCGCTCCAGAGTAAAAGGCGGAATGAAATCACACCTGTCCTGGGGAGCCTTTATCTGGCCTCTGGTAATCAGCATTTCCGAGACTTCACCAGCCAGGCCAGTGCGTTGTCACTGTCCAGGCCTATTGCTTTATTCTGTCCTTCTCAGGCCTCTCTGCTTGCTTGTGGTCACCACAACGTCTTGTGGTAAAGCTGAGCGCTTTCATTTGTGTGCTGAGTGAAAAACAGAATTTCTGTTTTCAATTTCAACCACTGTAGACGTAACTTATTCTGCCCTTATACTGTGACAACCTTATCACCTCTCCATCTTTTGCTATACCATCCATTTTTATAGCCCTTTGCCATTTTCCATCAGCTCTCCTCGTGGGGTTAAGAAAAGGGTTAGGGTTAAGGGAATAGGGTTAAGAAAAAGAGTTCAACCAGAAGATCCAAATTAAAAATCACCAAAATATCCTGCATATGTCTCAGTCTCTAAAATTTCTTTTAACAGGCCATGCTTGTTCATAAATCATTAACTCACCTATACTGTATATGAATGTGGTTCACCTCAAGAATTGTATATAATTTCATATCGTGAGGCCCACCTGTCCTGTGTGTCATTCCATCACCTTCTTTGTGAAGGAGCATGGGATGTGACTGTCCCTATAGCCCATACTGCATTTTCTCTCTTTTCCAAACCCAAAGTAGGTAATGCTGGGAGTTGGGTGCTACTGAGCATACTTGCAAGCGTCGTACTTTTGCGTTATGCTTCCAGCAGCTACAGCCTTACTGAGCAAACAGGAAACTCCTGGGACTTTATTGCTCACCACTGGGATGTGCATTTCCATGATATATGCCATACATATACAACCGTGTGACTGCAAAGCCTTCCCCTGGTCCTGCTCATTCTCTCTCCCTCCCTGACCATCTCTGTTCCTTCTTCCGTAATAAAGTAGATTAAAAAACAGGCCAGAGCTTGACTCACTTCTCAAACGCCATTTATTCTGTGCATTGGACCTTGTTTTTGAGCATGCATATTAGGGTTAATTCTTAATGTGGAAAAACTCTGAAAGGGCCTCTGAAAAGCCTTGCAAATGTTAGCGAAGTATTACAATATGATGCCATGGACCTACACAACTGATGTTTTGGTATTCCAAAGTTCAGAAATTACTGCTCCCCCTCCTCCCCCCCGGCCCCCTGCCCTTTTTAGCATTTCTTCTCCAGGACCCTCAAAACATCTCTAAACATTAGTTATGATCTCTGTTACCACCATGAGAAAAATAACTGCAATTTTCTTAGCGATGGGTATATCACGACACAAAAGGAGAGAGACTTATTTGGGACTCAGTTTTGGACAGGAATACCTGGCGAGTGATTGCTCACCTTAAGTTTCGCACATGTCAATAAACTTGTGGATATAAGGAGAAACAGAAACTTTCCTGCATTTCCTGAGACTAGTTAACTGCCACCAGAATTAAATAATCTGAAATGCAATGACTCACCGTTACACCTAAGTAACATTTCCTAATACATCTTCCACCAGATTATGCTCTTCTGACTTGTTTCCTATGACTTTTTTTTGTTTGTTTGTTTCCTAGCAATACAGTCACTCCTAGTATCCTTTCTTTGTCTTTATTAACCCATTCCTCTCTTTCCAAACCTCTTCCTCTCTTTCCAAACAAAGTTTAATTCTCCAGTCGTGTGACAGGAAGAGTATCTCCGAACTCTGGTGGCTCCCTTTTCATTTTCCCTTCTCTGTGAGCTGAACAGAAGGTTGGCACTAGAGCAGTGACCGCTGGAGTGACAGTCACAGTTTGGTGGCAAGGAAGGTTAGCTTCTGTCACCCAGCCTGATGCCATTTGTGGACAACTAGGACATAATGCCTAGGCTTATGAAATACACTCCCTTATGTCCTGACCTTAACACCTGCATTTGGGTGAGGGTCTGACACTCTCGAGCTATAGGGAGCATCCAGGAAAGGTACCCTGTGGGCAACAGGAGGGAGATTCACTCACTGAATCTGAAGGTGGAGAACGAAGATGGTGTCTAATGATGGGAATCAGTAAAATGTTGAATGAAGTCATTAACTTGCCTTGAGGAGGAAAGGGGCTTTCAAGAAACAGGATCAAGACTAGTAGGCCAGTTGCAAAGGACACCAGGTCTTTCAAAATGATGGAAATTAGATGAAAGTGGTAACTCAGACCAGACATGCATCAGGGGAGCTTGGAGGGCTGATTGGCACTGTTATGTCAGTGAAATCCGTGACCAAAAGCAGTACTGTTCTTTTCTGTAGTGGCAGTGCCCATCTCATGTAAACCTGGAAGAAAAAAGCAGACATTGGACTTTTTACCTTTTTTCTCCAACTTTCTCAGTGAATCACTAGAATTCTTCCTGGGCTTCTGTGTTTTTGCTTTTTAATCCCCAGTTCATGTTCCTTTAACTCTTTTCCTTGATTCTCCCTGGATGCCTTCATCTCCTTGAAGACCAGGTCTCCTTAAAGAGCAGGTTGCTGATGTTATGGTAGAGATGTAAATTGCCACCCAGGAGACCGAGGACACAGTGTCTTTTTAGTCTTGTAGACCCCCTCCCTGCCCCCCTTTTTTTTCTATTTCAGCACTCAACTTTTTTCCTTGCAAAAGGCATGTTGCCAAATGCAGGGTAGTAGAATAAAAAGAAAACTAATTTAAGATGTATCCAAGATGTACCCATACTACATTATCATCCTGATCTCTGTGCAAGGCTCGCAGATGAGGGTATCTCTGTACGTTGTAGGTCTTAAAAATAGCACCAAGCTGAGTACAAACTGTGACTGCGTTTCTGAAAGCTAAATGAAAACAGCTGGTATCTAACTGAATAATTTAAAAGGCTGTTGCTCAGGTTGTCTGTTTTGAGCAAGTGGGATTGCTATGAAACCAGGCAAAACCTGACTGTATCACAGCTCACAGAAACCTATACACTCAGGTTCAAGTCCAGCCACATCTTTAGAATGGGCAAATTCTTGACGAAAACACAATAAGAAGAATTTCTGTTTTAGCAGCCTGTGTGCAGGTGTGTTCATCTCAAGAAAGGGAAACACATATCTAAGTCTTTTTGAGACCCCAGAATCACCTTGGTTGTTATATTACTTACAGTAGTACATTGAATGGACGTACAGTGACGTGTAAACTGACAAGGCCAGTGGGCTACACAGGCCAGTGTGGATCCCATGTGCACAGAAAACAGTGACAGTTTAAAGGAGAATGTGGGCATTTCTCCAGACACGAACATCTGAACCAAGATTGCATCACTTCTGTAGAAGCAAACGTACATGGCTTTAGGAAAGACAGAAGTTATGCTAGGGAATGGTATGATTCAGAGATGTGCTTGACTCCTCACACAAAGTCATCAATTCATACTTACTCAGGGCATTAAGAAAGGCAAAGCAATTTGAGATTTTATGTGAGATAGCCTCTGTTTAGATAAAAGTGTTTATGTTCTCTAATTGTGCATAACTTCAGAGATTAATTTCCAGAGAGGGACATATTTTCTGTAAATACTCAGTTGGTCTGAAAATCAATTTTTTTCTGTAATAAGAAAGCAACAGGATCATTTTCTAATGGAAGAATATGCATAGTTTATGCATTACTAAATTTTCTAGCTTTAGCTGTAGGGAAATGAGTGGTACAGTGGTATAGGAGATTGAAACCAGGCTTCTTTGGATTGATTTCTTGTCTTGCTGCATATTTTCTCCAAGACTTGACACACTTTGGAAAATCTCGTTATACTGCTTTCCTTTGGATAGGCTTCTCCTCTTGTGAAATATAAACTATGCGCAATAGCAAAGAGATGGAAACTTAACTGTTTCACCAGGAGTGAAAGTTTTTTAATTAATACAAATTGATTGCAAAACACACTGAGATGTCATCATGAAAGGTGTATTGCTATTTTGCAAAAGATTGTATTTTATGTTTCTAGAAAACAGGGCAATGGAACAGAATAAGAATGAACTTATGCATTCTTATTCAAAAGGAGAGAAAAAAAAAAGAGAGAAATCCTGAGTATTTGAAAGATCTTTAATTGCTTTGATTCTATGGGTTCAGTTTGGGGGAAAAAAAATGTAAAAAAGTTCTTCAAAGTCCCTCCTCACTTTTAAGAAATCAAACATGAGAATTATAATGTCTCACAGAGTCCTTTGCTTCCTTATCCTGAGCCAAAAATGCACACTAAATACAAGTGTGCTTATTCTGGAGCTGGTTGCTACTGCAGGGCCATAAATTTTAGCTTGGCTTATCTAAATACACATAACTCTAAAATATCATAATGTTATAAGAAAAATAAATATTATTATGAGCTAGGTTTTAGTTGACTTTCTCAGTAGTAAGTATATAAAAGATGTTCCTTATTTTCCATTAAGAAAATATTTCAGATTTAGAAAGAAAAGAAGACACACTATCTTCTATTCTGTTCTATTCTATTGCATTGCTATTGTTGCTAAATCATTGCTGGTGCCCTTAATCATAAACCAGCATCCCATGTGTGAGTTGCACATGCATGGGATGAAAAGAAGAGATGCTCAGGGGACTGTTTATGGTTTCGATCCAGGACAGAAATCCGGGAATGGTTATGAGCAGAAAACAAGGTAAAATTGCTGGTCAGTATGTCGGTATCCCTCTCACTACCTCAACAGCCTGAGCTAGTCATTCTTTTTTTGTTTGCCAAGGTCTGGAGGAAAAACAACAACAAAAACCAGAAACAAGCAAGCAAACCCTTTTGCAGTAGCTGAAGTAGCTGATACCTGACATGTGAACTTCAGGAATAGAGGTGAGGTTTAGAAGACATCAGCACAATTACACTGCAGCCTGGATATTAAAGCAGAATTGATATTCATTTATAAATGGCAATAGTGTTGCCTTATGGCAATAATTGAGAAAGAAGTAGGAAGAAAACTGGTAAGAGCATAGTGGACGTGGGAAATTGCATCTCTGCTTTATCCCTGCAAAGCATAGGAATTAGGTGGCTCATTATCCACAGCAGATGCTAGACATGGAGGCTGAGGTTTTCATTTCTTCAAAGGTAAAATTATCAGCAAATCATTGTGTAAGCCAGAGAAGGCTGATTTCCACTGCACCACATCCTGAAAGAGTGGTACTAAGTGGATTCTCTGATGTCTAATTGGTGGGTTACCTCCTGCTGCAGCCTATTCATCAGGGCCCTGAGGGCTCTAAGAGGTCTTAGCTCCCTGACCTGCCCCACCTGGGCTCCTCACCTCCTGGCTCGCAGCCAGGACACTCACTGCTGATTTGAGCCATGTTGTTGGATTGTCTGTGTCATGGCCTGTTTCCTGCTCTTCTTGAGTTGCTAGCGGTGCTTCGTGGCTTGTCCTTGGACTGGATGTGTTGCTATGCCTTGGTCCAGCTGTCACTGGGCTGCATGAGGGGCCTGCTCCTGCACTGGTCCAGTTTGGGTGGCTGATGAACCCTGTTCTTGCTGCTCCCTGCTATTAGTCCTCTCTGAGGGTATCAAAGGTGCTTCTCTCTTCTCTCGGGCACCTCTCTGTGGAAAACCAGTACCTCTGGGACCTCAGATCCTCCTGTAATTGTTATGATTGGGTGGAGAGTGATAGCTGTATGTGTAACTAGCTCAACTCCAGTTTAGGAAGGTGGAGGAGGTATCTTACAGGTATCTAACACTACTCAGGGCGGCCTCATTGCTCAGCGTGAGATGTAGCATCCAGCAGTGTTACAGGTAGTGGTGCTTCACAAATGTTTTTGTAGTTTTTTCTGGAGGTTGCTGGATGCTAAAAGAAAAGTTCCAAGGCTTTTGTAGCTATGTCTGTCACTGACAAATCTGTTGGTTAAGCGAAACTTGGTTTATTTTCAGTGGGCCCTCAATAGTTATGATATTATGAAAGAATGGAAAAATCATACCATGTACACACACAAAATCCTGTTTAACATTTCTACATTAATGGAGTTGTATCATAGTTAAGGTGTGGTTAATGTTCACAGTGTCATAAATAAATGGCAAACAGAGAAAAGGAAAAATATCTGCATGTGCGCATCCATAAATCATTTGTTCATCAGGGCTACACTCAGAACAATAATGACAACAAACAAAATGGACTAGTTTCATATCAAAGTGATTGATCTAAATCAAAGTAATTTAAATCACCAATTTAAATCATGATTTAGATTGTCAAGTTAGAAACCTTGATTTAAATAATTGATTTTCATCTTGTTTTGCCTTTGTACTTCCCAGATATTTTTCTAAATAGAGTTGATTCTCATTGGCAGATGTAGTTTAGCATTTCCTTTGCCAGACACAAAACCTATATATGTATACTGTGTCTGTGCACAATTAATTGGTTTGGCATATTTATACAGATTCTTAAATTATGCACTTCTATCATGTCAGAAAATGAGTAATGAGTATTTTCTTATTTTCTAAATGCTGCTTATTTTTTGCTCATAAGTTACTTCAGACTGTTTTTGGATGAGAATTAGATTGCCATGAAAATGCGTGAAGTCTGGGTAAGGGAGGGAAAGGTTAATTAAAATTGCTAGATACAAAAAAAAAAAAGGCCTTTTAAAAATGAAAGTGCAGATTCTGCAATGCATTTTTAAAACCATAACAGCAATGGATTGTCTAAGCAGAGCATTAACTGCCTGCACTGCTTACCTAGGAATGAGGAACAGCCCCAGCAATGCTGAGTGCCCCACGCAGGGATGAGGTGGATGAGTTGGTGTTGGCTGGAGGCAACTTCTTTTTTTCAGCTATTTTGATCAAAGCTGGTGTTTCTGTCCCAGCACCATCTCTGAGTTTGATGCTGAAAGGCTTCTGCAGAGCAACTCCTAGCTGATAAATTACCCAGGTGAGCTGGAGCTGCCAAGCAGAGCTGTTGTCTTCCAGTATTTTTAGAAATGGATTTCAGCGTCTCAATAACATATTTTAGTCTAATTGAAAGGGAAAACAGACTCTTTGACTTCTAGCTCATGTTGTTCGTGTTATGTGCACCAATGTATTTTTAAACAGGAAGGAGTGAGGCTCCTGAAAGCAGATGGAGAAGGTTTCCAATTTGACGTACTGAAAAAAAGATATTTTTTTTGACACTGAAGAAAAACATTTAAATTATTAATCAGCTAAAATGCAGCAAAGCTTTGTGATACTTTCCGTTTTTAGACTTAAATTTGTAGAGCATCTTTAAAGATCTTTTGGATATGGAGTAATAAGGAAGAGTTGGTTCTTTGCTACCAAGGACATATGCAGTTTCTTGAGCATACTGGTTTAAACTATTAAGTTGGTGCACGCTGCCATGTGCTTGCTTAGCCCCCCTTTTTTTTAATATTTCATCCAACAGACAAAAAATAATTTGCGAGCCTAGGCTATTTCACCACCAAGTGCTCTTTTACTTAGTAAAGATAGTGCAGCTCTAAGGAATTTTGGTCAAAACATGCGGAAGGTCAGTGTGAACCCTCAGTGTTAAGCATCTGTTTCTGTATGTGATAAAATAAATGTCAATAGATTTATGTTCAGACAGTCAACTCAGGTGCTCTAAAGTAAGTCCAGTTTCTTTGGTAATATCTCTACTGTAGTAGTTAAACCTAGGAAAAATGACAAAGTACTAATTAAGTCTTATCTAATCTCAGTCTTATCTGGCCATCCATGCTCATAATTAGTTTCTTAGGTCTAAAGGAATTAATCATTTAACAAAGCTAACTGTGTGAATTGAAATTAAGGAACTATTAATTCAGCTCTTGCAGAACAAGCTACTAATTTCACATACTTGTGTTAGCGTTTCTGTCCCTCTGGATCTTCTGGCAGAACCTTATCTCTCGAAAGGCAGGGACATTTAAATCCTGACCCTTCAACCTCAAGCATAAAGTAATATGCAAATATAGGAAGAGGCACAGTGAAAACAATCAAATCAAACAAGGCAAGCAGAATTCCACCTTATTTAAATGGTGATGTAAATGACATTAATGAGAATATCACTTTGTATGAGGAGCCATGATGAGGGGGCTCAGATCTGAGGATGGTGATAGTAAAGTTGAATATTTGGTGGTCCTAATAACACGTTTAAACTGGTTATTTTTACAAATAAAATGTATTTTTAATCTGTTACTTGTTTTAGTTAAGATATTGTTCTGTTGTATTCTTGTGCCTTAGGACGCTGGAAAATCCCTTCCTTCAGCAAAGACTATTATTTTTATATTATAGAGAGGATTAAACATGGAGATCTCTTTACTTCAAAACACCCCTTTCTTCTGCTCCTCAAATAGCTACTCTTAGAGAATTTCTAGTCTTTTTTTTTTGCTCAAGATCTTCATTTATCTCCAGCCCTGAATACTTTTATCAGCAAAACCTCAGAGCTCTCACACTAACAGTACTTTTTTTCACCCTCTATTTTATTCTAAGTAACCCCTAGTATTTTTCCACAACAAATAAATATACCCAATGTGTAAAAGTCATTAAGATAGGATTTCATTAGATCTTCTGCACAGATAGAATTTAATTTAAGATGTAAAGAAATAGAAAATAGGAAATGTTTAAAATTCTGAGAACTTTGCTTGTAGAATGAGTTCAAATTGATGGACGAAAAACAGTATTCTAAGGCCTCTTGCCATATATAATAGCAGAAGAGATAAAAGAGTATAAGTTACTTTTGGCCTTGTTCATTTTACTGAATATCATGACAGTGATTATATTTTTTTTTGCGTGCATTTTTTTTAATAATGTAAATAAAATAGCTATTCAGATTAAGGGATAAATGAATGTACTATTTTATAATAATGTTTTAAATGGGAGTATTGTATTCCCTCTGATAGCATCACAGAAATTACCCATGGTGATAAAACTGTTGCTTGACATAGTTCAGCAGTGAGGCATTAGCACGTCCCAGAAACTGCATCCCCAAAATTCGTTTTTTTCAACTATTCAAGATAAGAAGATTTGTTCTTCCCTTGACCAAGAAGGAAAGGAGACTACTTGGCTCTATCACAGAAATATTATTGAATAAGTGAGCACACAAATTTCTCCAAAAGCACACAAACACTTCCTCTAGAAATAAAACCTCCTTGATTCAATAGTAAAAGAGACAAGTGGGAGAAAGATGAGGAAGCCTTCCAA
This sequence comes from Tinamus guttatus, assembly GCF_059628265.1. Taxonomy (NCBI): domain Eukaryota; kingdom Metazoa; phylum Chordata; class Aves; order Tinamiformes; family Tinamidae; genus Tinamus; species Tinamus guttatus. Next base: position 1,704,688 of record NW_028289031.1, read on the forward strand.
AATGGTGAACTTCTGTATCCTAGCCCTGCTCTTCATATTGGTTTGAAACCAGGTTTTGGTTGGTAGTAGTTATTCCAACCGCATAGTTTATGAGCGAGGAAGTCTTGAGCAGGGCTGCTTGTATGCTCAGGCCATCAGAGTGTGGTTGGGAGCCTGGCAGAAAGATCACTCTCTTATGCACGTGATTTATTTTTAGTAGGGCAACAAGAAGCCTTGATAAATTTAGTTGCCTTGTGCCTCCAGGATTGATAAGATGGCCTCCATAAGAAACTAGCAGAAAACCCTGTTTTAATAACCTCTACCTGTGTCACAGCAGCAGCAGGCTGTGGCTGCCTTCAGCCCTCTGTGCCCATGTTTTAGGTGATCCCTAGCTCCTGCCATGCCAAAAGCCTCCTTGGCTCCTCTGTTCTATTCTACACTTAAGATGAGACATCATGACACCTGGAAATCTCTTAAATAGAGACACCAGAGATGGGAAAATTGCACTGTATAAATATGCACTATTGATTTTCTTTTTTATTTATTTTTTCGTCTCTCTCTAACAAGAACACCAGGAGTGACTTTCATTTTGAAGCTTTGATCCTGAGTTCACTGAAACCAAGTGGAAGGGACAGCAGTGATTTGAACTGGTTTTAGAATGTGGCCTTAGTGGGACCTTTACTTATGTTTTCTACTCAGATATTTCACTTCTAAAATAATTATTTTCCATTTCTGAATGTGGCTACTTCATTCAATAATCTACATTTGTACATGCACATTCTGATTTTAAAGGTATTTCTGTGTAGATAAAAGATGGAATAATTCTTTTTGCAAATGACAACAGAGGAATAATTTAATTTGGAAAGAGCTTCTGGAAGAAGTGCAGAATGTAGTATAAGACGTCTGATATTTCCAGCAAATGTGCCATGGATTGGAAGGAGAGAGGGTGACTTACATGCTGAAGCTAGGAAGTGAAGAAGTGCTCAGAATGATAAATACTTTTTTTCCCTCTCTAATAGAGCCTACTGCATAATTTAAGTCCATACTAAATATTGCTGTCCCTCTGCCCTACAGAAGCAGGGTGCTGTCCTGCAACTCTAAGGATAGCTGTTCTCAGAATGCTCCTCTCAGCCAGGGCTCTCCCTTAGGGTAGAAGCTTTTCACAGCACAAAAAAAGTGTAGCTGAGGGAAGCAAAGCACTGCATCATTTATCTCTCTCCTAAGCTCTGATTTTGAATTTCGTGGTAAGTGGTAATTGGAGTAGTTTGGGATGTGTTTGAGTTGCAGTTGATGTCTGAAGGCTGGTATGCCTCCCAAGTTCTGGGAAAGTTCTTCCAAGTTTTCTTTATACAAAATTCTCTCTGTGTTTTTATCATCTGATGTGTATAAAATGTTTTATCTAGGGACATCAGTGCAGGCCTGGCAAAGAATCTACGTAGTCCAGAGTTCATTCATTACTTGACATTCATCTAGTCTTACGGGGATCTGATTAGTGCAAAATACGCCCCAAGTCTGTGCTATCTAGAAAGCGATTTTGGCTGCTGTCATCTCAAAGGACATTCTCCTCCTCAGATACATTTATTACTAACTTAAATCAGGAATATTTTATTTCTTTTGAATATTTAAAAATGTTATGCCATTAGCACACTTGATGATAAATCAAGGAAAGTATCCGTTTTTACCCAAGGTTTAACTTTCTTTTTTTTTTTTCTTTTTTTTTTTTTTTCTTGGAATTTCTCATTAGGGTAATGTTTTGATGTATATTATAGGATATCTAATAGATGTCATCTATGCACTTTGTAGAAAAAAATGTAGAAATCAAACAAAAAAAAATAGCCCAATATTTGTTCAAGCAGGTATAAAGTGAAAATAAATGCCTGGTGAATGGCTAAAAATGCAACATCAGTAGGCTAATGGTTGCTCTGCAGTTTCTTTCTTTGGTTTAGCTATTGGCATGATTTCCTGGAATTTCATAGCTATTTCATAGCTATTTCATAGCTATTACCACATATGATTAAATATACTGACATTCTTTCTGAATGAACTTTTCTTCTGTTGTTCTACATTTCTGCTATGTTCACTGATTTTCTTTTTTTTTCTTTGGTATCTGGAGCAATGGACATGCAAACCTTATGGACTGTACTATTGATGTAACGGTAGATAATTTAATATGGTAGGGGACGAAGAATTTCCCGTAAGTCCTACCAGTGCTTTCAAACGGGTCTTTTTTGATGCATATTCCTGAAACTAAACTGCCATGAAAGATTTTTTAGGTATTTTTGATATCTATATCTAGGTGTTTCTGATATCTGTACCCAAAAATATACAAATCTACATATTCAAACATCACTAAAGTTCATAAACTGCCACACATGCCACGTACCGGGTTATTGAATGAATAATGCAAAAATGGAGGCTTCAGGAGCATTCCCTGAAAGAAGAAAGGAATTTGTCTTCTTATGAATATTTAGAAATTGGCTCTTCATTGACTTGGCTCTTCTGAGATCATTTATATCTGTAAAGGAAGCTTAAGAAGAATTAAAAAAAAAATGCCCCATTGGAATTTAGCTGGCTCAGGAGGCTTGTAATAGGATGAGTATCTTTACTCTAGGTCAGTGATTTAAATCCCAGTTAGAAATAGCCAGAAGTCATTACAACCTGATGGCAGGTTTGTGACCTATGAAATGAACTGGTGCCCAGGGGCAGGCAGCCCCTTGGCTCCCTGCCTGGCTGCTTGCTGAGGGGGACACATCCTTGAGCAAAACCCCCGTGACTCTCTTCTCTCTTGTCTGAAACCTTTAGGAGCTTTCGAGCTTAAGCAATGGATGGCCAAAAATATGCAGCTCTGCATCACACCTAGGTGTAATGTCTAAGCAAATGGAGCAAATGTAGTGGCCTCCGCTTAGCAAAACTCTTGTTTTCCCTCAAGAAATACCTTCTCTCTCACTGCCTGGCCTGCCAGCCTGCGCTGAGCAGTGTACAGCTCGGTTTTATCCATTAATAAGAGATTTTCCTTGAATTACACTCTGGGTAGCTGATCCTTTAAATCTGTAGAGACAACCAGCTGCAACCTTTAGTAGTATTTTTTTTTTTCCCTGTCGGGCTGTTATCTAGTGTTGTTGTTTTGTTTGTTGTTTGTTTCTTTGTTTCTTTTTTTTTTTCCTTTTTTTAGACCTTTCTTTATGTATGTGGTGATTTTTCTAGGCATATTCTGTCTTCACTGAGGAAGCAGCACATCTTTGTACTCCTCCAAGACTTATTTCATTTCATTAAAAAAAATAAAAATAACAATCACAGTCCTGTGGATGTATTATTGAAGATATTTGTGTATGTGTAGTTGGAGTCTAACATAAAACAGCTACTGACTGATGAACTCCGTAAATGACTCGGTATCTGCTGAGGTAGGATATGGAAACATGGTGTATTTATGTATAATAAATACAGAGTTTGACTTTACAGGTAAAGGTTACTGGCAAATTGCACGTCTCTAATCAGATTCCAAACAGTTGCAAAGGGTGGATAACATCCTTCTGTCATAATACCTCTGACACTGTCTGGAGCACCAAACTTGAAGAAAATAGGTTTACAGATGTTCTCTTATTTTTTTAACTTGGCGTATTTTCTTAAAAATATCACGGGACAGATAAAATATTAAAAAAAAAAAAAAAAAGTGAGGGGGTGAGGAGTTAAATTTCAGGGTTTTAAACTGATCCTAGTCTTTGCAAATCAAAACTCTGCTTGTGTTCCACAGTCATACATACATGTATAACATCACTGGCATGGGAGTTTACATTAGTGGGGCTGGAGAAAGCAAACTTTTATTTATATCAAAACTATATTTATTATGGTTTGTGTTTTCTTGGCAATGGGACCTATCAATACTGGTGTCAAAGGAAATTTTCCAGTCATTGCAGCAGAAACTAGATTGAGTCCCTGTTATCCCTGTTACAAGCCCACGGATTTAGGAAAATCAGCTAGCTTCCCACTTTACCAATATAGAATAATGTAGCACCTCAACTTCCCTACGAGGGAGCATAAGTTAGTAAGACTCAGAGCTATGCTTTCGTCGATGTGCATTTATTACTGAAAGCAAGTATTTTTAATTTGTCAAAGCCACAATTTTTAAAGAAATAATGAACAGAATGAGGCTGCAACTTCCAAAATCAGGTCTCTTTTGCCAAATTGGAGAGCAGTGGCAGTGCGGGTGATCATGTTGACCCAGGGCATCATGAAGACGATAACAGAGGTCATAGGCAAAGGACTAAAGAGGAGTAATAGAGGTCATGGGCAAATGGAAAGCCAGACAGTTAGCTTATCTCACGTCTGTATTCACTGTGTTTTTTTTACCAAGACCTGCTACAATATTTCTGTGCTTGGGGTGACTTTGATATTTCCTGAAGAAACTTGCTATATTCCACCATTTTTCACGGGTGTGAGTGTATGTTCCCCTCCCACCTTTTCTTTTTTGAAGGTTTAGCTGTCATGTATATTTTCATAGGAGAAGACTCAAAACTTCGAAGACTTGAAGCTACAGAAGATCAGTGCTCACATAGTCCAAAACCAAAGCTCTGTGGCCGGGAGCATGAACATTGCAAAGCTCAAGGGCTGCTTCACATGGGTCTGTGTGCGCTCTGCAGAGCAGCCCTGTGATCGGCTGGGCAGTCCCAAGAAGTCCTTGCCGACTCTTTGGGAGTGCCCAAAAGCTCCACGGTCTCTCGGTCAACTCTTTCTTCTACCTGTTCATGCATACAACATAGAAAACTTTTCTTTTTTGCTTCCGTTTTCTTTTTTTTTTTTTTCTTGAGGGCTGCAAACTGAAACCGCACCCAAGCCACATGAAGCAGAAGTGCATGTTTTTTGGAAGACTGCCAGTGTGTGTGGAGAAGGGGAAGTCCCATAAGAGATTTTTTTGGGCCAGCCTCTCAAATCTTGCCTATAAACTGTCTGTCCACCCACCTCTGTTTGCTGTTAAGGCACGAAGGGAGTTTAAGTTTCAGTGGAGCGTTTGGTGTGACAGCAAGGCACCCAAAACACTATTAAACCAGACTGAGATCATGGCTGTGAGCAGGATCCAGGCCCTTGTCCTGCCACTGTCCTTTGTGTAAGCTACATGGGGGAATGCAACACAAGAATTTTGCAACCTCCGTGCTACAAGAATCACAGCCAACTTTTTGAACAGATCTATGAACCAAAGAGATTTTATTGACTAAAATTCTAGCCCAATACATTTGTCAATGCTTCTTAAAAGAAATGGTTGCATAGAAAGTCTGGCTTTTTCAGTGAGAGACAGAATAATTTAATTAGTTGAAAAGCAACTAGAAGTTGTAACAAAGATAGCCTTAGCATTGTCCAAAGATGAGAATAATAGATAGTGCAAAACAATATATTGAACCTTATTCTGATGCTCAAAATCAAGAAAAACTGTGACTTTTGAGAAGTATAAATATACTACAGAGTCTAAAATATTTCTACAGCTATATTTAATCCTGCTGTGTCTCAAATGGAGTTCTTGTTGAAAATTTTGATCTAAGTTAATGTTTTAAAACTTTCCAAAAGAAGAAAGTGAGGTTGAAATCATAACTCCCAAGATTTAGTCTTATTTTGACTATAATAGAGGACTATTATAGTAATAATCATAATTGTGTCTAGACACAGAGGATAATTAAATTATTTGAGAAGCATCATGGGAACATGGAAAAATGGGATGGGAACATGAATAAGAAAAAAAATATCTTTTTTTTTTTCCTTGCCTAGGAAAAAAAAAATAGACCTGCTTGACTTTCATTCTTCCTAGGGAAAATCTTCTCTTGAAGAGAGTAGTAACTGAATTCCATCTTACTGCTCTATTAGAATATACCACTGAATCAAACACTTATTCGAATTTGTTTGGGAATTACCTATTTCTGAGAAATTTCTGAGAGTTTCTATAAGGTCTATCAGAAGATCTATAGCATATTGCAGAAGAATATTTCGGCAGTCAAATGCAGCCAGGTGCATGTTCTGCTACTAGTCTCCAAATATGGGTTGGGAAAATGGGACCAAAATTATATATATATATATATATATATATATATATATATATATATATATATATATACACACATATATATATAAAAGAACCAGCAATAATGGGAAGTTCTTGTGCATATAGCTAAAGAAGAAGTTATGTTAATGTAGAAACTGAACAAAAAACTTTCTTGGCTTCAGAGAGATGGACATTGGGAAAGAAAATTAGAGAATCATTCTTTGCTTTAAGGGAAAATGTAAGGAAAATGTAGGTGATTGAGAATCAAATACAAATGATGTTTTTCCCCCAGAGTATGGATGCTCTGAAGAACCTTCAAGTGCCTTAAGGGCTAGAAAGCTCATACTTTTTTCTGCTATCTTGGAATAATACTGCATTTTTTTTTAATGTGAATGTTTCCAGTATTTGCATTTCCAAAATAAACATCCCATGAATTTGCTGAGTTTATGTCTTCAGACAAGAATATGTTTATGCCAGAACAATTCTTTCATTTTCAAAATTTTCTGTTGTGATCTTTACATTTACAGGAGTGGATTGACCTAATGATTTGACTTGTACTTAAAAAAAAAAAAAGAAACTTAACTGTAAAATCAGTGTCTGTGTGAGGAAAAAGTGCTTCTATTAAAATGGAAGGGGAAGAACAAAATTGCTAGGACAGCAAAAACTGAAGTTGCTCTGAATGACTTGCTGAAAGACCACTTTTTGTCTCTCTTCTACTGTATTGCCTGCCTTCTTACACAGAGCAACACCCAAAAGTAAGTCCGAATGTGCAGCTGCTCTTGCAAAGCGATGATCAGTTTACTTTTCTGGGGTGCTCTGTGGCACTAGTCAAATAGTGTTGCATCATTTGGATTTCTTCTACACAGCTAGAAACAAAGATCAGAAATGTGGGTCTTCACATTGAACCTCCTGAAAAACAGGCTATTAGTCTTTGGAAATGTAATTGGAAGAGAGAGTGACACATGAACATCCTTGTCAGTGCTGCAGGCCCTCTTACAATTAGGGCTGTCCTTTGCATTTATTTGTATAGCAGCCACATGAAAGTTGGGTTTGTGGGAGGCTGGTCTTCACATATTATGGCTCCTTTAAACATACTATATATGCCATGTATAAGGTTGCATATCTTGTTTAAAGTGGCCACTCCTGGGACATTCAAATGCTGAAGAAAAATAAATAAAAAAAGATTCAGCTGCTGAGCTTCAAGCAATTCCGTGCTTTCTTGGTAAATGTAATAGAACATAAACAAGTTAATGTATGTAATCCCTCAACGAGATTAAAACAATCCTCTAAGTGTATTATCTCTGCAGAAAGGTTTTCTGTCCTGTGCAGCCAGTCTTGCTTTCAAGCCCCCATTTATAAAATTAGCTCTGTGATAATTTAATGTGGTGGCAAGGCATTAAAAGCCAAAAAAAAAAGGCAACTAGAAGTCAAAGCCAAACAAATTTTGATTCAAAATGAAGCACAGCTTTTGCTGCTGTCCTTTTTAATGGTAAGGATTATTATTGACTTAGTTCCTCAGGGAAGTGATTGACTCAATACGACTTGATGTCTTAGCAAAATGTAATTCCCTTCTGGAAGTTAGATTTTTAGAAGAATACAGCCTGCTAAAGTAAATACAGGAGAAACTGGATTAAATTTTCTGACCGGTTATATAAAAGGACAAACTAGATGATTTAATAATCTTTCATGATCTTAAATATCTTGGACTTGTCTGGAGTAAATTTCACTGGAATATCTCCTCCAGGAGGCTTGAGAAGTAGAATATAGGGTTATAGCATCTCTGAGACTGAAAGAATTAGAAAGAATGTGGTTGGGCAGGGGGTGGAAATCAAGAACATGAAAACTAAGACATGGGCAGTTTAAACCAGCTGCCTCAAACCTGGAAGCCAGCAGAGACTAGATTCCTATCATTTGGAAATGTTTAAATGTTGGTGTGCTATGAGCAATTTCTTCACCACAGCATCTTTCCTCAAGCCAAATGTCAGTAGATCTGCACTCAGATCCTTCCTGCAGCAGCAGTGGCACCTGTGCACAAAAGCAAAGGGAAGAAATAAAGATGAACAGACGCTGTGTTAAAAGTCTTATTCCTATACTTAGTTCTCTTTGAATTTAATCCTATGTCAGGCTTTCCATTATTATAGAAGGGGCTGATTTGGGATGAAACGGAGTACTGCTTACTCGGAGCACTACTGCTTACTCGGAGTACTACTTACTCTTTTTTTTTTTTTTTTTTTTTTTTTTTTTTGCTATTAACCCATTAACAATAGACTCCCATAATTTCTGTGACATCCCAAGATTTATTAAACTGAGCATTGTTTTGACATAGACCTCCTCACCCAAGTCTTTTCTTGACCTTTGGGTGCAAGGTAGTTAGGGCAAAGGATTTAGTGTGCAGTGGAACTAGGTGCTGTCCAAAAGCCTTTCCAGCTACTAGTAGACTGAAATGCAGGTCATCATCAGCATGCAGGATTTGTCTTTCTACTTACAGAACACAGATATCATTATTAGTACACTTTGTACCATAATTAAAAGTGTTACTATCTCTAAGGACAGGCCTGTGAGCTTTGCTGGGAGATGTTTTATTCCTCACTTACTGTAAAAATATTTGATTTCCATCTCTTGCAGAGGTGGATTTTTCCATTATGGCATTGACTCTTTTTTTAAAGAAAGTGATGAAAATTACTTTTTCATTTTAATCATTAATGGTTGCTCCTTTGTCCTTACTTGTATATTCTTTTTTAATGCTTAATGCTTGCCTTCACTTGGCCGGTGGAATTACTAAGGGATCTAATCAAATTTTCTCCTGTCTTGACTGCATGTGGCCTTTTATCCTTGGAACAAACTCTTCTAAAAGTAATAGGAATTGTTGCTGAAGTGTTTCTGCCTTTTTTTTCCCCCTCTCAATCAATTTTGCTATTTTTTTTTCTCATCCCTGGTCAATTAGCTCTTCAGCTACTCTGACTTTCTTCTCTTTGTGCATATTAGATATAATCAGGTGATGATCATAGGACCCTTGGCAATTGGTGCCTTGTGGTCTAGTGATTAGCTGCTCTTATCTCTCATGCTGGAGTGAAAAGGTAGAGACATATCCTGTTTAAATACCTTTTTAGTAGACAATTATAACACAGAAGTTTAAAGAAACTTTTACCCTGCAGCTTTCAAGGGCAGGGCAGAAATGCACATATGTGATCCTATCTCACCTCCCCCCCCAAACTCCAACTCAGGAGACAGACGCTGGGACAAGTCAGTCACTTTTGTCGCAAATTCTCAGCAAATGATGCCTTAATGGAAGGTGTCTTGGATGCCTCCCCAGAACACTTGAAACCAAAAGCTTCTCATACCAGAAATGCTGCCAAGAGTAGGCAGTAGGCCTTGATGGATTTGGGGTCATCTGGAAAGAGACACAGCAGAAGACCATACGTGCATTAGCAGAAGAATATATATTGGTTGAAGATCAAGATGTGTCACTAAAAGCAGAGTGAAAATGTGAAAAGTTGAGTGAAAACAAGGATGGACATAAAGGAAGGGCTGGGGTGCAGTTAATGTTCCCTTCCCCCATGAAACTGAAGGGTCATTAAAACACAAGTGATGAGGTAGAAAACAAAAAAGGAGTAAATGAAGGATAGAAATAGTGTAGACTGAGAGAACAAAAAATCTAGGATTAATGAAAAAGTCGAAAGGAAGGAAAGCAAAAATGATCTGTTTAGAAGGGAGCTATAAAAATGTTATGAAAGTTGTACTGGAACCTGTATTGGAGAGAGGCGGAGGAGGAGAGTTAAGTGAGAGGAATGATGAAGAATGAATACAGGAAGGTATTTTCAACACGTTACGTTATCCTGCATTATGTACCACGGCCAGCTAATGTACACTTGCTTTCATGCCAGGATGAATGAGAATGAGAGAAGTGCTTTGCTGCAAAACACAGAGAGATGTCCTATGAGCAACGCACATCCCTTGTGGCTTAGGGTACCCCGCTGAGTACAGATGGTCCCTAGGCAGATGCAGAAGGAACTGCCTATGTTTGGGAAAGACCAGGGAGAAGAGGGGCCTAGAGTTGTGTGGGAAAGGAAGAGCTGAGGGCATTTTCTCTAGGGTAGATATGTGAAGTTGATCCTGAGAGTGGGAGTTACAAAATGTTGTGAAGAACCAGGCTTTGAGAGTAGGAGCACTGGGTAGGAGAGAATGGTTTTGAAGGAAAGTCATATTGTTTGGAATTTGGGAAGGGGGAGAGGAGCTGGAAAGAGCAGTTGGGTTGCTAGTAAGAAATTAATGTGAACAGGAGAGGAGAAAGGGACAGAAGTGAGCAGGGGCTGCAGGACATATTGAGAGCTCAACAAAGGATAAACACTGCTCTGCCTCACTGTGCCCTTCTCATCCTGTTTTCCTTCCAAAAACCAGTTAAATGAAAATCCACATCTCAAAGGGGCCGGATGCCTGGGGAGGGGGAGATACGGCGCTCAGTGATGCTCCAGACTCCCAGACACCTGCACTGCGGTGTCACCCCCGACAGTCGCACAGTGCACGCGCCGCCTATACCCGCACCTGCGCCGCGGGCACCCGCACCCAAAGGGAGCCCCACGCCAGCCCCGCGTCCCACCACTGCCGCCGCTCCGATGTGCGGGAAGCGGTGTCGGTCCCGAAATTTGGACCCGGGGGAAGACGGGGAGCGGGGAGGGAGAAGGGGGGCCCGCTGCGCCGCGAGGGGAGCCGTGGCCGGGCTGAGCCCGCTCCCCACCAGCCGCGGGCCCTCCCCGGGGCCCGGGGGAGGAGGAGGAGGAGGAAGGCGCGCTCCCCCCAAGGTGAGCGCGGCTCCGCTCCGCGTTTCTTTTGTCTCGGTGCGCGTCCCGCCCTCCCCCCGCTTCCCGCGCCGCGCCAAACTTTCGGCGGGGCCCGACGGCTGCGACGGCTCCGGCCCCGCCGCCCCCGGGCGCGGAGCGGCTCGCGAGGGCGGCCCGAGGGCAGGTGAAGGGGCCGCGGGACCGGGCGGCCCCGTCTTCGCGCTTTGCGCAACAGGTAGTGATGACCGGGGCCGCCCGAGTGGCGGGGAGCGGGCGGCTCCTCGGGGAGGGGGAGGCTTTTTTGTTGCGCGGGGCAGGGGCTGGGGAGAAGGAGAATTTGGGAAGGAGAAGCAGCAGGCTTCCCAAATTCCCCTTCGGTTGTTTATTTGTGTACTTCCCGTGTCCATGAAAAAAAAAAAAAAAGGTTCGTTTCGCAACTCCGGAGGATTTTCTTTTTGTTGTTGGTGTTGTTCCTTCAACTTGTTTTTCTTTGCATCTCGCCTTCTCCCGTCTCCTTGTGGGGGATCAAACCGGCCGAGAGCAGCTACCCAGTGAGCGGGGGGTGGGTTGCGCTCCCTGACAGTGCGGGGAATCCAAACAAAGAGGTGCATCCACCGGAAACAATGATTTGAGAGATGTTTCTCCCCCCTTCCCCCCTCTACCGCACCCCCTCGCCCGCCGTGAAGGATTTTATTTATTTATTTATTTACTTGTTCGCTCTCCCGGGAGGTTCCGCTCGAGGGAAGTTCGGAGCTGGGGAGGGGGATAGGGAAGGATGGAGAAGAGGGAAAGTTGCGGTGCCGCCCGCGGGCGGGGGCAGCGGCTCGGCGGGGCCGGGCGGGCGGAGGGCGGGCGGGCGGGAGGGAGGGCGGAGGGCGGGAGGGGGGCGCGGGGGGACCTGCCGCTGCTGCGGGCTCTTTGTCTGCTCGGGGAACTTGAACAAAAGGCGAAACTCGGGGCAAACTCGGGCCGCGCGCGCGCGCGCTCCGCCGCATCCCCGCGCCGCCAACTCCGGCCGCGGGGCCGCCCGCAACTTTGCGCGGGCTCCGGGGACGCGGGGCAGCCCCCGCGCCGGGGACTTCTGGCGCACTTTGGAGAGGGGGAAGGTACGTGCGGGCTTCTGCTTTATTGTTCTTTCTCCTTGTGCCCCCGCTCCCCGGCCCGTCCTTCTCCCCCCGGGCAGCTTCGCTGCGAGTGCGAAGAGGAGGGAGGCTCCGGGGAGGCGCGGGCCAGCTGAGCCTTTTCTTTGTACTTTCCAGAGCACATGCAGGTATTATTTTAGGAGGGTAACTCCGTCATTCTTTTATATATATACATATATATATATATATATGTATATATACGAATTATACAAAGCAGGCTGGGGAGGGGAACTTAGTAGCGAAAAGGGACACATCTTGCCTGCTTTATATTTTATTTGATTGTATTAACTTGCTCCTTGTTGGTGTTTGGAGGGTGGTTCAGAGAGCTCTCTGAGGTGGAGTATGTTTTTAAGCGTCGGGACAGGGGAAAACTGGAGAAGGGAGAAACTTGGAAAGCTGGTGGGGAAGCCTCAGGGTGGCGGTGGGCAGGGAGCTGAGTCCTGGCAAGGTGCGCACGAGAGTGAAATTTGGGGAAGGGAGAGAGCACAGGGGGGATTTTGTTCTTCAGATCCCACTGGAAGCAGGAGACACACAAGCAGGAGGGTCAGTCTGGGCTGGCCCAACCTCGGCTGGTCCGCATGCACCAAGTGCAGCCCGCTTCATCCTTCCTCAAAAGGGAGCATCGCTTTGTCTTTTTGTTATGTCCTTCTGCGCATTTGCGCTCTCCAGGCCGAGCGTCGCAACTTCGGGAAACTCTTGTCCTCTCTGCACTTTTCCTAGTTCTCACACTTTCCCTCCGTGCAATGTGATTCATTTGGTGTCTTTTTATTCCTTCTTCCGCTTCTGTGCTGTGTAACAAATGCCACTTTTTGCCTCTTTTCATCCCAGTCCACAACTTCTCCTTTCCTGCGTCATTTTCTTTTCCTACTTTATCCATATTTCTTCTCCTTCCACAGATCTATTCTCCTCTTCAGAATTTCCAAAAGTTTCTACTTTTCCAGTGTCTCTCTGCTGTCATGGTCCTTCTTTGCTCGTCCCTTTTCACCTGTTTTCCACCTATATGCTTTCTGATATTTCCCATGAAAACTTGTTTTTTCCTTGATATTCCATTTCATGCGTCCTCAATTACATGCACGGATATGCTCAGATTGCCAAGTGCACATGTAGATTTCTTCTGATTCCCTCCTCCAGAGTTATTCTTTTTGGTCTGTCATTCAAGCACGCTACTCTATTAAACATAGACAGAGCTGGAAACAAAAATTCTTGTGTACCCAGCAATATTAATCTTCTCCTTTCTTCTTGTCTTTACCTCTGTGGACATGTGTCTTCCAATCCCCAAAAGTTTATTTCAGTTCCTCTTCCTTGTTCCCAAGAGGGACGCTTGCTCCCTCTTCTTTCCCTGTTCTGGCTTGGCAAACTCAATGCATTTTCTCCCTTTATTGTTATTCCTTCCTGTGCAGAATATTTGTATGTGTCTCTCTATCCCTCAGATTCCCCTTCCCAGCTATAGCAAAAATCTGCTGTTGGGACTCCTGAAGGGATGACACAGCAGGAGCACAAGTGTGTGCAGGCACAGAGGGCCTTACCTGTTCCTTGCTGGGTTCCTTGTAGTTTTCCAGGTCTGGCATTTGCTGTAGGGCTCCTGCTGCCAGAGAGCAAGGGCTGAGACTTCCATAGGCAAGGCCATGAGTTCTCCCCTCCATCACCTTTATGTATCCTTCACAGACAACTTTGTTCTTGCTATTTTCCACTTTTCATAGTTCTTTAGTTCATAGTTCACTAGTTCTTTTCTTAGATTATGAAATACCTGCCAGGCCAGTTGAAGAGCATCTCTAAAACCTTTCTTTCTGTTGCTTCAGTGCTTTCTGTAATGTAGGACTGTGCAATCTGCAGAGAAATATGAAAGCCTTTTTCTTAAAGTGTTGGAAGTACAAAAATGACTGTATCCAACTTTGTTCCGTGGTAAACCTTCTGGATTGTCAATGTTTTGTAAATAAAATGCCTCCACCAGGCTGTGAGTTGTCTAACATTATAAAGAAATAGATATTTGAAATTATTCAGAAGGATATCACTTTTTAATTTGCCCGTTAGTCCCTGAGTGGCATGCCAGAGTTACCGTGCTGAATTAAAACTTTCTGCTCTACTTGAACAGGTCAAATCATGGTCATGTGGAGAGCGGGATGGCTGCCAGAGCATCAGGCCATGATAGGTGCCATGTTGCATCGTTTGCCGTATGGTGGAATACAACTTTGGGCTCTTCAGCGGTGACTAACGTGGAACAAACAGAACCATGAAGCTACCAAGCGTCTCAGTGGCTGGGATTTGTTCATAAGTTATGGAGGTGCAGGAAGAAATGGAAGAGGCTCTTGGCCAAACGGGAGAATATTGTGGACCTTGTTGCGTAGAGCCATTTGGATTATATTCTCATCGGACATCACGGTCCAGCAGCTAACATAAGGTAGGCTCCTCCCCCAACTATTGCAAAAATGCTCTGCCTTGCCCATCAAAAGATGAAGAACATTGCTTGTACTTTAAAGAACTTCTCTTTAAGCCTTCTGGTTGTTATCTTTGCCCTCCTGTTGATGCCAACAAATAGATTTGAGCGAAGTAACCTGGCAGAAATGCCTTACTAGTCATTTGGTAATGTCTATGTCTGAAATGTAGAAGAAAATTGAAATATGAAAATAATTTTGTTTTCAGAGTTAGTCCATGTTTCAAGGTAGTGCCTTCTCTGGAACCAGGAATGTTTAGCAACTCTAAAAATCAGGCTAATTAAATTACAGGAACAAAAAAAGTGAAAAGAGTTTAAACAAAGGCATTTTCTACAATTATGATTTTCTGAGTAACAAGCTTTCTCTTTGCAGAAGTTACTGTGTTAAATTTAGCTGAAGAACAGTAAGAAAATATACAAACAGTAGCAAAATATCTTATGCACAGTGTGTATTTGGGAGATAAATATTTCATTAAAAATTTCAAGGAATCTTTTTGTTTCATGTGTCTTTAAAGACTGTTGTTTTAAACTTCTTTCTGGACCATGGTTGCATCCCAGCACAGAGAAAGTTATTCGGATAGGAACAGTGAGCTGTTTTTTTTTTTGTTTTTGTTGTTGTTACTGTATGTGGTGACTGATATACGAAAAGGAAATGTGCAGTAAGTAAATTATTGAAGAGGAAATAATTTCATGGATTTAGATTAAATGTTAATCCAATGGTAGGGAAATAGTTCGGTCCCTCAGTGTACTGTTACAAAGAAAACTTTAGAGCTCTTTAAAATCTGATTTTTTTTTACCTGTTTCATATGTTTCTTATTTGTAGCTGAAATTGAACGACATGAAGATAGTTGCTTTTGCTGTGTATTTCAACCTGTCTGATTAGTTCATGTCTATACTATATGTAGGGCAGACAAGTATTCCTAATCTTAAGAAAAGTGCTGAGCTGGCTGCCCTAGTTTAGAGCGAAATAGGAATCCGAACAAATAATCACTTGTTATCCTTTTCAGTTACAATCAGAAATAAAAGAAGCAATAAATACAGTGTTATTTTCCTGTTTCTGACTGTTTTTTAAAATAAAGGTCTCAGTTTTCTTGTTTATTGAGGGTAAGCTTTCTGCTACTTCCAGAACAACCTTCATGTATATCTAGATTTGCGTACTTAATATCATTCTACATTGATATTATTCGTGAACTTTGCATGGCTGAAGATAGTAATATGGAAGTCTTTGTTTTCAAGTTTCAGAAATGGAAAGTCCTAGACTGCTTGTGGAAAAATGGGGGCAGGGTGTGGTGGTGAAGAAAAATAATAAAAAAAGCCGTATAAAAATATTTAAAACTGCTATGTAGCATTATCTTAGGAAAGAAGCCCAGTCGTTAGATTTCTATATTTAAAGGAAACCAAAACTGAAATCCTTTCTACTTCATGTGCAGAGTCCCTTCTTGTTTTTTTTTTTTTTCTCCTTATGCATTAGGAGCGATTTATAACATACAGAAAATATATAGGTACACAGTTCTTTCATCTGCCTAAAGTCTGTTAGTTTCCATGCATACAGAAAGCAAAAATTTTCTTTTAACTTATGTTTAACATAAATTGAGACAACCGCTTGCTTTTTGCTTTATGGGAGGGTTTAGGTAGATGAAGTTTTATCATTGCCATAGGATTCAGGATACATTATGCAAATTATTAAATATATTTCTGCTTGTTTAAATGTGCAATATTTCAAACACCAATAATTTAGTGACAAAACTGTTAGGATTTAAAGAGGAAGAATACACTTTATCTGGCTTCACGTTACTTTGGACAACTTCCAATAAAATGAAAAGCAGTGTTTTTGTATTGTGAGATAAGATCTGAGGAGAGAGGAAAAGTACGGTCAGCTAGGAAATATTTGGAGCAATAGTTCCCAGTTAGGTAGATTCGCTGCACTGATGTGAGACTCTTGCAGGACTTCTAAAAATACAGAAGGTATCAAAAAACCCCTACTTTTTGTGAAGTCTCCCCGGGTTTCATGCAGGACGGATTTGGGTGTCCCTGGTGTCCCCATCACCCCAGTGATGGGGATAAGGGAAGGATTTGGGAAGGAGCGCACCTGCCTTCATTACAGTAGGGAGCAGACCTGGTGCCTCCCAGAGGAGACTTGGGTGTGAGGTGGTGGGAGCTGCTGCTGGTTTAGGGAAGACTCTCAAGTATGTGAGTCATATGTTGCATTTATTTAAAACTATGAAAAAGGGTTGTTTTGTTAGTTTGTCTGTAGTTGATTTGCTACTTGTTTTACTTGTGGCAGTCCTGGAAAGGGATGGAAGACCTGAGAGAGTCCCATCCTGGGGGAGTGAGAGCTGCGTAGCCTGGTCAGCGCAGGCTTGGGCTGAGCCCTGAACTTTTCCTTGTAAGCCTAGCCTGAAGTGTGTACTGTTTAAACTGATTTTGCAACATAAAACTAACCAAGCTAAAATAAATTCTGATTTTATGAGTGTTTTTTTTCTCCTCTCTATTTCTTACTATGAAAAGCTTTTAGCCAATTTACTCTGTCTTTTAAGGAAAATGTCTTTCTGCACATAGCTGAGGAGAGAGTAGCCATTGGGAAGTCTCAGGGCAAAAGAACTTGAGTAAAGAAGAGCTTTAATGGGTAACAAGAAGTGCTTTTTACAGTCTGCTGTAGATAGGCAAATTGCAGTGTTGGATCTATACCTTGTGGACTGGACAGAAGAAAAGAGGCCTCTTTTTGTAACCTCTCTTTAGAGCTGATATAAGAGATGGTATGTAGAGTATCTTCCTTTAGAAGAATATGTAGGAAGTCAGTAAGCAAAATGTACTACTTTCTTCTTCTTCTTCTTCTTCTTTTTTTTTTTTTTGATAATTTTGAATAAAATGGAAAGAGTTATCCCTTTGAAAAAAGGGTTCTGGAATTCCAAGTGGTTTCCAAAGAGTTCAGAGAGTGTTGTACAGTGGTGAGGAGAAAACAGGGGGAATATGGACTCTGTGCTCCTCACTGGTGAGATGAAAGCTGTAGGACAGGAACCATCTGCAGGCATATTTCTAGGATGATCTGCCATAAACTTTCCATGTTCAGCTTTCCAGAGAGAAAGTTATTGACCATATTGTGCTTTCCTTTATTTTTCTTGGTTCTGGTTGTATTAGATAGAGTTAATAATCTAGCTTGGTATAGTGAAAATCAAGAGATGTAGAAGTTATATGACACTTTCTTTTTTCAGTTCTTGGGTTTCACTTGCCACCTTATGTGTTGACTTGAAGTAGACGAATGTTGCAGAATTGGCATATGCATTGGAGGAGGGTCTTTTCTCTGTGTGCATGTGCATGCAGATTATATGAGAGGTGAAGAAATGTTGATGAAGGCTGGAAGCAAAGACCTGCCATTTTTGAAATCCAAGGGTATTTTGCAAAAACAAACAACCCTCCCAAACAGTGTTCCAAGAGAGTTATGCCTTCACTTAGTGTTTTTTGAATTGTATAAAGAAAATGAAACCTACAAACCAAGATATGAGATATTTTCTGTAAAATGCTATCTTTCAGGTCGGAATGGAGTTACCTTTTTTTTTTTTTTTTTTTTTTGATTTACAGTATATTGGATTTATTTTAGGTAGCAAGAAAACTTCCAACTCATTAGTGGTTTTATATATATATATATATGCATGTATATATTTGCTCTCATAATCATCATGTGAAATTTGTCACAAACTGTTTATGAAGTCTGATTGTGTGCTTTTTTGCTTGACCTTTCCTTGATTAAAATGCATAGATGTTTTTCAATTAGAAAAACTTGTTATGACATATACTGTATTTTATGTATCTGTATCCATGTAAAATATGAAATATTTTAGTTCCGTGGGGTTTTTTTTCTCTGTAATTTTTGTGGCTTCTTAACAATGTTCCTGAAGAACTTCATGTATGAAAAGCATTGCATAAGCCCCACACTGGACCGTGATTATGGTGTTCTGAATGTCAGCATTACTTCTTCAGGGATATAGGAGAACACTAAAGATGAATTGCAGAAATTTGTGTGGATTTCCTCCTGACCACCAAAAACTGTGTGTGTGTGTGTGGAAAGTGCGCAGCTGTCATAAAATGTAACAGGTGGGCAACAGAAGTGGGTATTGTGGGCTGATAAGGCAGGAGTCTGATTTATATGTGGGCCAGTGCTGATAGCTAAGGAAAGGAGGTGGTGGAGGTATCTTGAAAATGAAGGTTGGTAGCCAGTGACCAAGGTTGGTTGCTGTGACCAAGAGAGGTGGATACTGTGCAAGCTGAGTAGAAGCTGCTTGTCATAATTTATGGGGCTGTAGGCCTGTGTCATTGGGGCTGTTCTAATGGGAAAATGTTGTAAAATCTTTAAACGGCTGTAACTCAGGTTATAAATATCTCTGGATCAGCAGTATATGCTTTTATGGTGAATGACAAAATTGTTGCCGCTTTATGCTGGATGATAAATTAAAGTAAACTTATAGCTTTGCATGTTTTGAGTTAAATTTGCTCCAAAAATAACTGTTGTCCTCTATTGGAGATAAAGTTAGCCTTTTCTGTTCAGTTTTGCAGTGCTAAGCAAGGCAAGCATTCATGTAGACAAGCGGTTCAGGAATTCCATATGTTGTTTTGAGATGATCTCGGAGGTGAGATTTTGTGTGACTGCTCACTTAAGCATCTTTCAGAATTTGCAAACTGGCTTTCAGTTGGTATCTCTGTATTGCTCTGTGCATATGTTCTCAAAATAATGTCAGTGGTGATGGCTCCAGGATGTGTAAGAATGTAATCTTGGTTGTGCAGCAGACCCTGGGGTGTTTCTAAGCAAACTGCTTCTCTTGCACAGGCTGGTGCAGTGTCATGTGGACACTAATTTAGCCCTGGAAGTGAATTAGCTGTGTAATGGGGCCACTTACTGGGGTTTAGACTACTAGTATGTGCTGCTTCTCAGCTGAGCTCCTGCAGGACTGGGACTGGTGCTGGAGCTGACTTAAGCTGGAGTTAGCTTGAGGGTCTCTTTCCTCGGCTCTGCTGCAGTTGATAGATGCTACTTTTAATAGCTTTAGGCCTCCAGCTTCAAACAGTAATGTGCAGCAAGAGACACTCCAGCCCCTTATGAAGGATACATAGCCCTGATCTTGATGAAAATGGGAATTTTCAAAAAGGTGTATGGCTTTTTTTTTTTTTCTCCTCTCTCTCTCTCTCTCTCAATATTTTTCAACATGTCCATGTTCACAAAGTTTCATGATGCAATATAAGCAGTAGCTCTATTTGAGCTCTTGAACTGGGTCTGTGGCACATGGTTGGAAATAGATCTTTTCTTGGTGAGAAACAGATCCTGGAAGATTCTTTTTCCCTTCTTTGGGAACTTCAGGTTTTCAGTGTCTTGCATTTTTTGTTTTATTGAAATTCAACACATTTGTGAAAGGAGGAATGAAGAAATATAGTCCTAAAGCCAGGAGTTTGTTCTTCATCATATAAATATCCTTTACCTTTGGAACTTGTGTATTTTTTATTTTTTAGTCTTAAATCTTTGTATTATGTGACTTTTATCAGTTTAAAACTTTCCTTTTGTGTATAAGTAAAACTGTGTCTTAGATCATGGCTTGCTTTATTGGATTTCAATTAACTGACACTTCTTTTCAAATATCTTCTTTTCTATGGCACCAGTACCTGTTATTTAAATACAATAATCTGCAGAAGACTTTAGTGCATGAACATTTGTAGTCTAATTTGGTTCATGATTTGAGTGTATAATGAAAAACTTTGGGAAAAGGCTGAATGGTTACTGCTTTTTAAAACATAAATGGGAACACAGCTACCAAAACTATAAATTAACTATTTCTGTTAAATTCTGTATTGTTAACGCAGTTGCAGTCTGTGCCAGCTGTCAGAGTGAGCTGGAGAGAGCTTGATGTACATCTCCTGAAGGAAATCTAGTACTTGGATACTTCTGTAGTCTAGGCTTCCTGTTAACTATAGCTTGACCTGTAGCCTGATATGTTGGTTGTACATGTAGTTGGTCTGAACAAAGAAGTCTGTAAAGCAACCATAAGAGGAAACAATTTCTCCTATCTCTTCCATTTTAGATGTCTTGAACTCATGCTAATGACCCTTCTTACATGTGCTCTGATATCACATGTTAGTTTAAAATTCTTACTCTTACATGAAATATTTTCATCAGCCAATTTTAGTCATCCATGTTTTTTTTTTTTTTTTTTTTTTTCCCTTCTTAGTCCCTAGCACTTGAACTGTTGTGTCCAAATCCAGTCACGTAGGTCCAACTTCAGCAGACTCGAATAAGAATAGTTGTTAATGGCTTTGAATGATGCAGACCACTGGGGTCTCTGAGAAAGGAAGTTGGAGATCAGAGTCTGAAGACATTGTCTTTAGGAATAATGAATAGAAAGAAAGGTTGGCCAGGGATGAAAATAATAATGCTGATTGCTTGATGAATAAAAGGATTTTCTGAGGCCAACCATTAGAGGTTAACAAGGAACACTTGGTGAGATATAAGCAGCACCTGGGGAGGTGGTGGTAAAGGTAGAGAGGTGAGGATATAAGGATCACCTGGGATAGACTGCCAGGAGAAGGGAGAGAACCCTTGGATGGAGAAGAGGTGGTGGGGGCCTCTAGGTTGTTTCTTGCTCCTCTCTCTTTTTTTTCCCATAATTGTCCTTAGCGGGGAAATGTAGGGGGGAATACATGCATATATAAATGTAGTATAAAACACCCTATAACCGAAGGTGTGGAGCCTGAGGGTAGCTTCATGAGGATAGGTGATTTCTTTCCTTCTATTTGGGGCAACATTTAATGCATTCACTATCCATTTTCCTTACACTTCTGACAAAGATCTCCTGTGCAGTGTTTTTTTTTTTTTCTTTGTTGTTGTTCATCTTATTTTTGACTTTTTTTTTACTCAAATTGAAGTAAGCACCTTGTTCCAATTACCAATTCGTTTCTTAAAATGCATCCTACAAACAAATTCCGAGCAAGCAAAAACATGTAATGGAAAAGTGTTGCAATTATGTTAGTAGCAAAGAGGAGCATACTGAAAGAATAACACTGTGATCAACTGTAAAACATTTTATCTCGGTTCACAGACATATTGCTAATTTCCCACCTACTTTTCCCCCTTTTTCCTCAAGCTTGCCAGAGAAACCACTGAAAAGTAGTAAAGTATATCTGATAAGCACTATACAAATTAAGGCCATGACAAAATAATAAAGCCAGATGTTGAAAAAAATCGTTAATTTCCATGTGTATACATAGCTCTGTACATAAATAACTATTTATGTTGATTTGATAGAATTTGTTACTTTCAAATACAACACTATACCTAATTTAAGGAGATAGAGAAGTATGTGTTATTATGTATTTATTTTTTAATCTTGTTTTAATACTTCCGTAAAATTTGTTCTAGTGCAAAAGCCACGTGTGGGTTATTAACTGATATAGAGTTTGTGCAGCTGGGATTAGTGATGGTATCTTTGAGACAGGTTTTTGCAAATGAACTCTGTATTCACAGGCTGATTTCTGTCCTTTTACAAAAGGGCAAAACAAGTGCACTGCTTTGACCTTGAACTGTGTGTTGCAGCTGAAATAGTTGGTGTCCAGAATTTTGCTGTAAAAGTCAGTAAATTAAAAAAAAATCTAAGGTAAGGGTAGGATAGTAAAGTTAGATGGTAGGGGTTATGTTTTCACAAGTTTGTGAAAACCTTACTTGAGGGGAAAAAAAGACATTTTGGCATGGTTTTATAAGGCATAGTCAGGATGGTCAAGAACTGTAAGAAATCATATAATAGATGCTGAAAAAGTCCCTAGCATCATTACAAATAAAAAATTCAAAGCTTGGATTTGTAGATGTGCTGTGCATTTGGGTAATTTCAGAACATGAGAGGCGAGGAGCTCTCTGGTTTGTTGCTCTTCTATATCAGAAATGCTGTTTCCAAGTGGTGATTACAGAACTGAAGGCAACTAAAGACAGTCACTCTAGACTTCCTATCATTGGTACATATGCTGCTGGACAAACAATGCCAGAAACATTCTTCATATGGTGTTTTCCCTAATGATCCACTATCGACATTGGTTTGTGGCCCCAACTTACTTAAAAGAAAAGGGCTGGGGCTTTTTTTTTTTGGATAGTTGATAGTGTGTTTCCTTCTTTCCCAAACTCTGTATCTTTCTGAGCTAAAGAGAACATAAAGCTTGAGAATCTAATGAGAGTTATGAAATAAGCGACCTGTTGTGTCAGTGTCTAGTTTAACTTTGTGTTCTGGATCATACATTGCCACGGCCATGTGGTAAAGTCAGCGGAAAGGGGCATTTCTAGCTCTGCTTAGGCACCATCATGGCTACAGAGAGGAGGAGCTCCAGGGAGAGGTAGGGCTTGATTATGGCCCAAGAGCTGCTTGCCAGGAGAGGTGCCAGGAGGCCGCTGCTGAGGGATGCAGCTGCTTCTTGCGTCCTAGTACTGAACTGGATTCTCACTAAAGAAAACAAGAGTGCACTCAGTGAGCAATTATTGGCATATCTATTGTGTCTCATTTTTCAGTGAGGCTTGACTTTATCCTCTTCTTGTCCTGGCATATAAAGACAACATGTTGAAGAATACTGCTGTGAGCTGAGATGCCTGAAGTCTTGTATTTGTGTCTAGGGCTGTACTGTCTTTCCAGCAGTACTTATAGAGCTGGCAAAATCTGCGAGTATTGCTATCTTCTTTTGTTCTCCCTTAAGTGGAAAGAAACAAGCAATTCATTAAATATCAGAATATTTTCTTAGCTTTTTTATTGTATGGTTCTTTTCTGGATTTAGAGTTGTTAAACTGTAACTGTACTCGCCTTTAGGTTCTAAATTATTCAATGTTGAAACTAATCAGTAGATTTTTTTTTGAAAAAAATCTTAATTTAAAAACTTTCATCAGTTCTTAATTTCATTACTTAAATTTATATGAAGCTATTTAAAATGAAATTTCATGAATCTACCTCACTCCAAGAGAATTCTCAGTCTAGAAACTCTCTATATCTTTAATCCAAATTGTATCCAAATTATCTCCAATTCTTCTACTAGATTGATATTAATTAATTGTTAACACACCACTCATAAAAGATGCCAGAGTTTAGCCATAGCATAGGTTACAATTTTTGGACTAGCAAGCAATGAAGAAGTATTACATCTATTAAAATCCATGCTTAAGCTGCACAGTCCTTACAGACTTGTGATATTCTGCAGCTGTCCAGCTTAAGGCATGCTTAATGCTTTCTGTCATGGTTTGTTTTTTCCCCAGCTGAATGGGGGGACAGACAGGTGATGTACAGCTCTAACAAGTGTGCTATACAGCATAGGCTGTACCGAGTGAGAAACCTGATAGAAATGTTAGTTCGGCTTGGAGTTAGGGCTGAATATTGTAATACCAATTTAACCTTTAGTACCCTGTGCAGTCCTGGGTTATCTAAATAAAATGGGTATAAGCAGCAAGGAGCATGCTCAAATCTACTGTAATCATAACCCAGATAACTTGTTACTAGCAGCACAGCTAAGTATTCACAAGTATGTGTGCTTGTAATTAAGTAATTTTATTCATCTCTGCCTCCAGAGAAACATTAAAGTTGGGCCTATAACAGAAAGCTAGTTTAAATCATATTTATGGAGTGGTTATTGTGACTTCATAACCCTATTTTCAAAAGAAATTCCCTGGTGCCACAAGGGGAGGTGATGTTGTGGTAGAGCTGACACAGATGGGAGCCTAAACTCAGCTCCAGTGTCCTGCTTGGCTATTTGCAATGTTCTGGGATACAGGACAAAGCTCTGCAAGTTAGTCTGTCCGGTAGCTGACTTCTAAGCAAAACGCAGTACCCATATATATATATATATATATATATATATATATATATATATACACATATATATACACACATATATATATACACATATACATATATATATATATACATATATATATACATTTATATATATACATGCATTTTTCCACAGCCATCAGCATTGGAAGGGTAATGGACCTGAGGAAGCCTGAAGGAATGGAAGGTTTTGGGTCCCCCAGGTCAGCCAAGCTGGGTTTCAGCTGCATAGAGACAAGAGACATAGGTCAAGAGACAAGAACCATACATTGGGGATATTAACCCAAAGATATTTAATCTTCCTTCTTTACCAAAGACTCCTGCGTGGCACAGGGATGAGGCAGTCCCTTCAGTGTGTGGTATGTAACTTCTGAGCTGTAAATTAAAGAGAACAGATGCACGGGTCTGTAAACCTCTTTTTTTTTTTTTTTTTTTTTTTTTTAACTTTCTGTTTCTTCTTTGGGCTTCAGAGCCGAGAAGTGAGGGCTTTGTAGCAGGTAGTCCCAGGAGAAGAATTGGGGTATTTTTCCACTGTTCGATTGTAAAAGCATCTAAGGCCTTTTGGACTATTTTAAACCTCTGAGTCCCAATAGAAAGCTAAGTTGATGCTTACATGTTTTCAAAAGATATTTCTATAGGACTTTGTTAATGAAATGTAACTTTGACATCCTGCTTTACTGCATATGTATTGGCATATCTGAGTATCTCATAAAAGCTGGGTGTTTAAGACATAAGGAAGTCCTTTTTAAATGGGTGCATACCACACTGTCTACTAATGAGATGCTTGCTGCTGTATGTGTGGGTACATGTATCTATGAGCATCAGCTTTTCCTTTGACGAGTGAGACCTCTTTCCATGAAGAGATTGCGGAAGACCTTTTCAATAAGGTGCTGACTTCCTGAGATATCTTTGCTTCTTGGCTTACTTTGCTATTTGTTCTTTTGCAATTATGAATTGCCCGTGAGACTTCTGGATGCCACAAGAGCTGAAAAAATGTAGCTCACCAGCAACATTGTCCTGAATTTATTTCTCATCTTGGATTTATACTGAACTCTCAGACATATTCTAATTTTAAATCCCAAATTGAATATATTACAATAATTTTATTAACATCAAAAGATTTCAAATTGTTCACGTATGGCTCTTAAAATTTATAAAGGAGCAGTTTAAGGCTTTGAAATTCTTGACAGATGCTCAGTGATGCTCTCGTTGTTTGGGGCTTAAAGAATAAAGAATTTAAACTCAATTATAATAACATAAACCTTTCCCCTTTGCTTTTCAGAATTAAATATTTTAACTTACATAGTACAGAAGTTTAACATTTGAAATAGGTTAGATAAGCAAGAGGAAATGGAGGATAACGGAATGGGCCAGGATAAGGCGGAATTAGTGTTGTGTAGTACCAGTGATGCTTGTGTCCCATGGGACGTTCAGCTGTCTGCATTTTTTTTTTTTTTTTTGCACAGGACACCTTAAAATTAAGCAGTAGTAATTAGTAGAGAGCTTCCACTATATAAAATCTACAGATTGAATATTAGCTCAAAAGAATGTTTCTGTTATGTAAAGGAAGTTCTTGGATGGGCATGTCCTTTTGCCACTGTAGGATGACTTTTATTTTAGGTGGGTGAGGGTGCAATGTCCCCATGGGTATCATGCTCTTGCCTTGTGAATTTCAGGCACACAATTTATTCACAGTGAGCTGCAGAACTGGGCTTACTCATAACGATATTGAGGATCGTTCTGGGGATACAGGTGTTTA
The DNA here is from genome assembly GCF_059628265.1 of Tinamus guttatus. Taxonomy (NCBI): domain Eukaryota; kingdom Metazoa; phylum Chordata; class Aves; order Tinamiformes; family Tinamidae; genus Tinamus; species Tinamus guttatus. Next base: position 1,730,635 of record NW_028289031.1, read on the forward strand.
GTGTCTGCATCTTTCTATTCACTACTCTGTGGCCCATAGCTTCAAATTAAAAGGGGCCAATGTGAGCTGGTAGAGGAGAAGGCCCTCAAGTAGATGCTGACACTTGATAGCTGTGCATCAAGGTGTGCTGGATGCGGGTGTCAAAAGGAGAAGAGAGGTCAGAGCCCTGCCTGTTCAAGCAATATCCGTGGCACTTATTGAGAGGCAGGTAGTGTTTACATCTGATGAATTATATCTTGCCTCGGTATCAGATGAGAGCTGAATATTGTATTAGTAAATTTGATATTAAGAACTTGCTTCTTTTTGAGCCAATGTTAAGGAATGGTTTCTCTGTTGGAGAAAATAAAAGACAATCTGTCAATAACAGCCTTCTCTGATCTAAGGGCATCAGGACTGCATTTCCAAAGGTGACATTTCCTAAGAAACGGAGCAGCTGGGAGAATAATGTTTTCTAATTTGACTCTCGCGAAGGGGTGTAGGCAAGTCATTTGAGGGCTTTTTAAAAAGATATTCTTTGTGAGAGTGGAAGTTTCATTCCTAGCGAGTATTTAGTGGAGACTTACTTTTTTTTTTTTTTTTTTCTTCCCCCCCCCCGCCAATGTGTGTAGTAACTTTGTGTACTTCTGAAGCCCGAATTAGAAGTTTATGCCTGACAGTAGCGACGTACTGACTGGTGTGGTGTCGCCCAGGGCTTTAACACATACTTTGCTGTTCTGAGCAACCTTACTTTCCACGCTAGCTGTGTGACTTTTGGACTTGCATAATGAATTATTCATCAACTTTGTAATTGATGCTTAAGTCATCTGCATATTTAAATCAGCTCTGGAAGACCATGCAGTGGCTGGGCTTGTGAAAGAGGAGTTGTCAGGCTGCAGCATGTAGTACATGCATGAAACTGTTTTTCTGAGGACCGCTGAAATTTTTGGATTTAGAATTACCTTGCTAAGTTCATGCCAGACTTCACCAGTACGAGTCGTGAGCATTTCCTATGTTGTTTAATGTGCCATTAAAGATTATAAGATTACTCTAATCACCTTTGGGGTCTTGTTGCTTACTGCTTGCTACTATTTGGTGCATTAATAGTGCAATAAGATGCTGGTCTGGCAGAAGATTGGAGAGAGGTGACTACTTATGCCTGTACCAAGATTTTCATTATTATTAACTTCCATTAGTTTTGTTAGTTCAAAAAATAGTGAAAGGGCAGTTTTGTTATAATTGCTGTCACTTAATAGAGTGTTTCTCTACTAAAACAAAAATCTCTGGCTTGTCAGCAGTAGGAAGAAATGTTAGGTAGAGAAACAGGATGAGGAGTTGATGATTACTTTGTTCGCTTTTGTACAAAATTGATTGGTAGGTTTTCTTTCTCTTTTCGATATCAAAATGCACTAACAGCATGACACTTGCACAGACAAGAGGATAAAGGCATAAGTGCCTTTTACAGTGTTTAGAGATGAAACAAAGCATATTATTTAATCCCTTCTGAAAGACCAAAGCTGACGAAAGTTGATTTAGATTATGAAAAAACATCATAGGCAATATTTCTTGAAAGAGCATTGAGTTTGAAATTGTCAAGGTAGTAAGGTCTGAGCATGTGTAACTTGAGTCTGTTACAGTAAACAGAAATATTTGTACCTTCAGAAGTGATAATCTACAAAATAATCTGCCATTTCTTTCATCCCGGATATGAGGGTATATCTTGTGATTGAATACGGATTTGAAAATGCAGTGCAGTGTTGTACCCAGGGCCTTGTGTGCAAGAGTGATCCCACTGTATTAAGAAGAAGACTGTATTTAGTAGTCACTGGTTGTTGCTTTGGGCTCTTGGCAAAGAGTCAGTGTAGCTTCTGCTTGGATGAAGTTCAGATATGCCTGTTTAAAAATCTTTTGGCACCGCATTGTGTGTGGCTTGGTCCAGCAGCAAACACATGTTGTGCACAGTCTTCAAATAGAAGTGCTGGAGGAGTACTTGTTTTAATCAATATTTAAACCTGCATAGTGGCATGGCTAAAAATAGCTAGCCTGTTTTATTTGAATGAAGAAAGTGCTGTGAATACAAATGAAATGGTAAAAGTGGCTGAAAAGCGAATGACTTGTGGATTTAAGTGTTTTGTTATTTTGAGGAAGAGTAAGTGTTTTAGTGAACAACAGGCTTTCTATACATATACATAGTTTGTATACAAACAGCTGGCTTGGGGATGTCTAAGGATTATAATACACTGATGATATATTTGATGCCTTACCTTAGGTAATGTCTCAAGTGCGGCCTGTGCTGTTCTTAAATCCAACCTGTTCTGTTTGGCTGTGCTGCACACTGTAAGGGCAAATTTAAAGCATATGGCTGCCAATAACTAGTTAGTCTTTGCAGAACTGACATAGATCTTTATATCTGGGATGTGCAAACCTGTGAGTATCTCCTGTTAATTGTGTGTCTGAGGTTTCTAAAGCTAAATAAGAATAATAGTTGGTTATGAATGATATCTTGCCAGGCCAAAATGCCAAGCTTTATTTTATTGCAATAAAGATCAAGTCCAGTAGAGGAGTAGTTATTCTCAGCATTAGTATTCTTGCTACTGTCAAATTGCTGATGCAGCATTTGTTTAATACAAATGGACCTTTGCACCTTTGTAAAGTGCTTTAAATCTAGAAAAATTTATGCCTGAGCAAAAGGTTAATGCTGGCAGATTATTGTGAATTATTTCTTGCCTGTGTGGAGTGTGTGCATGGAATTTCCTTCCCTTTTGTACAGCCCAGCACAGTTTTGGGAGAGTGGGAGGGCAGTGCTGAGAGTGCTGGTGATGAACACCAAGCTTCAGGGGCACTTGAATGCTTTAATGGATTGAGGCCTCGGGTTTTTTTTCAGCAGGATGATGTTCGCTCACTGCATGCTGCGCTGCTAGTCCCATGGTTGGTAATGTAACATGGGAAAAGAAATTCCACCCCCAGCAGTACAAAATTGCAGTGAGCTTGAGCATTCTGTGCTTAACCAGATCTGAACAAGTTCATAAGCTCCAGGACAATACCTGTAATTTCCCTTTATTTCTGTTTTAAAATACAAATTGCTAGGAAATCTACAACTGAAAACTACTCTTACAAGCCATAGTGTGAGGTGTTAGCAAAGGCTTAGGGTCCTAAAGGTGTAATTACTGTGTTTGCGTTAAAGTGTGAACAATACTAACAAAATACATTTTGTAATTTTTGAAAGATACAATGTATAGAGCAAAATATTTGTATGAGGGGTATATCCCTTCGAAGAAGGCAAAGTCAACTACTAAAAATTACAATGTTTGTTATTGTTATTAGTTTCCACAAAACTATACAGGCTTGCATACCTTTTATAGAGAGTGCTATGCTTTTTATCTGTGGTGAACAGCTGTCCAAGTCCTGAGAAAAGAAATGAGCTAATAAATGAAGCACCTTTTGCCTGATCATCCTCATTAATCTTATGCTGATAACCCTAAAAGAACCCGTAAACAAGGACACCCACTCAAGATCATTGTAGCGTATGAGACTTTCCAGTTTTATTTATTCCTATCTTTAATTAATAATAACATTTTACCAGTGTGAGAGACCGACTTGTGTAACCCAGACATGCGGGTATTCACTGTATGAGATCTATTTATTTTCTTTATTTTTTCTTTATTTTTTTTTATTTTAATTTATTTTAGGGGGAAGGGAAAGGTGTGTTTTGAGGAGCTTCACTTTTGCTATCTTATAGTCCATAGAACTCAGAGTTTGCCTAGCACATCCTCAACGCAGGACGATGCATGTTCAGCTGTGGCCACCATTTTCCTTTAACATGCACTCTCTTGAAATGGATGACGGCTTCATTGCCCCTTCTCTCACTTCAGAAACACAAGCGCCCTAAGCGCCTATTTAATAGCCCATTTTTGTATGCAGCATCATTTTTTTGCTGAAACTGCACCAATACACGGATGGGAAGGCCAGAGAGGGGCAGCCCGATGGTGTAGGGCTGAGGTTAGGGTGCGTGCATGCCTGTGGGGATTTGTGAATTCCTATTCTTAGTCCAACAGCTGTTAATATATTTTATCCAACAACTGTTTCAGCAATTTGCTTCCTGCTGGTCTAGCTGGTGAGGCCTCCATCCTCTTTGCAGCATCTTTCTTTCTCCTCATTGAAGCTACCCTTCTATTGTAGCCTCCCAATTCCATAAATTCTTCCTCTGAATTCCTCTTCCTTGGCCACAAAAAGCCCCTTATTCTCAGAGCGGGGGGAATTTTTTTTGTGGGGCCTCTGGACATCTGTTCTATTCAAAACCTCTCCCCCGAGCAAGAAGCATCCCACTTTTTTTTTTTTTTTTAACACCATAGTAAAAGCTAAAGGAGTGTTTACCAAAGAACTGGAATTTGTGAGGGAGGGGGAAATGTGAAAGAAGTTTAATAGTTTCAGAAAACTATTGAATAATGTAATTGCCAGTAGCGTGTGTGTGTTTGTGTGTGTTTTTTTTCTTCTAATAGCAATTATATAGTCTTTAAAGTAGTCCATTTAGACTTTCATGTGTATTTTAGAAAGTTTTATCCGGGTTTATCCATCGGCTCACAAAATAATAAACTTGGAATTTAATATATTTTATGTGCAATTTAATGGTGAGCCATGTATTTTAATTATTTCATACTATTTCAGACGGCCAATTCTTTGGGCTAACTCAAAGTAGCATGAAATCAGAGTATGTATTAGGCTTCATCACAGATTAACAGAGTGTATAGCATGTTGAAGTTTTTGGAGTCGTAAATAATGTAAATGCTAGGTTTAATAGCCAAATTACTTCATTTCTCAATGTTATTTAATTTATTAGGAATATAACATAAAGCTATTGCTAATGAGCTCCAGCTGCGGCATGCCTTGCTCTCAGGAAGAATCCCCCACTGCTTGGGCATGATTGAGGCCATAGACTTGTGAAATGTTTTATTTATTTTATTTTATTTTATTTTATTTTATTTTATTTTATTTTATTTTATTTTATTTTATTTTATTTTATTTTATTTTATTTTTGTGTGTTCTTTCTGCAAGTTATATTTTCTGGTTGCTTTCAGTCATTTCAAAGAATCACAGAATCATCATTTCAAGCTATTACTATATTTTCTCTTAAAGGCTTGTACACTTCAGATAAGCAATACTTTGACTGTGGGGAAGCACTTCTTTGCAGTATAGTTTTGATAGTATAGTGTTCATAATATTTCAGAACAGTCCTCTAAAAGAAGTGGTGATTTTTGAGGAAAACGGTCACCTTTCAAAATTACATTTTTTTCCCTCTATGTTTACCTAATAACACACCATAAACAACAGTAACTTAAAGCTTTCTGTCTCAAAGCCAGATAAGAAACAAAATATTTCTCCATAATCCTCAGCTAGTTTCTGGGTGCCCGCTGCACACCCGGTCCCGCTGCGTTCTCACAACATGCACAAGCTTTGCCTTCTCCTGGTAGAGCAGCAAACGAGGACCCTGTGCAAAATAGCCTCCCCGCCGCCCCCCCCCTTTTTTTTTTAATAGATTTAGTTTCAAGATTTTATTGCTGCTTTCTGACATATCACACAGGGGAACAAGACTGTGGTTTTGAAAATGCCAGTGTCTTTCTGTGTCTGCTGTTATCTTATTTGTGTCTCGGCATAGGCTCATACCGTTTTAGTTAATGTTAGGGTTTTGGTTAACGTTGAGTTCTTGGAGGTCTCCACTGTCACACCAGTGAAGTTAGAGGTTATTCCTTTTACTCTCTGCCCTACACGGTGGTGGAGGCAGCTCCATGTTTCACCATCTCGTTCTCTCCTGCATGCACTTCAGCTTACTTTGGTCTTGTACAGATGCCTGACCTGAACTCTAAGTATGTGTTTTTGTGGTAGATTATGTCTCTGAAGGAGACATTATGCTGTATTATTTCACCAATTTACTTGATGCATATGGAATGGTTGGACAAAAGCATCCCCCAACTAGGCCCCTGACAAAACAGGCCACAACGGCTGCATTGTCAGTGCCGTGATATGCATATGAAAGGCTCTTTAAATATGCATTTTGACTAATCGCTTGGCTATTGTGTCACTGATTCATGTAATGAAGAGTCCCTAGGTATTCATTAACATGTGTTGTTTCATAAACATTTCTTGTGCAGAGCTCTTAACTGTCACTCTTCTGATGGAATAAATTACACAATTGCCATTTTTCTTTTTTCTTTAACAACAGTTTATGCATAGAAAAGTGTTAAAAGTCAGTATGGATAGAACCACACGAAATGCTTAATCAAAAAAACAAACAAAAACCCTTGTATTGCTTCATCTATAGCTTGAGGAACCACATGAAGAGCGAGCTTTAGGAAAGACGATGCATGTTTGACTGCCAGGTGCATTCAAAGCCAGGACTGCCCAGCGCTACCCATCTGTTTTGTGAGCAGTGCGGCAGTTTCCTATGCTTATGAATTCATCACAAAGAGGATTGGCTATGTTTTTAATATAGGACCTCAGTAGTTTTATGTAGTCCACGGGAGTTCCCTAGCGTAAGCTAGAGTAAAACTCAGTGTTTTATCTTCCCTCGTGTTGCAGTGTTTCATAGGAACCTCACAGGGGGATTTCTGTCATCTTCATTTTTCTCTTGTAGTCTCCTCATGTCAGGCTCTGTCAGACTTTGGCCAAAGCTCTTATTTTTTCAGAAGTATATAATAACATGAATGATTGTAAGTCTTCAGGAAGCATGTGAACACTGACATATACCCATGCAGCAGGAAACATGGACTTGGATGTTAGGTAGAGGATTGGAGGCATTGGGCAGCTCTGCAAGATTTGAAGAAGCAGGCTGATACTAGAATAGCAGGGAACACCTAGAAAATAAGACTTGGCTTTACAAGGTGCCTAGGCAGTGCTTATACTCCCGAGCTTGCAGTCACGGCAGGGCAGCTGTCTTCACTGGTGAAGTGCAGATGTTTGCAGGAATAGCTGACAACAAGCCTCTAGGACCCTTGGAGGGCTTTGGAAAAGCACGTGAACAGCCCTATAAGCAGCTTCTGACATTCAAACTCAACTTTCACCACATAATTTCCTAATCAGTGCCAAAGTTTTTCTGGTAGGCGGACACCTGTAGTGTGCCATTCACATGCTTTAGTTGCTTCTCAAATCGCTGAAATAAAAAAAAACAAAGATCTTGATACTGGAAGATTTGCTTGTGAGTTCTTCTAACGTAATACAAATAGTGAGAGAATTTTAAATGTAGTTGGAGATGCTTTTCTATCTTTCCCTACCTTTAAAATATGCTTTCTTTTTGATTCAGGATTTCAGAATACTCATCCCAAATATTGATCTAACTTCCTAATTATTTGTGTGGTAGCTGAAGGTCTTCATTCTTGCAGCATTAGCAGTTTATTGTATCCATTTTTTTCCTCATCGCTCAGTGACTGTGGATGTTGCCGCCATTGAGGCAGTGAAATTATTTCTGCTGTGAAAGGACTGGAGATTTAAGCCTTTGGGTAGGACACTGGAGTCGAGTGGTGAATTCTTATTTAATCTTTATTCATGGCCTTGAAAATCAGCCACAGAGGAGAGGGATACTGGCTCCTGGACCTCACTGGACCATGACCCAGCACTTTACCATAAGAAGTTGACCTTCTCTTACTTTGTACATTCCCTGGTTTGGATATTTGATGGTGGAGAGATACCACTGTTGCAAAATTCAGGCATTCAAAAACTCTTAATAAATTATTGAGTTCTTCTCACTTCTGACTTCGGACAAACAACCTCTCCTTTGCAGGTATTATCAGCAGTATGCCTGGTGGCACATGCACATTTGGGAGTTGTAGATTGGCAAGGTGAAAATTGTAGACTGTGAGCTTTTAAAATGATGAAGTACAACAAAATATGATGTGATCAGGAGTTTTATGTGCACTTGCATTTAAAAATGCTGTCAATGGCAATTATTTTCTGTAAGGTGAATCAATATAAAGTCTAGGCAATTATTAGACAGCCAGCAACTATACCTTAGCATTACAGTGCCCTCACTGGTGATTTAAATTAAAATGCTGATGACAAACCATAGATAGGTGGCAAGGGCATGTGTTCACCTCTACCAACTTGACTACACACCTACACTCTCCTAGGACAGAGTGTTGGTGGGTGAATGGAGATGGTAGTCCAAAACTGCTCCTGCATTCTTGTCCATGTGCTCCTTTACTGCTGCAAACTGCTTCCTCTCTTCCCTCTTATATGAAAAGAGATGCTTTCAGGCTGGATCTGCTGATTTTCATTAAGCCTATTTGTGAGTAGTGCTGCTTGTCTATAGGTGCCACAAAATACATGATGGCAGTAAGAACCAGGGGGAGAGGGCAAGAAATAGGGAAATAGTGTAAGTTGTAATCTACTTGCAGACCACTGTTGAAAAAGGGTCGCAAAGAAAATTACACTACAGACATATTATGAAGTATGCAATTAGACACTGACTTACTAGGCAAACATAGGCTATGAATTGTATCAGTCTTGGGCTGGGAGAGGAGAGAACTTTAAAAAAAAAATGCTTGCCAGTAGAACAGATATTTACATTTTGATACTCTTGCTATTTGCTATTGCTTTGCTATTCCTTCACTCACATTTACATTTCCTCGCTTTGTGAATGTAGGTCACAACTATAGAATATATTACGTTGCTTTTAATCATGAAAAATTCACAACAGAAGTCTTTAGAAAGATATCCTCCTATGTTATGAGTTACTGGTGGCAAGTCAAATGGACACCAGAAATGATATTTTGAGGGGAAAATACAACATAAGGTGATTCTTATGGGGTCTTTATCATTTTATAATGCTGGTTGGTTGGAGTGGAAGTCAGTCCATTAAAAAAATGTCAAGTGTAATTTTCAAAAAGATATGTTTTAAAACAATACATGCATAAAAAATGGCATAAGGAATTTTGCCTCAGGCTTCTGTTAGGGTGACACATTAATTGTCACAGATGAAGAAGTAGATCATCTTCAGACCCCCCTCGGAGCTCACGATTTCACTGGTCATGATTTATTAGGCTTACTGCTCATTAGAGGGGACATGTGGTGTTCTCCCAGCAATTCAAACATAGTCTTACCTAAATATTTTAGCACTGAACTTGCAACTTTCTAGGATCTACTAGTTCTTTCATATTACTTCCTCAAAATAGGGGTGTGTGTGTGTTTTTTTTGTTGTTGTTTGTTTGTTTTTTTGTTTGTTTGTTCGTTTGTTTTTTTAATTGAGCAGCAAGTACGGCTTGACTTTTTTTGGTAGCTATATGTTAAATACTGATGTTTCTATTTGCCAGGATGTTCTAAAATGCAGACAGTTAAACCAGTGGTTCTTATATAGTACATAATAAATCATATCTTGTCTATTTTTTCCTTCATACTTCCTGTTCAGTTCATTCAATTTAGCTCTGTAGTGAAATCGGCTAGATGCTGCTGTCGCAGCAGAAGCAAGGCAGTGACAGTGTGGCAAGTACCTCTTTTCCCCTCTGTGCCCCTCCTAAGTCTTTATAGCAGCTCCTTTAGTTTCTCTAGTAGTATTCTTTTTGGTCTGTCCTTTTCCCCTGCCTCTTTGCACCCAAGTGTTCTTTGTTTTTTCAAGCTGAGAAATTCTATTCTTGTCCTGATGATGATGATGAAGCTTAACTCATGAGTTGAGTTGCTTAAAAATAAATGACGCTGTGCAAAGAATAGAGATGTAGAAATGAAAGTCTTTCACATGGACCATCTCTCTAAATCTTTAAAAAGACTGCCTTGGCAGACTTTTCCTCTTTATCATTTTGGTTCCTAGTGAATCTCTGTCCATGTTTTTGCCATTATAGAAGGAAGCATAGAATTTTAATCTGTATGACACATTATCCTGGTGTGTGCTTGTGTGTTTTGGTGTGTGTGTGTTTTAAAATAAGCATAAGAATTCACCACACAATAATGGCTTTGTTCATCCTGCTACCCTCAAAACTATAGCTCCCAAGTGTCATGTATTGCAATAAATAGGAGTTCTTAGTGTGATAAACTGGAATGTCATGTGATTCTTTTTTCAGATAAGCTGAACTAGAGTTGAAATAATTTTATCAGCTTTTTACACGAGTTCTTTTCCCCATATCCTTGACTTGAGCCCATAAAGATTAAGATAATATTTTAGAAATAACCTGTTGTTCTAAAAGTTTGTGTGATAACATGTCACACTAACTTTGCTTTTGAAGGCATTGAAAAATGCACCTGAAGTAATCAGTATATGGTACAGTAGTGTTTTCTTGCTTTTTAAAAAGTTTTGGCTGGCTATCTGATAGTCTTGAGTATGTCAGTTCCTCTACACAAGCATGAGCACCTATGGGCCCATATGGTTGTGTGTGTGTGGGATAATACAGCTGTGTTGCCTCCTCATAGGATTTTTGAATAACAGTACAGAAGAAAGGAAAGTTTATTTCTTTTTACTTACCTGTTGTCTGCTTATTCCTTCTCTTCAGTAACCCTAATATTTTACGTTGTGTCTGTGCTTAACATCTTGCCCATGTAAACTTCTTGCTCCTTTGAGAGAGTCTTAAGAAGGAATGCTTCAAATTTTAAGCAGTCATTAACCAACGAGACTGGATATATTTATTTTTATTTTGTATGTTACCCGACTGAAACAGGAAGCCACTAACAATGCTCTCTAGGCAGAAATGCCTTGAGTTTTGTAACTAATATGAATTTCCATAATTTTAAGGCTTCCTGAAAAGGTGCAGAGAGTCTGACAGAGTCACACTGCTTGTGACTCACTGCCCTTATCATGGAGATTAAGCTTCTAGTCCCATTGTGAATTTTTGAGGATTTCTAGGTATGAGTTTGTGTTTTCATAAACAAAAGTGTTACTTTTATATTCCTCCTTCTTTCATTCTTTTCTTGTAGTTGGTTATGAACAGTCAAAAATATTCCAATCACTCATATTTCCAATATAACCGGAATGTAGTGTATTTCTAGAAATTCTGACAGTCTCACATTTCTTCATGCTTATTAACTTAGCTTTACTTACTCCCCTCCTCCCCACAGAAGAAATTTTGTTTTCTTTCATTGTAATTTTTGCTTTTGTATGATTTTTTTTAATTTCACAGATAAAACATAAATGACTTCTGCTTAGAAAATATTCTTTTTTGAGGGTGCCTATATGAGGGTGCTTTGAAAGGACACTGTAAAACAATAAAAATGTTCCTGAAACTGAAAATTTGAAACCTTCTGTCCTTTATGCAATCAATGTGTCTTTCCATTTTAACTGGAGTTCCTTTCCTTCCCCGTCCCCCCCCAAGGATTTTATTATAGAGTATTCTGAATGTTTTAGATTACTATATCTATGTCACGTAAATGGATTAATGATTCACTATCACAGACAATGTCATGTGAATAGAAAAATAACTTCAGAAAATACAAGGAAAATATAAAAACAGTTTTGAACATTAACTTTTTACATTCACTGTGTTTGTTTAGTGACTCTATGACCTGTTTTTTCTAAAGCCACTCAGAAATCCATGCTCTTAATTTGTTAAATCAGACAGGGTCATACTGACAATCTAGGGAAGATTTTATTTTACTGGCTCTAGTATTTATTAGAAAATGCAGATATATATATATATATATAAAGAGATTATTAAAAAGATGCCCTCAATTTACTGAAAATCAAGATACACTTATAAAACTGCTTAAGAAGGAAATTGAATAGAAAAATAAACAAGTCTAGATAGTGCATAAAAGATGTAATGGCCAGAAAATCCAAACTGTCCTCATAAATGTGCAAAACACATAAGGTAAGTGACTCTGCATCTAGCTAATGTTCTTAGCACAGTTATCTATCAGGATGATGTTAGCTAAATGGTGTTCTCTTCATTTTTATGTTGATTTCTAAGACAAAATTGCAAAATTCAGCATTCCGTGATACGTGAGCACTTGGGCTTTTAATAAAAGTCCTCTTACTTAAATTGCCCATTAGGAGTTAAACCAAGTAGGACTGATTTTCGGTCGCTAGTCACTTCCTAATTTAAATAAAATTCATTTGTTGATAACAATAGTATGAGTTGTTTTCTGATTTTTTTTTCTAAATAAGTCTAAAATACAGGTTAATGCTATTAGTTATGAACGGATCATATGTGTGTAGAGCGGGAATGTGTTAGTAGTACTACATCCTTTCTTTTTCATCTTGGATTAATTGCAAAATATCGTTTTCATTATTTGTCACTGTGAGTGACAAGGTGATAACCATAACAGTGGCAGCGATTGGCATGAACTTTTCATTCCTCTGTGTCATATGCAAGGCAGTTGTAGTGATAACAGAAGTATGTTTAATTTTACTACTGTGTACGGTCAGTTTTACTTCTACAGAAGTATTCTGCTACTGAACTTATATGTGTTTGAAGTAGTAAAGTCAGATCTGTTTCTGTCTTGGGTATTGCTATTTACAGGCATCAGGAGTCTCTGTTATAGACAAGGATCCTGTTTTGCTAGGTTTCAAGCATAAAGGTGGTTCTTGTCCCACTGAGTTTACATTGCAAATATTGTCTCTGCCTTTGCTACTGCCCGGGAGCTTGCAAGTTATCTCGCATCTCTGAGGAGCAGCTTCTTGAAGAGCCTGGTTATTGTGGAAATGCCATACTCCGCTTGCAAATGCTTTTAACTCAAGCCAGAGTTACTGTAGTAATGGCCCCGACCCCAAGGCAGCCAGCAGGCAACAAATAATGCCAAACATAACCATAACTATGGCTTATTTTTAACCTTTTGGTAAGTACATTTTTTAAATGAATTTGTTTTTATCTTATTCTTGTTACAGACCCAGGCAATAGCTTATTGTGCAGCCAAGCCCCCCAGACGTGATACTAGGCACACAGTCCCTTTCCTGAGCTTCCCTGGGGTGGCTGCCACTGCTTCCCTTCCTCCCACCAGCACGCGCGTCGCCAAGGCCCCCATCCCTGCTGTGCGTCACGGGATGCTCCAGCACAGCTTATTTTCTGCAGCCTTTCACAATGCTTTCTCTGCAGCCTTAGAAGAGCTGTGGAATTTGCAACCCTTAGTCTTTTTGAATTTCCCACGCTGCTCTTTCTTCGCAGCTTCACAGGGAGAAAAACAGAAGTCATGCTAGGGCTTAGTACGTATCTCAAGGTAGAAACAGGGACCAAAATATCTTAAAAATAAATAATTAAAAACAAGACATAAAGTATTGGTTTTGTTTGTAATAAACTGAGCATATGACATAATTATAAAAACTACGTTTCAAAATATCAGTTCAGATTTAAATTATTAATGGCCTTTCAGACACTTGAAACCTTTTCTGAAGGGAGTAGGGGAAGTCATATTATGTGAACTTGACAGCCGTTTCATTTCGTCACTATCGACAGTGTTCCTCAGACTGCTAGAAGGCAACAAATGGTACAATGAAAAAAAAAAGCTTCCCCACATCCCCTTCTTCAAAAAACAAACAAACAAACCCAAAGAAGACCCACTGTGGGAACGTTTCAAGCAATGGCTGTTTATTGAACTGAAATATTTCTCTTCATGAACGTAAAGAATATCTTTCTATTAGACTGTGCCTTAAAATTGATTATCGACCTTGGCAGGTAAACAAAGCCATATATGTAATACATGGAGGAAAATAAACAGCCTAGAATATAAGATTACTCATTACCTTTTTGGTGCTATTTGTGATCCATTTTTAAAAGATTGAACACTAGAACTATTACAACTAGAAATCAGAACTTTATTTTTTTCTTCTAAATCTATATCAAAGTTTTAATGTAGCATAAGACAATACCTGCTGCCTCCTGTGTATGTCCTGGAGACCACATAAAAACTATCAAGAGATGGGGTAAGATGGAGCGGGTGCAGGGAAATACATGGATGCAAGGTGGAGAGTGAATTTAAGGTACTAAATTTCTGAACCAAGAAAAACACCCTTCCAATGTAAAGGTGTCAATACCTTTGTCTGTCATGGGTCCTACATGGGGGGTAGGTCTTGGTTTTTTTTTGCGTTTTTTAAATTTTTCCCTCCCTTCCTTCTGAAGCCTAATTCACTAAGACTTTTTCTAACATTTTAACTAATTTAAAACACTTATTTCTCCTTTATGTCTTAGTGTTCTCTCCCATTAAGCACGTTTTGAAAGAGTGCCCACGTAGGTAGAAGAAATGAAGAATGAGCATAGCTGGGCCAGCCATAGCGCACTGGCTCCTGTAGTGGATTCGGGTTCCTTTGCTGGATTCTTGATCCGCACTGCACAGAACAGAAATGACATGAGTGCTATTTTTCCAGTTTTGAGATTAACTGCACTTTATTCTGCTTGTTTCTATTCTTGACTTCTGGACCAAGCGCCAACATAAAATGATCTGAATTCTTACATGTTCTGTTCCTGATTATGATCCCTCTCTTTCAAAGCCCTTTCCTTCCTTTGTAAAGCCAACTGATGGAAGCCTACTTGACTGTAAAATAAAAATGGCATTCAACAGATAATAGGGACTTTTACCTCTGTAATGGATATATTAGTACCAAATACCATGCCGATGAAAATATTCTAGTTTGCTGACCATGCTTTTGATTTCTTCTTAATCTTTTTCTTCCCTTTTTTTTTTTTAATATATAAAAAATAAAACAAAGTCTCTAAATAAAATATCTGGCACTCTAGTTTCAACATGGTGTAAGATGTGTCTTTAATTTCCAAATGTTTCATGGTGTTTCTGTGTTTTAGCTGTGGTGTACTGCAGCCTTTCACACTGTGACAACTCACTGTTTTATATAAATTAATGGAGGAAACCTACACACTTTGGCAACTCTAGGGGGAAAAAATGTAAATTGTGTTTTGACAGTTGGAGAGACTTTGAGAGATGTTTTGGAGCATGGTGAATTTTAATGACAGAGATGGCTAAGACAGCTTTTACCTCAGCTGCTTCTTTTAGACTCTGTACCTGCAGCCTTAGGAATACAACTGCATTGGTTTGCAGTTATTTGTTATTTAATTTTCTCTGCATTACTGTAGGTGTGCAGTGTACACACTGGAATTTTCTGTGTGGATAAGTAGAACATGGGAAGGTCAAAGTTACTTATCACAAAACAGAACTTCATCCCCTTATTGTGGGCATTCAGGATGATGAATTTGTCTGCTTATTCTGTATGTGTGACTGGAAGAATGACAGAGTTACAAACTTGACTGTTTGAGAATCACTAGTGCTGAGGCATTTTCTGTTTTACTCTCAATATTTAAGCTATTTCTTTTTATTTTGGGGGGTTTTAAATCAATATCTTGAGATTTTGCTGTACTCAGTGAGAGGATTTTGATTCACAGGACCAATAGGTCTAATGAGAACCTGCGTTGTGGCCATTCTGCTGTTAATGTACACCACTGTTTTAATATTTTTCATACTTTCTTGCTTTAGGAAGCGGCAAACTAGTGTTTTATTTTCAGATAATTCCAAAAAGGAGCATTTCAGTTTTTTATTTTCTAATTGATAAAGGCAATTTACTTAAACAAACTTAAAAGGCAAATTACTTAAACAATTGCTAACATCCACAGTGTCCTGTATCAGGTCAGGATGCCTAGCTGACTGTGGATGTAGGGAAGAACCCGCCACTGCTATTTGAAAGCTTGAGTTTGAGCATTGGTAGTTGTCACAGGAGATCCCAACTGAAGCCACCTTGTTGAGGATTATAAAAATAGGTGCTAAATTTTTCTGCAGCTCTTTCCTATGGTGAGAGGTACTTATGGCTCTTTGAAATAAATTCTTGAGGCCATAATGTATTTGATATTTTTTGAGTTAAAAAACCTGCACTGCGTTCTTCTAACATTTATAGTAAAAGGCATTATGTAGATGTTTGCCTCTAAATCCAAAAATGAAAGCAGAGTGAAAATTAGACAAGCTCCCAATAGTTTGCTAAGCTTTTAACAAACTTTTTAGACATGTTTAAA
Source organism: Tinamus guttatus (assembly GCF_059628265.1). Lineage (NCBI taxonomy): Eukaryota > Metazoa > Chordata > Aves > Tinamiformes > Tinamidae > Tinamus > Tinamus guttatus. The sequence goes on from NW_028289031.1 coordinate 1,746,525, forward strand.
TTCTAAGTGTGAACATATTTTATTTAACAATATGTGACAGAAGGCATAGGTTTTTCTTTCTGTTTTCTAGCAACCCACACTTATATGTTGATGGCTATTAAGTGCGGATCCCTCACAGGAAAATAATTCCTGATGCTGTTTGCTTTTCAGGGAGGAGGAAGGAAGCAATTTACATTTATGTATTCCATTTTAGCTGAGATACTGGGTTTTTAGTTCTTCTTTCTGCACTGCTCCGAAACATCTGCAGTTAGTTGTTCCATAATGGAAACAATCCTTTGCATTCTGTGTCACAAGGTACAGGCCTTAGTTTGGCTTAGGAATTCACTTCTGAAGTGCATGGTCAGGAGATGGAGAGTTAAGACTGATCATGTCCTCTCTGGCCTTGTTGAGGAACAGTCCCGGAATGGGCAGACTGGCATCTTTTCAGGTGATCCCAAGTCTGAGACTGTGCCCTTAACTGTTCTCTGACTCCCAGGCTCTGTTCTCTGATGGGCTTGCATTAGAGCTCCTCAGAGACACGGCTCTGGAAACATGTATTCCAACAGTGTGGAAGCCTTAACAATAACTGCTTTGTGAGATGCCATCACAGATTGAGAAATTGTGTCAAATTTCAGCCTGGAAAAAAAAAAGTTTATATTCCTTACAGCAGTGATTTATAATGGAAATGGTGGTTCAATTGCAGTTTAAAGTCACAGGTGTCATGTTTAGCTTTTTTAAGAAGGAATTTCAGGGTATACTGTTTAACACCTGAGTTCTTTCAGCTTTTTCAGACAATAAAAGCAGGAAGGACTTTGTTAGAGACATTTTCAGGACAGCACTGGGAGACTCCCAGCACCAAAGGTCCTCAACTACCTGCTGCAGAGATGCTGTCATTGTCTGATTTTTTTTCAATTCAAACCCAGATTAGAAGTTTTGTTATATTTTTGATGACCTCTTATCACTGTCACTGTTACTTTTTTAAATTAGACTGTTAGCGCTGTGAAAGAAAAGCTGATACTGTTTATCTCATGATGTGGTCCTGCTAATATATTGTTTTAGTTTTGCTAAAACAAGTACTTTAGCCTTATTATGCAGCTAACTATTAGAGAGAGGAAAAGCATCCTGAAATGCAGCCATCTGCCTTACTGTTTATACCTTGAATTTTTGATCAGAAATGTTACTTTCAGAAGAGCAATTTTTATTTCTGTCTCCTTTTATCAGACAGCAAACAATTAGTTGGATATTCTTTTTGTCTCATCTAATGTTTTGTTATCCCATAAGACTTCAGTGTTGGGAGGTAAAAACCTTTATCAGAATTCTCCGCTTTGAGGGAGACTTGGTAGAAAACTTTCTCTTGGAAGTACCGTTGCTTCTTCAATGTATTACTACACTTGTTTGTCCTAGGAAATGTGAAGCGTCTTTGATAGGGGATGGACATGAACTGTGTTGAATCAGTAACACTGTGCTGAAATCAAGTTAATGACACAAGTCTTGCAGTGGTGAAAGGCTGCAGATGCTGTCTGTGACATAGTGCCCTTGTGCAGAAAGTGAACAGTGGAATTTGTAGTCTTTTTAATTAAAGAATAATCATTTGACTCTTTTTAACAGACCATTGATGCGGATTAGACCAACTTTGTGTCCATTTTCCATTTTGTTTTCTATACACTCTAAAACCATAAACAATACTTAGAAACTTTTAGAATTTGTCTAATTAAATATCAGTTCAAAGTCTTACTATGACTTTTTTTTAGAAGAAACTGACTTTTTTTTAAATAAACCTAGTATGATGGTAGACAGTCTCTTTCATTGTGCTCTAAGGTTTAGTAGCCTGTAGGAGTTTAAAGATTAGACTACTCTGAATATATTTAAGGGCTACTTTGCTTAGCCTAAGCTAGTTTGATCTTCTGAAGGATATTTGTTTCTTAGGCCTAAAAGGAGTATAAACAGGTAGCCTTTTTCTTAACAATTTTAAGATCTGTAAAGGACCCTTCAGTAATTGTTTAGGCCTTCTAGAGGGGGAAAACAAAAAGCTTAATGGGTTTTGCAGGCTCTGGCAAATGATCTGCATAGGGCATTATCAAGAAAGGTGCTGCTAATAACCTAAGGAAGTACTGGATAACTTTACTTTTATTCACAAAGGAGATCAAAGTGCTATCAAAATGTATTTTATCTGAGGCAATAATGACAGTTTAGACAATTCCAGTTCATGAATGAAGGTAATAGTATATGATGATTACAATCTGCATGTGAATGGGGGTTGGTGTTCTTCATTAAGAGGAAGAAGCATAAATAAAACAGTACAGAAGGTGTTAAATATACCATATAAATGCAAAATCGTTTGTAGAATATGCAAATATTTCCTCTGTCAGCCTCAGTAAATCTTTCCTGGCAGAGTATTAAGAGGATAAGGGGGGAGGGGGGAAAAAAGCCCTTTATGGGCTTAAAGTTCATATTTTGTCTTCTGAGAGCAATTAACTTCTAATAGTGAAAAATCAAGCTTATGGCAATTAATTAATTTTGATAAAGATATGCTCTCATTCTAAATGATTTTATTGGCTGCTATTTGTCTATTTGAAGGAGAGGCTTGATCTAATGTGGGATAGAGATAGGAAGACAACTTCTTTCTCCTGCTGTCAGTTGTCTTGGCAAAATAAGTAATCAAGATGCTTTAAAATGAAGCTAGACATTTTTGTTCATAAAAGAAATGCTGCAAATACAAGTGCTAAATGTCTGAGCAACTTTTCACTTGGCCTTTGAAAAAGGGCAATTGTATATCTGCATTGTTCAGACCAAGTAATATATATCAGGGATTTGAAAATTAAATATGATAAACAGTTACTGAGGACAGTCCATTGTGAAACTTGTGTTTTCCTTATGGTTAGGTTTCCTATTTTTCTCACAAATTTTTGTTACTTGGCCTTTAGATGTTGTGGGGAGTACCGTACCTTTACTGGCAGTTGCTGTTGGTGTTGATGAATCAATAACTGTGTTTGCTCAGGAGTATCTGTGTACCCCAGAATGGAAAAAAAAAAAAAAAAAAAAAAAAGTATTCAGGACTACCCCGTGGAAATCTCCAAAGGTTATGACATGATCCTTAAGCTAGTCTGGGAGCCACCTGAACACTCGTTGCACCTAATGACATACTCTTTGGGGACTTCCTATTCAATGAATATTTACAGGGAAGATAGAGCATCTACTGTTTTCACTGTCAGTCCCAGACAGTAACAACCCAAATAGCACATAATTTCCTGGCAAATCGGAGACAGGAGAAATTTCTTATCTTTGCTGCCAGGATATTCAGGAACTCTAATCGGATATGGCTAAAGGTTGCATATTGATGTGATGAACACAGGATATGCGGCTTTGACTGAGAGGCGAGGTGTGTTTTTAATTTTTTTGTTTGGTTTTGGGTTTGGTTTTCCAAATGTTTCCTCTGTTCCTATCTGTGTAACCTCTCTTGTGATGGTTTCTCTCCATGTGCGCACAAACCCCTTGCTGTTCTATTGACGTTTTCCTGATGGGTTGGGTGTGCTTGCTAACACTGGTGATGAGATAAAGCGAGGTGTTGTGTGTGTCAGGGTGGTGTTGCCGGCTGTGACATCAAGCGGCTCTAAAGCAGCATCAAGAAATCTGAGGGTGGAGCTGCCTATCAAAGACTCCTCCTTCCCCCTGCCCTTCCTCTGCAAAACAGCAGCTGGTCCTGTGTGTGTGTGTGTGTGTGTGTCTTTTTTAACTCTCCAGGATGCTGAGCCTCCATATGGCAGCCTCTCTGCCTTCCTGATCAGCACCTGGCTAGCAGACATTAATGAATTCCTCGTCTTCAGCTTGCCTCTCTTCCCACCCACCTCATTCTGGTGTATGGAACTGCTGGCTATTATGTTGTGATCCTTATGTTTTCTCAGATTAGTATGTTTGAGGCAGCAAAGCATGGGGTGGATGTTCATTTCTATTCGAGGTAGCTGGTGTTCTTGTGGGGGAACTCTGCAGGTGAGTTGTCAGGGCCCGCAGGAGCAAAAACCTCATTAAAAAAAAAAAAGCAATAGTTGATGCACCCGTAGCTCCAGACAGTCCTGTATATTAATGAACAGTAAAACGTTATTTCAGACTGATGTAGACTTGAAAATGTCACCTGCAGGCAGCTGTGCAAGCAACATTTTCTCAAGGACACTTATTTTGAAAAGGGTAGCAAAGATTTCTGTTAGTGAACTGCATTTAAGTAAGCTATCTTGCGATATTAGCAAAGGAATAGGTACTTTATTCTTTATGATGGTTGTTAGGTAAGAAGTGATACTGTTCCAGTTTAGCTAATTTCAGTACTTTTGATTAGCTGGTGAGAGGAAAAAATACAAACTCAGAATACCCTTATTGCACTTACTATGAACCTTAATATGAAAGCAAATGTCTTAACTATTGGTCATCACCAATGATATGAAGAAAGTAGTATTGCTATACTGTTCCTCTGCAAGCCACAGTGCTGTCAGTGCCATTTCAGAACCTAGTATTCACAACCAATACTTCCACCTTCCATATATTAGTTAAATTCCAAAGTAAAATACTCAAATACTCTGTTATACCTAAGATAACTTAGCTTAAAATAAATGCTAATTATTAAAAATAAACATGTGGCTATCATCTCCTCCAGTTTTTACTTTTAAGAGAATTCACACAAGGTTAGGTTGAACTGCTCCAAAAAAACAAAACAAAACAAAAAAAAAACCCAAAAACAAAGCTAGAGGGACTCAGAAAACTTAACTCTTCCTCGCATTGATACCAAGTGGTAATTGGTACCCGATGAATACATTTCAGGATTCATCAGGATTTTTTTCTATCTTCTTCTTTTTATGTCTTACTATGTATTATATTCAAGTATGGAGACGTACATTCTGGGATATGTCCTGGACTTCAGGAGCTATGAAAGGAATGCACTCTGGCTGTGCCTATTATGCTACCTTGTTTGGCAGAGGCTCAAGTCCCCTCTCAAGTACTTCACGAGACTGAAGCTGGAGGCCAAAGTAAAGATGTGCTCCGTGTTGGCTCTCCTGCTGTTGGCTTCTGTGCATCCAAATGGAGAGCATGGCCAAGGAAGGCTGGCCACTAATGGCCGTGATTAGGGAGGCCTCCGGAAAGCAACTACTGCAAAGTTCCTGTATAAAACGGCACTGCAAATGCTCCTCAGGCCTCCCACCACAAATGTGTGCAGTCATAAATCAGAAGACAGTTATGTCAGAGGGAGAAAGAACAGTTTTGTGGTTAAGGCATCAGGCTGGTGTGGTGGGAGATCTAGTTTCGCTGCTACAAACTTCCTGTTTGTGCTTCAGTCCCCTGTGCTTCGGTTTGCCGCTGTGGAGCAGAGATGATCTTGCTTCTTCTGCTCCGTGCCCATTTTGGCAGCTCTGCAAGGCAGGACCTCCATCTGTAGGACCACAGGGCTGTTGTGGTCAGTCAGGATTGCATTCCCATTCAACAGAGTTGAAAATGGTCCTTTAAAATAGGACTGGAGGTACAGAAGGAGATTGAAGCCCCCAGTTCAGTGAGGAAACGGTGCCGGGGGGTTGCAAGTAAAGGGTGCAAATTGACAGGAGCAAGAGAGACCTTGGGAACAAGCACACAAGGCAAAAAGAGGATTTACCTCAAGCCCTCACACATACGCAAATGCACCCAGCCTGGGAATCGAGCAGGAGGAACTAGAGCTATTTGTGCAGTAGCAGCTGTGACTCCGGAATAACCGATGGTGGGACAGCTTGCATAGCAGCAATGCTTACATGGACACATAGGGGCCCTTCAGGAAAGACATGAAGGGAAAAAATAGTGCGCGAGTTTCCCCCTGTGTGAGGAAGTAGCTTTAATGTGTGGAGCTCTTCTGTGGATGTCAGGTTGGTTGAGAGCTTGTGGGTCGTGATTAGAGGATAGAGTGACATTGTGGTGGGAGTTTGTTATAGATGGTCTGATTGTGATGAGGAAGCAGACAATATCTTCTTTAAACACCCAAGACAGTGGAAGTTGCAGACTGGTTCTTAGGGGTGCCTTGAATCCTTTTGACATCTGCTTTTTCAGCAGGGTATGATGGTGGGATGCAAGTTAGCAAAGACATGTCTGGAAGGTGTTAAGAATAACTTTGTGAAACAGGCACTGGATGGGCCGACCAGGGGTGACACACAACTGCATCTGTTATTAACTAGCAGGACAGAAGTGGTTGTGAATAAGATAATCAGTGACAGCCTCTAGGAACCATGAAATAGCAGAGCTAAAGGTCCTGAGGGGAGTGAGAAAGGCAGGTAAGACTTGAACTTTTGGCAAGCAGACTTTATCTTATTCAGGGAACTGGTAGAAGAAGCTCTGAAAGGTGACAGAATTTAGGAAATCTGGCAGGCCATCAGGGGATAATCTTCCATGTGCAAGAGCAGCCTATTCTCATACTTAGGAATGTAAGCATATGTCTTGGGAGATCTGGTTGGTCAAGCAGAGCTCTTATACAGAGCTCAAATGCAAAAAGCAGTGTATGGGAGACAAGCAGGGGCAAGACATTAAGTAGGGGTTTGGAAACACTGTCATGGAGATGAGGGTAGAGTGATGACTGGAGAAAGACCTATTTTTGCACATGTCTTAAGACCAAGAAGGCAGTCCAAGGAACTTCAAGATAAAGTTTTGCTCTGTGGGAAGATCATGCAGGGGGCTCTCTTGAAACATACTTTTGAGCACATGAAGTAGGATAGCAACACTCTGCATTGCAAGGACAAATCATGTCTGACCAACCTAGTTGCATTCTGTGATGAAAAGACTAGATTTGTGGACAAATGAATGGCAATGGATATAATGAACCTGTGGTGAAGGTGAAGTATAACGTTGTTTCCTAGGATATTCATGCATCCAAGTTAGGATAACCTGGCTAGGTGGACAGATAAATAGGATAGATAGATCAGGCTCTAAGGGTCATATTCTTCCTGGAGGGCAGTATACTCTTCCTGGAGTATCACAGTGGCATATCATGGGGCCTGTCCTTTTTAACCTTTATGAATGACCTGGGAAAGGTCATGGAGAGTTCTCTCTGTTCCTCCCCATACAAGAAAGACATCAGCAGCTTAGAACAAGTTCAGCAAAGTGATGAGGGCTGGAGCATTTGCTCTTTGAGGAGAGGCTGAGGGACCAGGACTTGTTAATCCTATTGACGGCATGGCTTCAGCAGCCCTCCAGTGTCTGTAGCAAGGTCATGAGGGAGATGGAGCCAAGCTCTTCTTCATTGCACAGTAGGAAGAAGAGAGAAAACAGGCATGGAGCAGAAGCAATTTCCCCATGAGGACAGCCAAACAGTGGAACAGGAGTCTAGGCAGCAGGTTTAGCAGGTAGATCTTTCTTGTAGTTGCCACTATATCTAAGATCCATTCTGGTGCTAAGGTGGATTCAGTATGGGGTCTGTCCAGTTGTGTTGATGTATATTGGTCAATAAAAAAAAAAAAAATTATTGTAGCAGTGAGTGTGTCGAAGTTATCTCATCTTGTCTGACGTGGTCAATATCTGTGTCAGGAGTAGAGCTCAGCCTTCTTAATCTTTCCTTTGAGTTTCAGCTGTGTGATGTTGTAGCTTTCTCATTTCTTGGCTGAAACTTCTCTGAGATGTTCCTGTGTTGTTGAACAACTTCTGACTCTTGAAGCAAAAGATTGTGTCTCGGTGGTGAATGAAACTTGTACTAGTAGTTTGTAAAAAATGCTTTGAGAAGCTTCCCAGTGAGAGGCTCTGTATCATAATGTGATACACTGATGTGTGAATCACCGCTCTGCCTTCTTTTGCCAAGATCGCTGTGTTGAGACTGCGGGACTTAAATTCCAAATTGTTCTGCTTTTCTCAATGGGCTTGTGAAGAACTGCTGCTTGTTGTCGCATGAGTAACTGTGAAGGATTTTTGAAGTTGAACATCTATTGGACTACAGCTATGGGTCTTGTAATTTAAAAATCTTTAAAGATCTTTGGCACGCTCCCCAGGGGGAGGATGGAAGATGACTAGGGTTAGGTCTCCCTCAGCATTACAGCATTTCTGTAGGTATGCAGTCTGCAACAGAAATAATTTAACTAGAGTTAGGTTTTTCTTGTGCTCCCTTTCTCCACATGCTGAGTTTTGATTTTTGAATCCTGTTCAGTTGTCTGTGGTGTTACTCCTGATGATATTTTCTGATAAATTTGAAAGCACTGTAGCTGGTAAAGTACTTTTTAGATATTTCTTTTCCCGTATGTGTGATTATAGTCTTGGGAACTTTCTTCCTATGTTCTGCCAATCTCCTTAACATTTGTTTCACTCTTAAAAATTCATAACGGATGTGTTTCCTGGTTTTAAACTGTGTTATGAGGAAGAAAGGAACCACAATTTTCCCATCCTGGTCATAGCCTGAAGCAGGATGTGGGGCATACAAGGCTTCTACCAGGAGGAGGAAATTAACTGACTACAAAATAGAGAAAGTTCACCAGGAGTCACTGCTCTTCATTTATTTTTCAGTAAATCTTTGACTCTCTAGGCAAAAAGGGCAAATTATATAATAAGAAGTGATTTCCTACATATTAATATGAAGTGTTTACACATATGTGTTGACTGTAACTGTTCTGGGATTACAGAGTCCCATCTTTGATTGAGTTTCACTAAGTGTTTTGAGAAACAATTTCTAAATCAGAAAGAACAGATTGTATTCATGTCAAAACTGTAAGGAATAAGAGAAGTTGGTAAAAGTTAACTGTTTTATCTTGTAATACTCAGGTTTTCTTGCTTCCCCTATATGTGCAATTCTAGATGGTTTTTGGATAACCTGCAGGGATTATCATAGTGAAGAAGTAGTATCTGTCTTCAAACTTTTATGGCTAGAAACAGAATAAAAGGAGAGTGGCATCAGCATACTAAGTAATTTTTTTCATTAGATTTATTTTATTTTATTGTTTTTTAAATGAATGTTATTTTAATACTGTTAAGTGAAGTATGGATGCATGATGTAGGGATGTTTCCAAGACAAAATGCTACTGCTTGTCCAAACAGCTGGTAGTGGACATATGCTTTATTCTGGTGAGTCCTGTCAGGTTTTCGGACCTTTTGTGGTTATTTCTATGTATCCTGGCAAACTCAGATTAAGCAATTTATCTTCTTTTGAGACCCATACCAGGCTTGAAGTTGTCTTCAGCAAGAAAAAGAATATTCAGAACTCTTTCCTGAGTAAATATAGACTCATAGAGGTGGGAAAAATATTGTCAAAGCATTATTATTAATCAAGCTTGAAATGTTATTTACTCTGAAGAATTCTCAGACTGGTGGAGGGGGAAAAGGGGTAATATTTGAAATAACCTAGCACTCTGGATTTTTTTTTCTCCTCTTTCTTTTTAAGTCAAAGTGGTAAACTAATTCTAAGTTCACTTGCTTTTCTATAGTTTGCAACATATCAAAATCTGTGTGATTAAACAAGAAATCTACTTCAGCTGTTGTTTTAGTCTGAGAACACAGCAGGAAAAGAGTTAGACTTCCCTGCAGGGAAAAGAATGAACTTGAAGTTTAACACAGTGTCAAATTTAGTGTAGCATTTTAGCATAACAGTGCTTGACATAAGTGATCTTTTTTTATAGTCAATAGCACAGAATTTTTCCTGAGATGTTACAGGTAGAGATAACCTTAATTTGAGGACTTTCTTTTTTTCCTCTCGCACTATCCTTTAGATAGACTACATATGCTAGGAAGAGCTCTTCAAAAACTAGAAGACTCATCTAAAAAAAAATTACCTCTTTGTCCATTTCCTGCTGCTTCCCACCTTACCCATTCAAATCTGCTTCAGAGCATGTCCTATGTGAAGCTTTCACCCTTTCCTGCAACCTTTTGTGCTTTAAATCCTTACTTGTAAAATGGTGCTAATAGCTTTGCTCTGATTTCCCCTTTCTTCCTTGGAATCTTTTCTCCTTATTTTTGCTGCACTGTCTATTTTTATCTAGCAGTCCCAGTGCTGACCCCCAGATTAGAATTTGCATTGATTGCTACCTGAGAATGCTGCAGATGCCATTCTGATGGGTTCTGCTTAAATGCTGATTGAATACTGATTTCAGCATATGGATTATTTTCTAAAAGTGGTGCAGTTCTAACAGAGGTGTGTGAACTGAGGGGTTTGCAGTGTGAAATGCCCAGGAAAGGATTACCAGTTCTGTTTAGCAAGTCTGTCCATGTTTTCCTCTGTTCAGCTGTGGATCAGGAGCTTAATGACAATGGAGATTTCTATCTCTGTATTAATATTTGGAATGTTTGAACCCTGCCTCTTTAGCTATTCTTTCCAGTGATTCTGATGACAATAAATTCATGATATCTTTATATGCACATGGTCTTGTCTGCCAAAATTTTGTAAAATTTCATTAGTAATAGTAACAGAAAAGGTCATTTTATCAGTGAAATGCAGTATAAAAGAAATCTGTAAATGTACATAAATGCAGATAAAAGATTTTATAGAGATTGTACTCATGGTAAAGATGGTCTAGTAATGCTTTTATTCAAGTCTTCTTTTGTTTGTCTTGCATTTATTACATATAAGCAAAAGGAGATTGTATCTTTGGGTTAGTGTTCCTTGTATGTCATGTATCATCAGCCATACCTGATGGCTTTCTGTTATCTCAAATTCTGAAGGGCAGTTGGGAACACCCTGAGGAAGCCAGCTGATGCTCCTATTGATTTATTTCTCGGTATCTTCTTCCTTTTTAAAGTGAAGTACATCAGATAAAGGTGAAAGGATTCATTCGTTCAAATCCAGCCAGTACTGTCAGCTGAAACGAACACTAGTAGACTAGCATTTCAACAGATCTTTTACTTGCATAACTTGTCAAATCTTGTAAGTGACATGCATTGGAAAACTGTGGCCAAATTCACATATGAATGTTTTCACACTCAGGGTGGTGATTAATGTATACAATATCCTCAGTGTAAATTGTAGGCAATTTTGAAAAGATTTTTTTTGGTTATTACAGTTATGAGATTAAAGCGATAGTGCATATACTTCTACTGCTTGATATAACAGGACTTGTTAATGAAAAAAGTGAACTGCGGAATAAAAAAGGACCATATAGATATCTCTATTTATATAGTGGTGAGGACAGGATGTTTCTGTTCACTGTTTTTTAACTTTTGCTGCCTTAATGGCAACAGAGAAGAACAAGTAACGCACTGTGAGAAATATCACACTAATGCATGACTTGAGCTTTAATTTTTAATTTCCTGTGGCCCAAAATAATGGGAGGATTTCATGTGAGACTTGTTGCCTACCAAACATGGATCAGCTGTCATGGTGGTTGGTTGTGAAAGAGATGTAAAGCTGTTAGGTGGCTGATTTTTACATTTAGCCCAGATGTGCAGCAAAGAAGTACTTATCCCGAGGGCCTTGCTTCCTTCTCAGTTAAGTTGCTGTGTTTTGCATTTAACAATTGCTGGATTAAAATCCATAAGCAGTTCGAGAGTGCAATCCAAGTTGTCTTCCCCTGGGGAGTGTCCTGGACTGATAATCAATGTTTTTCTCTGGCCCAGTTAATCCTGAATAGCATTTATAAAACAGCACAATATCAAAAAGTTCTGTTGTGCTGAGGATCTCATTTCAGGAGGAGAATGATGTGGGGCTGAGGCTCATGTAGCCGCTGAGAACCATAGGAGTCCTACTGCATGTGTTAACCCTTTCTCCCTGTAGATGTGATTCCACCCCCCACCCACACCCCCTTAGGGATGTTTTAAGAGCAAATGATTGCAGGTGCCTATTTCAAAACTCCAGGTGTGGGTCAGCAGCGCATGGTGCCTGGGTTTGCAGCCTGCTGCAGACAGGGAGCTTCCCTGGTCCCCTTCCTGCTCCCAGGAATGTGCTGCAAATGCTCCCTTGTGGCCCGTGTCCCTTGGGCCATCTTGAGCTGTCTGCCCCATGGAGCCCACTTTAACCTTCCTTCCTTTGGAAATGTGTTTCTTGGATAAAAGTATGAGTTCAGTTCAGCGGAGATGCTGCGCTGACATTGTTTGCCTGTAATAGGGGTTGGCAGTGACAGGAGGAAGCAAGATTGAAAGATGTGTAAGTGCACAAGTGGTCAGAGTGGAAGTGGGAATATATCACACTAGCTTTGATTTACAGCTGTAGTCTGCAGCAAAACCCTGTTTGATGAGGCTCTACTGATTTGACTCTTTTACAATCTTTGAATAGCAAGACTTTTTTTTCCCCTGCCTTCAGCGCAGACTGCCAACATTCCCCATGATTTTTTCTGAGGTGGGATATACTATAGTTGCATTCTGCTTCCCATTGCAGAGACAGATATCTTTCGAGTAGGTGTGGAGGGAAGAAAGCAGCATGTACAACCCAACTGCAACAAAAAAGCTGTTCTTCCTTTACAGCGTTAAGGAAAAGCAATCAAATCTTGCAACCTTCAGGTTTCTTTGTAACTGTTCCACAAAGACTTGGTTGCTCAAAAAGGTTTCTTTTTTTCCCCCCCATTCCCTCCCAGGGGTTAGTATCTCTATAGGGCTCTCTGGCTCTCTGTCAATACAGCTGCTTGTAGACACAAATGGTGTCAGGCTTTAGAGGTGCCAGGTTGCAGGAGACATGGTAGCATTAGTGTAACACAGTTGTATACATCAATAGGTCTTTCTCTATCTCTATTTTAATGATTTCTGCTGAGCACAGCCTGCCCTAGAGCTGGCGCTTCCATCCTCTGTGTGAATCCACTGCCGCGGAGCTCAGCTGAAGCAAACGTCCTCTTGGAACTGCATGAGTTTTGTAGAACCTGAAATACCAGCAGCATGAGTAAGTAGATAACAGAGAAAAGGGTCAAAAAAGTGCCGTGAAAGATGCCAATCAGGAAAAAAAGCACCTTAAAAGAGGAGGGGATGGTGGGAGGAGGGGAGGAATAAAACAAATAGCTAGACTCCCAGATAAAAGAGCTGATGCTCTAATTTGATGCATTTCTTCCTTTCCTTCTCCTGCTCTAGTGCACCCGCTATATTTCAAGATTAGCCTTTAGACCTGGTTGAGTGTGTTGCCCCTCTGCTCCCTGAGTTCTGCTCCTGCCTTCTCTCCATTGCCCTCCCAAGTGCCTGTCCACTGAGGTCAGCAGCTGGGGGCCAAGCAAAATGTAATGTGACTGGAGTGCAAAAGTGCTGCATCAGCATACAGGAGATTATTATTTTTAGCAAATTTCTCTCCTGCTTGGAGGGAGTAATTAGTGAGGTCCCAGATTCGCTGGATTTATGGGAAATCTGTGCCCACTTAATATATTCACTTCTCCATGTTGCTGGCTGTACTCTTGACAGGTGCCGAGCGGAGATTTATAGAAACAGCAAATATTTGCTAGAGTAGTTGGAATACCTAAGGATTATTTAGATGTGGCTGCTTATCATCTCTTATTTTAGTTCTAGCTCAATAATTTAACTGCATCCACTTGAGTCTTTGGAAATTTTTAATCTAATTCTCGTGGATTTTGTACAAGTTTCGTGAATATCTCCTGCTAACGCTGAACAGCAATTAAGGCTCTACTGTATACATGCTGAGAAGATGCACTCTATTGCGTATAGTGTGGGGTTTTTGTTGTTTGTTTGCTTGGGCTTTTTTTTTTTTTTTTTTTTTTTTTAGGGTTAAGCAGTATTGCACCGAGAGCAAAATGGGACCACAAATAGGCACTGTTCATCACAGTAGAAAACTTTGGGTTATGTTCAGTTAACTCCAATCCTGAAGAAAATTCTAAAGAAAAATTGCTATACTAGTTCTGTCTATATTTCTGCATGACTTTGTTATGCAAAACTTTTATATTTGAATGCCTATATACAGATGAAGTGTGCATCACTAGCTTTTAGAGTGCATTCAGGAGGATGAAACATAAAAAAAAGGCAAACAATTTATCTAGACATCTAGAATGAGTTAATTGTAGACTGAAACAAAAATAAAAGTGAAACATTGACCTTCAGTCAAGTTTCTAGTGAAATGCATAGAAATCAATGTCAGTTTTACATTGTTTTTGGGATATTAACAAATTACTCTCATCAAGTTGGGATGAGAAGTCTAGAATTGGTGACCTATATGGAGAAGTCAACTCTGATGCCTCCTACATGGTTGTACTCATCTGTTGGACAGTCTTGGCACCTGTCTTGACTGTGACTATTTAGGGAAATACATGGCTTTCTGGGTTACAAGATCCAAAAGTGGCAAAACCAATTTCTTTCAATTTGCTAGTGTCACTCAGTAGACAGAGATGATTTTGGTTAATTGAGAGAAAAATATGGCAAGAAATGGAAAATGTGAGTGTTCTTTAAGGTAGATTTTCAAATCCTTCGTGTATTTCTCTGCCTCTCAGTATAGGTTGGTTATTGGTTTGACTTCTGTGTCCCAGAGCCGATTTCTTAATGTTTTACCTTTCAGTTAGTATATGTTACCTAGAAGTAGCATGGCTTTAGTGCAGATGCCTTGTTCCTGAATTTACTTTGTCCTTCTAAGTCTTGGTGACTGCCTAAGTTTATTGACGTTTGTGGCATGAGCCAAAGCAAATTTCTGGGAGGATGAGGAGATTCTGAGTGTCTAGAAGTGCCAATCACATTGGTACAGTTGACGCATGGATGTGGTTTTGCAGAAATTTTCTATATGTGCACCTCGGCAGGCACATTCTCATGCCCTGAAGTAATAAAGTTCTGCAAAGGGATATACCCTTCAAAATGCTTTTGATTATCAGATATACTGATTATCCAATATTGTTCTAGGAAAATAGATTGAATATACTGAATCCAAGTTAAAATTCCTAAAATGAAAGGAGATCATAGATCTGGAAAGTTGACTCAAGTCCACAGGAACACTGAACTTCAATTTCATTCTTGTACACAGATAAAAATATTAAAATGCATTAGGCAGAGAAAAGAGAGGTATTTTCATGTTTTGAATCTGAATACTACATTTTCCACTTTTTACTTCTCAGTAGGTGGTCTTAAAGCTGACCTACATCTTCTACTTCAATGCTTGAAAAATTCAAGTAGCCATGTATAGTGAACATGCAAATATCTCTATTTTGGGGCCCGTCGAGCTGAGCAATTTAGGGCAGACAAAAGCAGTTGGTTGTGAGGTAAGAGGGTACTATATGCAGACTTCCACATGCTAGCAGTCAGATTGAGTTGTATTGTCTGTTGTGTTTGGTATCTTTGGCTAAGTGTTATAGGAGTGGTTTGGTTAGTAACAAGCATCTGCACCTCGTCCAGATTTTCAAATTATTCAAATTGAACGAGTCTTATGGTTGTCCTGTATTTATTTATTTATTTATTTTTACTTAACACCATTAGACACCCACTCCAAATAAAAACAAACCAAAACAAACAAAAACCTCTATCTTTCTATCTTGTAATTATATTTAATCTCTTTAATCTCAGTGGATTTGCTTCAATAAAGCATTTTTTTTTCCCTCAACAGTTTTTCTTTGCCCAGAGGGGTGGATAGGGGTGCTGCTAAATCTGAGTTTTCTAACAAAGTAGTAGTTTTTTTATGAATAGAATGAAGAGTGGAGATAAATTTTGAGAGCACTGCCTCTGTAAACAAATGCAGAGGGTAGCAGAAGAAGCTATCGCTTAGAGGAGACTACTAGTGTACTTCTGTTTCTCTTGTTTCATACCACTCTGAAGAGTAAAGGTTATGATTTATGTTTATGGAAAAATCTTTGTAGAATGACTTTTGCTGGGCCCCATGTTTGCCAGGAAGTGTGTGGGAGAAGATGCAGCAGATGATTGTTTTGCTCGGAGGAGCAGCCAGAGCCCGCTGGGAATATCAGAAGTGCACCGGCGGTCAGAGCAGAGCAAGCCTGAGACCTGCTGAGGCTTTTGGGTTGACTCTCTCGGCCTGGCTCACATGTGTGGTGGCATGAAATGTTAGGCAGTGCTCGCCTTTGACCTTGCCTCTCCACTTCTAAAATAGTCCATCTATATCATTTACAGTATTTCACTTTGGTTGGCTGCTTAGAGCAGTGCAGTCCAGCTCAAGAGTCTGCTCTCCCTTCCCTGTTGTTTGTATTTAATGAGAGCAAAACAAATCCTCAGTAATTTGCTTCACTTGAGCTGACAGACTCCATAGCCGTACATCTATGTTATCCTGGGCTTATATGTATGCCTGCATAAGCAACACCCTCTGCCCTCCAATAAGCCCAACTGAAAAGCTCCAACACTCTTGCAAGCAAAAATCCCTCCTCAAGCCCTTCCCATGCAAGACAAAGTGTGAGATCCCTGGAGTGGCACCAGTGGAGTCTCTGTGGGATAACCTGTCCAGCAGCTGATATGGAAGGCCAGGCAAGGTGGTTCCTGCTGTCCATGCCATGCTCCTGCTGTGGTCCGTCCTCAGTGCTCCAGAGCAAAATAAAATTCCAGGTCACATCCACATTCATAGTAAACTCATTTCTGGTGTCTGCACAGAGGATCACTCTGTTGGGTTCCTGACTTTTTTTTTTTTTTTTTTTTTTTTTTTTTGCAGTTTCAGGGCTTCTTATCCTTGAGACGCTCTCATCTCCCCTAAGTAATCTTTTCATTCTTTGCAGAGTCTAGACTTCCTCTTAACGTCCTGGTTAAAGTGTTTATTCATCCCAGCAAGTCTGCAGTTCCTCCTTACCACCCTTTTCCCCCTCGCTTGGAATGCAAGTTCTGCATAATGTGTGTGTCTTTCACTTGAGGAATATTTGTGTTTTGAGCTCAAGTGTTTGAACAAAACCTCACTAATTGGTTTCTCAAAAATTGCCCTTCTAAGGTCCTGTTAAATTTGCTTTTCTATGTTTGTTTTTTCTTTTCATTAATTTGTGACAGCAATTAATTCGTATACAGCAATCTTTTTTTTTAGCAGTCAGCTCTTCTATCTAGCCTTTGTTTTTCACATAGTTCATGGCTAAAATAGATTCAGATAAATTTCTGACTCATTTTCATTAATAAATAATAATAAATAATTGCACCAACAATGGAAACTCCTCTGACATTTTTGGCAGCATTTAAGCCAAAAATAGAATAATAGACACTACATATTTTATTGTCAAAAAAAAAAAAAGAAAAAAAAAGAAAGAAAGAAATAGGAATGTAAGCAACTATTGAGCAATCATTACTTTTACATGGGGTGATTTCTAACAACTCCTATGTGCCCTGACTTTGGCTGCAGCAGGATCAGGCTGATCCTGAAGCTCCATGGCAGCAGCTGGCAGTAATAGAAGAGGCTATAGATGGGCCTGGTGTTTGGTGTGTGTGATGCCTGCCCTTTTTGTGGCTTGTAGGTGTTTCCGAAACTCTGATTCCATCACTTCTTTGTATTCAAAGTGGTAGCTTGAGGGCTAGGGAAGTCCTAGGAAGGCAAAGAGAGTAAAGAGTTGAAAGATGGTACTATAGAAGAGAGGTGGGCTGTAATATTATTTTTATACTTTTTAATTAATTAATTTTATTTTATATTTTTTAACTGATTACCATCCTCTTTCTTGTGTAGACAAAGTTTATCCTATAGACTAAAAGAGAAATGAATGTTTTAGTCTTGAGCATAGTGACTAGTTAATAAAACTGTGATTGTAACTTATGCCAGCATTTCCAATGTCTGTTTTCAGAATCACTGCTTATACATTCAAGTCTGTGAGTGCATGTTTCCTTGAAGAACGTTTTGCTCTGTGCCAAATATGTAGGTTTATATAAGCAAGCAGCACAATCAGAATAGTATGCAAAATCAGTAAGAGCAATGATTCTAAGTGCACCAAGTTAGAAATGTAAAAATGTTGAAGTGGATGTAGAGATTTGGCCCACAATGTGCATCAGAAATGTCTGTGTGTGGGTTTCTCCCGCCCCCTTTCTTTTGCTGGAGATGCAAATGCATGCGTGGAAAACTTCCTCCTGTTCCTTGTGCATTATTCCTTCCAGTCGCTGAAAGAAATCCAAGTTCCCATAGTTCACATGAAATGGATTTTTAATCCAGGGAGATCTTTGCCCTTTTCTCGTTATTGCCCTAGAAGACGTTATCCTTGCGGCACATAGCTTTGCTGTGAAGACCGCAGAGTGGTGATGAGGAGGAGGAAGAGGCATGCTTCCTCCCCCTATATTGACCACCCTTTTAGGCAGGGACTTCATGTGAGCATGCGCAAAGTCAGGCAAGCCCAAACTGTTCTCACGGGCTGAGCAGCGAAACGTGGGAAGGCCGGGAGGTGCTGGCAGCCCCCTGAGCCGGGCCTGCGGTGGAAGGCCCCGATGAGCGGGGGCCTTCTCACGCAGATTGGCCCCACATGCACTGGGGGGACTGCTGATCCCTGACCTGCCTCGGAGGCTTGACTTGTAACAAGAGGCTTACCCAGGCTTGAGTCACGTGGTATTTAATTTCAAATTAATATTTTGGTCTGTGTGTTTTCTTCAGGGCCATCTCGTATAAGATTTATTAATTGTCAGTGTTTAACTCATGTGCAAACACAGCTTTGATTAGAAAGGATGTTTTCCCTCAAAGCTGACATGCCAGCATCCCTGGCTGGTGTTTGCAATTCTTATTGATGACTTTTCCTGTTGGCCTGCTCTGAAGATTCCCAAACAGTGATCCCATAGATCATTTCAGGTCTGGGAGGAATCTGACATCTGATATGGCAGCTGCTACTGGGCTTCATTCCAGGGATCAAATCATGCAAAAGGAAGCTAAAAAGGCACCACACACTTTCTTATTGCTTTCTTCTTCCAAGTCAGCGAGCGCTGTCTGTGCTGCAACCCGGCTGTCGCTTTGCGAGCTGGAGGGAGAGGTCCCAAGGGTATTGGTGCTGTAGAGAACTGGTCCGTGGTAACTTTTTGGAGCGTTTTCTTCCTGTGATTGTTTTAAAATTATTTTTATTGGTAACTAGGTAACCTCTGATGCAGAAATCAGCATTTCTGTTCATCAAAATAAATGGAATGGTCCATATGCTGTCTCTCTAAACCCTAAGTAGGGATAGAGAAAGCAGATGGGCAGTTTACTACTTTGAGCGTGACAGATTCCCCCTCTCCCCAATATTGCAATCTTTTAAGTAGTTCAGAAGATATGTTCCAGACAACCGCTTTTTCAAGGTATTTTTTTCTTTCCTCCCCCTTTGAAATCCCCAAACATACTACTAACTTATTTACATATAGCTTCTTTTGAGCTGTATGTTTTATCCTCATTGCTTTTGTTGGCATTTTACAGGTTTATTGTTTTGTTAGTCTTTCAGCCTGCAGATTGCTTTTCTGGGATCTTAAAAGTTATTTCTTTACCTGCAACTTGGGAAAAGAGAAGACTTTCTCAAATTGTGAGGACACTTATTTTTATAACATTAACAAGGATGTTGGATGAAACAAATGTGTGGGTTTTTTTTTGTTTTTTGTTTTTTTAATGGAGCAACTGGTTCCAGGCTTCAGGTTTTGAAGTGTTTTCAGTCTCATCTGCTTACTAGGAGCTGGGTGCAAGGCTATATATGTTGCTTATTAAAGAGGTTGATCTGCTTTCTATGGAGCATGCGGAAATGGATCTCACTGAAAGGAATATTTTCATGTTGTGGATGATTAATTTTTAATAGGTGGAGCTTGCACCAGGCTCCTTTGAAAAAGTGCTTTATTTTGAAACTCCATTTGATCTTCTGTAAATAAAAAATACCGAATGTTTGACCATGACCAGATTGCTTCTGTAAATGATAGTTTTGTTGTTTTAGTTTTACTTGTTGTTTTATTTGTTTTAGATGAATTTTAAGCAAATAGCCTGATGAAAGGAAACTTTCAAGAGATTGCTTTGGATTACTTTTTGTGTTTCAGTTACTGATAAGTGAAAGAATGCTTTCAAATAGCCAGAACTTCACTTAAGGACTTCCTTGTTCATGGTGTGTATAAGATAACTTTGTCCCACCCCATGTAGCTGGTATCTAGCACTGTCCAAGTCCAGTAGCAGGGGAAAGAAGCTTCAGTTTGAAAGATGACCCTCATCCAGTATGTTGCACATCCCTGTGATGATGTGCAGCAGTCAGCCGACTGCTGTTCAGTGGATACACAGTGAGTGACAATGACTATTTCCACTCGAACAGTTTACATGGTGGAGGAAAGATGAGGCAGCAGCAAAGTGGACAAGGTTAGACCTCACACTAGCATGTTTTGTACAACCTTAAAAAAAAAAAGAGATTTTGTTGTGAGAAGCAGACATTTACTTCCCCTTGTTTTCTTGCTATGTGAATTTTTTTTTCCTGGTTTTAATAAAGCTAGGCTTTAGTTGGGTACTTTGCTTCAATTTTTAGCAGCTAGTGTGTATTGAGGGTGTTTCTTTTAGGAATGTTTCCATATAGAGAGGGAGAAACCGTGAGCAGAATTGCTCAAGAAGTTTTTGATCACTTAGACAAAGTCATCTTTTCCCTAATCTTTCCCATTTTGTACGCTGCTGACAACTTGTAAGGAACACTCTAGGTGGACCGTCTGGTTCTGTGCATGAATCTTTCTGCTGTGGGTGGTTTTTCTTTTTTGGAGGGGTGCGGGTGGGTCGTGGGAGAAAGCCAGTTTGTGACTTTTCTGTGTCTGTAAATAAAAGAAAAAGCCGCCAGTATGATATGATTATGTGTCCATATGTCCACATATTTTTGTCTGACAGCATGAGCATTATTTTGATATCTGCATTTACAATTAAAAATTGTAATTACTATAGTATCTCTATTTTGATATCTCATAATATTCTTTTGACTGTTCTTCTGATATATTTATCATCCCACAATTAAGGAATTTAACTGTTTGAAGAAGGACTACAAGATAACTATGCATGAAAGTTCCTGATATATCTAAAAGTTACAGGTTTTCTTTAGTAAGATGAAACATTTTATCAAAGATTTTATTTATATATACATATACACATGTATCTTTTTTTTCTTAACATTGTATAAATTTGCAGTTAAAAGGAATGAAGAAACCATCTGGCTCTAGGTACTTTTTTTTAATATACAGAACTTTAGGATCCTTCAGAATGGAAAAAGTCTTGCAAACTAGAAATTAAAATGCTCACAGAATGTGAGTTGGGGGGAGGATAAAAAAAATGGCAGTACAACTGTATATCATGCCCATGTTAGTTAAGTTGGAGATGCGTCATGGTATTGGCTCATGACAATAGGGTAGCTGCAGTTCTTATACCTGTCCTGTAAATCCTTTCCTGATTTAGACTGAAAAATGCTTAAAGCTTTAGGAAACAATATTTTATTACATGATGGGAGCTTTCTTCTGCCATCGAACTCTCCCCTATAAAATGAAGTTTGCCATATCATCCCATGAACATCAAAGATGGTTACTTGGTAGAACAGAGCATGCCAAAATAAATTTTTGGAATTCTAGAAAATTTAGGGAGTCACTCCTCAGGTTTTGGTCCTTCTTGTCTCCATGTAGATGCACTGTCCTTGCACACAGCATTTTCTTTGACCGTGATTATTTGACCATTTTCAGAAACAGCAGGGGCAGTCAGTACTTGATATATTTGATATATTTTGAGGAAATACTCTTTTAGGAAGGGTGTCAGGACCAACGATTTATTTGAATAAAGTGTGTTGCTACTAGGATTTTTACCTAACCAAAACTAAAAAGATTTCCTACTTCTTCATATATTTGATTTTGTTCTGCTCAATCAAAGAATATTGGCATATTCTTCAAAGCTGACTAATAAAGATCTTAGCACATTGTTTAGGTTAAAGCATAATCTATTTCATGAGGAAAATGTCATGTAAGGATTATATTTGTACTTCTTTTCCTTTTGCCCTGCTAATATTATTCTGTGGTGGCCCTCTAAAATGAGGGATCCTGTTAGATTCTCTCACTGGGTGGCCAAAAAGCAGAAGATTGCAGGAGCTATAACTATTTGTGTTTGTTTTGGGTGGAGACTTCAAAGGCTGACAAGCTTCCTTACACAATGATGCATCAGGAAATAGGATGGCAGAAAAAAAAAAAATCTGAATCTGTTTTATATAAAAATAAGATTTTGAAGCCACTCTCCTTGTTTAGCTTCAGTGGAAACTCATGTTTCCACTCATCTATCTAAACTCATCTGTCTAGATATCTATTCGATTTGGAAATGTAGAATACAATAATGCATTCATGATGCAAATTGTAAATAGTGTACTAAAGCTTAGTGACTTAATGCGCATAAATTAGAGGTACTGGATGATGGGAGATATTCCAGTCCATATGTTTGACAGGTTCCAATTAGTGAGACCCTTTTGCTGCTATGCGGGAGGTGAGGAGTTAGGATTTAAAGCTGTCTATTGTTATTATTATTTTATTTATTTTTTTTAAGTTATTGAATGAATTACTTCATCAATTCCCTCCAGTTCTAAAGATAACTCACTCACGTGGCTAGTCTGTATCCGCAGGGTTTGTGATGTTATATATCACTGGTGTTAGTAATATTGTTAGATGACATTAAGATGTGTTTCTGGATTTAATATGATATTACAATAATTATAATAATAATAAATATTAATAATTAATAATAATTAATAATAATATAATATGATATGATTTATTATATGATATAATAAATGCCTACAGAAACATAAGTCTTTATAAACTGTGTCAGACTATTGGCATTAAAAAAAATTGTATTGATGCAAATAAGGGATTAAAAGGAAAAGGGAAGAAAATCTACTGCTTGCCTCCTGCAAGCAATTAACTTATTTCATAAAGGGTATGCTTATCATTCATATTAATATGCAGTAACTTTTAGGGGTATATAGTATATATGTGTATGCTGTTAGTGTCTGTTCCTTTTGTGAAATATCTGGTCTTATTTGTCAATAAAAATATCCATGTGCTTTCTATCTGTATCTTTTTTCTAGACTTTTCATCCTTTTCCTGCTTTTGTTTTAGGAGACTTTCAGTTAATAATCATCACACACTAACAACTGCTTTCTACTCTACAAGTAGGTGTGCGCGTGTGTGTGTATGTGTGTGTGTATGTGTGCATATATGTGGGATAGCTGTGAATTTTCTAGAGCGGCTGTGGAGCAGAGACCCAATGGAGAAGTGCTTCAGAAAGGCTCTGTGCAACTGAGATTCTCTGAAGAGTCTTGAAATTTGTCTGTATCTGCCTACGTAGCCGTCACTGCTTTATATGAGCATTAATAGATTGAGCTTCATGTTGTTTCTGAGGTGAAGGAGTATTGCTGTTCTGTGAGTGAGAGTTGGAAGTTGCCAGACATGTGAGCTGTGTCCCAGTTTGGCAGCAGGAGTATTGCTGCAGAGTAAGGTACCCCGGGCCCTAACTTGCCCATCATCCCCGCTGGGGTATTGCGTTGGCTTATGGCTGGTGGAGACCAGGATGTATGGAAGACCCACGAGTCTTCCCTCCTGGTGCTGGGATGCAGCACGGTGTGCACTTGGACGTGAGAACCAGGGGTAGCTGAGGTCAGTAGGGCGGCCTAGCCTTGAGTTGACATGCCTAAGGTCACTGTGGTGGTCTGTGGTAGGAGCAAGCAGCTGTGCTAACATCCACTGGGCTGTTAATCAAGGAGATGACTTTCAACAGAGGCAGACCTTAATATTAAAAACCTAATACTAAGTCATAACTTGCATTTGCTCAACCCTGGATTTAATGACACTTAAACAAGCTGAAGAGGGACAGCAGAAACTGTAATATCACCAACCAGCCAGAAGCCAAGCCACTTAGATGAATGTTAAACAGCCTAGCATGGGAAAAATCAAGCAAAGTTAGCTTCCTTGCCAATACTTATCCATGTTTTCCATTTCAGGAGGCTCTAGAACTCTGTGAAATGTAACTAGAGATAGCCTGGCAAGCCCTACTCAGAGTCAGCTTCCCAAGACCTCTGATGCTTAGCGCTGGCTGAAGTTGGCTCCAGAAATTCTGTAGGTTGCTAAAAATAGACAGTGTTGTCTTTGTTTGAAGATAACAGCTAAAGATTATACAAAGAGAAATTGCAGTTGCATCTGGGAAGGTTTGCTTGCCTGAATCCTGCATAAGTACCTTCCAGCAAATATAAAGAAGGGGTAGTGGGGAGCTATTTGGATTTGTTTGGTTGGCTATGGAGGGGAGAAGGAGGGTGACTACTGTCCCAAGAACTGATTATATTTGAACTATCATGGCAGAAAACGAAGCCCAGCATCATTTCTATTATGGAACAAAAGAATCACAGTGGTTTTGAAAACAAAATCTAAGTTTGCTAGTCTGTAGCTACAATACTTTCCCAGATGCATATCCTTACAAATAGAAGCTGATGGTTATTATATATTCTAATTAAAAAAAGATTTTTTTTTTTGTCTTTTGAAGACATGTCATGTCAACTCCTCTTTCTTGTTGTTGCATCCAATAGTGATTGCTGTACAAACTGGAATGCTCTGATGCTTATTTATGCTTAAGCTTCCTTATACTGCCCAGAGGGTTCCCAAGGACACTTACCTTACTTACAATCACTACCGTACGAACTACAGTAATATGGACTATTGCTGTCTCTAATTCTTCAGCAGAGCAGTGGTGGATTCTCTCTCAAGGATTAGAAAATTGTCAGAAGGAAAAACTGCAGCAACTCTCCCTTCTTAATTTGCTACCAATATGATTTAAGTGTATTTTTTCTTGTGCTAATAAAACTAAAAGCTGCCTTTGTGTTTATGAGAATGTTAATTTTTAGGAAGACACCTAAAATATCCTTTTAGAGAGGTGTTTAGAAGTAATGAACTTGCTTAAAAGGTGAATTTGTGTGTGTGTGTGTTGCGGGGAGAACTCTTTGACATCTTGTTCATTTGCTCTTGCTTGCAATACCCTTTTGGAAGCTTGGAACTAACATCTAATCTGTTGTGTGCTTTTCCAGTTGTTTCTGTATCAAGACAATAGATTTATTTTTAAAAAGAGACAGTGAAAATGAGAATGTGATTCTCAATGAGGTTATAACTCTTCCTGTGCTGGCTGTTACATGGGAAGTCTCTCAAGCAGAAGTCTGCATTTTATCAGGGTCTGACTTGTGAGGGATATGTTTGTCACGATTGATATTCATTGTTTCTCGCTGCCCTAAATATAACATGCCCTTTGTGCAAAAAATCTTTGTTTGGGTGATTGGTTATGTTTGGCCTTGATTTGCTTTTGGTTGATCTGGACTGTGGTTTTTAGTTGGAACAACTGTATTTCCCTACTGTGTACCAGGAACAAATGCCTTTGTAATATACGTATGGGTGAGGATAGTGGCAGGCGATCAGCAAAGGGAGCTTTGCCGGTCCAAGAGCTCAATAAGGAAAGAAAATGAGAAATGTGCCTGTCCCTTTAACTGCCTTAGGAGGAATGCAGTAAATGCATATGTTCTATTTTGCATTTATCTTGGGCACTGGTGTCATCATTATTTTTGCTCTGTTCTGTGTCATCCCAGACATCTTCTAATATGCAAATGTCATTACTTACTGAAAACTAAAAGTGAGTTAAGTATAGAACTAAAGCCATCTGGTAGTTCAGACAGCAAAGTTAGATAATTAGCTGTTCTTGTCAAGGGACTGTGATTAAAATAGGCCATCCTTGTAATAGTGGCTAGATTGGTAGGGACTTCTTGAAAGCCACCTGGGAGAGTGATAATAAAAAAGAAAAAATTAAATTAAAAAAAAAAAGGTAGTCCCATCTTAGTTCTTAATGACATTTTTGTAAGTGAATTAATTCAGCTTTTCATTTATAGCCTGTTTTCACTTCATTGCTGTGGAAAGAAGCATAGATGAAACTTTTGTGGTTTGGTTCTGCTGTGTGATGCAGCCAGGCTGCTGCTGGGGACACTTGAATGAGAAGCAGAGCTCTGGTTTCCTTCTTGCACACTGGTTAACTTGCGAGCACCGTCCCCGGGGCTGGTCTCTGGAGACTCTTCTAGCCCGCGCTGTCGTGGGGGCCCTGGTCTGGGGATTTGCTCCTTGTGGGAAGTGTCTTGGTTGGGAAATTCTCAGTGTCATAAGAAACTGAGGAAAAACATGAAAACTGTTACTGCACCACTCTTTTTCAAGTGGTAGTAGCTTCATCCATATAATAATGTTAGTTTAATATGAATGTATATAGATAAATATATTTGGGGAAAAAAAAGAAAAAATCTGTTTAGAAGTAGTTTTAGAGGCAACTGAGTTGTGCAGGGGGAGGAAAGGCTCCCACCCAGCACAGCCCTGTTGTGAAGGGGCCCCATGCCCTGAGCTTGTCCTCTTCCTCCTCGTCCAAGCAGGCAGCAGCGGGGAGCCCTGCACAGGCTGAGCGTGCTCGCTCCTCGCTGCATGCAGAGTCCTGTGGGGATGCTGTGTGCCACGGTGACAGGGTAATTGTAATCAGTGCAATGTGATCTGGATCTCACTTCAGCTGCGTCTCTTTGGGAACCCAGTGTTAAGGGCAGAGATGCTAAATGAACTAATAGGACAAAGGAAACGGGCAGTGAAGTGGCAAAGGGAGGAAGGTTCCAGAACTGGTGTGGTTTAATTGAATGTATTTCCCCTTCAGGTGAATAAATATTTTAGACCTAAATGACATTCATTTAAGTGAAACTTGTTTGGCATCATTTTGACAATAAAGAATTACAGATCACCAAAAATCTGTTTTTTGAGACTGTTGCTGCTTACTTAACAGTTAAGGAAGTACTCATGCTATTTCAGTTGGACGTTTTGTAAGAGTTTTGTGGCTGTAATAATATAGAATATGCTGTTGATATTTATTTTAAAAATGCAAACAGCTTAAACAATTCTCAGCCACATCTTAGTTTTCAGAAGTGTTCTGGCTTCTCTGCACTCAGATTCTCCTTGCAAACCTCCCAGCTTCTAAATTCTTTTCATTAAATCAGGCTTTTATGTCCTTTTACTCCTTGATTAGGAAAGCAATGATTTGAAAAATTCAAGATATTGAGGTCTCAAATGTCAGGGATGCTCAGCCTTTAGAAAATATAAGCACACGTTTTGGTGCAATATGCTCAAAAGTAAATTGCTGTGAATGTTTGTGGATGTACAAGTATTTCTGATTGGTTTAATGGGTCAAATATTCATTTTATTAAAAGCGAGGAATGTACACATGCATGATCAAGTTAATAGAGTAAGCCTCTAATGCACACCGTGTGAGAGAGTGATGTGATGTGTCTAGTGACTACTTATCTGAGGACTACTGTAAAATGTGTGTTTGAATTTGAACACTGCTTTAGTGTTTCTTCTTATGACAATGAAGTTAAACCATAAAACTAATCAAAAACTACATTTCAAATCTTTTACTCAAATCTACCTGAAGGAACCCCAAATCTGGATCATCTTGTCACTTGTGCTTTAAATTCTGTCTGCTCATGAGTTGTTTTCATGTCCTTTTGCACTCTGCATACGGACTGCCATGCCTTTGCTGGGTATTTGCCTCAATGAAAATCCATGTGATATTTTGTGGATTTTATTTATGCCAAGGTGACCTGACATTATACTGTCCTTTGCACTTTTTTTTGATTATTTACTTGCATGGCAAAAATAGAGGTAGGAGTTCATGAACAAACTGGAGTAAGAACAGACTTTTCATTTGGTAGTGTTATAACTGGCTTCAGATAAATTTTGTAGATGAATAAACGTGTGACTGTTAAATGTATTGGGCAATAGAGGGACAGCCTGCATGGGTGTCAGCGAGCACTGTTAAGTCTAACTGCTGTCTTCATGGGAGTTCCAAACTTTCTGTATTGAATTTCAATCTTATTTTCTTTTGTAGGTATGGAACGTTTAGGTTTTTTTTTCTAAATAATTTTTAACTTCAGGGTGCAACAAGAGTTTTATCATGTCATTTTTTTTGTTTCACCCTATTCTTTTTATATAATGGGGTTCTGTGTGTGTGTTTTAGATATGCCTTTGTATATATATTCTGTGAATAATACGCCATTTCAGTCCCCAGAAAAAGCAATGTGAGGAGTTAACATTTGCTCTTTGTTATTCCATATCTTGCTCAAAATGCATTGTAGCTAATGGTCTGTTTTGCTTTGTAGCAGAGGTCCATTCATGAACAACCAATTTGGTACCAGAATTTCTCACTGTTCCCTGAGAGAGGCTGGTTGTTCTGTGTTAATATTGAGCTTATTCTTGAAACATAGAGGAAAGATATCTTTACAGTAGTTCTGTCTTGTAAAGAGAGTGCTGCTCCATCTGTGACTGCAGAGTGTTCTTGCAGGGTCATGTACGACAGTGCATGAACTTAAATAAAAGGGTTAACAAGAGTTCACTTGGAGGAAACTGCCTAATTTCTCCATAATAAGTGTGAGAATCCATAGAGGAAAAACAACAAGATTTTTCTATTCAGATTATTAAAAAATCATTAATGCATGTCTTCCCAAATTCCTTTTTCACTGTACTTTTGGAACAGTAACTAAGGATGGATTGAACTAGCTTATGATATGGTTCTCTAGCTCCTGGCCTACAAATCCAAATTTTATTATTGCCTTTTTTTTTTTTAAAAAAAAAAGTCATTTTTGGCTTGTTCGTAGTGGAAGAGATGATGTTTGTGTGGAAAACGGAGTGTTTCCTGGCAAATTTTCTTGTCTCAGTTGTTCTTTTTTTTTGCTCCATGCAAAGGAGGAAGGGGTCTCATGTACCTGGTAGAGGTTAATGGAGCCCAGTGCCCATCTGGTGTGTCCAGGGCCTCCAGAAGACTGTGTGTGTATTTGGCAACTTGCATGAAGAATTTTTAATAAATCCTGCAGAAATGGAGGATTTCAGCAGACACTCTTCAGCTGCATGTGCAGTTGTTGCCCTCTTATCTCCAAGCTGCTCCCTGTGCTGGGAACAGACAAGAAGGCAGAGGGGCTGCTCTCAGGGACCTTCCTCTCTTGGAGAGAAGGGAAGGAGTTTGCTCGTGGTGGTCCTGTCTCTCCTGCACTTCAGCTTCGGGCAGTGCTGCTGTTTGACTAATCAAAACAATACTTGTATCCATTTCCTTGGGAAGAGAAACAAGTCATTAAAATTGACTGAAGTGATTACATTGCTTGGTTTGAGAAATCAAACAAGTCGTCTAATCCTTAAGGTTAAAGCTCAGCATTTGTTTTCTCCTTTGCTACACCTATACTGGAGATGTGGCCAGCAAATGCTGGTTGGTGGCTTGGTGACCCTCTCAAACCCCTGGACAGAAAATATCCCAGGGCCATGTGGGGCTCCTACCTTTAGGCCAAGGTGTCTGTTCATGCACAGCCATAGGGAATAGGCTGCTGCTTGAACACAAACTTAGTGCAAGAACTGAGAAGCATTTCGGATTCTGTAGTGTGATTTTCCTGTTCTTTATTTCTCCTTCAAAGATTTTTTTCCCCTTTGAGATGTATTTGTGTCTAATTCTAATATGTGTTCTCAAAGCATATAACTTGTACAAGTATTTTCTTTTCTTTTTTTTTTTTTTTGTTATTTTTTAAGGGCGTAAGGCTTATGGACAATCTGTGTTTCAACAATGGTTTTCATTTACAACCAAATGAGAACCATACTGAACTGTGAATGTTCACCCACTCCTTTTATTTCTATCAGTTTCTTTTTCTTTTTTTTTTTTTTTAATTGCATGTGGTTTCAATTTTCCTTGTGATTATGTTGCAGACCACCTTCTAATGCATTAGGGACCACCAATGGTCCATAGAAATTGTCGAGAATCATGATCTATGTAGCATATCATATGCCCCTAGTTTTTGTTATACCCTTGCTGCAAGAGTGTGAACCAAATGTTTATGTTGATCTTTCTTCTAATGTCCAACACAGCTTTAGTTAGTCACAAAATGTGGGGGTATTTTAAAGGTGGCACCTATTTTAAGGGTTCGTTTAGAAAAAAATCCAGTCAATGGTATGGTTTTGTCATTCTGTGTTCAGGAAAACAACTGGTGGTTTAGAAATGCTCTTTCCTACATTCTTCAGTGTGTTCAGTGAGAGGTCATCCCATGAAAACTTCAGAGAATCTGCTGAAGAAATTTTAGTTTTCTAAGCACACTTAGTGGAAACAAACAGTATGGTGTTCGTGAGTATAAGTTGGCTGCATTTTAGTCTGACTGAAATTCCAAAAATTTGTTGTGTTACAAGGTCAGAATTTTAGAAAAAAGCTGGTTTAGATAATGACAGTGTTCTCTCTCTCTCTCTCTTCTCTCTCTCTCTCTCTCTCTTTTTTTTTTTTTTTTTTTTTTTTAGTGTATATGAAGTGTTTCGCTGTTGCATTCACCAGCTCTTTCAATGGCAGGATTTAAATGTGGATAGGGAGTTATAATTTAGGATTTGTGTCCGTGTTAATTGGAATAGCCACTTAATAGCATGAATTCACACCAGGTTTTTAAGTTGCCTTCTGGATAAAATTCATTTATTTTACTCATTAAAAATTGTTCTATTTTCTTTAACTGGAAATCCAGTCTGTGCTGTGAAAAGCAAAATGGGTTCATTCTGTTTTACATCTAATCAGTCATGGAGTCCCAACAGACCATATTATATTCCAGCTTACACTTGGATAACTACTCTGTCTTGAAATCATATTTTCTTTACATCTGGGGTATATCTCACTGAAGGCTGACCAGGCTGTGCAGTGTGTAATGGAAAGTATGCATGAGTTGGGAGAGTCTTTTACTGCTCCTGACAATGTGAGAATGAGGAGGTGCTTTTTTTTTGTTTTTGAAAGCTTGGGTTGAGAGCTAATGAATAGCATTTTTTGTTTTCAACTTGTAAGCTGAGTCTTGTAAGGAAGTCTGAGTCAGTTATGAAATAAGAATATCACCTGATTATGTTAGCATTCAAGTTATCCCTCAAAATAGTGTTGCATTTTTAAAGCTTTTACCTAGTATGCAGCAAAGTTAGGGCAGTTGCATGAAATATTAGCGATGTGAAAGGATGCCAAAAAAGAAAAAAACAAAAGCAGCAACAACAAAAAAATCCTTGCGTAAGTTAAAGGAACTTGTAATTTTTATACAAACTTTCATGAGTGTGTTGTTATCAGATAAGTTATTTTACATGCTGTAGGAGATGAGATGTATATCTGAGAGTGAATTCTATAAGCTTTTTTATAATAAAAATGAAATGTAATTGAAAGCTATTGTAGCTGTATCTCTCAGGCTTGATAGCAATAGGTGCTTTGTTGGGCTTCTTTATTAGAATAGACAGCTGAACTATCCATGAGAAGTAACTGCATCAAAGCAGCAGAATATTCCCCCATGTGTTACAGACTGCTGGGAATTAGGGTAGGACCTCCCGAGAGACTGTATCTTCCCCTTTAAATGAAGATAATTTAATTGCATGTGTAAGAAGAGGAAATGCATGTGATACAGGTGTTACTTATAAATAATATGTGTTGTTTGGAATAAAATGAAGAAAAATAAGCATATTGCAATGAAAAAAATGGCACAGTTTGCCTGTCCATGAAGGTTATGATGTTATGCTAGCAAACAAGGCAGTCGTCAGTGGTGCTGTATGAAATCTGAAAGGTTAACTTGCTAGTTATGCTGACTACCTAATCTACTAGTAGTTAATCAAGCACAGGTCTGAAACTTTAGCGTTGCATTTTTTTTCAATTTAATATTTGATTTAGAAAGAGGAAAGTTTGCAGAGCTAATGAAATAACTAATCTAAGTTGCAGGGTTTTTTTTACTATACTTGTATTTTAGCACTATAGATGAAGCAAAACTCTGAAGAATGCTGGCTCCAAATTTTTAAAGTATTCTTCATAGAAAGATGTTTTAGGAATATAAAGCTTTCCAAGTAAAATAAAAAAAATAAGGAAAAATTTTAAGAAAAGACACATGTTTCAAATTTAGCATAAGTCATTCTTTCTGTAAAATATAACCATAATTTGGAAACAAGTATTTCTTTTCCTCTGAGAACTGAAAAACTCCTCTTTCTCTATACAATGTGAATTAATATAAACAAGTGAATGTATGTGGATATAGCATCATTACCAAATGATTAAACCAACTAGGGATGATTGCTTCTATTTTGATATAGATATTCTTGTATATTATGTTGATTTCCAGCTATATTATTGTTTGTAATTGCATTTCTTGTGAATTTAGTTCTCTCTTCACCCACCATAATCTTGTTTGAATGTATGGGGAAAAATTCTAACTAAGAATAGCTAGATTAAAAAAAATCTTTTGAGTTAAAAAAAAAGCATTGAAACTGCAGTATGTGATTAAATTGTGTAGCATGATTTTTCTACATAATATTGGTTTTACTCATGTGAATTTGGTGATTTTTGGATAGTGTGTCATGGTTATATGTCTCTTCAAATGTTTAGGAATTTCGCAGATCTTTTTCCTGAGATGTTGCTGCTGAAGTATTAACACAGACAGCACTACTGACTGAAGAACAACCACCTCAGGTAAGACACCAGGTCTGGGCCATTCAGTATAGTTGTTCCTTAACATTGTTTTGGTTGATTTCCAGCAGTAGGAGTTTTCAATGTTACAACATCAAAATTCACTAAATATGAAATTTAAAAGTCTTTTCTACATGAACATTTACTTTCAGGTTTCTGTAAACAACCATTGAAACAAGTTATGGGCGGTCTTCCTTTCCTTCACCTTCTCCCATGGTTTGGTAGCTCTGACAATAGATGACGTAGCAATTTAAATTTGGATTTGATGATCAAAACATTTCTAAAATAAGGTCTGCAATTTCTAATATTTTTCACTAAGCTACCTGCTCCAGCAGAAATTAGTTTTTCTACTTTAATATATACCAGATTAGTGCATCTATTCTGCAAGGCTTTGCTTCTCTATTGCTTGTTTGGCCTGCTAAAACTTTTTAATGGACTTTCCTCCTACCTACTTTTCCCCTTCTTATCAGCAAATACTTTGATATGTGTCTGCATTTGTAGTGAATCCCAGACTACTTGTCTGCAGAGATGCTTGACTCTTCTGTGAATTCTCTTCTTTCTCTGGTGATTTGATTTCATTCACTTGGGTTTGCACTTGGGTCCCTAGTGCCTAGGACTAGACACAGGTTTCTGCAGCTTCTGCACATGTCCTTGTTGTCAGATGGAGACCTTGTAACACTTACTTACTCTTCTAAATGAATCCACTGCTGTAAAAGATCTGCTTCCCCAAAGCACCAGTGGATTTGGTACAAGAATAGAAAAGAGAATGTGTGCCAACACCGTTTCTTCATACAAAGCAGCAAACTCTCTTCCTCAGTCTTTTCAGTGGAAAACCCACACTGAGCCCAGTGTGTGCTCTATTCCACAGCTTGCATAAACACAGCAAATGCAACAAAACATGGATATTAGATGGGTCCAATGGACAAGGTAAAACCAATACCATAATTTTAGAATGTACAGTAAAATCCCATCTCAGAATGACTGATTGCTGATGCCTAGGGCAGAGAGCCAAGCAAGCAAGCATGTCTGCCTGCTGACCCAACCTTTTGTGGTCTGTTCATGAGGGACCACTGAGCCACTAGTAGCCTCTTATTTCACAATGCTCTCAGGCACTTTTTCTCATCTGCGATCATGTTCTTTTGAACCAATGTGAATTTTTAGCTTCTGTAACATACTGCTGTGCAGGATTCCCTGAGTAAATGGCATGTGGAGTGAGGAAGGAAGCACTTCCCGAAGTTCGTTTTGAACCTTCTACTTGCTTAATCTCATTTAATAATCTGGGGACTAGGATCAAGCATGGGAAGAGTCAGGAGCTGCACAGTTTCCTTTCTGTTCCGGTGGGAATCATGGAAAAAGATGACAAAGTGGTAAATTTTAAAGGAAGCATTTCTTCAATAGCTGGGCTATAACTTCCCTGAAGTAAAATGAAACTGGAAGATTCTTTGGTTCTCTGATGGCTGCTGCTTCCATAATGTATACTCTGGTAGCTGCAGAGCTGCAAGCTCTGTATTGTCTGCTTTTCTTATTTTGCCTCATTTTCTTTCTGTGTCTGTATATGTGTATGTATTTTATATATATATGTATATATATTTTTTTCTTTTTTATAATTGATCACTTTTCTGAGAGGGGAGAACAGTAGGTTCAGGAGGTTGTGTGGCCTCTGCATTCTGTTACCCTTGAGTTTCAGAAAGGAAAAAGAGGGTGCTGTGCTTCCTTGGCTGCATTTTTTTTTTTTTTTTCCTTCCTGATAGAATTCAAGGTTTTGTGGAAAAAAGCTATCATAAGTTAAAATATCATGGGGATATATACTCAGTGGATGGAGACTCCCAGCAATACGTTAAAGCACACAACCATTAATCAGAATTGCAGCTTATCTTAGCCTCCCACCCAGGTGTTGTTTTACATTTATAACCTCACTTTTAGGTTCACGGATATCTTACGTGGGTTAAAAATAATTACTTGGAAAATGTGTTTGCTGCAAGATCATTGTATTGAGGACCTTACTACTTGTATTCCAACTAATATATGTCAAGGATATGGGAGGAAGTGTGAATACTGCATAAATTTGTCTGACTAGGTTAGATGGTGTGTCACAGAAAAATACTGTACTGCATATATAATATTAACTATTGAAGTAGGATGCTGAACTGGAAAAGGCTATGGCTGTGCAGAAAGTGATCTTCTTTGAAAAGATAAAAATATGACACTTAGTGTGTTAAGTACGGAATATGAAGTACTATAGTTTTAACGAGTAATGGTTTTTAAAATTCTGGGAAAAATGAACAAAACTGAAATCTTACCTAAGACCTGATAGACAGTCAGAAGAGAATAATTTAAAATTAAATTGATTCTGCATGTTAGGAAAGGATAGCTAGAAAACAGGATTCGTGTAGCTGGATAAAAGTTGGGTTTGTTTATTTTTGTTTTCCCTTTTTGGTTTCTCTCAATCACAGTGGAGATGCTGGGCTTGTTATCTGATCCTGAATTTCTGAGCCGACTTAATTTTGTATAGGTATTTCCATTCTATCTGCCCTCATATCCCCTTCCATGCCTACATTATTGGGTAGAAAAGAATAAGACAGCCTTTATTAAGGGTTTCCTCCATGTGCAGGGCCTTCTGTTGAATCTTTGTGGGACAGAAAGCAAATGGGACACAGCATATAATTTAAGTCTTTCACAGCTGAAGATAAAGGCCTTGAATTTGGCTCATGGAGAAGTATATAAAAGACTGCAAAAGCAACTCCCTCACCTAATATTTTTGGGTCTCCTGCTTCTGACAACCCCAGAAAGTGGGCAAAGTTTTGCTTCTTTTCTGGTAGGGTGGTAGACACTGAACTTGCCATAGCATGGTATAACCAGCTATTTAATAAGGAAAGAATGAAAATGAAGATCCTTGACAATGCAAGAATGTGTCACTAAAGTGTTTTCTTATTTCTTTAAGTCTTAAAGGGAAGAAGAAGGGAAAAATAAGAGAAAACTCTCTTCTGTGCTTGCCTGCACAGGCGGGAGTGGATGAGAAAACTGTTATTAAAGTTTCAAAGTGGAGAAAGTGAGCTGGCCAATTTGGTTAGGCGAAAGAGAATAAAGTTTATCCACAGATCATCTGCGTGCATATGAATTGGATTATTTCTTGCCAGAGACTTGTATAAAATTGAGAAGGAGAAAAAAAAATAAAAAATAAAAAGAGCAATTCTTCTCTAGCAGGATATAACTAGGCTGTAAACTTTGGCAGGACTCTAACATCTCAATGTTTCTTGAAACTCTGACAATATTTTTGTAGAACTGTGATTCTGGAACTGGAATACATGACATTTCTTTCTATATCCTCCTTCATGCTAATTAGGTGAAACAGTAAGTTTTATATTTGTCCAGAAAGAGGTCAAAGCAAATAAGAAATCTGAGAATAGGGGAGCTGAACAAGGGTAAGCAATGAGCCAATTTTTCAAACTGGCAACGACATACCAAGAGCTTGGAAAAAGTACACTTGCAAGCTTCCTTTATTATTATAACCTCTTGAACAGAATAATCCAGTCCAAATAGCTATAAACGCTTTCCAATAGAGGAGTTTATGACCTATTTTCTGGCTAAAGTGCTCACGGTATCGCATCGTATGGAAGGAACTTAAATGAAGATGCTGGTGGCAGTGCCTCTGGAGCACCATGTTAGAAATTGGTTCACTTAGGCATTGCTGCTGTTGGCAAATACTTGCTAAGTGGAATTAAGTGAAGTCAACTTCAGATGGTTTTGCGGGAGACTTAGTCATTTAAGTGCCTGGGTTGGCAAGCAGAATTTTCATAGGACATCTGAATTTTATTTTTATTTTTTTTTAATGGAGCACTGTTTGGAAAAATAATTGTTTTAGCAGTTATTTCAACAGGAACACAGCAATTATAGGATGCCTTTCTAGATCTTGTGTTTCTCTAAGGCAGTGAAGGGAAAAGGTGGATTTAGTATCTGTTGACAGCTACAAATTGGTTCTAAGGAGAGATGGGTAAAACTTTGTGATTAGGGTTTTCCATGGACTAATTCCATGGTTCTTATTTCAGGCCTGATCTCCTGGTCAGTAAAGGGTATCCGTGCCTTTGTGAGCAGGTTGGGACTGATTCTGTAAGGCCTACAGGTAGGTCACATAGCCAAGAAGAGTCTGAATGTCTTTGAAAGAGGTTAAATATATATGAGCATAGCAATAGTTATAGTTAAAATTCTTGGAGTGTTTCAGTTCTAATTCTTTTATTATTCCAGTTGCTTATAACTCCCTGAAATGCTTGTGTCTCAAGTTGAAATTTTCCAGACTTGATCTTGGCCTAACAGTGACCTTTCTTTCCTTTGCTCCTTTGTTTCTCTTTTCTCTGTGGTATTGAGTGAATATAGCTTGGGTGTTTTATTTTTAATGAGAAGAAAATAGTAGAAAAATGCACTTCAGCTACTACTTTTAAAAGTCTTGAGACTGAGCAGTTCAAGTGGTACAACTGTTTGAGAACCATTGAAAATCATCAGAAGTGCCTCTTGGATATGATCAGAATCTGTGAGACGGGGCACTCAGAGGACTATTAACTTTAGCTCTTAAAATTTAACTTACTCTCCATCATGCACATGCTTTATGCTACCACACAGGTATCACATGCAGGTTCTTTTGGCACACTCAGTGACAATTACGTCAAGTTGAAAAGAAGCACTAGCCCTGGGAGCAGAAGCTGCCTAGATCCGTTTTTCATTGGCAGACTTGATCCTTCTGAGATATGGGTTCCATAATTCAAGAACAGCCCAACTTAGTTAGCAAATGCACCTGTAAGTGCAATCCTTTGGGGTGTTCTTTCTGTCCCAAAACCAGGGCTTAATTTGAGTTGAAAATGTGCAGGCTTTGAGAAACTGTTCTCTGAAGAAGGGTACTTAAAACAGAATTCAATTTTGAAATAATCTTTTTGACCAATTATACTCAAGCTGAAGGATACAGTAATTTAGAAAAGAATTAGGCTTTATTACGGAAAGGAAGAGGATTTTCACCTGGGATGGAAAGGGTGGAAGTATGTCAAGTGTTTTACTTAAATAATGTTAACGTGTCTATTAATTTATTAACTTATGCGGAGAATGCTGGTGGTGGTGCTGATAAACAGCAAATTGTGGGTTTTTACTTCTTTGCTTCTAAGATATATAAAAGTGAATGTCATCTCTTAGCCTAAATATGCTCTTTACATTAAAGATATTAATTTTTGCAAAGAATGATTGAATGTGATGAAGTCTATAAACACTTAAAGAAATTATTATTATTATTAATAGTAATATTTTCTTCAGGTCTAGAAATGGCTCTTTTTTTCTTATGGTCTTTTCTGTTCTATGGGAACTTGTTAAGAGTGTATTCATGATTCTTCTGTTTTTATTGGTGAATGGCAGTACTATTCCCTTGGTGAATATGTGTGTGACAAATCTGCAGGATAGGAGGGCACAAAGGGTGAGAACAGATTTACCAGCCGGCCTCATAGAGCTATACACCCCCCACTCATGCACTTTTTTTGTGCTCTTTAACTTACGACTTTGACTGACTTTCTTTAACTCTGAGCCCCATGCAGATTCCTTTTCAGTCTTGAAGAGGACTATAGCAGCTCTCCTAGTTGCCTGTTGTAAACTTCCTTTGATCCCTGCAAGACCATCCTTTCTGTGAGCGTCTGGGAGTGCTGCTTCAGCACGGCTTCAGCAGCACTTGGAGCTGCTAGGTAAAAGCAAGATGGCCAAGGCATAATATATAGTTTTCTTAACCCATTTAGGTCTTATTTTGATTTTTCTTTTCTTCCCTCTGCCCCCTCTTGCACGTCTTGCCAGTCCAGTCTGCTAGTCTGCTTGTCCTTTTTTTTTTTTTTTTTTTTTTTTTTTTTTTTTTTTGTTAGTGTTAATTTACGCCCTCCTCCTCCTTTTTTCTGCCTCCAAAGGTGATGTCTGAGTTTATTTCCTAAGGATGACTCATGAGCCGGAAATGAGGGCATGCTATTAAAGTTAATAGGCCTTCCTGGGGACCATATTTGTAGCAATAAAACTTAAAATAAAACAAAATGAATTTTATTTTTCACTGTATTGTGTTGTTTCATTTGAAAGATGTCTATTGAAATAGAGTATTTCACACTAAAAACTATAACCTGTAAATTAGCTGCATTTCTTATGTAAAATTAATCTAAAGTTTAGTCCCTGGGCAGCACTGAGATAGCTAATACTGAGTCACTGCTGATGCTCAGTGACTCTAAATTCTTGATGGAGTGAGAATGGTTTTCAAATGCATGTCCCAATGATCAGTCTAGACGGCTTCTGCCTGCTGCTCTGCTGGAGTAAGCAGATGCCTGGAGCAAACAGGGGTGTATTTGCTGAATGTTGAAGCAGTTTATCTCAGGGTCTGCAGGTTGCACAACAGAACCTGAAGAAAAAGACATGTTGACCTAAAGGAAAATGAACAAACTTGTTTTAGAAATGCCTAATCCCTTTATTACCTAATTTCTGTGGTTTCCTCGTGGTTAACTTTTCCAAACCTTTAATAGTCTAGTGGAGGAAAGGGCAAGAGATACCACTGTATTGTTTTCCTTATGTGGTTACATCGCGCATATACAAAAACAATCAAAAGCGCCCCTCCAAAATACTTAAATTCAAAGAGCAGGAGAGGAGAGGTATCTTGTCCTGCTCTTCTCAGAATAATGACCAAATTCTGGCAAGGTGCTAAATAAGAGTAGGAGACTGACTAATTATATGTGTTCACAAAATAGTAATGAATCTTGTATAATCCGTGTTGAGGATAAGTCCGTGTATATGAATTTATTCTCATCTGTGTTCCTGCGCTAGCAGTTCTTTGTATATTGAATAAGCGCAGCTCGAGAATTTATGGGCTGGTCATTAAGTAGGCAAGTACCATCAAAACCACTTCTGCCTCCTGCCTAACAACATTAATCCAAACATGTCTGCTCCACAGCAAGGTGAAACACGACAAAACAAATCTTAAACTTGTGTTGAGCTGCTACAAAAAAAAAAAAAAAAAAAAAAAAAACTTTCTAAAACCATTTTTGAACAAAGTTGCTCTGTGTTGCCAATTTGTATCTGGAGGGCAGGAGGGCCTGTAACTTTTACTTTGCCCCTGGGAATCTGTTCCCCAGGTGCGGAGCCCTTCAGGCCTCTCGCTGACAGAGCAGCAAACTTTGTAACCAACTCAAGCAAATGTGTTGAGCACAGTTTTGGAGTCTGCTTTCCAGGGAAATCCATGTCTGTGAAGTTTTAGGTAAAATCCAGTGACCAAAATCTCTTCAAAGAGGGCAAACTTCTTTTTGTAAAAAGATTATGGTGGGGATGTGTGTAGAGAAAATGTGTTGTGTGTTGTCATTTTTGGAACTTTAAGGGTGTTAGGATGACTCGTTCTCATTAACTCAAAAATTTAAACTTGTTTTGGGACGCTTGCAAGCAAAAGCTTGAAGTGGCCTCTTGGTCACAAGAAGCACCTAGGCCCCTGTGTGGGGAGAGGCTGAGCTCCTGCAGAAATGCCAGTGTTTTGTAAGGAAGCAGAGAGGACTGTAACTTGTTTCTGTGGTGAAGATCTACACGGCTCAGTTGCTCTGTGCCTTTGTAAAAAGGCAACAGCCCATCCACTACCTCAAACAGGAGGAGACAGACCCAGGGAGTCTGGGGGCACAAACGAGCTAGCATGAGGGCAGCCCTGGGGAAATCTGTCCTCTGGGAAGCGGGAAGATGCAGTTTTGCTGGGGCCAAAGCAGCTGTGAGTGCCTGGTCTGTAGGTCTGCGCTGCCCGAGGGGCACGGCGGTCGCTTGGGCGCTCTTAGCTCGCGGTGTTCACAGAGCAGAGACGCACACGGTGCTTTCCCAGGACAGAAGCGCTGCAGTAGGAGAGTCCTGTGCGCAATCCGGCCTCACTGCTCGGACCACCCGTGGGGAGGCAGATCCGCCGAGGCTTCGTTGGTGGCAGCGCTGCCTCTCTGCTGCTAGTGGGCTCAGATATGCCTGAGATTAGGCCTGTTTCAAGCAGTCTCTTTCACAGCCATACCCTTCCCCTGATCCCAATCATTAAGAGATTAGCTTCCTTGAAATATCCGCATTTGTTGGCCCCCTGGCTGGAGCAAACCACTTAGTCTACAGATGTGGGAATGCCTGAATAGCTTTTCAGTTCGAAAGAAATGCTGAGTTTCTAATATGTATAATTTATACAGTAGAAAAATCTTTCACTTGCAGAGTGCTTGCAAATGATTTTTTTTCCCCCCCTCCTCCCTGTGGTCAAAGGCACAAGCTGATAAACTGGTGAAGAAAAGGAACAATAAAAATAGGAACAGGCATCACAGGCAGAGAGCTAACTTCTTGCAGCTTCCCTAGTGTTAGCACATTGCTTCCAAACTTTTTTCATTTTTTCTTTCTTTCTTTTTTTTTTTTTCCTATGACAAAGAACTAGATCTAGATGGGTCTGGATTTCTGCAACCAGGAGACAAGCTCTCATAACAAAACCTTCATGCGACAGAGTTTTTGTGTAACTTGCTTGGCTGATTAGGGAAGTGTGTGATAACTTGAGACACTTCATGATAGGGTTAGTGCTGTTGGTTCTCACTGTTTTGTCAGTTCTTATCAAAAAATCAAGAAAAAGCTATAAACTATGCTTTTGTCAAGATTGTTCTTCTTTTGTAGAGATTCCTCTTAAACAACGCTATAGTAGGTACTGAGTGTAATGACACATTAATCTTCTGTTTATCCACAGGAAAGAAACTAAGTGTAGTTCCTTCAAGATTATTCTGTGCATTAGGATGGTAATAAGATAACTTGTTATCACATGCATTTTTTTAGAATCTTATTCTAACTGTGCTGATATTTTCCATGTAAATGATGATAGAATATGCATGAAAGTTATGTCCCTTTTCCTGTTTGTTTTTATTTTCTCCAGTTAATACACAGACATGCTTTTCTTGGTTCAAAACCTTTTTCTGTTCTAGTTTTTGTTGTACCTCTATGTATGTGAACAGTTCTGAACAAACAAAATCTAAATACATGTTAAACTATTTAAAGTTCTCATACTTTCAGAACACAAGAATTACTATTTTAAGTATGGTTAATTTTCAACTGCAAATCCTCCCACGTAATTTACTTT
Source organism: Tinamus guttatus (assembly GCF_059628265.1). Classification (NCBI taxonomy): domain Eukaryota; kingdom Metazoa; phylum Chordata; class Aves; order Tinamiformes; family Tinamidae; genus Tinamus; species Tinamus guttatus. The sequence continues at coordinate 1,787,855 of NW_028289031.1, forward strand.
AGGTCTTAAGGCAGCTGTGATTGCTTTCCTTCCCCTGCAGCTGTTCCCTTTTTCTTGACAATTAGACTGACTGAAACAGTTGGTCTAGACGTTGTTGGTTTAATTCAAGGATAGCTTGTTCACTGATCTTTGAATCTTAACCATAGACATGTGTGCCTACACACATACCTACAGTATGTGATGCATACATTTAGAAATTACTCCATCATGTGGTTTAGTCTACAAGGCCAAGCAGGAGAAAGGGATTTTTCTGCAGGAAGGTCTCACCAAATACAACTCTTTAAAACTCCAGTTGCACTGAAGTTTTGCATCTGTCCATGTAGGGAGGTAAATCAGCAGTTAAACCCAGGAAAGCAAGAACTGGATTAGAGCAGTTTACATTTTTTTCTGCACTTGAAAGTCCCCTGTTCAATTTTAAAGTGGACTGGAAATTTAACACTTGAAGTAAATGGGAGCAATCTTCAAGCCTCACTGTCAGATGTGGATTCTTGAACCAAAGAATATCTGTTATCGGCTGGCTGAAAGTCACTCCAGGAGTTGGGTGATGATGATTTGGGGGGCTCTTCTGTGGGGTGGTGCTGGGCTCTGCTGCAAGAGCTGGGCTTCCAGCAGGTCTTTTGGAGAAGAAAATGCTTATTAAAGTTGCCTTTAACATAGGTGGGTGCAGCCAAGGTCAGATGTGGGTGAGAGGGATGTATGCAGTGTATCTGCAACTGGCTTTATCGGTGTGTATGTGAAGCCTCTGCAAGCTCTAGAGCTTTGCTGCTATCACTGAAATGAATTGAAATACCCCAAGGCTTTTTTTTTTTTTAAGCTTTTTTTTTTTTTTAAAAAAAATGGTAGGGAGCGGGCAGGAAGGGGAAAAAAAAGGAAAGTGTCTTTCTCTCTTGATTGTTCAAGTGTGTAATGGATATTTTTGACTAAAACATGAAAGTATACACATTAATTAAAATAGAGGCAAAAGAATTAGACAAATTTGGCAAAAATGCCTGTAAAAAAGTGTCTGGTTTAGTTGTAGATATAAAGGAAGCAGGAGCCAAAATTGCTTTCCAAGCCTTTAATTACATCTGTTTTGATTTTGGATTTGAAATGTAGGATACTGTCTTTTTTAAATACAAGCTTAATTAATGGTTAATCTGGTGATTGGAATATCCTTCCAGTAGAACCAATGTCATTTAAGTGGGATGGTTGGAAATTTCTGTTTTTATCTCAATTTATTGGTGTTTGGCAGGAACTACTGTATAGAATTACATGTTTCCAATATACACACAGTTGGTGGTGGATTATTTAAAACAATAAACTTTACATGTTCTAGATATGTAAAATGGTCATCAAATAAGATTTTTGATAGTCCTTTCTCCTGAAATACACATGATAGGACTTGGATATAGTATTTTTTCAAAGTATTCGAAAGCATTCTGCTTGTAATGAGAAAAATAAAGTGATAGAACTAATTAAATATCTTCTTTAATGATCTTTTTCCAGAAAACAAAATGACCTTGTGGACTCTCTATACTTTTTTAAACACACACTCACTCACTATCTGCCTGATAGGTGGAATGGTCACCTATATCACTACAGAGTGCATTCAAACTGCCACCAAAACAGAAGGCAAGGTCCAGGAAAGGCAGGAATTGGCAATGTTTCAAATCTGTCTGCTCAGAGAAAGGATTTCCAGTGCCATTTGAAAAATTAAAGTCACTGTATAAATCAGTCAGGTCAAATGATTTAGATATGAAGGATTTTGGAAGATTATCTAAATGAATTTCTATCACTACTGGCTACTATATTGGATGAGTTGTGAAATGAATTGTGGTCTGGTTAAGACAAGTGGGAAGAGAAGGTAATCTGTCTCCCCACCAAAAAAAAAAAAAAAAAAAAGTGTACTTAGATAACAGAATTGTGACTGATAAAATGTGTAACTCTGTAAGGGTAGAAATTGGGCCAGAAGAACTGGGAGACTTTTTTTCTTTTTTCTCTTAACTAGTGTATTGGCAGCTGAGGAGAATGCAGTTCATATAAGGTTAGATGATTTGAGAGGAGTATCTATGTAATGGTCTTATAAAAACTTATTTAAAACACAATTTTAATTGACTAGTCAATCTGAGGTGACACATTGACTGAAATGGAAAACTGATAAAAAACAAAACTAAGAAAACCTCAAACCCAAAAACAGAAGATAGTAACATATTGAGCTAGGGAGCATTATCAAGTGGGCACTGTAAAGTTTTTTAAACTAAAGTATCTTAGTACAGGAAATGTGCTGTACTGACGCACAGTGGCACGCTCCATAAGCGCTCCTTTGCTTCATAATATTTCCTTCTGCAAAGGGGGCTAATGAACTTTTCACAAATGGCTTCTGCCTTTGCTGTGAGTAGGATCTGAGGCTGCATCTTTTTAACATGGCTTTGGGTTGGCCACAGAAATGGCCATACCAGTGTTTTCAGGAACAAGCCTCTGAGGAGAGCTTTGTCCATTTAGTGTGTGCATCACATTTTCAAAACCTCCAGCAAAGCTTTTCTCAAGCAATGGTGTGATCCTGAAGATATTTAATGCAAGAACACCTGTAAGAAGCCACCATAAGAGTGCTTAGCTCTGGTCTTTTATCTTCTTCCAGGCTTTCCCCAAAATCATTAAGTTTTTTAATTAAGTCATTTTTTGTGTCTTTTCACAACAAATATGAGATTCGGAGAAGTTGAAATTATTGGCTTTTTTTTTTTTTTTTGAGTTGCTACCTTTTGGCCTTTAAAACAGGCAGATAAATAAGAAACCCTTACCAATACTTCTGACAAAATCTTGAGTACTTGGCAGTGCTGTATCTTGATGCATCATTTGTCCCCTGATGTATTTGTTAACATAGGAATGAAGCAATAAAGGGAAATTTTCAGTTTGATTTATACCTTCTCAATATAATAATAGCTGCAGGTAGAATCACTGTGCAAGGCACTACTGCTCTGTTCTGTCTCCAAAATTATTACTGAACATGTAGCTGTGTTACCAGCAGATACTGACTGCCATAGTTTCAAAAAATGGCTATTGTTCTGTTGTCTTCATTTTGTGCCCTACAAGGGAGATGTTTATTATCATTTTTGGGGGGCAAAGGAAACAAAATGTTGTGGAAAAACTGAAAAGTTGCTGTGATTTTGCTGACTCTCCTGCCTCCTGTTTTTGAGAACACTCATAAACTCTGCACAAAACCAAAATAAAAAAGTAGAAGAAACAAGTATAGTTGAGATACCAGAAGAAGCTGAAGCAATGGCTGGAATTGGGTCTACTGGTGTTTGTGGGTTTTGTTGTTTTGTTTGTTTCTAGATTTTCTTTAACTGGGAAACCAACCAAATGAAATGTTGGACACACTCTTAAATTTTTATGCTGTATTTGGGTTTACTTTTATTGGCTGATGGAGATTTAGAGACCTGGAAAATGGTTCTGTTCTTAAAGTAACCCTCTGGGAAAGGCAGAGGAGCAACAATGCCCAGATCCTTAACATATTGCCTAGTCCCCCTGAAATTCATAGCCACTGCTGCTGCATCCACCAAGAGGTCCCTCGCCAAGGCACAGCTTTGGGAAGAATATAGCATACTAAATCTGCACAGTGCTGGAGCTGCAGAGCATCCTTGTGCTGGCTGACTTGTTGTGATATCCTCAATTGACAACACTCGAACCCATGACAAGGATTTGTGTTGGAGTCTGAAGGGCTGCACGGCCAGGATCTGTGTTGTCCCCTCCTTGCACTTGTGTTAATTTTAACATGAAGTCACAATGCACCTCATGTGCTTCTTCCTTGGCCTCTTTCGTCTGTCTCTAAATCTAATGCATAATTTTCAGGGGTAGTAAATATTATTCTAGTTCTTGACCTCTGTTCATTTGGTACACTAGTAGGACTCCCCTGCTCATGCGTGTTTGTGCTTCCTGGCCCCTTTGCATAGTTGTGTAACAAGAGAATAGGATGGCCTGAGATGTGGCTACTTCTGAACAAGCAGGGTGTGGTTAAATGTATTTTAATAGGCAAGTGGTATATTAAGGGAAAAAATTCTCTGAACAGATATGGTGGTGTTTTTATAACAGTGCTGTATAGATGTGTAGATTGAAGATCAGGATCCTCTTTTGCTGCTTATTATGTATGAAGCAAAAACCACAGACTGTAGCCACAGGAGCCTAAGCTTTTGCTGGCAAATAGAGCAGATTGCTGGGTGATCTGCTAAACCTTTTTCTTCAGCAATGTGTGCTATGAATTTTCTGCATCCTTCTAATTTAAGATCCTTACTAAAGTCTTAGTCATCTCCTCCTTCCCTTCCTTCCTGCCCCCAATTAAAATAAAACCCCCTACATGACCCCCTTCAATTCTTTGAAAAGCTCGTCTGTCATTGTGGAGAAAGTATGATGTAAGGATACAGGATAACCTGATGCAAGACTGAAATATGTAATAACAGACTTGGGTACTCTTCTCACTGTTGTTTTTTAAAATTTATTTACTTTGTTTTTACCTCCTGCTGTGTTACCACTTGCTGTACAGACACACCAAACATGGGGCTTTTTAGTAAAGGAGAAGGTAAGTTATGCTTGATGTTAATATTTGTTGACTGTTCTGTACTTTTTAAATAGTATTTTTTTTTAATCATAGTATTAATACTGTTGTGGAAGCATGTGTGAAAAGAGATTCTGATCATCCAAGAAATATTAGGACATTTTTGCTTTTTTTTTTTTTTTTTTTTTTTCAATTATTAAGATTTTATGAGAGTGAAACAGAAGTTCGTGCAGCTATATAAGCTGAGTTGAGCTTTCTGGTGTTAATGATCTTTTGGGGCAAAGAAGATAAACAGGAAGAAATTGGAAATGGAAATATTCTCGCTGCATAATACAAGAAATAACCAATATCTAGTCATAATAACATATATGACAAGGCTGCTATTTTGGGCCTCTTGCGACTGTGGTGGTGTCTTGTGGTTTTGCTGATTTAGTGCATTATTTTGGAAATTCTTGCCTGTGCCTCAGCAGAGGCGAAGGGCTGCATTTGTCGGCCCTCCGAGCTACTTTACTGTCTGCTGATCTTGCTTAAACTTATTCTTTAGGATTTTGCTTAAACTTATTCTTTGAGACTGTCTGGCTTCTCCTGTATTTGCTATTGTCAAATAAAGGTTGATAGAGTCAGTCTCTAATGTCACTAGCTAGAAGGGATTGGAAAATGAGAGCTGCAAGTATTGTGGGAGCTCTAAATTTCAGGATCTGAACCCCCCGAAAGCACAGGCAAATGCTGATGGAATGGTGCAGAGGGAAACTCAGTGGCAGTTGCCCTCTTCCCTTCTCTTGTAGAGTCAAATAAAGAAGATCTCGGCTAACATTCTTGGTGTCTCTATTTCTTTCTGCAAGATGTTGCATCTCTGAGCCACGCCGTTGCAGTGTACCTCACCTTGCCAACTCGTGTTCGTAATAGTGCTGAACCCAGACGGCTGAAATGGTTAACTGCTCCTGGCGTTAGCCCTTCCCGGCCTCTGGACAGACTTCCTCTTCAGCTGGGGAAAAAACAAACAAACAAACAAACCCCCAAAGCACCCACATGACACTACCTTCATTACAGTAGTTTACAGCTCAACATAGTAAAGTGAAACCAAGCCAGCACCTCTATATTCAGGGGCAGTCAACCTGCTTTGGGGTAGACAAGCACAGGGAGGGTAGGACAAGCCCTGTGCGGGGGAGTCAACCGCTGCAAACCCTGGCACTAGCACAACAGGGACTGCCTTTGGCATCTCATCACAACACTGTGGAATTTTGAAACTCACTAGTTGTACTGAAAGGAAAAAAATACAAACAAAACATAGCAGCTCTACCTGCCTTGAAAGTCATGGAAATGCCAATGCTCTATAAATAGAAGTGTTGTATTTTTTTTTTTTTTTGCATGTCACTTCTGTATTTGCAAAAGTTTTTGCAAACAAAACACAGACTTCAGGGATGAGCAAACAAATTTGACCAAAAGTGCATGAGTACTATTTGTTTTGTTTTAGTTTTTGTCTTCCCTTGAGTTGAATGTTAGAAGATCCATGGTTTGGGAGGCTGTTGTCTTTGAGGGGTTAGGGAAGGGAGGACTCAAATTGTTGTCTTCATTCTTTCAGAAATGCTTGAATGTTGTCTCTCTGTCTATATACATTTATTTTTGATCTCTTAAGAGAAAATTTTGATCTTAATAGTTGTTCTTTCAAGCTTCCTAGTCTGGACAATCAGGAGAACTTTAAACTGCTGTCTTTAAGAGATCCTTGGTAAACTTCCAAATTCCTTATTATCTTTTAGAATATATTATTTCTAATAACTGAACAAAATATATAAATCACACAAAAGCAAAACATCCTGTTTTAAAAAAAAACATTTATTGTTGCTTATTGCAGTGCTCTTGACTTTCTTAAGAAAGATCATAGAAAATAATTATTAAGTGGTCAAACTGGCATAAGGGAAGGAAACAACTCTTTATATTTCTCATAAAAGGTGGCAGAACAGAAGATAAGTTATAGAAGTTTTATAGGTTAAATCACTACTCTAAAGATGCCGTTAACTAAGGAACGAGGGTGGAGAAAGCAGAACACTTATCTTTGTTTTGTTTGCAAGACTCATTAGATATTTCTTTTGTTATTCTTATATTTGCATTTTGCAAATCACTTCCTAGGCATGTGAAGCCTCTTTATTTGGCAGGATGAAGTGTACCTTTATAAAACAATCCTCTCTGCCTTTAAATCTATATCCTGGCTTTGTTGCATTTGGAATTTCTCATATGTTGAGTCTGCTGTGCGTTGACAAATACAGACGAGACTTGCAGCCTTTACTTGCAGCAGCTCTGTCAGTGCAGGTTGCTTGCTTATTACATATTTATCTGTTCATTTCTCTTAGAGTTCATTAATCCCTCAGCATGACACAATCCTTCCAATGAGGTGGTGCCAAATGGTACAGTAGCGCGCCAGCACAAACCTGCATGCCATTTATTTTTTCCAGAGATTAAATAAGATCATTTTCCTGCCATCTAATATTTATGTCCAGTTCAGTCAAAATATGCCAATGTTCTCTCTCTCTCTTTCTCTCTCTCTCTCTCTTTCTCTCTCCTTTTTTTCCTTCCTACAAAGAAAATATCATGGCCATTCAAAAATATTGCATGAAAAGTTGGTTCAGGCTTGATGTACTTGCTGCATGACTCTCTGCTCTGCAGCACTTTGCTTCAGAAGAGCAATGCTGAGGAAAGCAGGGGACAGGGAGGGGAAGCTCAGCCTGCAGGAGTCCAGTGGTGTTTAAGATTGAGCCACAGAGCTGCTCCAGAATTATTGCTGCCATGAACGCTTGGCCTGGCGGCATGTCAGAGCTATTAACCTTGGAATAACATACCCTTAAAGAGAATGTGCGGGGATTTGTTTGTGTGTTTTTCTTTTTTTTCTTTTAAGACAATGCCTCATGAATTTAATTTATGGGAAGAGAAAAGGCTTTAGGCTTGAAGTGTGGGGCTTCCACACTTCCGGCAGATACATATAAATAGCAAGGAATGTGAAGCATCCTGGAGAATCTCCGTGTCCTGTTCTGGCTTCTTGAAGCTTTCAAACACTCGTAGCCCCGCAGCTGGAGCAGGGCTGCCGCTGTCCTTTGCAGACATATCCTCAGCCTGCTCTGAACATCTTTAGGTCACTTAAACCTTATTGTCTTGTTTTGTAATAGTTCCAGAGTACAGATCGTTCCTGTGATTATAAGCTCTTTATTAACAGAAAGAAACAGAAAAACAAACAAAATCCCTTCTTACACTTCTTAAAATCTTATGCTTACTTGCAAGCATCTTGGACTTCAGTTTCATCCACAATTTCTTCTTGTGTTCAGAAAATGACTTGAAGAAAAAGAAATTATCACTTAAAAGGTCACCTTAGATGGTAATCTTTAATAAAGCAGAGTCTGAAATACAAGCATTTTTACCTGTCGTTGAGACCAACACGTTTTTTTAAAAAAAGTTCTGTTGCTTTCATACCTTGCTGCTTAACAAAAAGCAGCTCTTACTTTGTCTTCCTTCTCTTTCTCAATTTCCTTTTTTTCTCTGCCTTTTTTTGTTTATTCTCTCCTACACTACTGTTCTGTCATGTTGTACTTTTCCTGTTTGTTCACTAACATGGATTTTCTTTTCCATTCCATGCTCTGGACTACAGTTTCTTTTTTTTTTTTGGATATCCTTTTTCTTCCTCCTTCAGTCTTTCCTCTCCAGCCTCTTACTGTATTTGTTGATGGGTGGGTGTTTTTCTTTCTCTCTTTCTCTGTTTATGTGCTTTTCTTTCCCATACTTTTCCAAAATTCTCAATCTACTCAAAAAAAAAAGAAAAAAAAAAAAGGCAGGGGGTAGGCAGGGCAGGTAGAGGGGACCTGGAGGATACTGGTCTGTTACTTCAGGTATTTGTCAAATTTGGAATGACTGTGCATATATAAAGATTTTGACTTCTAAACTGAATGAATGCAATTGCAGAAATCCCTTTTAAGATTTCTAAATACCCAAAGTCTTAATCTCCTAGGAAGAGGTTAACAAAGGGGAATCAATATATTAGTGTCACCTGTGCTGCTAGCCAGAGTTGTTATTGTGTCAGCATTTCCATTATAAATTCTTGCTCTCAAGGGTTTATAACTCTGCCATTAAGATTCACTGCAGACTGAAACTTGGCATACAGGAACTAAGCCTGGAGCACCTTTTTTCCCTTTCTTAAAAAAAAAATAAATAAAAGCGAGAGAGAGAGAGAGGAATGTGATGAAAATCAATAGTCCATTGATTAGGAAGACTCTAATATTACAATTGGAGAAGAAAGAAATGCTTAACATTTTGTATTTTTGTCCACAGTGTGGACTAATAGCTGTGACTGTTGTGTAAGAGATGCTTGACTGGACTATGGGGGCAGAGGAAGGAGGGAAGTGAACCACCCCCTTCATAACACCTTCACACCATCCCTTGGCCTGGATTTCAGCAGGCCATTTATCATGTAGCTTTATGGCTGTGAAATAAATGCCTAGAAAATGTTTATGCTTTAAGCCAATTGAATGTAGATCATGGTGTTTTAAGAAAAATAAGAGCATTAGTGCTGAAATTAGGAGGCTATTCCAGGTTGCTGTGTGTAGGACACTGAATGGCCCAAAGCTAGTGCAGCTGAACTGAGCAGGATGAGGCTTCTCACTGCGTGGTGCCATGGGGATGGTAAGCCGAGGGCCCCTCGGCTCTTTCCGTGATCCCTGGAAGAGGCGTTTGCAGACGGTGACCTGCCCGGTGGAGGTGCTCATCTGTCTTCGCCGTGGAGATGCCTCACTTCTAGGCAGATGAAGCTGAGGCAAGTAATATCCTGCTCTTAATGAGGTAATTTAGGTCACCCAGCAACCACCCAGTGTGGGGCAAATTTCTCCTGTCTGATGGCCAGCGGGCAAGGACCTATCCACAGAGCTGGCTGTCGGAGTGCTCAGTAATTAATGGACGCCTTTTGTTGTCAGCCCTTGCAGAGGAGCCTGAATGCAAAGATGACCGATTCCTTCCTTTGAAAAGCAAGTGGCAGCGCTGAGGTTATGGCAGTATCTGGAAGTTGATCGTGTAGCTGTTGCTGAGTAAGCCAATACCTGTGCTGCTAATCTTGCCTATCTCACCAGCTCTGATTTCATTCATTAAGCAAAAAAAAAAAAAAAAAAAATGCAGACAGAAAATGTTAGAAGGAAGATATTAAGAAGAAAAAGTACTTACTGACCAAAGCACTTATCTAGATCTGTTATGGTAACTTGCCTTTAAAAATCCACTAAATATTGACTACTTAACTAATGTAGGAAGTGAAAGGGTCAAATTTTGAGACCTAACGTATGTATTCTTTGATTACAAAAGCAAAACATTGATTTGGATGGAGTCAAGGAAATAAACTGACTAGAAGAATTGCCAGTGTTTCCTAATACAGGACCAAATTCTAGTAACGGATACTCTTTTGTATAGAGGTTTGGTTGAGCTGCGACTCTGCATCTTGAGTCCATTGAGGATAACTGTCAATGAGAAGGAACCAAAGGCTCGTGGTTTGTCTTCTCATGTGTGTTATTGGAAAGGGATTTGTGGTAAGAAAAGCAAGTATTGGTCATGCCGCACTAGCAGGACCAGCCTCCAAGTCATGTATTCCAATGCAGAGGGGCTTTGGGCAGCCGGGCAAACCATGGAGGGAGGTGGCAGTAGCAAGGAGAACAACACGAGAGTTTGATCCATTGGTCAGCATCAATCTGAGCTGCAAGGACTGGCCGGAGCGGAGATCCGACTGGACATGACTTTCTTGGATGCAGGGTCCACATGAGGAGGCTTCGCTCTTCTAGGGCTCTTATCTGGCTCGCTCGCTGCTCATGCCATGAGGAGCTCTGCAAGGAATGTGCGCTATCGGTTTCTAGGAGTGGAGTGCCAGAGCACGGCTGTACTCTTGAACTCGCAGCGTCATGGAGAGGCTCCGGCTGCTGGCGTGCTTCCATGAGGGCTTGCCAGCTCGCAGGCAGTAGCTGTCAGTCAGGGAGCAGTTAGGAAAAATTGCAGCTGTATAAATTGCATCCCCGACTCTTCCCAAGTTCTGATACTCTATCATTTGCCCTCAAAATGGCATAGCAAATATTAGGAAATGGTTAGGCAAAGGGATGAAAAGATTTATTAATATTAAATGCTTTTCAAGCCTAGTTTTGTAAGCACAGGAATAAATAACTTACTAATGTCTTCTGTTTCGGAGTGGGTGTTTGTGATATACTGCAGAGTGTCTGCTCTCGTGCAGTCTTGCCCTCTCTCCTCTGGCAGTGCTCTTGGAGCTACAGTCTCTCCTCATTTGCTGTGCTGGTGTCCTTGGGGTGTGTATGAGAGGGAGAAAGCACAACTTAGTGACAGAAACTCTTACCACGCGAGCCTGACTGGTTTATTTTAGGGCCTTTTCAGGCAAAGTTTTCCGAAGCTCATTCAGATGACCAGAAGTGCAAGAGCTGAAATCCTGCTCTAGGAGCGTGGCTGGCAGCAATAATGAGCACGATTCTTCATTCTTTCCACTGTCGGAGCAACTACCCAGCCTTATGGCCAGGCTTCCTGTCTCTTCTGAGAGATTGTTCAGGAAATGGCAAAATGCACAAAAAGGGGCTTTGTCATTGAAAAAGATTGTTATTGTGCAGTTGAAGTACAGCTGTTACATATTTCCTTACTTAAATTTGGTCCCTTCCTGAGATTTCAGTCCCCTAATTATTTTGCCCAGGTCACTGGTCTGTTGTATCCATATTTAGTATATTACAAAAGGATTTTCAAGTCTCCCAAAGACTGAAGAGCCTTTCTACTCCTCCTTCTGCTCCACCAAATACTGACAAATGTTTTTATGTTGGAGTAAACGAAGTAAAATGTGGACACTGGAAGATTTTACCTAGTAGCCTGAGTGTATAAGGGAGATCATTGTTTCTGTATTTAATATATTTCTGTAGGTTCTGAGAACTTCAGCACTCACTCGCTCTCAAAAACGAAATCACCCAAATCCCCACCAAAGTTGGGGAAATCGTGGCCTTTCTATTGGAAGTTGAGTTGTCTCATGGTTATAAGGACAATATTAGCTGAGATCATGTGTTTCAGTTGGTTGTTAAGTTGACTTCATCTTGAGAAAAAGATAGTCCAGATGTCCTATTCTTAATTTGCTAAATATATTGATGATTTGTAAATGCCTTAACAGTTGTGGAAGAGATGTAATGCGGAGAAATGAACTCAAAACTGTTCTGTTAGAAGTTCTTCTAATTAGTAGGACAGGGAATTGAAAGTATATTTATTCTATTTTTCCTCTGAACATTTTATTCTTCTAATCTAATCTAGAAGGATTAGAACTACGGCTTTCTTCCTATTCACCTTTCATGAAGTGGTATACAGAGATTAATAAACCATAAGAAAATTCTGGGTCAAGATATGATAGTTTCTGTGTGAGGGATATTTAATCCCTGTAAATTGATATAAAATAAAAATAATTACAAAACAGAGAGGTTTTGTAGGTCATTAACCTAAAATTTTGTAGTAACAAAATTTAGGCAACAGCTATAGGGTTATGACCTGACGTGCAGGTGCTTTTCTCCTATAGTTTCATTTGCAAAAATATTCCTAACTATTCTGTCATACTCTGTACTCAGTGTGGAGTGGCCATCAGAGCTGCAGGCAGATGATTTTCTGCAGCTTTATCCATGAATAGTTTTCACAAAGAAAATATACATAGAAGGCCTGGAAGTAAGTTGGAATTTCCTCTTCATCAGCAGTAGCTATCTTGATGAGCTATAATGTAGGCCCCTGGAGTAGCAGAGAATGTCTCAGAGAAAAGCAAGTGCATCTTTGACACTAAAATATATATGTTTTTAATTATAATATGATGTTTTTAACTTGTATTCAACTATAATACGATGAAGTTTGCTTGTCATGATTTTATATCTATTATTCTAGAAAATAAGATTGTCTATTGTCATTGCTGGGCAATAGACATATCTGAATAAAAATCAGTAAATAGCAGAGTTTGCTTATCAGGCTTTAGCTCTGAGATATAGAGTGCAAGTAAAATGAGTTGTTTTTGATTAAATGGCACTTGGGTACAGTAACGGACAGCAAAAACTTTATTTTTGTATTACCTGGTCTGTATTTTAAGTGTGCTCATTAGTTTTATATTTATATTACAGTCTGTTCTCCTTTGAGCCATGTTGATTAGAAGGTGGTGCATAACGTAATTAAAATGTTTATACATAGGCTTTGCAGGAGGAGAGAAACGATGACTCTCCCAAGTGCTTGAAGGCAGTATATTGAAGTTAGCTTTGGCCATTTGTTTTGTGCTAACTGTGGAGAAAACCTCTGTGTTGCTCCTGCTGCAGGGATTGTTTTGCTGGAGCAGCAAATCGCCAAAAGGAGCAACCTCTGGTGACAGCTGGGCTGGCAGCTTGCAGGCTCTGACAGTTACAGATGTGCAAGTCACTTGCCCTTTGCGCTGCCCCTTGGGCCAGCTGCAAAAGCCTGGACTTTGAGTGGGAGCCATGACCTTTTGGAGGGGCCTGAGCTGTTCACGCTGCACCTGCCCGGGATTAGGTGCCATGTGAGTGAGCGATAGGCCTCCTGCTTTCTGCTTTTTTCTTTTTTTTTCTCTTTTTTTAATAATAATAATAATAACTTCCCTCCCCCAAAGATGTCGGAGGAGACAGTGATGTTGGAGGAAGCAGTATAACACTTCATTTATTCGGGCTAGATGGAAATAAATAACAATTGCCTTGGTTTGTTCAGGAACAACAAAAGCCTTGACCCAAAGCTTGACCCTCCATGCTTTCCTTTCTCTTGCATCTCCCAGCCAAGAAAGAGCCGTGATGAGGCTCTGTGCTGCCTACAGCCTGCCAGGAAACAGCGACGCGTAGGTCCAGCCATCCTCCCCCCTTTCCACTTATTGTTTCAGCATTTGTCAGAGAATGTGCTGACAGGAGGCTGCCTGTTTTCTTTATCCTTTTTTTTTTTTTTTCCTTTTTCCCCCTCCTCTAGCTTTTTTTTTTTTTTTTCTTCTTCTTCTTCCAGGTTTGGTGCTGAATGGAAGCTGTCGCTTTATTTAGTTGGTGATGGGGAAGAAAAACACAGCCTAGAGTTAACACCCTCCTGGTGTTTATCCATAAATATGAAATAGGGTAAGAGCACCAGACATGTATGGAACACTCTGATTGGCTGCTGGTGATGTCACGCTACCCAGAAACTGAGCAGATCAGCTTTCCTTATTTGTATGTATAAATTGCAATTCGTAATAGCACATTTCTGGGGCTTTATTACACATCTCAGGTGCTGGATGATATCTAGGCCATGCCTCGAGTCTGGCAATATTGCAGCAGTGATAATATTGCACTGTTATCACTATTATCACCATGCATAAATATATATACGTTTGTGCTTTCTCTTTCTCTAGCTTTTTTTTTTATGCTTGTATGTAAGTAGTTGACATTTCTTTGAATTAAATGCACAGAAATAGGTGGGGGATCCAAGCATTTAAACCACACGTGACATTATTACAAATTTAGAGAAAAGAGGATGTACATTTGGGAAGTCACATAGATAAAGCTGAATGGAATAGAGGAAAAAAAAGAAGGTATCTTGGTAGAAATTATCGGGTTCTAACCAATCTGTCCCCAAAGCAAGAGTACTTCATAATTTTTCTCACCCAGTACTGGTAGATTTTAGGGTTATGAAAGGGTTGTAGGGTTATTTTATTAGCATGTTAATAGTTCATGGCATCTGTGTTAAGTAAAGCAGTAGTTCTAGTACTCTTAGGTGAAAACACTTGAGGAAGTGATAATCTCCCCTAAAAAATAAGGTGGGGGTGGGGAGGGGGGAAGGGGAGGAAATGGAAATGGGCCTCTTGATCTGGGATTGGTTGGGTTTTCTTATCTTCCACACTAATCTGGCAGTAAATATGCATTTTCCTGAAAGCTGGGAAACTTTATTTTTAAACAAAACCTTTCTTTTTAGCATGAATTTGCCTGCATAATAGAAACATATTGGAAAGTGTTTATTGTAATACTTCAACTTCTTTGGAGTAAAAAATCCTTTTCTATATTTCCTCTCCCTCACTTGACTGGAAGTGACTTTTAAACTGATTTGGCAGCCCCTTCTATAGTTGTTGGAGCTGTATTTCAGAGGGCCTAGAAAATCACTGCTATGCCAATTCATGTGACCACTGAGGAATATTTTGAATGCTATAATTTTACAGGAGAGTGTTTGTGAATAACAAAATCAAGTAAAATGACTATTTAGAAGCATTTTGTTCAGTGTAAAATCTCTTCTGCCCAGGTATCTCTGGGTTTTAATTGGCCAGCGCTCTATAAATTTGCTGATTCAAAAGGGAGGAAAAAGAAATCCTCCTTACGAAATGCAATGGGCTCATAGGTGATATTTCTGAGTACCAGGTTAGATCCACACCTCTGACAGGCTGTAATTATGTGTGAGCTCAAACTCAAACTGATCTAAACATGCAGAAGAATTTTGCAGACAGATTTTTGCAGGTGGTGACTTGGATCAGGTTAGCAACCTAAATCAATAGCGCTGCTTATTCGGTCCAGGAGAGAGGGCACATCTCCACCTTCTGCCATTTTTTCCCCTCCTCCTGTTTGATCTTGTGAAAGCTGTTTCAGACTGAACAAGAGAGGCTATCACTCATTATCGGGCTGCTTAATCCCACGCAGGTGCAGCTTGAGCAACTGCACAGGCGCTCAAGGTCGTGCTGGCTGCAAAGCTGGGCAAGCTCCGGCTTTTGCAGATGGCCTGAGACAGAGGAGCAGGGCTCTGTAACGTTGCATGTCTGTAGCTTCCGTGCTCGTTGCCATTTCCTCCTTCTCCCTTTTTTATTTTTTTTCCTTTTTTTTTTTTTTCTCTCTCCTCTCCTTTATATTCTTTCGCAATACTTTCATATAGCAGCTCTGGGTGAGGAAGTAAATGTTGCTTTGAAACTTAGCACTTTGAGTTGTTTTTTCGCTTTTCATGTAATAAATACAAGCAACTGAAAGGAAATTGTGGACAGGTAGACATCTTTTTTTCATTGATGTTGGTGGACTGCTTGAAGCCAGTTCTCTTATTTACTTCCTCTCTTGATGCTCTGTGTTCTTTTTTTTTAAAGCCTGCTTATTAAAAAAATATATATATGAGAAGCAGGATGTTGCAACTGGCTGCTTCTCTGCTCCAAATACAGCCCTTAAGATGTCTAAGCATAGGGTTTGCCAGACCCCACCACCTCATTCCCATCCAAATGATCTGTTTGTGCCCTGTCCCCATCTTACAAGCTACTTTCTTTACCTCCAAGATGTCATTTTTGATATGATGCCCTTGTGGTTCTGTGAGCTGTTAAACAGCTATGACTCCTTTACTCTCCCTTAAAAACCCAGGATGCAGCCTTTACAAGATTATTTTAGGAGGAGACGCTTAAGACGGAGATAATTTAAGAAGTGTTGTCAAGAGAAGCAGATGAGCTGTGATTAAAGTGAATCTGGGCACTGAATAAAAGATCTGTAAAAGATCTTAAAAGTCTCCGCTTATTGTGATTTTTGAGAAAGTTGGATAGGGCTTGGGGGGAGAATTCCTGACCTCAGTCAGCTGCAGGGATCTGTTGCTTCCCTTGCGGCTTGGGGCCGCAGCACCAAATTCCACAATTACACTGTGAGCACCAGCCCTGGCCTATATTTAGGATGTAGCACTTTGTGGGTAAAAAAGCTACATATGGCATATGTAGCACCCACTTATGAACTAAAAATACACATAGCAGACCAGTTTGTCTTCGAATGAAGTCATGCTTGGGGCTACAATGCTTGAACAGCATTTGATTTCCCCTGCCCTGCCGTCCCTCTGACCTTTTTTACTTCTTTACTTTTTTTTTTCTTTCTTTCCCCTCTTTCCTAGACTTCAGTGGAAAAATTGTAGATTTCTTCTTCTTTTTCTTCTTCTTTTTTTTTTTTTTCAGCATGTGTTCGTCTCCACACCAGTCCATATGCACTGTTACATCATCCCAGGATGGATGTACATGAATTTCTCAATGGCAGGGGAAAGTGAGGGTTTTTTTTTAAAGTTTTGTTTATATATATGTTTAAATCCAAAGGCACCTTTTTCCTTCTGGAAACTCTATGAATAGCTATACTGTAAAAAAAGGCACTGTACTATAGCCCTGTCCTTAATTGTATGTGTGACTGGGAAGGAGGAGGCTGTGCTTGTCAGTTTTCATTTATCATCAGCTGAGGAACATCTGAAAAATAAAACTAAAAGCAGTTCTAGTACCCTTCTTTTAAAGAAGAAGATTGCCTGCCTCTATAGGGCTATTGTTGGGAATATTGTGAAGTTTAATGGAAGAGTTTAAACTAGTCCCTCAGCAAGGGCAGCATTTACTGCCGAAAATGAGAGCCCAGCACAGTGAGAAAAAATGCCGATGGCTGTAACTACGTGTAGGGCTTTCCTTCCTCCTGCTTCTGAAATTAAAACAGAAAATAAAAATGGCTTGAGAGAGAAGAGGACAGCTGGTCCTGGGATAAGGCCGCGTGGGAGATGGGGAGTCCCACACAGCACCTTGCAGTGGGCAGCACCAGCCTCTCCAGTTGCATCACAGCTGTGTCACATACTCTGAATTTAGACTGGAAAAGTACTGTTGGACACTTACCTTATTATCCCAACTACCATCCTTCAGGGACTTTTTCTTCAAGAGGGTGGAAAGCAAACTCTTATATGTAAAACACTTAGAGGATATTAAATTGGCTCTCATTTCTTTTTCTTTTGTGCTTCAAAGCATCCTTGCCTGCATTCAGATGGGAATAATGGAGTCATAATTCCTCTCAATTTGAAAATGTTAGGATTAAAAAAAGATGATATTCTGTTTGTTGATGCTCTTCGTTCTTTCAGAGCTGCCGCCAGCAGCTTCTCTCCAACTTGATCGTTCTTCAAGAGAAAACTGTGCATTAAATATCTCTGGGCTTTCCAAAATGGAGCTAGATTAAAGGAAAAAGGTGTATTCTTGTTCTCTCTCTCCTTTTCTTCTTTATCCTTAAAGCAGAATGGTCTGCCTGTTCTTTGAAACACTTGTTTTAGTGACAAGGATGAAAATATACAGCTTATCCAATGCTCTTGTAGATACATTCAGCAAGAATTTTTGGGGAAACTTGTACTTCTGCCCTGTGAGTCTCCATGGTCCCGTGCTACTTTTTTCTATCTTTATTTTAAAATGAAGATGCCTTTTAAATTTTACATTGTTTAAAAATATCCAATGACTTCTGTTTTTTTTTTTTCCTGTAAATATCACATATTGATGACATAGGTGGGTTTCCAGAAGATGCTGGAGAGAAAGGAAAAAAATGTCATTCAAAATCATGGGGGGAAAAAAATAAAAGGATAACGTGAAACATAATGAATGGAATTTCTGAGGCTAGAACAGAAGTTCCTAGGCAGTTGCCTTGTGGGTACATTTTGGACAGCATTAGCAGGGGCACTTGCTCCTTTTTTGCAGGGGTGGAGTGCAAACTTCCAGCACGTCTAGCCCTCAGGTTGGGTACGTATAGCCTGTTTTCCTGCATATTGAGGCAGCAGCTCCTGGAATGCTTGGAGAACAGGAGTCAGGTGAGGTTGTCAAATTGTGCATATCTTTGAAATAGGTCAGGTGCCATATTTTGGATATTAGTCGGTTAGAAGAAAGAGAGGAAAGAAAGCATTTACACTCTGAAGTTGCATTACATTTTTCTGAAGCCGTCTGTTGTTTTTTCCTTGCATTTCCCTGTTGCTACTCTACAAAAGTTTTCCCTGAACGTTTTTTTCTGTTTTTGAGATCAGCTTTAGGTAACAGCCCTGGTGCTCCAGGGATCTCTTGGCATTGCTGTTTCCAGCTCATCGTTTACTGCAGTGCCAGGTTATCCTCAGGTACCCCATCTTGTTTGTTTGAATTCTACTTTATTCTTTTCTTTCCTG
Source organism: Tinamus guttatus (assembly GCF_059628265.1). Lineage (NCBI taxonomy): Eukaryota > Metazoa > Chordata > Aves > Tinamiformes > Tinamidae > Tinamus > Tinamus guttatus. Next base: position 1,806,303 of record NW_028289031.1, read on the forward strand.
GATTCATATTCACAGTGAGATGAAAATTCCCTGCCCTAGTCAATTTTTGGCAACTGGTCATCTTATTTAAAGTGCTTCCACATTTCTGGAAGGGACGCCATTTTGCAGATTGTAAATTATGGGTAAGTCATTACAGAATACCTGTTTTGGAGACATGTGTATCGCCATGCACAAATATAAGCCTATGCCAGCTATTAATTTTAGGTTGCAACACAAGGTTTCGCTAAGAAAAAACATCCCCATTTCGAAGGCTGTTTAGTCACCGTGAGTCAACTTGCAAAATTGTGTGCTATATGTTACATAAATACTTTTAAGCCTTTAATAGTACTAAAGGGACTAGAATGTGCTTTAAAATTGAATTTAGATTTAAATTTGGGAAACTTCCCAGAGGTCAAAGTCAAAGGAAAATCAATGTTCAGTTCATTGGTGAATTGAGTTGCCAAAGGAATTTGAAATCCAATGCCATCTGTGTTGCTAGATCCTGCCTTAAAACAGCATTAACAGACTGTTGTCAGTCTTCAGTGACTATTTAATGTATTTTTAGTTGCCACAGAACAATCAATTCTTGACTCTTTATTTCTGTATTTCCTGGGAAGGTTCTTGTCCAAGATGAAGTGGAATGTTGCACATGCTGGAGTGCAACAGACATTTAAGACTTTGACCATAGCATTCTGGGGAATGTGATCTTATATCAAAGAGAAAAATAATTATATAGTGTTAGTTTTCCTAGCACCTGGATTTCATGCTGTTGCTGCTTCTGCTGCTGGCTAGCTGTTGTTTTTCATAAATCACTCTGTAGAAAAAAAATTAAATCCTGTGAAATGATGGAAAAAAAGAAGTCATGGCTATGAAGGAGGAAAGCAACATCCAAATGTTTAAATACCACCCAACAAGTTCATAATCTTTACGAATTTCCATTTTCCTTGGCTTGTTTCCTTGGCTTACAGCTTGGAAAAGAAACCTGCCTAGATATCTGGGGTTTAAAAATAATAATCTCAGCCTACGTTCTGGATATTTAAAAAACTAATAAATGAATGAAACCCGAAATGTCTCCGATCATGTGCCTTATGGGTCCATCTCAGACTTTAATGAAGGCTTCTTATGCACTCCAGGGACTGTCATTGATGCATACAAATGAGGCCATTCAGAGAGATCTGTGATAGGGATATTTTCTTTCCAGTATATTTTGATCATGCTAACCCTCATTTTAACATTTGGTTTGCACAAGTAAATTTACAAGTTGTGAAGCTATTGTTTGTAGCAGCATTTTAAACAATGATGGGGGATTGAAAAGGAAAGGAGGGTTTGCGAACCCTACAAAACAGATGGGTCTTTCAGACAAATTCATGAGATGTAATAAGCTTCACTAGCATATTTTTTTCTCTCCCAAATCAGGGACCACACGGTTTGAAAGCAGGAATGCTGATTATAACTGATGTTTACAAATAATTTTCATTCAAATATTTTTTTTTCAAATAAAATTCATTTTCTGTGAGCAATGAAAAATTAAGGTCTAAGAAAATAACAAAATAAAAATTGTAATGTCAAATGTTTTGTTTTTCTGTCTCTATTTTAAAGGTGGTGTTATTTGTTAATTTGCTGATATGATGATTCTACCATTTTTATATAAATGCTGACTGGATGTTTAGTTATTAATGTATTTCAAATTGTGTATCTTTCAATGCAGATGTCAGAGACTGAGGTGGTTTACCTAGGAGATTCCTCTATTTTTTTCCTTTCTGTGTTGGTTTTGGCAATGAAATATATTGTTTGACATTGCTTACCACCAAACAGAGCAAAAGGTTTGCTCTGTTGATTTATCAAGGGCACTGCTGGACCTGGAAGAGTACCACCATAAATTCACTGATAGCTTTAAGTGAGTTAAGAGTAATCCTCTCTTGTATACAAAAAGAAAATGCTTTTAAATTTCTTCTATAGGGGAGCATAGGAGATTCTTTTTTTTTTTTTTACAAGGGTAAAAGGGATTTTTTTATCAAAAAAAAAAAAAAAAAACTTGTTATGCTTGAGAGTGAGAAGGGAATGTTATGGTTGTCACTCCCTGCTGCTAAAATAAGCACCTGGGTTTATCAAAGCATTTGTTCTAATCAGTGGGGGATGCTTATCTGTGTAAAAAGTTATCTTGCTTATATATTGTCAATGAGTTATATATCTCCACCTTGCATATAGGATACACTGTTCTTTTCTACTGACTGAGATGATTGCCCCGGGCTTCACCCCTGGATGCCTTTGCAGGGATTATTCTGTGGTCATATGAAAGGCAAGCCAGAAAAGAAGTTAGTTTGGTTTTATTCTTCGAGAACTGACCTATTTTTTTTCTGTCTTCATGTCACAGTAGATGTGTAACCTTATCTTCAATTGTTATAAAACAGCATCCTTCCAGTCCTCCTTCCAGTCCCTTTCGTACTGATGGATGATATTCTATGAAGTTAGTTTTGTAGAAGAGGTGAGTCAAGGGAGTTACTTATGTAATTAGCTTATTTTAAGAGAGGACAATATAAAATACTATGAAGCACGATTAAGCTATAGCAAGGTAATTGCTGTCTTGATAAATCAAGTTGGGTGAGATCAGCCTCTTTTCCACAGGCTGAGCAGTCCCAACTTTCTCAACCTCTCCTGTGTCACAAATGCAGTTCCTGTGTCATCTCCGTGGCTCTTCACTGGGCCTAACAAATAACATCCTTTCCTCTCCTGTACTAGGGAATCTGCCCTGGACTCGGCAACTCCAGTGCCTCCCACCAGGGATGAGCAGAAGGGAGGATCACCTACCTTCACCTTCTGCCAATGCTCTGCCTAGTGCAGCTCAGGAAACTGTTGGCCAGTGAGGACACTTTGCTGCTTCATGGTCTGTCAGGACTCCCAGGGCCTTTTCTGATAGCCCACTGACCCCAGCTTGTCTTGGTGCAGAGGATTATTCTGCCCAGGGCTTTGCATCTCCCTTCAAACTTCATGAGGCTCCTGCCAATCCCCTTCTTCCCGCCTCTTGAGACGCCTCTGAGTGAAGAACACGCCTCCCAATTTTACATCATCTGCAGACCTCTCATGAGGATAACCCATCAGTCATTAACGAAGATGCTAAATAGTACTGCTAGGGTGCACCACTAGCGACTTGCCTCCAAGTCATGCCTCTGAACACGTGGCTTTGAGGCCACAGTTCAGCTCATTTGCAGTTCACCTCGCTGTCCACTTACCTAGTCTAGTTTGAGGAAGTTACAAGAAACTTTGTCAGAATTCTTGTTTAATGACAAGAAAAATAACATCTACTGCTCTCCCCTTATTCACCAAGTCATTTTATTTTAGAAGGCTATCAGATTGGTCAGGTATAACTTCCCCCTTCATAAATTTCTGCTGACTATTCTCCATTGCCTTCCTGTCCTTCATTTGCCTCGTTTCAAGGTTTACTTACTCCATCACCTTCCCTAGGATGGAGATGAAGCTGTCCGGCCTGTAGTTCCCTGAATCTTTCTTCTTGCCCTTCTGGAAGACTGAAAGAAAGCTAATTATACAGTTATCTTCTGGAAGGGCAAGAAGGTTGCTGAACACTGGATGAGAGCTAATTACACACGTGTATTCAGCAACCCTCTGTGATCACTGTGATCTTTTAAAAGTAGTTGAAAGCTGCCTTGTTATGATGCTGGCCATCAGGACTCATGGGTGTGAACCCTCAGGCACTATGAACATGCATATATCTGGTCTGATTAAATACTCCCTGACTTGGTACTCTTTCACCAAGAGTTAGTCTTTTCTGCTCCTGACTCTTTCACAGGTTTCAAAGATCTGGGATTTCTGAAGGCAGATCTTACTAGAAAAGTATCTTGTCCTTTTCTATGATGTCCTTTGTCACCAGGCCACTGCCCCAGTCAGCCGTGGGCCTGCATTTTCCCTTTTTTTACTTTTACTTCAGACATATTTGTAGAAGCTGCTCTAGTTTCCTTTGCCTCCTTTATCAGTTTCAACTCTAGCTGGCCTTTGGCCTTCCTAGCTGCCATGATAGGTAGAATATGGCAAAGAATTAGATACCACAAACTGATACTTTCCTGGAGGTGTTGATCAGCAAAAGAATGGCAAAAGAACTTGAGATGCGTGGATGCACCCGCACGTACAAGATAAAGTAAGTTGGCAAAGGGCAAATTGGGAGCAAGCTCTTCTGAAAAGGTCTCCAGGAAGGAAGAAAGTGTCTAGGGGTCTATCTGCTGGAAATTGTGGTATATATTGGGCTGGGGAGCTCCATATACACAGGACTTGGACAAATGAAAAATGAGATGGCAATATTGCATGGATCTCATGACATGCTTTGGCAGGAAGGGGAAGCAGGGGTAGGGACGCTCTTTCAAGGGATAGGAAATGTCCTTGAATTCATGTATTTCAGTCAAGACAAGCAGTTTCCTGACCTTGTGAACATATCAACATCATCACAGGACAGAGGGCTACAAGGAACATATCATAGACCTCAGAGAGGTATAGTGTAGGGGGTCTCTTTGAGTGGTTAATAAGCAGCAGATGACAGCAGCCCTTACAAGATGCCCACTACACCTTGCAGGATGCCCCTGGGTTGGACAGCCATGCGTGTCATGCTGATCTAGTGAGGCTGGCCATTTTTGCTTTCTTTTTTTTTCACACTGGGGAATCTAGAGACTTCATTTGCTTTTGGTGCGCATTCCTGAGGGCAGCGCAATGTAGGCAACATGGGTCATCGGGAAATAGGATGAGATGTTCATCTCTGTGCTTGAGCTGGAATCAGCTGTCTCTGAGCTGCTCCTGGTGGATATTCTTTTATCCTGTTCATGAAAACTTTTTACTAACAATAATTCAGCAGTCATATTAGGCCAGCTATCCCAATGCCAACTCTCCTTAATGAGAGATTTTCTATGTTTTTAGTGTCAAAGCGTCTTGCAACAGGGCTACTGTGTGGCCCCAAATGTTTGCTGTATGTGTTTTCTGCTCTGGGACCCCTGAATCTCTATTCATGTAAAATATATCTAAATATATCTAGTGGGGAGATGCATGGTGCTGTACTCTAAAATGTAGTCTGGGGACAGGCCCTTTTTCAGTATGTGTTGTATGCAAGGTCTTATGTTCACCTGGGGAATTCTTTTGTTTTGCTATTTGTCTTTTAGCTTTCCTTCATGTGCATAGTAAGGGGTCACTATTTACTTGGAAATTTCTCAAGCCCATTTAATAAAGGTGAGAGTGAATTTACATACTTGCTGGACCTTTTCAAACAGATTATGGCACCTCCTAAACTGATCAGTGGAAAACAGGTTAGAACATGCCCTAGTTCTGTTTTGCTCTGTACACGCTGGATTTCTTCACTCTGGAAGCCAGACCAGATTGGCCTAAGGTTGTGGAGTTGATGTGTGCTTTAAGTTTTGGCTAGACGAAGGGTTGGACTGCAGCTGTGATGTGCATGCAGACCCTGAAGCTCAAATTGTTCTTGGTTCGCTAGCTAAGATGTAACCTGTAATTACAGGTTCTCCATCTGCACTCGTTACCCATGTTTTTCTGGGCATTAGCAAACTAGAAGATGGTGCTAAAATGCTTTTATAAATGCGGGCCCTGGACTTCATTGTTTATTATGGAATGAAAATGACACCGCTGTTATATAGCAAAGTGCAACATGTTACTGTTTCTCTCTGGACTCTGAATTAGATCTTTGGAATTATACCAGCCTGATAAGCAGAGGTGATGTGCCATGGAGATAGAAGTTTTTTCCAGGGTTCTCTCCCCCTGTCTCAGAGGGAAGAAAGGACTTGACTTGTTTTCATGAGGTGTTGTGTAAATGCTTTTGGCTTTGGAATATTCTTTCTTTACCAAGAAAAAGATCCGATAATGCTCTTCACCTAACAGATACTAAAAATATTGTTTTTGTCAGAAATGCAATAGCCTGTTGTAAAATGTTTCAAAAGGGAAGATGTCTTAAAAGTCTGCACTGGATTACGCTTCAAAGAAACATATGTAGAGAATTTTAACCATGTGCCACAATTCTTATTGTGAGCAGGTATGCCCACTGAATTGGTCATTACAGTGCATGGCATTGATTTCTAAAGAGTTGTTACATAAGATATTTCTTACATAGTTATTAGGCTTCACTATCTGAGTTTAAATAGATGTGTAGGGCATTTGGATCAGTTGTTACCATCTAAGAACAACTCTAAAAATGAAGACAAGTAATTTGTGCTTAATGTAGTAGAAAAAAGGGGGAGCTGGCAGGATGAATTGGCAGGAAGGAAGAGGGGGAATGGGCTTGAGGCAGTAATCCAGGAAGATGATTTTTGCATTTGCATTTTGAATGGATTTCGGAGGGCAAGATTACTTCTGTCACGGCCAGAAGGAAGGAGATTATCTCGCATTTCAGCAACAGTAATGAGGGCCTGGATGAATGTCTTGCTTTTACGGTTAGAAAGCGAAGGCAGGGTGCTAATGATACTAAAGTTGGCAAGGATTTGAGCCAATCCTGAATGCATGGAACTGATTCCCCTTCTCGTCACTTTGGGGTGTGGTGACTATAAGAGAAGAGGTTAAATGACAGCTAAATGTACATGTTTCTGGTCAGTGTGTACTTCTGTTGACTTGCAAGAAGCTCTTTTGGGGGACGCAGTATTTGAATGTCTTCAGCTTGAGATTGCTTGTCTTATGTATTTTATCCATGTTTTGTAAAACAACTTGATGTACCTTGCAGCTGTCACAGCTATGCCTTGTGGCAGTGTCGCTCTCTCTCTCTGAATTAGGAAACTAATCAGACACCCCCTTCCATGAAGGAATTTCCTCCTCTACTGTAAGGGAAATAGGATGGGTAGGGAACATAGCAGTGGAAACAGGCTGCGAAAGGAAAGATGTATAACTTTCAAGAAAGACAAAGGCGTGATTTCTAAACCCAAATATTTTGGTTTCTGGTTAAAATATTGGATTCTATGGTGTTTAAAATAATATATATATATATTTGTAGAAAGCCAAGATGTGTTTTGTTAAAGCATTTGTGAAAGCACTGCTTACAAAGCTCATTTTTCTCTCAAAAAGAGTCAGAAGTCTTATTCCACCCATCCTATTTTAATCTGTTTCTTGTTTGTTTTCATCATTTGTAGACTGGGAAGGAAGGTACTGTGTCTTATGGATTTTCCACACTACTGTTTCTATTTCTGCTATATGAAATTAGATTTTAAACCAGTGCAACAAAAAACCTTTTTTTTTTTTTTTTTTTCTGGTGCTTTTGGCGCAAAAAACTTGGATCCAATGGACAAAATTGAAATCAAAATAGTCTGTTCTCTCATGATGTTCATGGCAAGTAAGAAATGGAATAGAAATTGTGCATTATGGAAGGCTTTTTTACTGTGTTGTAATTATGGTAAGTCTGGAAGAACACATAGTAAAAATGATGTCTGTGATTTCTTCTAAAGTTGGTTCTTGATTTAAGTAGGACACTTAAAAGTGATTTAGCTTTAAATTTTGATATATATTCAGTATTAAAAGTCTTTGCTGAAATTCCTTTGGTTTATTAAAAGGAAATATTTTCAGGTTATAAAGTTAATAATTTTACCTGTTAGCTTTCGCTTGCCCTGTCAGGCAGCTTGGATTAAGAAATTCAACTGGTTCTGCTTTACAGCTTTTTTTCCTGCCCCTGCAGAACAGAGCTCTTTTGTTTAGGCTCTTTGCGCTTCAGGTGAAAGATTCAAATTCCTGCAAACCTGTATTTTCACTTACTGAAATGGTTTGTGAAAATATTACTTTTCACAGTAAGATTTTGTAATTACAGTGTATTTGCTTTCTCTCATTATTTTTTTCCAGTTTCTCAAATTAATCACTTATTTTGTAGGGGAAAGCTTCTTTATGAGGATTCTTTTTTATATGGTAGCAAGTCTTTGATCACCTTGACTATGTGAAGAGCAGCTACAGCAGCACGTAGCCCAGGGCTGAAATCTGCACATAGCAGGCCGCCTGTTTTTTTTTTTCCGGTTTTGGGCCTAGTTAGGGCCTGTGAACTAGTAGAAAATCTGGATGCCATCTGGACTCTCTCTCTGCTCAGGCATAGTCTGGAAGGCTGGGAATCCTGCATTGGTCCTAAATCTTCAGGGAGTGTCGTCTTTTTTTTTTTATTTATTTTCTTTTAATTGTGCTGTGGGAGAACCCCAAGTTCTCTCAGGATTGTGAAAACACACAGTGTGCCTTTCCCAAATCTTTTGAGGTTGTTGCCTTTTTTTTTTTTTTCTTGAGAAAGGACATGAAAATCACTGCATAATAGACTTGGTTCAAATGTTTGTGGAAGATGTGACTCGAATAAACCCTGAAGCTAATCTCACATGAAGCCTGCTTATTTATTTTAAAAAGTAGAACAGAATTAACAAAATGATAAGCTGATTTTAGTAAAGTTTTCTAATTAACCTAAAATATGTCTTCACTTCTGAACTGGTGCTGAATAACTGCGCATGAACACCCTGAAAACCTGTGCATTTTCTCCTCCAGAAATACAAGATCACTAATAAAAGAACAGTGGAGATAGAAGGGAAACAATGTTCACGTAAGCAATTTGATAGTTTAGAAAAAAGTCTAGTCTCCAAACAAAAACATTTTTGGGGGGACGTTCGTAATGAATTTGGGGTTGCTGTGGATCCAGTCATGTTTTATATTGACTAATTCTGTGTTGCAAGCAAAATGCTAAATACATTTTCCTTACTTGATAAAATGCAACAGAGGCAAAGCATTGGACTTACAAGCATGAGACTATGAAGCCACTGCCTCTTGTCTCCCCCCTTCCCCAAGTTATCTTAATTCACAGAATTATGAATAGGTATTAATTACTTGGCTGAAAAAGCACTACACATACCAATCACTCTTAAGTTTTACAGTAGGATGAATTAAGTGAGGTCAGCAGTGGTGAAGCTGTGGACTATAACGTAGGCTCCATCTTTCTTATTTTGCCTCTTACAACAGTCAAAACCTGGCAATTATTTTCAGTGGTTAAATGTCAGTGAATTTTTTCAGTGTGCTAATGAAAGACACTCTGATACGATAAGATTATCAGAAGCCTGTGCCAAACTGATGGGTAAAGATTGTCCTGTAACCTGAAGGTTTGATTTTTGTATTTTTAAGAGATTTTCTTGCCTTTTCAAAAATCTAACAAAGTCTTTCAGTGACACAGCACTGTAGGCTTTCTTTACGACGGATTTATTTTTTTTTTAAATTGCTGCTATTACCAACTCTCAACTTATTCCAGTGAAAAAGATGGTAAGCATTAGAGTGTGATCTGCTAATATGCTCAGGCAAAAGGCTCTTCTAGACCCAGAAAATTATCAAAATGAAAGCCAGTGATGTTTGCTTAACCCTCACCAGATGCTGTTGTGATGCAGACTGTGTAGTTATCTCCAAAGAAGATATGTCCCACATTGTCACTGACCTGGCTTTAACAGTGTAGGTTGGTGCAAATGTCACAAAGCAGGGAAGAATATACTACAGCATTGAAGTTCTTTTGGTGAGTTTGAAGTGGTGGCTTTTAGTGATCCACCAGCTTTTTATCAAGATTTGAAAGACTTTGCTTAACTTACATCGTCTTTCTTTTCTACTAAAACCTGAGGTCATGGAGTAGGCGGAGTTGTCGATTTGTTGGTATCTTGTTTGCTTAAGAGGCTCTTACCTAAAATTGCATTTTGGTGGCTGTGGATTTTTTTCTTTCCTTGCTGCAGGCCAAGGAGTGGTACTGAAACCTTCTGGATGTAAAGTTAGGTGATTGCTCACTTTTTCAAAGCTCTTAATTTGGAGTTCATGAGGCACTAATAAGCCAAAACATTGTTAGATAATGTCTGTGGTAGAAAGGAATTGATCAATCAAGCTCCTTGTGGCTTCTGGTTTTTGGACTTGAATTTTCAGCAGCTTAAATGGTTTTGTTTCTATTGCTCTGATTTTTGTTTTACATGCAAGTCTGTGCTGTTGCCTTTTGTGTTTCTGTGCACATGAGTTAATTTTTCTGTCGTTACCTTCATGTGCTTAAAGATGGAGTGAGTCAGTGTTTTGCAGGTGGAGGTTTAGACAAGTTATGGATAAAATAATTATAAAAGTTCTGTCTAGATTTTTATCTCATCAGCCCAATGGAGGTAGATGGTTGAGAGATGAAGATTAATCTGGGTGGTCTTGAAGTCAGAGATTGCCGTGAGAATGGTTGTTTACAGCTCTGGGGGTCAAGAAAAGAAAGATCCTAAAATTCAGTAATAAGCGCATTAGCCCTTAGTTTAACAGTGCAAGAAACCTATCTGTATTTGAAAGTTCCCCAGCAAGCTATTTTAGCTTTGCTTATCTTAAAAGCAGAAGCAGATAAGCGTAATGCAGACAGGAATACCTAGGTTATTGTGTGGGTAGAAATACTGCAATGCATGAAAAGACCTGCTAGAAGTTAAGCCTCATCACTCGTTTCATGCATTTATTTGTTTTTTGACAAATCAGGGCTTTAACAAATGAGGCTTGGAGCATTTGGGTGATATGGAGAAGTTTATAAAAAAGTGCATTACCAGAGCTGCAGCTGAAGTGATTTCATAGTTTATTTTTAGATGCTCTGGATTTAAGCTCACTAATTGAGGGCGGGGGTGAGAAAGGAAGGTTTGCTTGGAGTTGGGTTAAGCTGAGGTTATCTGTATTTGCCTCAAGCTTGGAAGAGTTGGCAGAAGAATTCACTAAACTTAGTGAACTTGCATAGGCCTAGCCCTTAACACACACGAGTCCTTGAAATCTTTCCGAGCCTTCCACTTCAGCCAGCTGCTCTCACAAGCATGCCGCAATCCTCCCCAGCCCACGCCGGGAGGATATTGAATGCTTTTTGCCTAAAACTCTGGCTCCTCCTTCCTCTGCTTTAATTTACCCGTTCCAGCCCCCCATATGTTCCTGCATACCGAATGAAGAGTGCCGGGTTTTCCCTTATCTCACCGGTTACGAAGCTCATTTCACAATCGTCCTGTGCTTTCACCTACCACAGACTTAATGTATTAAACTGGGCCAAATCTGGCACTCCTTATCCCAGACAAAGGTTTTATTGAAGTCTTTGGGAATTATGCCTGGGACTTAGTGTGAGATTGCAGGCAGTGGTATTTCAAAGAGGTTTCCAGAGTGTCTTGATTTGACTGAAGTAGCTTTTTCTTTTCTTTCTTTTTTTTTCCAGGGGAGGTAGCTTAATCGAGGCTCTGCTTTCAAGTCTTAAAGTGTCTCTAACAAATAGTTACCTGGGAAGAGATTTGAAATACCTCACTTGGTGTTCCCAAGCCTTGGTGAGTGCATTCCCAGCCTCTTCCATGCTTTATCTTCTATTTGAAGGCAAACCCCAACAGAGATGCAAATCATTTAACCCACCCTCACTTCCTCCCTGGATGAGGCACCTTCAGAAAAGGGCAGGATAGCAACACCAGGCACTTGCAAGGAGAAGCTGGTTATCAGGCGGCAGTGACTGCGAGCAAGTGATGGGCTGAAACAGCCTGGCTTACACTGACTTTACAGCACTAATAAAAAGGGAATGGGGGGAAGCTTGTAAACCGTCTCCCTTGCATGCACCCACATTTGCTTCCTCAGTGCTCCATGAAACAGTAGCAAGGTAAAAATCTGCTCTTTTCAGCCTGTATGGTTGTCACGGAACCACTGGAGGCAAAATGGTGCTTGGGGTTTTAACCATGCTGATTCGCCGAGGAGTGAATTGCTTTGTGGAGTTAGCACTGGTCCCTCGGCATGGATTTGGGCAGGAAAATCTCTTGTTTGCCCAAGGCTGAGCCGTCTGAAAAAGCAGTAGCTGCAGTAAACCTACTGCTTGTAGAGGGTCTGTGTATTTATGGTAAAAATGTGGTACACTTTTTTTTTTTTTTTTTTTTAAGACTTCAAAGGAAAAAAAGTGAATGATAGAAACATTCACTCTCAAAAATCACAGAAAAGTTAGCATATCCTTTCCTAAATAAGGTACGTGATATGTCCCAAACAGAGTGATGCTGTTGTAACCAAGAGAGGCTTAGAGAATGAAAGCCTAAAATATCCCTTGGTTTCCCCTCAAGCAATTTAAAGTAAATATTAGAAGAAAGACTTTGCTAAGATGCAGTGCGAAGCTGTGCCTCTGGACGTCTTCATGGACATCTTTTCCTGTTGGGGACATCGCTATACGATAATAGGGAAGGCCATGCTGGCGGCATGTTCTTTCAACCCTGTCTTTTTCTGGTCAGAAGTATCTGTGCATCCTGTATGTGTCTTACACTCACGTTAAAAAATAAATCAAGAAACAACAACAAAATTTTGATCAGAGATGAAAGCAATCTGAAAATCTCACATGCTACCTCTACTTGGAGAGCAAATCTACTTTTGGTTGGGCTGTGGCTGTGCCACGAGCTTTGCCTGCATTTATCCAGAGGATTTAGTGGTCAGAGGAGGTGACAGCGGGAGACAGCAAGCCCATGCGGTGAAGAGCCCAGGCAGGTTGGGATGACGGCTTCTGTAATTTACTGGTGCCTCGTGTGTGCCTCTTTTCCACTGAGCTTAAAAAAGGTTTGCCTCTAAGTACCGGGTCTCGCAGAAGACAAGCCATGTTAGTGCTCTCTGGTTTATTTTTTTGCCTGTGGGAAGCTTGGTGAGCCTCTCTCGTTTGCTGACTCTGCCGGGCCTCTTGGCATCGCTGCCTCGTCTGCGTCTGCTCAGCGACTTGTGAGGACAGGCCGTACCAGGAACAACCCGCGCAGTGAGGCTGCGACTAGAATAGCATTCTTGGCCACTTATACATGTTTTTGTCTTAAATTCATGAAGATCTATTGAATGAAGTTACCAGAGCTGTGCTAAAAACATACTTGATTTTAGGTAGAAACAAGTTTTAATTATTGAGTCATGTCTGGATATAGAAGCTCTTTTTTTCTTAACCACTCTATACCATGTATAAGAAGGACCTGAGGTCACTGCCGAATGGTACAATCGGGAAAGTGTAGAAAAAAATAAATACTTTATGTAAAGAGGGGTTATATCTATGTATTCTGGTGTTCAATTTGTGCCAAGTTCTCTGTTTGTGGTTTTGTGCTCCTGCATTGTGCCATTTTGTCTCCTCCAAGGATTTTTTGCCCTGTTCTAGATTTTGTTTCAGACATGTACTACATTTTTTCTTTCTTCCTACCTCAAAAAAAAACCTCTGTTTGATTGTTTTTCATGTTTTCTCAATGATGGGAACAGAACCGAATATGTTGGACTGGTATTTGAATTTTTGTTGCTCAGCCTTTTTTATGGCATTGATTTTTACAGAGCAAATTCTACAACAATTAACATTCCTCTGGGCTGAGAACAGCTCTAATGGAAGACTGTCTATGAGCTGAGAGCATGGCTGAAGTGGTCTGAGAGTGGAAAGCCTAAACTGTAAGGTTAAACAGGTCAAATGAGAAGAAACAGTCAGCTGGAAGAAGTGGATAATGTAGGGAATTACGAGGGAAGGGAAGAAGCCTGGTGGCCAGATATTGCAGTGAGATTTTTGCTTGTCTGTAGGTAAATTCTGCTTGCTTTGGTGTCAATATTCAGGAATCTAGCCTTGTTTCCAAGGTCAAAGTGTATTTTTGTAGAAATAAGACTTCTGACTTGGTGAAAATCTGCTGCTCCTCATTACACATAGTATTTTTTTCTGATTTCTGTTCAATAAAGAAAAATCTTCAGTTGGCAAAAACAGCTAATGGCTTGCAATCTGTAAATACTTTCTGCTCTTTTGCAGGTGCATGTGAACCCAGTTTCCCATAGCAAGATACCACAAAATTTATCTCCTTGCTTTTGCTTTACCATCTACAGAGTCCGAGATCAGATAGAGGAAATGTCATGTTGACCTGTGGTTGTTTCTGAAACGTTTTTTACTCTCCACTTCATTAGTAAGTTGACTTTATCTGCAGTAGCAGGTTTCTAGTCTGTGACAGTGAAACCTAATTTCTATAGTGTGTTATTACAAATGAATGCTGGAAGACACCTCTTGCAGGGGCCCAGTGAAAGTCCTACAACACTGGCAAAGAATTTTTCTGCTGCCTTTTTTTAAAAAAGGTAATAAGCTAAATGTTTCTGGTATACTTTTAGTTCAGCTATTTTAGCTGTGGGCTCCAGGTAGGAGCAAAGCTGAAATAAATATTGTGCTGATTTCTTATTTGTAGATGCTTTTCCCTATATTTGAATATAATAAGACAAATGCTAAAGAATAAGAATTTTTTATTCTGCATGTGAAATGAGTGAGAACTATTGGGTATAACAGGGCTTTTTCGTTGCTCTCTAAAGAGGGGCCCCATATGGTCCAGCGCAGATTTTGTATAGGGCTGCTGCTGCAGATGTTCAGTGGGATATTCCTTTTACGTTTCTTCTCTGGTGAACATAAACAAGAAGCTGTCTCTTTCCTAAAATTCATTGCACTTTTGCTGATTTGTGATCCTACGCTAATGGTTTTCCATTTTGTACAAACTCATCTTTCCTTGTCTTGTTATGTGTAATGGTAATGAGGAGTGAGGAAATGGCTTCATAGGTGATAAAGGACATTACGAAAGTCCTGCTGTGAGTTAACTGTAAGCTAAATTGTGTTCAAATCATTGGCCTTGGGGCACAGCTCTCCCACTGTGTTTCATCCTTCCTTCCTCCATCCTCTGCTTTCTGATGGGCTTTGCAGTCTGATCTTTGCCAAGAGAACATACAGCACTGCAAGGAAAATAGGGCTTAATTGCATTTACTGGAGAGCTGGGAAGGAGAGAAGAGAGATAAGAATTTAATATCAAGAGCCAGAGTTTATTCTGATTATAGGCATGCTTTTAAAGTCTGTTATTAAGATCTTTCAAAAAAACAACTCCTTCAAAAATATTGGTCATGTAAGTAAAATACTGTGATGTTTGGCAAGCCTTTCTTCAAAATGTTAACTCTGCAGGAGCTAACGCTCTGCGTGCTAAAACCTTTCGTTTCCCTTCCTAGCTTCTTCTCTCCTGCTTTTGCTTCCTCAACAACCCAACACTAAGCAAAAAACTCAGAAACAGATGTTTACTATCTTGGATGTTCAAATAGCTTTTCTTGATGAAGTATGATAAGATCTGTCTACACGGATTTCTGGGAATGACTCTTGGGTCTTGTCATCTCTCTGGGTCCTCTGGTGCGGTGCCTGGTGTGAGTGCATCCCAGCTCCCAGCCTATCCATTCCTATGGGTTTCCTTTGGGTGATCCAGGCAGAGGGTGGCACACACTCACATCCAGCCCTGGGAGCAAAGGGCCATGCCACAAAGCGTCTACCTGGATGCTGAAGCACACCTGAACCATAGACATATATCCAGCAGTACAAGGAGGAGCTGCTAAAGGCAGGGTTACAGAATAACTTGGGGCCTATTTCCCCAACATCTTGCTGTCCTAGAGGTTTTGGATCCTGGCCAGAGTAAAGTGGTGCACTTCAGCAGAGTGAGGTAGAAATGCCACCTTGGTCCCCAAAAGAGGACTGTACCAAAGCTCGGAGGCAGGTCAAAGCTGACATGGCTGCCTATCATCAGCCCTGGAGCTAAGCCATTTCCCACCTACTAAAAAACCAAGTCACATTTGATATTTACCTAAAACCTGTGCTGCAGAGAGCTGTCACTTGCCCACTTCACAGTTAGTGGGTGGCTGCAGTTTTGGCACGAGTTCTGCTCCTGCCTGTGCCTTTTATGTGGAAATGATCTGCTCGGCACACATTTCATGTCTCCAGCAGGCTGCACCTCACCATCCAGGGGTGGCTGTCTCTAAATCCCCTTGACCGGACAGCCCTGTTCTCCTGGACGCCCACCAGAGCCCATGTTCTCCCTAGGCTTCCTGCAGCAGAGACAAGGGTTGAGTCAAGCTGTAGAAGCAGGAAGACTGGAGTCTTCTTGTGAGATAAGCTGGTAGGAATCACAGTGTCGGGGTCTGTGTTTTCTCACCAGCTGCTTAGAGCTGTGATGTTTCCATGAAACATTTTGGTTTCAGCTGATAGGATTCCTTTTCCTTCGGATGAAAGAGATTCTTGTCAGAAAATACCAATCAGACTCAGGAAAGGAGTTAAATAGAAATATATTATTATAGTAACTCTGGAGAAAAATTCCAAACATAATCTGAATGCCAGTCTTCCTCTTTTCCTTCTCTCCCCTGTCACCCCCCACCCCGGCTTTTTTTTTTATTTATTTACTATTATTATTCCTTGCTACAGGTTAAAACAGTATAAACCGCCCCTTTCATATCTGTGGTGTTGGATTCTGAGACAGAAATGCTTGCCATGCAATATTTGACATTTTTACTCCTCCATTGTTGAGACCATTTTTGTAATCAGAAGGTGGCTGGACCAGCCTCAGGAGTTAGGAGACACTCATCGGTTAAAGGCTGCCGTCTCCTGTCTAGCAGCTTCTACTCTAGGCACAGGACTTCCAGCAGAGGAAGAGGTTCAGGATGCCATATTTTAAGCAGAACTTGATACGTTAACTTATGTCACAGGCACTGTGGCAGATTGAATTTTGTTGTCATGCTTTTCAAAGGGAAAATAATTTTAAATTTATTTAGTTATTTTTCAAGTCCATAATAGGTGAGGCTTGAGTCTTAGATTTTACTGTATGTTTTGTATGGAACAGTGTACATGAGTGATCTGATAAATAGATATTGGGTAAGAGATTTGATTAGTATAGGGTAACTTCCTTAAAAGTGCAAAAATGTGGGACATGTTGGGCTTATATTTGTGGACTTCTGTCCCACATGTTACTAGGTTGGCGGTGGTGAAAAGTCATATCTAAAATTAGTTGGTTGTTCTCAAACTGATGTTGTCCTTGTGAGATAAATGCATTTTAATGATTTACGCTTTATATCTTAAAAAGATGATAGCCAAACAGATTTTTATTTCCCTTTCCCAGAGGATTACAATTGCATTCATTGGTTGTTTATTTTTTCCTTTGTGGAGTGCTATGTGTAAAAAAAAAAATACTGTGTTCAGTTTTGTGAAGAAAAGTCATGTCAACTATTTGTGAGTGTGTGTGTATATTTCATTTGTTGCCCACATTAATTACACTTATAAGTAAACTACATAATTAAAAGGAAGCGGTAGAATTATTGGAAGCTACTTCCCTTTTGAAATCTGACCACTGGAAATTAGCAATCAAGTCTGGAAGGCTGGAAGCTAATGTGCTATGGATTTGTCTATACTGTCATTACTTCAGTAGAAGGATGTAAGTGTGGGTATTCCTGGATGTGGTGTGATATTACTCCCTCTTTCCTGTTATTTCTTTTATCCTGTGCCTTGTCCCTTGGTAGTCATGATACAGATTACACCTAAAACATTTTATAATCTCCATTTTTAGAAAGGACTTTAACTGTCTTTAACAGGCAAGCTGGGAAAGCTCTGCAACTCTCCTCCTCCCACAGACAGGTTGATGCTAGTTTTAATTTGAAAGAGACGAACTTCCAAGTTTTATTTGTAGCCTTCTGTTCTGCAGCATTAAAGCATTAATGCTCTGCATTTGATGAGTTTTGAAGTGGAGATATAGCAAAAAACAATTAGTGTACTTTCTTTTGACATTTCAAATGAAATTTCATCTGGAAGTTTTTTTTTTTTTACAGCTAATGACTAGTTTTACAGTTAATTTTCAGGAAATGTATGTGTTTCATGTGTATTGTGGCTGTACTAAAAAAGAAATGAGATTTTCATATCAAGAAGAAAATAGGTCACCTTTTCCATTTTGAGTCGAGTCTAACGCAAAGCTAATTAATGTGAAGTTTTTTTTTGTGTGTGTGTGTCTTAAGAGGTTAAATATGCAATTCAGGCCTGTGACCAGCAATTAAGTGGCATATAACCCAAGATAGGCCCTTACTCATATCTGCATAATAGGCCAATTTTAACAATAATGGACTTCCAAGAAACTGTTTTCCCAACATTTTGGGCAACGTACACACATTATTATTGTTATTATTATTTCTCCTTCTTAAACAATACTGTGGAGAGAAGTCTAGGGAAAGAGAACTTCTGTCTGGAGGAGCTGAATAAAATAGACTGTGGTAGTGCAGGGAACTCTAGGCTGGTTTGGAGATGTCTTTGCAGGAGAACTGCAAGATTGGATTATGCAAGTGTTGAATTTTATGTAAAGACAACCATCGGTTGTCTCGGTTCCTTCAGCATCTGTGGTCTGTATGCTGCAGGCTAGGTTGAGGTATAATGCAGACATAGGAATGCATTTCCTAAATTTATGAAGTGGTGTTATTATTTTTTATTTATTTTTTTCACCCTTTGGGAAGAGAGGGTTTTGTAGGGGGAGAGGAAGGGTTTTGGAAAGCTGTGCAAGTTTAGCATGTCTGCCTAAAGATATTTGCAAGTGGAATCAGGAGCTTGAAGGGGTAAATTATGCCTTTGATCTCATCTGCATTCAGGAGATGAGACTAATGACTGAAAAGCACTGTGGCCCTGGTTTGCTGCTCCTAACACCAATTTTAGGCTGAGTCCTAGAAAAATTCATCGTATAAGGCCCAGGCCAGGAATTTCTCACAGCTCCATCCTCAAGGCAGCCCACACTTGCCTACGGCAGCCCCTTCCCGGCCTAGAGTGGCCTCATGAGCTGTTAGCCTTTCTCCATCAACCCTAATTCTAATTTTATGCTGAACTCTGAGCTAGGGGATAAATACAGTATCTTTCTCTCTCTGCTCTCAGGAGTGATGGAGCCAAGGGGTAATCTTGGTGGTTCTTTACTCCCATCGTAAGGGGTGAGGGATTCATGGTGCTGCTCCTCCTCCTTTTCCAGTCCAGTGGGAAGAGAGATCACAGCACGAAATAGGGCAGTGGGGCTGATTGTCACAGTGTATACAGGCTTTGGATTGACGTGACCCAGATTTGTATAGTTTGCCTCCCCCCTGCTGTGCTTCTTGATGGGGAAGCAAGAAGAGAGATCCAGATCATCTTCTATCCGGAGGTGCCCACGGCTCACATTATCTATGGTCTTTGCTAATAAAACAAGTCCCCAAACCCTCCCTCCCCACCTCCAAAAGCAGCAGATTATGTCGGTAGTGGATAGGATTTTAAACAGACGTAAGCAAACATGAATTTTTCTTTTATGGGTTTGGTCTACTTCATCATATCTCATCACCATCACAGTATCTGAGTATCTCTCAAAAATGCGTGGAGTAAAGTGAGAAGTATTTGATTCCTGTAGCTGATTTACTTTCTTTCTTTTTTTTTTCTTTTTTCCTAAGGACAATTGGGATCACAGTGTTAGCTCAATTTGCCACTTCTTTGATAGTATCATCCTCTGAACCAAATATAACTAAGCCCTAGGTCGCATCAGCACTGTGTTCACAAAGTGATAGGCTCCTGTTTAAAAAACAAACAGACCAAATCCCCCCAAAGCAAAATGGTTGTTAGTGGTAGAAATGGCTGTGAAAGCACTCTTTTAGGAGACCTCTTGGTTGTGGGAGAAAGTATGCCATTTTTTTCTTATCTTTTGGAAGAGGGGAAGACCTCTTTGACAGATTTCTAGAAATATATTTGTATTTCTGTAAAAAATTCACTTCCGCTTGATGTTTGACATCTCTTGCCGTATTTTACAGTGCTTTGAGAATTACAGACTGTTCCATATACCTCCCTCCCCTGTCTGTGCGTGTACATATATGTGTGCGTTCCTTCAAGCCCATGCTACAGAGTAACTGGCATTTAGTGACCTTCTGCAGCTGAAGTCTCCTCTTCTGGGCATCAGAACTGATTTGATGCGTCACGGCACGCGAAGCTCTGGAGCGCAGCCCGGCCCCGTGCGCGTAGCACTGCGGGGATGCCCAGTCCAGGGCGCCGCTGCTCTTCCCTGCTGCTCTCCCAGATGCAAGCAGGATGCTGCATTTTCTGGGATGCATGTGTGGCTGACAAATGCATTTTGGGTGACTTTGCATCTGACTGGGATTCTGATTTTTGTCTTTTAGATAAAAGCATTAAGAGATACGGGCTGTTGGTTGCCTGGATGGTACAGCTTATGCAGAGAAGGGGATTTATGCTTCAGTATCTCAGTCGTATATCTTGGTTTAATTATACAGTTTAGTCAGCTGCTTTGTGAAACATAGGCACATGGTCACATAAAAAATAAAGCAAAACAATCTCTCTGGCCACCTTACATCTTAAGTAAAGATGGCATTGTTTTGAAAATGTTTAAATTTCTGATTTTCATGATATTTTTTCCCTATTTGCAGAGGTTATCATAAAGCTTAAGTTACATCATTCAGCTCCTGAAACTAGGAGACTTTCAGGACCTAATTACAATTCATCTTTTATTTTTCTAATGTATTTTCATGAACTCTTATGTTCCTCCCTATCTTATATATAAGAAAAAGTCACACTGTTGATCTGTATGTGTAGGTTTGCTCGCACACAAATGAGGCAAATACTGTGATCCATAGTTTGCTTTTAGAATTTAGGCCCAATTCAAAAAATTCAGCCCGAATACGTACCTCGAGGCTTGTCTTCTGAGCAACCCACCTCCATTCTGCCCATTCATTTTTATTTTTCACTGTTCAGCAATAAAGTATATATTTCAAACCATTTTTTTTCCAGTGTTAGCTGAGACTTCTGGCTTTTCTTCTTCACACCAGCTGTTGACAGATTTTAAGGTGTGTGTCTCTGTGTATTTGAAGAAGCATCATAGATATCAGTGACAGCTGGGCTTTGAAATGTTCTTGGCAGACAGCACAAAGTGTGCGGGGAGAGAGCAGTTATGAACATATTTCAGACCCTACATACTTCAAGTGACAAAGTTTTCTAATAATGACCCTTCTATTTGATCTTGAAAAGCTATGGAACTTTCTCCTGGTCCACAAAGACAGATCGAGTGACGAAAACCAAGGATCCAAGCCACGCTTTGATGATGAGAAGATTTATTTTTGATGGTTTTTGCACACTACTTAAGTTTCATCTTTTTGTGGTGGACCAAGGTGTCCAAACTCCTGTGACTTCTCTCCAATCCCTTAGATTTCAATGAATATCTTTCCTTTTTGCACCTTTAGCTGCAAAAGTTAGAAAACAGGCTTGAAGGTGGGGCTTTCTGATCTGAAGTTCGGTGATCTTGTATCTATTATTGGCTTAAAGCGCAATGCATTCCTCAGCAAGGTAACTGGGTGCAACATTTAATGTTCAGTCACATGCAATGAGATAAGTTGATAAGAGGAAGAAATTTGTATTTGCAGATGCTGTACCTGCTTCAGGTGCAAACTGAAAGTTCAGAAGTGTGTGAAAGCAAAGCACTCCCAAGCGCTGTGCAGTCGTTCTGGATGGGTTTCCAGCATGTCAGGAGAACATTACACTGTTTGCATCATGGTTATATAAAACCTGATTGCAAGTTCCCAAACCAGCTATTTGCATAAACCACAAACTGCTACACTGTCCTGTCGGTGACCTTGGCTGTAACCCTTAGAGCAGTGTGTGTGTGTGTGTGTGTGTGCGTGTATCTTTCCGATATACCATAAGGACAAAATGGCAAAATGCAGCTATGTTTTTGCAGGGGTTCCTTGATATGTGGTGGAGAACCTTTCCCAATACTTAGAGTTGCTTAGAGTTGGAAATGTCTGGTGGTTTTGGCCAGAAGTCTGTGATCTGATGTTGCACCCCAACTCCCTGCCTTTTTTTTTTTTTTTTTTTTTTAAGCATGAAGTATGGTGGTTTGCTTTCTTTTAACTCTAAAGTTTCTACTTTTGGACGAGGCTAGGACCCTTCCTGAATTTTATCAGCTGTATTTAATAAAAGGAATAAGACCTATATAAATGATACGAGAACATATTTTTAAAGTATATTTCAGTGAGAGATGCTCGGATAGTGCATTCTGTATACTTAATTTATTATGTTTGAATTTTATTAATGTTCTCCTGGAAAGGCTTAAGTCTTACTCTTGTATTTTGTATGTTAAAACGGCAATTATCAACCCTGTGTAGCAGCCACCCTAGACTGTATTTCCCAACGGGCAAGTGGTATTTTGCGTGTCTTGTATAAGGGGAGAGGGCAATGCTAGGGCCATGCTGCTGAAGTTGCCTTGGGTGTGCTGCAGACATTAAAGGGTGATTACCCACTGCCTGCGCACAGCACTTTCAGCCTGGTTTTAGGACCAGTTCCTTAACATAAATAAATGAAAGCTGTAGACTACAGAGGCTGTAAAGAACTGGAAAGCAAAATGCTGAGGGTGGGTTCATGTCCCATGGACAAAACTATAAACATTGCAACATGACAATATCAAAATTATAAACATCACGTTATAAAAGGGCTTCCTTTAATAATTATAAATTGATAAATTTAATTTCCTAAATTAATAAAATTTAGATAAATTTTATTTTTAAGGATTCTGTTTTAAACGCACACTTTAGGTTGTGTTTCTGCTCAAGGAATCTTTTCATAAGGAAATCATCCTGACAGAAACTTTGGACTGATTCCACTAATGGAGGAGATTGTAACGCCTAACTGGGATTTATTGTAACAGCACATGAAAAATCCTGAAATACAGGATTATGCAGTTTTGTAAAAGCCTTGTGGTGGTTGTCTTTTTATTATAGTCATTTGCCCTTGAATTAGAGCAATGCGCTAGACTTGTGTGTCTGCTAGACATAATACAGTATGAAATGTCTTAATTGTTTTAGAACCTGCATCATCATCATCATTATTTTAATCAGTACATTACGCAAAGTTACTGAATATTTCCATCCTGCTCTCTTTCAGGCTGGATCCACACAGCAGAGTAAGGATTTCCACTTCTGAAATAGAAGTATGAATGTGACTGAAGGACGTATGTGGGGAATTCTGAGCTCGCTTCCTTCCGCCTCCAGGAAGGATAGGTGAGCGAACTGTGGGATAATTGGTAATTAACTCATGCCTTACTTCAGAAGGCTTTCAGTCAAAACAGGAAGATACAGCTCAGATGGCTGCAAGTAAGAATAGAAGAAATTTCAGATACTGCAGACACACCCTTTAATTACAAACACCAGCCTTCAGAGTTTTCTGTTCCTGTTTAGAAACAAGAGGGTTTCCATAAAGAGCCACATGAGGTTTTTATAAATCACATACTGTTTTTTTTTTCCTTCCCTCCCAGTCTTCCAAAACTCTTCAGTATAGAACTTTCTATTTTAGTAGCTTCCCCACCCCCCCGCCTAAGATCAGGCAAGTCTGAACTAACAAAATGATTTTAGCCTTTCATGAAGCAATTCTGAATTGAAAAAGTCCAGCTGGAGAAGAGCTTGATGTAGAGTTTTCAGATCTCTACTGTATCTGTTAGTGGAACATAAATGTCATCACAGGCCTCAGGTCCATCTATATGGCACCTGGGCTACTTGTGAAGCATACTGGGAGAGAGGTAATGTAGTAATTATTTCCAGTGCCTGGATTCCATGCTTGGGTTTCCCCCTCCCTTGCTCCTTCCCTCCCCTCATAGGATAAGAGAAAACCTGGGAGCCAGAGCCTAAAAAGGTAAAGATGGGAGTTCACATCAGGTTCTATTACTTGGCTGTCTGTAGATATGTCGAGCTATTATTAGAAAAAGGCACATGACTTTGTGGAATTGATTTTTGGCTCTTTCCATCTTCCTGAGTAACTTTTTCCTGGTCCTGTGAATAGATGAGTATTTCTTAATACAACCTGTTCAAAGCAAGTAAATCTGTTCCTCTAGCATAAAGGGAAGGATGCTCATCTTTTTGTAGAGGATTCTTGCTTCTGCATCCATACACACACATCAGGAGTGTGCATGTGGGTTGCTATTGATGTTCAGCAATGCGTATCAGGATGAGCTTTTGATTGATTATTTGTCTACATAAGCTATTCTCCAGAGCTGAAGCCACCAGGTGCAATTTATGGTGACCTCCTAAGTGAGTCTGCCGCTTATGTGCCTGAAGACAGACCATACCAAAGCAGGCACAGGTGTGACGATGACTTTGGTCTAGTCTGGCGGACAGACCTGAGATGTGGCCATACTATCTGCAATTTTAAGCCCAAGGGAAATGCGTAGGAAGAAGAATCTGGTTATGACAATGACATTGCCCTATAGAAAGTGGTTGGGAGGAAGTCTGAGACATTTGCTTGAAGCAAAAGTATGAGAAAGGGTGAAATATGCTGGAGAGAAAGTGGTAGTGTAACAGGGAGGCGGAGCAGGCTGGAGCAAGGTAGGAAAGCACCTTGGTGCTTGAAGGAGGAGAAGGGTAGCATGAAATGCTACCAGTGATGGCCTGTGAAATGGGGGTCAGTGGCGTCTTACAGCATCTGGCGGGAGTGGGGTGGTTCAGTGTGGGGTGAAAGGAAACATGGGAATAGAAATTGTGTAGGTTCTCCAGAGCAAAGTCTTGTAACTAAAGACTGCAGTAAAGCAGGTGAGAATAATTCCGTTTAACTGCGTATGCCAAACATTGCTTTTTTTTGGACTAGATGTTTCTTGGGTTGTATTTGGGTGTCAGGATGAAAAAATCTCCCCTGCAGTAGGTGGGAGAAAAAAGGTGACAACAAGACTGACAAACCATGGAAAGTCTTCTCTGAAATGGAAAAAAGAAAAGGAACAAAGGGGTGAGAAATGTGCAGGGAAATGTGCAGGCAATAACAAGGGACCTGTTTTTTTTTGAAGTGAAATTTTGGAAGGTGATGCAGGGATCTGCATCAGGAAAGATGCAAAGCCTCAGTTTCTCATTTTTGTTCACCATTATACTGTGAACAACAGAGATTGCTGTTGGAGAGAGGAAAGTTCAAATTTCCTCAGCAAGGAAATGAAAAAAGTCATAGGATTTATTTGCATGCAAAATGAGAATTCTTTAATGTAGGTGTGGGAAAGTAGTAGAAACATTTTGATAGTAATTTGTGTATTTTCTACATTTTGATTAATGCCAAGAATCACACAATCGAGTAACCATGAGCCTACAAACTCACAGCTGAGCATTTTGTGATGCTTTCTAAATATGTGCCTTTTTTTTTCTGTGTTTCGTATGATGGCTGCCTTAAAGAAGACTTGCAATAATATTTTTAAAAATTATTTTTGACGTTTCTCTGTAAGCAAGTCCAGTCATATGCTGACCTACCTGTTCAATGCTGAGGGAAAGGTTTTACACGTTTGTAAATGTTTTACAGTGTCAAACTTTGCATGAGCAGAACTGGCCCTGCAGAGGATAGGTGGGCTGCTGCTTGACTGGTGAGATGTGGCTCCTTGTCTGAAACTAGAGCAGGCCTGAGGCTGCCCGAGTATCTCCTAAATTGGCATAGTCTTTCAAAACGACGATCAGCTTGGCAAAGCGCGATGCACTTTGTGCTTGTGGTTGTGTTCGGCGGCAGGTTTTACCTTGTGCCTGTTTTTCCCCTGGCTTCAGCTGTGCTCTTTAAGTGTGTGGCATTGGTCTTACCAGAAGGAGACTGGAGTTGGCAGCACCAATGCATGCCAGAAAAGGGCTTGTTGTGCTGATCTGTCCTTGCACACTCCCTGTGCGGTGTCACATGGAGCTGGAAGAACTGATTTATTTTAGGAAATGCTTGAGTGTGTGAATAAAAACAACTGCTTCCAGCAGGAGGATTGTGTTTTCCCAGATGTCCCCTCCTTGAACTTTTGTCTGGGTCAGTTCTGAGGGCTCCAGAAGTTTGTCCTGGTGTCTCTGGCACAGGGGAGCACTGAGAGATAGATACCGTTGGCTGTGCTGTGGTCAAGCTGGTGATGTTGGGTGGCAAGACAGGGCTGAGATCAGAGCTAGATCAGCTGTAGTTATCCTGCCACTATCGGGAAGCACCGGACTTGCTCCGCATGTGCTTCCCAGTTATGTTATACAGCTGCATGTGGACAGCAGACCTGGTGCTCACGAACCTGCACAAAACCAATGTGTTTGCAAGCACCAGCCTTCAGGACCTTCCACAGATGGCAGCCAGGGCTGGAAACCTTCCTGCAGGCCTAGGAGTGTTTCCGTTCCTGGCCATGCTAGTTTAGGAGCTGGTACTCCATATGGATTACATGGCCTTCTTGCTCAGTGTCTGTTTCTAATCCTCTCTGTGCATTAATTTTTTTTCTAGACCTCTCAAAATTTAGGTACCACAGGCATTCCCCTGTATTTGTAAAGATGCTGACCTAGCATCAAATGGAAGAGTGTGATGAAGTGATAAATGTTTCAAGCCCCTGGCCTTTTATCTTTGGTCTTTTTTTTTTTTTTTTCTTTTTTTTTTAATGCTTCTCAAACTTAAGTGATTGAAAAGCTTTCCAGATCTGATAACTGCAAAGATTTAAAGTGAAACTTTTGGCTCCTATCCCAGCATGAGATCATACAAAGTGATATTAGCTGAATTTGTACCAGAGTTGGAAAAGAAAATGAAAACATGTTACTGTTGGTCTCTTGCAGCTATTTTTCAGCTCTGCTGGGCAAATGCTTTCTCAATGATTGACTTTCGTTACCATTGTAAAGGTTTCCAAACACACACGCACACTTGTGCGCACGCGTCCTGTGTGCATATATAGAGAGAGTAGACATTTTCTCCACTAATAATATATTTAATTTATACTTTATACTTTAATCTTTTATCCTTTTATCCTTATTTGCAGGGTCCTTTTGTTTGTTTGTATTTTTGCTTTTCTCTTACTTTTTTTTTAATAGGGGTTTTAAACTCTAATGTAGCTGAGGAAACCTTGCTTTAAAAATACGCTTTGAGAAGGAGGAGGTATTATGTTTCTATTCCAAAACTAGTTTGAAACTAAACAGAGTTGGGCAATCTTTTCTTTAACCTGCCTTTGCATCTAGTTGCTATGGTAGACTTCGGTGAAAGCAATTGTCTTATACAGGTATACATGAATAATATGGATAAAAGTCTGTCAGGTATGCATAAGTTTTGTAGATTTCCTGTATAGAAGTAAAATAAGATGATGTCTTACATTATGCCTCTAAATTACTAAACGGTGCTGGACTTCAAAATTGCAAAAATCAAGCAATCAGAGGCTAGAAAATTCTAGAACTGAAGCTACTCCTTTACTCTCTTTGTAAATATTCATTTTGATTGCCTTTAATTAGAGAACTGCATTCCACTTTTTTTTTTTTTTCCTACAAGGCCCGTATATCTTTCAGTGCACAGCATGGTTAGTGCTTAATGAGAGGGTAGGTTGTTGATGTTTTGTTTCTCACCATTTATTGTATGGCTCTATTTACTGTGTGTTTGCCAGAGGGTGCACTGAATACAAGAAGTATTTGTTTCCTTGTGGCATTTTTTTGTGGTGTTAATACCATAAAGATTTACTTTACCACATATTTTTGAGGGAATCTTTATCATGACTGCAAAACATGATATAAATGATATTTAGCTAAATTCTGAGCCTCAACAGTTAATACCCTGAGTAAATCAGATAAAGCACGGTTGGCTTAAGAAAGTCTTAGAAACACTAATGGTTTGTACTGCCTCTATATATCACTATTCTCATTTTTCTCTATCAGCAGATACAAAGTGGGTGAAAACTCAAGTTGTGTCATGAGATATCTCTAAAACTGAAAGAATTCCATGGAGACGGCCTAATATCCCCATTGCCCCACCACATGTTTGTTTCTTCCTAGGTTAATTTTATGTAGGATCTTGCCTTATTGGGAATAGTCTTCTGTAATTGAAGGTAAATGTGCAATAGATTCTTAGCCTGGCAAGGTTATAGAATATCACTTGGCAGCTCACTCTCCAGCATTCAATGCATATTTAAGACTGTGCAAAAGAGCAAAGTTTCAAAACCTACAATAAGAGAGTAGCCTTCATCTATTTTTGTATTTGAGATTGTGAGCTCTTCAGGCCAGGGACCATACCTTCCCGTAAGCTGATAAAGCATCTCGAGCACTACACTAGGATAAACACCAGTGGATGAGGTCATAAGATATAAAACGACATAATTAAATCAGTGCTTTATTCACTGTCTGTGTCTCATTATGGCTGCCTTCGAGGTCACACTGCAGCACTGAAGATCATGTAGGAACTTGAATGTTGGAACAGCTCTCAAAAAAGACTTACTTTGAAGCTGTTGCTTTTCAGTTAGAAAC
Organism: Tinamus guttatus; assembly: GCF_059628265.1. NCBI lineage: Eukaryota > Metazoa > Chordata > Aves > Tinamiformes > Tinamidae > Tinamus > Tinamus guttatus. The sequence goes on from NW_028289031.1 coordinate 1,834,263, forward strand.
CAATCTTCAAAAAGATGTATCTTTGTAAAACATGGATCTATTTTTAAAAAGTCATAAAAACTGGAAACATTTTCTGGTGATTTTGTCTTAAATTGCCTTGAATGAATCTTTGCCCACAGGCACAAGTCACATGATTGCAATGAGGTTTCTTGATTTGATTAAAGGACTGAAAGCATCTGAGGGAATGATGTATTAAAATGGACCCTCTTTCTTCAAGTGGAGCATGAGTTTCAGTGGAGCCTGCCAAGTAGCCAGACCTTCGGCATCAGGGTCAAACTGTGGCAGTTTTAGAATTTAACTAATACATAATTTTATCTGCTGCTTTGAAGTGAGCTCACTTTAAAAGAAAATGCTTCAAGGACTCCTCATCCTCCCCTGCCCAGTTCTGGTACCCACACTTCAAATGTTATATAAGCATCCGCACATACTTTATAGCAGTAGATCCTTATATGTTTTTTATAAGGAAATAGACTACCAATTTTGTCTGAGCAATAAGGCACTTTGAAGTTTGAAGTCATAATCACAGATATGCACGTAAGCCTCGTGCCTCACCAAGTACGATGCCTCGGGCATGTGTTATTGCTTACCTATGCCATAATTACTCGACACATGTAGCTACAGGAATCTGCTCATATGGTTTTCCTACTGTAAACTTTCAGGTGACTTGCTAATCTAGGTCAGTACTTGGACCAGCCCTTGTTTCTGAGATCTTAATAATTACCAAGCTGGCATACAAACTTCAGTGTTCAGGCTTTCCCAGAACCTCTTGAAATCAGGTTACGTTTATATTCTATTTTCTTTTTGAATAGCAGTCTGTCGGCTTGCAAAGTTGTGATGTTGCTTGACTGGCCTCTTCCCTTGCTGGTAGGAGAAAAGGTGGCAAAGATATGTACGTTTATATCCTCTTTGCCATAAATCAAGGAGATTTTGTTTTCCTCCTCTCTGCTAATTAGTCTTAAATCGTGAGTTCACTGTAGTAACACATTTTCTTACTACATAACATTAATCTGTCTCTCCTTAGCACCTATTTTCAGCACCAGAAATGATGACACTGAAAGGCAAACCAATGCCATTTGTTATAGGCTGCTATTTGCTAAATCCCGAAAGCAGGAAAGTGAAGCAAGAGTAAAGGTGGCTCCTTGGGGTCCTTGAGAATAGATGGGCTCTGGAAACCTGACTTTCAAGCAGAGAGACCCAAGAGGTCACGCAGATGCAAGTCACCCAGATGGTTGTCTGGATGGTCTGGGGCAGCTGGCAGCCAGGGCTGCCTCTGGGACAAGTCTGCTGGTGGAAATGCTCTGCGGGAGGTGAGGGAGGGCTTGCCAGGTCCCATGCAGGCTTGGAGCCGGTAGTTCCCACCAGGCAGATCCCTGCGGGGAAGAAGAGCCGTCTTGGCATGGTATAAAGGTTCTGGGAGGGCAAGGAAGGCTACTTGCCCTGAAGGCGAAGCAGGAAATCACCTGGCTTCTGCCCAGCTATTGAAATAAGAGCGAGGAGAAGAGTCTGTTGTGGTGCCCAAAGGTGGGAGCCTTCATGTGGTTCTGGGGTGTTAGAAGCGAGTCAGTTCTCCCATGCTCGTGCCTGCTCCGGAGAACGCTGCTATTCCTTCCCCTTTGTCTGTACCAAAACCTCCACTTTTATTTTCCACTTGAATAACAGCATCTGCCTGGTGTTAGGAAAAAAAAATCATTGGCAGAGGACAAAAGTATATTAAAATACTCAACCTTAAATTTTCCAAAGTCTTCAAAAAGTGCCTTTAATTTTATTATATTTTCTCACTAACTTGACTGTGACTTGTTAGGCACTTGGTAAACCCCCTAGTAAAAAGTATAGACACTTCTGTCAATTTTTCACCCTTTATTATGTCCATGTTCATGTTCCATTTCTTTGTTGTGAATTCCTTTTGAAATAGCCAGTCAGAGTAAAACAAATGGCAGAAAACCCTAATTTACAGGTGTTAGCAAGAGCTGGCTCACTCTGATAAAAGGGTCAGGCAGGCTTTGCTCTTTCTTCGTTATAATCCACTACCCACTGTGGTTTATCCGCTTGGACTATTACTCTTCTGTTATACTTGCTATCATCTTTGTGCAGAGGATAACTTAATACTTGCAAATGACCTAAATATAATGAACAGCAGGCCAGAAAAGCTCTGAAACCATACCTATGCGAGAAGACAAGGGTACTACTGGCAAGCTTGTTTTCTTGGAACAAATGTGAAGAAGTGTTTAAAAAAAAAAAAAAGAGAGAGAGAGAGAACTTTTTTTTCCTGTTACAGGGACACAATTCTCATTTCTGTTTGCAATTATACAGGTGATCTTAGGTGTGCTAAGTGGCAGAGTATATTTGCTTGTCCATAGCATACTGTGCCTATAAAGCAAAGCTATGTATAGCTTCCAAGTGGGAGCCAGCTCAGAGCTCAGGCAAAGCAAGCTCGGGTCTGTCTGTACCTGCCTGTATACAGATAGCCTTAGAAGAAAGCAGAGACACCCTTTTTTTTTTCCTTGTTATTGCATTGTACCAGAAGCAAACACTCTAATTAAAATTTGTACTTAGCATCGTTTTGTTATAACTACTGTAAACTTCAGTCACATTAAATCTTCCTCATGGTGGTGCAGAGGCATGGAGTATAGTCAAAGAAAAGCCAAATAGAGCAAACAAGGTCTGCTGCATATTTGGCTACAGCAGCCCAACCCAGATCTCCTGTAAATTTTGCTAAGACATTTCTTATGACATTTTGTACAAGGAAAATTACCAAATAGCTTGTGTGCAAATGTGACTGACACTGAACTGTATTGAACACAAGATCAAAGGACTGCCTTGTATTGTAAGAGATGGAAATCACATTGGCTGGGAGGGAGCAAGCTGGTTGACAGGACACCTAGCAGCCTGGTTACACCCTGTCAACCTGGGTGTTGTTTCGGATCCATCCGACCTGATGGGAAGAACTGGAAGCTCTAACAGTTGTGATAAGGTTAAGAAATGCACATTTCAATAAAGGCATTAGAGAATGTTACTGCATCTCCTATGATTACGGAAATAGGAACCTGGAGAAAGAATGGCTTTCTGAATGGGTCCCAGTTTTGTATCCTCTGAGCGCATTTAACTTGGCTGTCTTGAGTGCCTCTAAGATGCCATGCCAGGGTACTGTATTCTTCTTGTCTTTATGAATGGGATGACTAGATGCTAAATAACCGTTTGCTATTCCCCATTGATTCTAGATTAAGGAAGAATGCTAATTTCGTGTCTTCTCTGGGCCCGGAGAACTTTATTGTATAGGAGCTACCAAGACAAGTGGTCTGGCGGACAACTATTTTTTTGTTTCTGTAAGGATGTTCTCCCTTGAAGAGGCTGGCCAGTAAGCAAAGGCTCCAGGTGCGCTCTTTCTTTTGGGCATATTTCAGCACCATGTGTTTGGGAAGAGGGAGCAGAATGGTACCAAGCTCAGGGAGTCACATTTACGTTAAGCCCTCTGCTTCCTGCAGCACTGCATTTGACCCCAAAGGAGCAGCTGACATGACGTCACCTTGGGTGTTGGCAGCTTATTTGTCTCTTAATGTGAAATATGGACAGGGCGGGGGAGGGGAGAGGGGAGTGTTTTCTTTTTGAAAGATGAATGAAGAAACAGAAGGATCTTGGCTGGCTTTGCATACCCTATAGGTACGTCTGATTGTTTCTGATGAGTGAGGTATTGTCCTCCTGTTTACCTCTCTCAAAGGAAGTGTCTGTTGACATAGTCTGCATTTCAATCATCTTTATTACACACCGCCCTGGGAAGCCTTTGGGCAAGCCAAGCAGGCCCTAAAAGCTGCTGCTTAGTCACAAACAGAGATGGGTCTAACCAGACACCAGCAGTTCATATTTCTTTATTTACAGAGATCTGCGCGATGATAAGGTCCTACCTCACGGCAGATGAAGCCTGCTCGTGTCAAGCGGCAGGTGAAGGGAGGTGGGATGGTCTCGCATCTGCTGCCCTACCTGCCGCACTACCCTGGGGGCAACGTTCTCACCAGAAGCTCTCCGAGTCTGCAGAGACCGGGGATTTTCCAGTTTCCTGGATGCTACTCTACTAAAAACGCTGGGAATACCAGGAGAATGGTAATGGAGTAGGAAATAGCTGGTAGATCTTTGCCTGGTAGAGCATCTACCCTCTCTTTCTCTTTGCTCTTTTCTCTCTCTCCTCCCTCTGTCCTGGATGTATTTGTCATGTAAGGGAGACTCCCTAGAGTGGCCACTGCTTGTTTTTCTCGCTGTTAGTGGCCCAAGCCTTCGTAGGACTTCATAGGCTCTTGTCTCTACAAAGTTTGCTCACTGAATGGAGGCAAAAGGTTTACGCCCTCTGTGTGTTCCTATCTGGCCAATTGATCCCTATGTTCACTTGAGAACTACTGTCATTAATGATCAGTCATGTCATGAGAGCTGTCTCTTAATGTTTGCATGAGGAGAGAGTTTTATTTCAGATTAAAATTTGCATGTCAGGGCTGAAGCTTTGCCAGTAAGCAAACTGTAGAAGATTTGCATGACATTACGATAGCTCAGTATATTATTCTGTGCTCTTGTAAATCCTTTGAATACGCAGATTTAGCTTTGATTTGCATGCATGCAATATTTTCCTTTAGTGCTTAAAAGTAAATCCTAAGCTGCCTGTCAGGGCAGATCATTTGAGAGTTCACAGAAATCATGCTATTCAAAGAGCATCCCTTTCTTTTGTTCTCGTGAACCATGGGGAGTCCTACAAACTTGACCATCAATGGTGTTTAATCAAACCTTGTTTCTCCAGATCTGTGTAACCGCCTGACAGCTCCGAGTTGTTAAGCTCCTGCACCTTTCAAAGCAGGAATGGCTTTATACTGTGTTAATAGGAAGAAACAGTTATAACCCTTCTCCTCCCAAGGTGTATGCAGCCCCACCATGGAGCTCAATTTTAGCTTTGGTTGTTTGTGACTTAAGATAATTGCGTTGCCTGATAAAAAATTAGCTGTTAGCCATGAAAACTGCAGATAGTTAAGGAATAGGGTATGAGTGACCCAGTTCTCAAGTGTCAGGCAGTTCTTGCAGGGCATTGGGAGCTGCCTAATAGCTAATTATTTTAATTGATATTTGAATACTTCGCAGAGTCATGCATAAATGATGAAAGCAGCTTATGCCTTGATTGTAGCCAAAGATAGCAAGGGCCAAATTCACTGCAAACCTATAGCACTGCAAATTATATGTTGGGGCCTGACAATTCCCCTGCAGGCTATAAATAATTCCCATTAAAGTCATTGGGGGTTATTTGTGTCCTGTGGGGGAGAAGGTAGTCTGTGGTATAGCTGACCAGAAAATGGTTGTTAGTGATAAAGCAATGTAATTTGCATTGATTTATTATTCATTGGCTGTAAAGAACAAGTGCAGCTTACCCAGTGAGAGGAATTGACACCAAATTCTTTTGTCGCTTAAACAAATGTCCCTGCTGAGTTAACTGGGATACACTATTGTAACTGAACTGAAAACTGAACTGTTTATCACATACCTTCTGGCCTGAAATTCTATTAAATTTGAGTTGGACTTCAGTAAGAGTTGATTCCAAACCGAATTTTGCCCTATTTGGGCAAATAAGGATTGATGGTTAAATAAGGTACGGGTCTATACACAGAAAAATAAAATGCAGTCTTTTAAATTTGTCCAAATTCCTTGTATCTGATAATACGTACACCCTGTTTTAGAAGCCTTAGTGCTAGCTTTTAAGACTGTGCATCTAAAACAACACATATGTTTTGGGAACAGAGAAGTGAATCTGTCCTTGGTGTGGAAAAAAATTGAAAGACAGTCCAAGATCATCTCGTAAAGTTTTTTTCTCAAGACTTTTGATTTTGGTGCTTGTACACATCAAGACATCTTTTTTATGATTGACCTAAGCAAGGTATTATTAGAGTCTACTTTGCGGTTGGTGTTCCTCTGAAAGCTGCAACTTTCTGGATGGGAACAACTGATAAATATTGCTCATGGGTTTGCTTTCTCATTTTTTCTCACCTTCTTTTAAGTCAGCTTCTATTCCTGGTGAAGTTTGTGTCTGGCGATACTCAAGCTTGGTTGCTGATACAGGTGTTGTCCCATCCCTCTCTGGGCTGCTGACAGCACTGATTTCATGACGATGTTTATGTGGCATTGTACCTTAGTCCTTAAGGCACTAGCCACTGAGAGTACAGATATCAAACACGGCTGTTTTACCAGTGCCGTCTTTTGCCAGGCTGGTTGTCTCTTCATGACATCAACTATTCTGCAATTTTGTGGTGATTTTGTTTTCCTTTTTTTTTTTTTTTTAAGTACTATTACAGGACAGGCAGAAACAAAGGAGGAAACACTTTGGAAGACCTTTTAGTGACTCACTGCACTTTGTACGTTGACTTAGTAACCTGGGATTTGTCAAGGAAGGCTGATGCTATCTCTCTTTGAATAAACACTCTGTCCTGCTGTGGACTGTCTTCACAGCCTGAGATGGACTTGTGGAAACGAATTCTGTAACTATAAATTGTTCTTTTGTGGATTAGTTTTTCTGGCGAAATCTGAATAAAATAATAGACTTGGAACTTAATTCTTCTCCAAAAGGAGTATGTTCTAGCTATTTAAAGCTGAACCCTTTTGCAGCATATTCCTTCACATTTCTGTTAAAGGTTAACAAAATTGTTTAGATAGCTCTAGTGGCTGCACATCAGTCTGCTGTAACCAGTTGATTTATGTGACTGATTTCTTTAGCAAATTTCTCTAATCACTTCTTATTTACAAACTGGGGAGGTCTTGTTTAAAGCAGCTATGCTGAGTGCTCATCCATCTTAAAGGTTCATTCCTTGACTGAAGTAAGTTTAGGAAACACAAATCTAACGGACCCCTGTGACACACAGTGCCAGTAGGGGAAGAGATCATATGCAAAGTCTCTGGCAGTGTTAATCCCTCTTGTCATCCCCTATACAGAGTAAAAGCATATTTTTTTTTCTTAAAGCACAGAGAAAGGAAATCATAATGAGTGTAGGCAAGTACTCCTAAGCCGGCAGAAACTGTGCTTGGAGGCCAGGCAGCCATGAATTCCAGTCTTATCCAAGCTGTCGAGTGACAGTTGGTAATTTGAAATAACTTACAACTTTCATTTGAAACTTATTTAGACTTGATAGACTTACTGTGAGAGAGAATATAATGGTTCCTCTTTTACAAATAAGGTAAAATTATGCAATCCTTCAAGCAGAGCTAGGTACAGAGCTGTTGTCTGCAGTGATGCGTCATGCGTCTTTACAGGGTACAAGTGCTAAACCGTTCTGTGTGTTTATTCTGTAAGTAAATATCATTCCAACTGCTATTGCCCAAACTATTTTCAGAGAGAGATATACGAAATATTTAGCAGCTGTGTCCTAATCAGGATGCCACCCAAAGTTTGTTTCTTGCTACTGGGAACTCTGTGGTAAGCAGGAGTAAAAGCAAATTCTACACAATTTATAGGCAAGTTGGTAAACTCCGACTTGTGGCATGGCAGAAGTGAGTTTCCATTATAAATGGTCAGAGTTTTGCTGTTATGTATGCCAAGGAAGGTTGTGACAAAGTGTGCAGGAGCTTCAGAAATCCACATAGGTGGTTTTATGAATATCTGATATATTTAAGGACCACTGAGAATCTGCTGGTCATCTTCAGCAGTCACCGTGATTTTTACAAAATCTTTCAGATTCTTCACTCACTTTTGTGACTGACTTTTCTTTTTTGTTTCTTTCTAACACTCGCTCCATCTTTGGAAAAGCATTTTACATACAGTCTTCAGAGTAGGAGTGATTTTGAAGGTTCCTGTATCTGATTGCTGGATAATTCTATTAGGTGGTATTCAAAGTCTATATTCTGACGCCTCTGATATTTTTGTACTCCAGTCCTTTTTGGCCAAGAAAAATCTCTGGCATTTCCTATTCAATTCTCAGACTTCTGCTTCTTTTTGATCTGCCTGCAGTGACTACCTCTCTCACTTATTTACTATGTTTTTGAACAGCAATTCTGTGCTTTTGTCCCTCTTAGGAGGAGAAAGTCATGAGTATATGCAGATCTCTTCCTTATTCTATTTTTTGCCACTATTTCTGCAGGAAAATTACTAACCAGGTGATCAGAATTGATCCAGTCCATCGAGAAGCATGTAGAAAGATAAAAAAGGAAGAAGTGTGAGGAAAACTTGGGCTTTTTTCTCAAGCACATCAAGAAAACAGATTTTTTCTTAAGAGATGGGTCTTCATATCACTATGCGGGGTGGTAGTCTTTGATATTAAGTCTGTTGCAGCTGTTGAATGAATTAAGAAATAAGGGGAAGACATCTGAAGATACTCATACAATATTCATGTCTGGTTTTAGTATGCAGGAAGTGGAAAAGGTAGAAGAAGATACAATAACAGATAAAGGAAGGACAGCAGGAAAAAAAAAAGAAAGCGATAGAAGTGTTAGGGACATTAATCAAATCAACAGGGCAGTTAGTAAAAGGACTGTGCCTGACCTGACAAGGGTGAGGGTTGTGGTCAGTAAGAAATAAGGGGAATTTGAAATATTAGTGTTAAATGTGAAATCAGGACAACAGTCAGCAGAATAATCTTGCTGGAAAGGTGGTACTGAATGATCTGCTCTGTTCAGGAAAAAACAGAAACAGAAGGTGGTGGGTTGCCCTTGTGCATTAACAATATAAAAATCATAAAAAAAAAAGAAACAAGAAAGGACATTTTAGATGAAACTGTTTTGGTTTTAGCGACTAATGATGAGATCATAGAAGAGCTAGCTACAGGATGTAAATTCAGGTCAAGTGATGGGGAATTGATTTGATTAAAATAAATGTAAGTTTAAAAGTATGTCCTTAACTAAAGTTCTCATTGAAAGGTAGCAAACCTGGGTTTGTCAAGCTGCTACTTAGGGAAGTCAGCTGCACCAAAGAGTTCAGGGTGCAGAACGGTGCAGAAATTTGCACTTATTGCAGTCAGAGGTACTCTAGCAGTCTGGATTTCAGTGCAGGAAAAAGAGTTATCAGGAAAGAGTCAAAGTTAGATTTGTGAGAGCTGATACTGAACTCCAACTTGCTATAATGTTTAGATACAGATAAAAAAAGACTTTTAACCACGTAAGTAAATTTTGACAAACAGGAAGGCTGCTACATAATGGTAGTGCTTGTTCATGGATTAAACCTAATTTAGGTGTGACCTTGGGGAAGGGGAACTAATGGTGGTCTTTATGGCAGAAAAACAAGTCTGGATGTGATAGTAGCACAGCTTGAATATAACCATGCTCTTAAATTGCTTAGAAATAGCTAACCTTTATGCTGCAATTATTTTTAGCAGAAACACTAACACCTGCTCTCTGTGCCAGATCTCTGTGCTTTTTACTTAACTGTGTAAGTTCGCTAGAATGCTAACTTTCTTGTAGATTTGCACTGCCACACTGAGTGATGCTGTGGGTTCTTGAGGATCATTGCTCAGGTTAGGGAGGTTCAAAGTCAAAATCAAACGTGGAAAGATGTTAAAAATAGGCATGAAAGAACTTTTTACATTATGTCATGTTAGAAATTATTTGAGGGGCTCGGTGTTTTCTGGTTGAGCAGTGAAGGGAAGATGAGTTCAGCTTTCATGCACTGACTGGCTGTGGTATTTTTGGGAGGCTCAAGAGAAGAATGTTGTTATCAGACTGGTTATGATTAAGCACTGAGTGAGAAATTTTTAGCTGGCAAGATTAAATGAAAGGGCTTGAAAGGAAGTGTACAGGGGGTGATACTCGGAAGGAGAGAAGGAAACATCACAAGTACTTTTGAATTTGTTATTCCAAGCATTGAAATCAGTGTTGACATCGGTGGTAGGGAGAGGAAGAAGCTTTAAATGGGAGACAGAATTCACTTTTAGGTGAGTTTAGTTTATGTTGGAGATAAAGAGTTAAAGATTGGGAGTAAAATGAGGTATGACAATGGATGCACAGGCTTAGAAAGTGAAGAGATAAATGAGGATGTGGTTTCACGATGTCAGGTTGAGCTGCTCCTGGCAGGAGTAGTCATTGTCCCTCCTGTCTCCTACCACACATTCCCATCGTCACTTTCGTGTCATCTCCTCTTGGATGGATTTTGCAATCATGAAACTGCACCTGAGCAATCAACAGAGATGAGTGGTAAAGTCTGTGACCTGATTAGATCACCCAAAGGTGTTGAACTGACACGTGTATGTCAAGGGCAGAACTTTCAAAAGCACCATTGATCCGTCAGGCCATCCAGGAGACATAATGAAAGAATAATAATGGTCAGGAAAAGTAATGATGTGATTTGAAAGCTCAGAGAAGATGAGATGTCAGAGCAGAGATGATCATCAGCATTATCAGAAGAACCAGAAAGGCCAAATAGGAGGAGGAAAGAGGAAGATCCTTGAGATTTGGCCACAAACAAATCATGAAAGATCATTCTGGGTCCACTCAGTTGGAAACAACAAAAGCTGAATCGGAAGTAATCCAAGCTAGACCTGGAAGAAGGGATGTGAGTTTGTTGGCTTCAGGATATGCTTATCATGAGTTTATAGATAAGGGAAAGGAGGAAAATACAGTAACTGCCAATAGGTAGGACTCTGGTTTTCTGGACAGTCGAAAGGGTGCTGAGTCAGAAGGTAGAGATAATTTGAGGACTAAGTTTAGCTGAGAAGGAAATGTGCAAAGACAAATGGAAGAGATAAATGGATTACAAAAGACGGGAGTAAAGGTGGGCGGTTAATAGACATAGTATCATGATACGTTGCTCTCCATGAAGGAATAGAGCTCTCTCTCTAGGAATTAGTGGGAAGCAAGGGGAGAAAATCAGTTGCAAAACTGGGCAGCTTCTATCTTAATGAAAAAGAAATCAGCTAAATCAACCTGTGCTTCAGCCAGCTTAAACTGGTTTGCTGCAGCAGCGCTGGTTACAGTGGCTGCTACTGAGTTTGCTTGACTTGGGAAAGAGAGCGACACATTGAGGCTTTAGGGGCAGCACTACCTAATTACCTGGCTTTGATCCAGCTGCTGATTGACCCAATAAACTCTAATAAATCCTGATTCCTGCAGTCTGATTTACTTCCTTTCCCTGTTACGTGCTTCTCTGGGTCCATGAAGAGCTGAAACCTGAGTGCTGCCATTGACAAAGGGAGTGAGAGAGAGGGGGAAGAAAAGGCAGATAACAGCCGAATGTAATCAGCATTTTATTACCATCCTCAGGAAGTGGGACTGGCTTAAAAAAAAAAAAAAAAAAGTAGGTTGGTGGAGTAAGGAAAGTTAATTATGGTGAGGTTATTTGACAGGAAATTACAAAATACAAACAGACAGAAGAAACACATTTTAAAACAGGGTAGGAAATCTCGAGTTACTTCACTGTGTATATTCAAAACCCCCAAAGCAAAGGCTCAAAATAGCAGTTTAAACAAAAGCTATCTTATCAGATAAAGGCATTTCAAGTACAAAAGGAAATTTATATATTGGGTTGACAGTCTTAAAACAAACCGATTGTCTTGATAACACCATAGATTTAATTGTGGGAAAAAATTGGGTTCATTTGTATGACCTGCAGACACAGTAAATTCCCATGTAAATTCATTCCTTTTCTTTCTTTGTATGTTTCTTGTCTTCTAAGCAGTGTTTATCAGCATTTTCCAGAAATTGTAAAGGTACATTTATGCATTTAGAATGAGACTCATAAATATGTGCATATTTTAAAAGCTTCCATGCAGACCAGATACGATTCATTTCCTATACTACTCTATAGAGGTATATTAGTTGCAGTTTAGCAAGTTACCCAGATTCAGAAGGGTTTTGACAGAAATACACTGCTTTAGTATAAGGATATAATCTCCAGTACTAATGATCAGCATTATTTTTTTATTCATTCCATCGTTAGTAAACTTATAACATGCTCTTGAATATTTGGTGTCTTTTTGCTTTCTGGTTGGTAAGGAAACTGTTTAGTTACTACATCACTTTTTTTTTTTTTTTTTTCTCCTGAGGCAGTAAGAGATGTGTTAAGAAAAGCAAAACCTGCTCCCGATTGTGGTTCCTTTGTAGCCCTGTTGCAGGTACCAAAGCTGCAAATAAAAGCAAGGAGGAACTTCTGATATTTGGACTCTCCTGGAGTGTTTTATTACCAACATTTTTTTCAAGGAACTTTTTTGTTGTTATTGTTTTTTTTTTCTTGTTTGTTTTTTTAATAAAACAATAGTTGCCCAAGTTTCAGAAACCTCTTTCTCATTTTGCTTTGAATTTTGGGGCTGAGATGTTGAATAATCTCTCTGTATCACAGACTGTATCAGTCTCTGAGTTGTTGCAGTGAGATAGGATAAGTATTATAAGGACTATACAGTTTCATCTGCTTTGAGGGAGGGAAGGTGCAAGAAGAGGGGAGGGAGAGGAAATAACTCCTGTGCAAATGATATATTAGATTAGCTCTTTTAAGATCAGAGTAGTCTTAGAATTCTGTTAAACAGCTCTCTTGCATTTGGCTAGGGTGGTAACAAAGACAGGTTAGGAGTGTTAAGATGTTTATAGGGACAACCTGCCTGGTTTTCATGACTTCTTTTGCGAAAGCTGTTCCTTCCCTTTTCTTGCTCTTTAGGCTTCAAATCTGCCAGCGTAGGGTGTGAAAATGATGCTATAGGCAGTACGTGCAGAGGAGGAGATGTAAAACCCAGGAAACAGTGGGCACAAAGACTTCTATTCAGAGAGCTGAAGTGGTTTAGTTCAGGTGGCAAAGCCTCGAGAGTGGGATCAAGGCATGGAGGGCTGTGAAAGGAGTCCTACTGGAGTATTATAATGCGCTAGACACGTCTGTGACATGGTGACTCATCGTACCTGCTCGATCATGTAAGAAATGTAAGATGTTTTTTTCTAATTAATTTGCCTGCTTTGCCTGGGACTTTCTATTCCTGATGCTGTTGAGCCTTTGTAATCTGGACATTAAGCAAAATCTGTGATGCGTTCATTCACTGAATATTATATTGTATTATATAGTAGGTAGGTAAAGCTGCTGGTTGGCTGAGATGTAACATGGTATCCTTGTGGCCAAGTTAATTAAATGACTGTTTTCACTTGCATTCAAATCTTTCCCTTCGACCGGTCACCCACGGTACATCTAGAGGTTTCTGGCAGATATGAGTGTGCAGAATTGCCTGTATTCATGAAGCAATTTTGAGGGCTAAGGTTGTTGCTTAAGAGTAGCACATAGAAGTGTACACATCTGCTTGCTTTGGTAACCCCGGTACTAAAAGGCCCAGTTCTATAGCACTGTCCTATTTCTGCAAAACTTTGCTAGTAATCCTATGAAAGTTTCAAGACCCGATGGGCCCATGAGAGGTTTGGCAATATTTAACAAAGAGATATCAGCAAGCAGCGTGAGCGAGTCAGGAGGATTGGGTTGCAGTGTAAACATTTGAACCTGCAATCATTGATTTTTGCACTTTAAAAAAAGCAGAGGACCTCTGTGCAAGAAAGAAACAGAGCTACTCATTCATATCTTAAATGATCTATTGCTATAAAAGGTTTTCATAACTCAGTGGAGGGAGTTCATAAAGAAACACTGTGGGAGGAAAGTAACCCCTAGAAAAGGGGAGAATGGTGATGTCAATATGAATTGTTTCTAATCTGAAACAATAATCAGTGTTATGGAGGATTATAGAAATAGTTAATATTAATCTAATACAGTAATTTTTTTAATTGAAAGAATTAAACTAATGTTAGTTTAGACCACTGAATAGAGAGGGGTATGGAATGGGTAAAGTAAAAGGAGCCTAAATATATTTTCAAAATTCACATACAGATGCTATAGAAAAGACTGATTCAATTATCAGTCTTGATTGACTCTTTTTCTTTTTTTCCAAAAGTCTCTGCCATTATTCAATGATTTACCTTTAGAACGGTATATGTGGTACTGTTACAAAAGGAGACCATTAAAATGTAATGCCCCATTAATCAACTCTACAGAATGCAGTTAGCAGTGCTGGGAATTCATGTTTTTCCAGTTGTTTTTTTGCAGCACCAAATGATAATAATGACATATGGAAGATTCCTTTTTTTTAGAGGAGACATGTGTGAGAGAGATTTAAGAAGATGCCTTCATCACATAGGATCATAGTGGTAACTTATTTTGAAATCCCTTATTGCTGTTTTATACATGCTGAAAATGGAAGATTAGGGCCTGCAGATGCAAAGTTATGGCATCATCTGAAGCAATCATTAACACAAGGTAAGCCAGTGACAAAGCACCTTCGCTGAGAGTGCATTAATGATTTAACTCTTTAGATAGAATAAATACAGGTAGCCAAACTTAGGACAAGTAGTCATTCTGAAATTGTGCTTTAATATAATTTTACTGTTTTTACTCTCCTAGTGATGAGTAGTACACCTACTCTCCTAGTAGGAGTAGTCTTTTTTAATTTCACATTAAGTTTTGCAAAAGGGAGAGAGTATACTTTAGAAAAATTGTTTGCTAATCTGGAAGGGTGTGTTAATGAAGCTGCGGGATATCATTAAATATAGGCCATCTCAAGGAATTCTGATTTTATGTGCTATTTAACGACCACCTGAACAAGTATATTTGCTATCAACTGTATTTCAGTGCTGATAGAACTGCCACTTGGTATGTCTGGCTGATTTAATTAAGATAATGACAAACTTGGGGAGTTAAGACCCAGTTTGTTCAAGAGTGTTGTTTATACCTAATTCTCTAGGAAGTGCTTGAGCTCTCTCTTTTTTTTTTTTTTTTTTTTAAGGCATTTCTGAAAGGCTGGAAGACCCATTGGTTAGATTTTATAATTTTCTGTCTACAGCTCTGTTCAGTATTTTAAATTGTGGCTAATTTATTTAACTCATATCTCTGCATCTTCAAAACTTCAGTGCTGGTAACGTTTGAACTAATTAACCAGTAAAGGATGTAAACAACATTCATATCCAAACCATATGTTATCCTTGTAGTTTATCTGTACTTGTTGCCTTTGAAAACAGTGAACTCCGAATGGATATTTTGCATGTATATGGTTTTAGTTTTGCAATATTTTTAATAGCTTCCAAATATAGACAATAGTGCAGCTTGTTTTAAGGTGTTTCAAATAGAACATCTGGCACATTTCCCACTTGTGTCTTGTTGGTCAATAGCTAGCTTTTGTTGTTGCTGTTGTTATTAAAATATGAAGCGATTATTTTGCAGAACACTCTAATATGTTTTTAGTCCCCAGCTGAGGTTTCCTGGGGCTGGGTAGAGAGCACTGTAACTAACTGTGATACTGACTCCTGGAGTATGAAAACTATGTGAAATCTCACTGCTCCTTTTTAGCAAAAGTAAAGTTTCTTTTGAGCACTGCCTGTTTTAGGCAAAAGGCTGACAATACGATTGAATTTCGCTGAGAAACTTTACGAGTAAGATTGGAGGGGGGTGGAAATATCAAAAACAATAGACGCGGGGTTAAGAAAATCAAGTTTTTCCAACCAATCCCGTTCCTACTTTGTGGGCCTGGATGGTGTACACTGCGGCTTTGCACGGGCAGGTGCCGGGGTGATGGCCGTTTATTTTCTTCCTTGTGTGCAAGGCAGACACAGTTCTAAAAGTCTTCCTTTGAATCCCCTCTTCCCCTCCATTCTCTCTACAGTTTGGCCCGAGGGAAGGAGGCTACAAAAGAGGATATCAAATTTTGCAGTCTTTTCTACGGGTGTGTTGATGTTGCTCCTGAACCCAGCCCGAGGGAACTGTTAAAACGCTCTAACAGTCAAAAAGGGGAAAGGGAAGAGTAAAGTTTCCTTAGCACTAAATCTCTGGCAGCCATGGGACCTGAACTTATATTCCATATGAAAAGGGAGTTTAAGAATTATCGCATACAAACTTAGTAAAAAAGAATATGTATGCATATATATAATGCAAACATACTACCCTACATAAGTTTTTCAAATGGTTTATTGGTTATCATTATTAAATGGTTTAAGAATATTTTTAACTGCCTAAAACACATTTTCTGTTAATAGCCCAGCACAGATCTTTTTCCAATAGATTAGTCAAAATATTAAGGCAGTAGAAAACAAATATTTTAGTATATATTTTTTATAAACATACATTTAATTGGAGTGAATACAAATAAAAGACTTTTTTTCTACCCATGATTGGTAATTATTCCACTCAGTACATGCTGAATTCCATTATATCTTGGAATATCATTAAACTTTAGCCTAAACAACACGCATATACAAAGCTCACGTGGAAGGGAATAAATATATGTTTTCAATGGGCTAAAAACACTATTGTCAGGGTAAGAATGTGTTAGGAAATGATTTTTATTAATGCTGGATACTACTGCGCAGTAGAACAATGAACTATCTTCGGTATTCATAAAATTGTGAATTATCACAGCATACCAGACATTTGACTTCTTTTAGGCTTTTAGTCTTTTATGTGCAACAGTCTAAATGTAGCAGGCATAAAATAAGAGGATGAAATGAAGATTTTAGCACAAATATGCAAGAGTTTTTTTCCTGAGTGATAGCTCAAATACCTGTGTTGCAAACTTTAAGGCCGAATTTGCTAAATCAGTTGATGCTTCGTTTGCAGCTACAGTGGAATTTGCTGATACACTTTTTATCTGTGCCCTGATTTATGTTAGTTAAAGCTACCTGTTGGCAGCCAGCTTGTACCCCGCATCTACAACTGCTTCGTCTTTATTCCCTCTCCTAAGGAAAAGCATAGCAGGCCTCAACCTTTGGCATTTTCTTCTCATTGTAACTCTCTGTCTCGTCTTTGCGAAATGAGTTTTCACAGCGCTGGAGGGGAAGGGGTTCCCAGCTTTGCTTTTCTCCACATGCCTTGTTCACTGGTACTGTCTGGGTTTGACTCTGTTTCTGAACATATTGAATGTAACACAGATGGAGCCTCGGAAATATCCGTGTAGCCTCTTACGAGCCTAAAGCGGTTAGATTCATGTTTTATGTTAAAATCAGGCCGATTTAGGTTTTGAGATATGTTTATTTCCTCAGGTATGTGTGTATATATATATTTTATATATGGCAAGTAAAGCCAAAATGTCTTTTTCATGTAATATATAAGAGGAGTGACAGGATAGAAAATTACACATGAAAGCTCATCTACTATGAGTGATATGAATTATTAAGACACAGACATTAGCCAAAGTCTGGAGCAGAAAGGAGCACGCAAGCATTTCCTTCCCACGCAGCCTGCTCTCTAGCAGGCTCAGTATCGGCATAATTTGACTGTAGGCCTTACAAACTCCACAGTGGTCAACATTTTAACCCAGCCTCTTTAAAACAAGCAGCTGTTGGGAGGTGAGGCATCAAAGTAAAGCAAAAAAAGGTCAGGAGACTCTTCCTGAGGATGGCTGAGGAAGGATCTTGAGGCAATCTGCAGTACTTGCTGCCTAGCCAATAGCAAAGGTGGGTAAGGCTGAATCTGAAAGGGGGTATTTTCCCCAAAAGGGGAGTCAGAATCCCTGGGAGAAGAGATTTCAAGGAACTGAGCAGGGAGATGCATAAATGGCAGCAGTCTGTTGCCTCATATAGTAGCACCCTGTGACGGAGGGACAGAGATGAGAAAGGAAGACTGAGCTTCTCTGTCCTCCTGCTGTGAGTAACTTTGTTTTCTAGAGATGCATATGAAGGATCTCTGCTAGGTCTGGAGGAGCCTTGATGTTTGCAAGTGCTGCTGGACCCTTTCCTGCATCCTTTGGGGGAAATAGGAGGAAAATAGAGTCAAGAAGCAAGGGGCTCTGAGACCATGTATAGGAATGATCTGATGACCTTTCCCAGATTCTAACTGGTTGTAGTGACTGAGTCATATTTTTGAAGGCATCAAGGAAAATATCTTCCATGGACACACTCATGGTCTACAAGAAGCCTTTTGCAGAACAGCAAGCTGATTCTGGGTCATTTCTGAAAAAATAGTTCAATGTTGTACTATAAAATGCAGCCTTTTCTCTTTCAGCTGCTGAGCACAAAATGTATGTGGACCTGCATATATTCAGGCTTCTTTTTTTAGCTTTTATGTATTTATTTTTGTAGTGCAGTAGTTCTGAAATGGCTTTTCCACAAAAGTTGCTCTGCCTCCCTGTCTGATCCTTAGGAAACTGCTGTCATTTGTAGTCATGGCAGGTGAAACTCTTCTTCAGAAAACCACTTAATGGAAGACTCAGTAAGATGATAGATTGTCAAAAGGGGTCAAGCTGTGCAAAATGTTTTTATAATCAAAAGTATATAGATATTCAGCATGTTTTTTCTTTTTTCCTTTTTTTTGAGGTAATTAAGTGAATTTAATCTAACAAGGAGAGCTTAAAGTTAGCCCCCATTTCTTGAAACCATGTAGCAATCCCTAAGCATTTTCAGTCTTTGGTGTACAATTCCAGTATACTAGAAGCCCTGCAGTAGGACAGGTCCTTGAAATATGTTTTCCTTCAATCACTGTCTTTTTGCCTCTGCCCTTTGCCTTCTGGGCCTCTGCAAATGCTCCTCCTCAGACCAAAGTCCAAAGCAAGTATGTGCTGATATTTCTTCTTTCCTTCACCACGCCAATTTATCAAGCCTAGGAAGACTGAGAGAAATATAAGTCAAGAAGTAATAACCATGTGCTAATGGGGAAGAGTTCAAATGTGGAATTCTCTGAAACTAGTGCAGCCTGAATCTTTATCGTGCTCTAGTGCTTTTTTTCCTGCACTTGATTTTTTTGTTGCTAACCTCCTTTTCCTCTTCTGCAGTTTAACTGGCTATTCTGTCTGAAAATGTCTTTCTTTCCTTCTACTGTCAATATAATTGACTCATTATATATGTGGGATATAGCTTAAAATCAAAATTTTTCAGGTGTTCAGAAGATCATGATTGTGTTACTCATTTTCTAAATGCTTGCTTTGAGACTCTAGGCTATGACCCACTTGTGCTACTGAAGTTGCCTTAAATGGTATGACAAATGCAAGTGTTTTGAAGAAACTTGGCCTGACAAGTCTCCATTTGGGCATGTAGAATAATAGTGGACACTCTAATATGTCTGTCATGGCTCTCCTTCTGTAACGTGCATACAATAACAACATTCATTTCATCTCACAAAGATGTGGTGAAAATGAATCACTTAATGTTTGTAATGCATTCAGATGTTGTGATGAGCTCTGTAGGAAAACCCACAAGTAAATGAATAATTCGTTGTTCAAACCAGGATCTGAATAGAGCACAGTAAATAAGACATGGGACTTCACATTGAATAGTAGGAGTACGGCAAAGTAATAAATAATCACATGTTCAATTACCATTGTCCATTCAGAGTACTGAAAGAGATGGGGATGTTGCAGAAAAAGCATGGTCGTGTCATAAGGGTATGACATATATTAGTGTGCATGACTGGAAAAGTAGAGTGAGGATACAGCTCTTATACAGCTGAGGATAAAACAGCTGTTTCTACTCCAAAGCTGCCTTCACTGTTAATAATTATGCTGTTTATTTATCAAAAAAGGTGAAGTGTGTTAGGCTTTCTAAATTGCATGATTTTGATCTATAGGTAGCTCTTTAAAATTACGTGATAGCATGTGAAAACCTTACATTTTTAGTTCTATTTTCATAGAGTTCTCTGTCACCCTGTGAATTCTCTGAGTAGCTAGTACTGAAGCACCAAAAGAAGAATGTAAGACCCTTCATGATCGTTGCAGAACAGTCTTTGGATATAGCATGTAGAATGCTTTTACCTCTTCATATAAAATAATTTTAAGAGAAGCTAGTGGAAGAGGAGAGTTAAGCCTTTTTTCTTCAGTGTACCAGCTGCAAGAAAAGTGGTTGGACGTTGTTTTTGATGGAATCTCAGGACTGGTATAGCTTGTTCCTTTATTCAACCTTGTGATCCTCATTTGGATGATAGCTCTGGATGTTTAGATATTGAGGATGAAAAAGAAAAATGAGAAAGGTATTTGAAGCTGCACTGCACAAAAATGTGTTGATAATTCAGGCTGACTGATAGCTCCTCTTGTAACCAAAGTCCCCTGCAATTTTTTATAGTCCTAGAGCATAAGCCATCCATAACACATAATCAATTCCACTCTGCAGATGGGACTGCTGTTTTCTTCCCACACGTTCCCTCTGTACTTTCCTAAGTTTAATCTTTAGAAATCAATTCATGTAACTCAATCAATTTAAAATACTGAATACACTGTGGTAATTACACTGAAGTTCTTGCATTTCATTGCTACCAGTGACAAAAAATCTATTGACAGTCCAGCATTAAAGATATATCAGCATACAGTTTTGCGATTTCCACTGGCTACTTTTCTAAACCTTTTAACTATTTTTGAAATAATATTTGCAGTTTGATTTATAATTCATAATTGAGAGTGTCATGTGATTGAGCGGTCACTGACATCCATTGGGTGCTTTCATAAAGCTGGCCATCTAGAGAACTTGATTACTATCAAGACACTTAGGGATTATTCTTTAATTGGGAAGACATCTCTTCAGCATTCCTGGGAGACTAGACCATAAGTCCAAACACATATAATAGTCAACTTTGGGGACAGATTGAGTTTCATAGCTTTTCCTCATGACTGCCACCCAATGAAATTATTGTCATTCCTGCTGAAGCTTCTGTGCATATTCTATTTATTTCTTTTTGTCTTTAGAATTCTGCTTTCTATTTAGATAGCTATTAACGCAAGCCGTATGTTTATTTAACATAAATTGGACTGCGCATATACTCAGCCGTAGATAAACTTTAAGGATGTCGAGCATTTATGTTAAATTCATGCATCAGGATTCACTGGTGTACAAGACTTCACTAAACATACAAAAATTCAATTATTCTCCCCCTTCACATACACTGTTTCCTTGCTCCCACCTCTTGACTTCACAGTCTAAGTACAAGAGCACTGATCACAAATATGTTCAAAAGACTGACAGGCACAGCTCATGGTGATATGACACTACTTGTAAGTACAAAGAACAGCAGTCGTGGTGTGCTAGTGTTTAAAAAACAGACCAGATCATGTTTGAGAAGCAGACGATTCTGTGTTTGGCACTTCTGGAAAAATTCAATAGACTACCGGTGCTTCAGAACATAAGGACAAATTCTTGAGGAAAAGCCCTGCAGAACAGTTGAATGATTGGAAACAAATGCAGGATTCATGAGAATTTTAATGGGAGAAGATTTCGAACTGGGGAAAGACCAGTAAAACACCGTTAAGGGTTTTACATCAGAGTAGGTAATCCTTTCTGTTCCTTAGAAATAAGGAAAATGATATAAACCCATCTTCCCTGAATAAAGATCAAATTATCAAATTGATACAAGCTTAAGGTTGATACTTCTAGGGAGTTGTTATTGTAGTTCAAAAGCAGCCTTTTGCAAGAGATGAGTGTAGGACATTAGTTAAAAGTAATGTGCTTCTGTTTCTTTGGATTTCAAAGTTGGAGAAAAAGTTTGAAGGTGCTAGGAACAACCTATGAAATTCTATTGAGAGAGTGAATGTAGCGGACTAAAAAACCCCAATGTGGTGCATGCACCATTCTCCTGTGACGTAAATGAGGGCCAAAATAAGAGACTGCAGGTCTTAGTTCTTTGTATTCTAACCCAAGAATCTCAAAACATATTTACAACCAAGAATTAATCTTGGCAGCAATCCAAAAGATGTATGTCAGCTACTATGTGCTTATTTTAGGCCTGCATGAACAGAAGCCTAAATCAACTTGGCTTATATAGCCTGCAAAATGAATGTCAGGAGCAGGAACCAAAGGTCTCCTTCCCAGTCTTGTCTTGCTGACCCAGGAGTGTAAGAAAGCTTATTCACATTAGCAGAACCGTGCCAGCTGTTGAAAGTGCTCCTGGGCTATGTCTTTAGCCTACTTGCTAAAGAAAACAAGACTTGTCCCTTTTCCTGCTCTTCATAAAATTTCAGTGTCCTGGTGAAGTATAGGAAAGTTGGGAAGGGCTGAAAGTGGAAGTACTAAAAAAAGAAAAGCTTGAATTTACCAGCTCTCTCCTGTACTTGGCCTGACAGCTTGGGCATCTCCAGCACAGCTCACAACTCACTGAAGAGGGGGTACCTCTCTGCCCAGCTGGGACCAACAGTGGAGGGATAGGGGGATGTTTTGGAGATGGTGTCACTGGGGAAACACTTGGATAAGGATGTCCAGAAGCTATTGCTGGCCATAAATTAGAAGGGAACTTAAGTTTTATTACTGTTAATGCTTATGAAACAACTTCTCTCTTTCCTTTCTGTCTGTAATGATAGGTTTAGTGAACTTTGAAATGTGCTGTTGTAATTTTCATCAGCTCAGTGATTAAGAAAGTATATTTTAAGTATGACCACAGCTGATAAAAGTAGAAATTTATTTACAATACTGAAGTCTAAGCCCTTTCAAGGCAGTATTTCTTTAAATAAATATATAGCAGCATCTCAAACTCCATGAGATCTTTTTTTAATCTTCTAAGCAAGTGTCCTTTACAGTTATGTCTTTCATCTCATGGGAACTGCCTGCTTCTTGTTTTAATCCCAAAACATCATCAAAGTCAGTGGGAAAGAGGAAAAAAAATCTGCAATTTCCAAAATAAAAGCTCAGTGTAACATGATTAAGCCAGGCAAAATAACATCCCAGTAGTTTTAATTTTTGGAGTAAAGAAAAATGGAGTGCAAGGGAGAAAAAAAAATGTTCTCAGGGTTGGACTTTTTAACTGTATTCATGTCTGGCTTTAGAATTTTTATTCTTTCTACCAAGAATCACGCATAAAATTTGTGAGGGATATGCAGGTTGTTGTCTGTCTGATTTTGCTGCCCATGGGAATACAGTGTGCAGCTATTTGTTGTAAAAGGTGCAAATCAATGTGCATAGCAGAAACCTCTCCCCAGTCCATTTGGAAAAGGAAAAACTCTGACTGTCCTACTTCCACCCCCCCAGGAAACACCACTAACCTGAATTCTCTAGTCTGAGCTAGCACTCAAGGTCATCAAAGTAATTCTGGAAGCCTTGTGGCCTTAGTGTTCTTATAGGTAATAGCATCAGGCCCATTATCTCCTACTCCTCAATTTTCTCTTGGCTTCCTGCAATTTACATCCAATTGTCCACTAATATTTGCAGCATTCTTTTAAAATAAATCAGATAGCACTTTCTGTGCTGGCTGTGTCTGGTCTTAATAAAAGTCAGACATGCAGCATTTGGGACTTTTAAAATAACACGTTTTAATACAGAGATGTGAGATATCTTTTGAAATCTGTGGTGGATGTTTATTTCCTGCTGGGCTTAATTTGGGAATCTAGTGCTAGCATTAAACCAAGAGGAAAAATGTTTGTTCTTTCATCTGTGTGCCACATCCCATCCAAAATCACAAACAGCTCCTTTAAATTTCTGATCTTTGTCCCCTGCTGGATGTGCATAATGCACATGCCTGTCTGACACATGAGACATCCAGAGCCTTTAAAAAAAAAAAAAAAAAAAAAAAAGCTAAGCCTTGCTAATACTTCTTGTCTTAGGTCTTGTGATCATCTATAGCTTGGGAGAAAGACAAGTGTTGGAATTTGTTTTGATTTAATTAAGATACTGCTTCTCTCTCTCTCTTTTTTTTTTTTTTCCTGAAGAAACATCTTTCTTACCAAGTCAAAATGATTTCATCAGTAAAGCAAAACACAAGTCAAAATGCATAGGAAAGAGTTAATTTTCCTGCTAACTGAGGACCATTTCTCTTATTTTAACTCTTATGATTACAGAAGTAAATACTTCCTTAATCTTGTAGTGTTAAAGTGAGAAAGTTCAAATCTATAAGCGAATCTCAGGCGTTAACACCTGTCTGTATAGCTGGCATATACCATACTATACTAACAACCTTCTGGTTATTGGCTTCTGGTTCTGTGCAAGCTTGTAGGAAACTGTGGGTTCAGATGATCATCTGCTTGAATCACACTGTACAACTGAGATCAGAGTTTAGAGAAGTTTTTCCACTTTTTGTTTGGAAAAGATCCATTTTTTGAATATATTCTTGGTCCCAACATGCTATATTATGGATTGCACATGAAAAGCACATGCTAAAAGACTATTTTTAAACTGCAAAATGTAACATGGGGAAGTGAGGAGATGCTAGAATCAGTAGTGTGCCTATAATCTCAGTTGGTACCTTGTATGTTTGCATTATGATACAAATTTTAATTATATGTTTGCATCTTTTTTCTCTGTAGTTTATGTAAATGAGACAGAACTGCCATGAGTAGCCCTGGTCAGCATAAACTCGGAGAGGTTAGGTGTTCAAATTTAAGCTATTTTTACAAAGAGTGTACAGATTTTTATTTTTCACCAGTTAAATAGATCTAGGAAAATTATGAGTAAACAAAATGGGCTGATTTGGAACAGAAAGCCCTTTTCTTTGGCACCCTGCAGGTCCAACTTCAAAGTGTAAGTAAGTGATCTAAAGCTTTCCAAAGGAAGAGTCACCAAAACTTTACAGTGTGTATTTTCCAATGTGCTTGTTTGTGAAATGTGTTTATGTTTGTATGGAAGGAAAATTTCAGCCCAAATAGAGACGTTTTGCATAAATTTCTAGTAACTGTGAACTGAACCTTCATAACCAGAAGTATGGGCAAACTTAGGAATTGGGAATGCTGTTTATCTTACCCAGAAGCACCAGTTTTATACCAGGCTGCAAAAATGTATTAAAACTTCCATGTTCTTCAAAATGGTATGTTGTTAGCATGTTAAAAATTTTGTGCATAGTGGAAGATAATCTGCAGCTGTGCTGATCTGCTAAGAGCACATTGGTTACAACCATCAGCAGTGACAGGATAAGATAGGAGAAGGAAATGAGGTTGTACTGTGAAATCTGGTTTTGGCTATGCCAGGTGCTGAGCTCTCCATCATGGCAGAATGATTTAAGAACATGCTTTAGTTCTGGTCTGCCTTTGTAATTCAAGCTGTGTTTTACACAACCACACTCTCTCTTTTATTTTTTGGTGAGTATTAGTGGAAACCAAATAAAAATTACTCTAAAGCAATATAAGAATTCATTTTTAAAATGAAATTATTTATTCAGTATTCTTCAAAACTCGTTTTGTCAATAGGGATTTGTAGACTTTTCAGACCATGTTGCAAAGATACTGAATTTGAGATCAAAACGAAAAATGCAGTAGCACATTTTTGGAGACGATATTGCACTTTCATGAGCTCTTTCTCTCTCTTCTGTTTGCACCAGCAAGTCTTGGTATTAACCCTAAGCACATTCATTAAGTTTCAAAAGAGCAGATAGGGCTCTGCTTCTGTAACACAAGGCTGCTTACAAGCATCTTCCCACCTGATAGATACTCTTTTAATAAAAGTTGTCTTAACCATAGTGCACTTCCAAAATCCACTTGTTCCGGCTCCCTTCTCTTCTTCCTGATTTAACCACATGTTGTTACATGATGGAGAGGTGGCAGGAGGTTCCACTTGCAGGCAGGAGATCAGCTTTTGCAATCTCACTGGAAACTTAAGGAATATAACGGAGCAGAGAATCCAGTGCAAGGACAAGCAAAGATACAGGAGAAAAAACATTAGTTCAGTGATGTGATATTGTACCTGCCAACTGCATTTGCTGATTTCATTTTGATACATGAAATTAATTGTTCATGTGAAGCTGCCATTTCCCATGATGCCACTAAATCTCCTATAGGCAACATTTCACTCACTGAACAGCTAAGGTGGAAAGATAAGCGTTGTGCAGGAGCTCAACAAGAACCTGCTCTCTTTCTTGCAGCAGCAAATAGTCACAAGGTTGAACTGTCCTGATGATGAGTTGACATTGGTCTGTTACCTGCAAGAGGATCAGCAGGTGATCAGCCGTACCATTGACGGGAAGATAATGCCTAAAAAATGGTTCCAAAGTGGCCGACAAGGCAGCTCGAGCCATTCAAAAGAAATCTGTTTATTTACACAAACAAACAAACAAAAATTGGCCAAGCAGAATCATCTAAAAAGAGAAAATTAAATGTGCATTTTTTCTTTTGTAGGGTATTCAATGTGTTCATTCCAACAAAGCAATCCTTTTGGTTGCTTTTGCAGGAGGATAAGCCAGTTTTTATTCTGTCGATTTGGGGTAACATTTTTAAAAATGCCAAACAGATTAAGGAATTTAAGGACTATTTTTTTTTTAATAAAGTGTTTAAATGGAGAAGACTCTGCCTCACTCTCATGAGACAAATGTTTTTGAACATTTAACTTGGTTCTGAAGGGAGGGTCTTAAAAGATGAATGTCTTGAGGACTTTGAAAATGCTACCTTCAGTCTTTATGTGCTGTAATAGGCCCAGATTTTAGGCAATGAGATCAAAGGAATGTAGTCCTGAGTTACGTAAATGAGTACATTTAATTTGGTTAGAGGCTAGGAAACATGCATTGTAAGCCTGGGGAAAGTATGAAGCTTGTATTAAATACACAAAAACAATGTAGAAATCATTACATAAAAGAGTCTCTTACTTTTCCTTTTATCTTGAGAATTATCACAGTATGTAATGTAAATTATATGCTGAATTATTGTGCAGTTATGGGTTCGGCATCACATGTGTAGTTAAAAATGTGGGTGTCTGCCTGGCTCTAGTAGTTGTTTTACCTCAGTAGTTTCTACACTTAGAATGGGAAATATCTTGAAATATCTTGCCAAACCTAGCTCGTGTACATGAAAAAAAATGACCATACCTGCTATTTTTGGTTTTATTGACCATTTTTAACCTAAAGAACACTACAGGTTCTAAGCTGTTGTTTCTCAAATGGTTCTGTTTTTATTCTAGTAAGGTAATTTCTTGTACATTACAGCTGTTGTTATGACTTATTTTCTCTGTTCCAGGACTTCTGCTGCTCTTTCCTTTGATGTGTCTTATAGAAGACAGGCAAGAACATACTTGACTCTCATATAATGGTATAAAAGGCCAAGTATGACCAAAATGAAACTGGCAGCAATTGTGCTGCTGTATTTTAGTGTGCTATTTACACAATGCTTAAGGATGGTGTGCTAACATTTCAGATATATCAGTTTTTCCTCATCATTGCTATCCATAGAATTGTTCCTGTAAGTAGCGGTCAGTAAGTAGGAGACACACTGAACCTTTATATGTAAACCATACAGAAGGAATTTTTCTGGATTAGGACTAAACAGAAAATTTCTTGGCTTTCAGCCCAGTAGCTTCTTTAAAAGTTTGAGTGCAGCTCATCTTTTGTCTGTAATGAAATATTCAATTCACTCTACTGCATTTATTTGCAGTCAGGTTTTACAGTTCGTGTGTGCAAACTGTCCCTGTAGGTCTCCTGATGCTTCGTGGTTGGTTAGGTGCATCTTCTGCACAAGACTGGTACCCAAATTGATGGAATTAGGCGAAGAAGCCTGTAGTTAAGTGTTGGTACTTGTCTGCGTGAGGGCAAAATAAATGCTTTACTGAACACGGTCTTGCAGAGAAACCTCATAGCAAGATGGAGCTGAGTTGAAGAGTTCAGTTTTCAGCACCATTGAGGTCAGAGTTTCTCCATACTTTGTAGAAGAAAGTTTATATTGGAAGAACTTATTGGGGTCTGTAGAGGCAGCTTTGTTCTGGAGCTGAAACCAGAAGCTCTTATTGTTCTCTGAGCTCACGTGCACTGGGAATTTTGAGGAAAAAAACACCGTTCTTTTGTGTTTTTGCTGTTGTGTTAGTGCAAAGTAATAAATAAATTCAGATGTGGAATTTATATATATTTTTTTCAAAGCAGGCTATCCATGGAAAAAAAATGCAATGGTAGAAAGCTAAATCATACTATTCTGGAGGATACTGACTCAGCTCTTTAAGATTGATACCTACTTTGAGATAACATATTTTGTATTTTCCTATGAGTGTGTTTGTTAATGTGTATGATTTATAAATTGCTTTTCAGCTGAATAAAAAAGAAAAAAAAATCTTTTGAAAGAAAATTACTAATTTTCTAGATGAATTGGTAACTGATATCTTTCCCTCCTGCCTTCCAAAATAAGTTAGTATATTGTAAATGGAGGTTGAGAAAAGATACGCAGCTTCCTAGGAATCAGAAATGATTCTGCTTATCTAGGATGATTAAGCCCAATCCTCTTAACTAACTGCCCCCTAACTTGATTCAGCTGCTTCCATCCTTTTCTGCATTAATTTGCTCAGAATGCAGTCCTTCTAGCAGCAGAAAAGCAAGTTCCACATAACAACATTATACTCTTTTTTCATTAACAACTGTATGACTCTTTTGCTTTTGGCATTTTTACATCCAGAAGTGTATTTCTTGATTTTTTAAAAAAATTCTTTATCAATTTTATGGCCCAGTCTTTGATATTCCACACTATATATTCTACATGGATATTTTGGGTAGTAAATGTTATTAGAAATCACTAAAAGTAGAAGGTGCTATGCAGTTTTTGGTATGTACTTCCTAGGCTGTCACATGAAAGAATTAATAGAAATCAACTTTGGGCATTGTATAATTGGAATTTCTAGCAAGTAAAAATGAAATCTGTAGATTTTGAGGGGCAACTTTTAATCTTGTACTGTCTGTCTTTGTGTTGAAAATGCTGTTATCAAAAATTGAAATGTTATTTCTGCTTGTATGTAACTTGTTCAGTGGATGTTCCTTGCCATAAGGATGTTCATTGCTATAGGTCTGCCTTTTATTGATATCAAAAGCATGGTTCATTTTTGAGTTTTTTTTTTTTTGCCTTTTCAGTTATAAAGAGGTTAAAGCAAAAAAAATTGTTTGTCTAAATGAACAAATTCTAAAAAACGAAAGAAATACTGGGGATTTTTGAACTATCTCTGTAATAGTATTTTAAGAATTAGCACAAAAATGAAAGCAAAGTGAACCCGGCTACAACATATTTTTCAGTTGATACAGTTAGTGTTTGACTCAGTATCATTAAACATTTTCCTTTAGTGGGAATGTGGTTTAGGATGACTGTTTATAAATATGCAGATGTACTTAAACAAAATAACTGTAAAGCATTTGCATGTTAATGGAGTGTTACCGTGCTAAGCAGTGTATAGCAAGCAGGAGTTGGGGAGACAGGCTTTATCTGGAGTATCACAAGGAAATGTCATCCAAAGCAAATAGAAGGTACAACTCCTGTTGATCAGAAGGGATGTTATTCATTATTGACGCTTATTTTCTTCTCTTCTACCACAGTAAAGCTAAGCACAGTAAAACTAAGTTTATGCTGTCTCCAACCCTTCTATTTTTTCACCCAAATAAATCAATTTTGAGGACACAAATAAATACTCTTCTTTCTCAGACAGGCAGCAGAACTCATAAGGGAATAATTACAAGTCTAATTCAGTTCTTTTAATGACATCAGCTGAACGATTTTAGGGTTCAAAGTCCCAGATGAGTTCCTAAGCTTTTTAATTCTAAGCTTCTGGACCAACATAGTATGACTTTTAAATTTTGTTTTCATTGGAAGATCAAAGAAATTACCACGGTATTAATTAACTTCATGTATTTCTGTTTCTGTAGCCTCCTGAAAGAAATTTGTGCCTTTAATAGCATCCATTTGCTGGGTGAGATAAGAGAAAGAAGGCTGGTCTGTTTGGACCTAGATGAGGAATTGTCTGTACAGATGAAAAAACCTTTTGGAGATTGGCCATCCATGTATGCATTCCATAGAAGATTCCTGAGTGAGATCTAATCCGATGATCCTAATGTTAACCTTCCTAATGGACTGGATTCCAAATCGATTGCTTTGAATCACTGCTCATTTTATTGTGTGCTCATTTTGAGGTTTTGAGTGTGTGAAGCTTTATTTATTTATATTTGGTGGTATTATTTGGAATGTGGCTGGAATTGTGTGCTTCTGCATTGTTTTCTTTTTAGCAATGAGTTCACATGGCAATAAAGATGCACCGGTGCAGCTTTGGTAGTGCTGGTAAGCTCTGCTTGAAGGTTACCAGGAACTTGCCGTTAGTCCTCAAGGAAGCGCGCTCTGCCAAATCTTCTCCCCGTATGCCACCTGTTTGGCTGGAGTCAAGCTAACCTTAACATCCTGCTCATTAGTCAAATGCTAATCCTGGCAGAAATGCGAATGGTACAAAAGTGTACTTTTACATCTTAAAATAGCATCTAGACGTGGCCGTCTCTAACACAGGTACTCTTAAAGGGGTATTCGAATGGAAGGGAATAAACTGGGGGCCAGTTCTTACTACCAGACTGAGCGTCCAGTGCAATGACAAAGCTGGGGCTTGGTAATCTGTTTCTGCTTTGGAAATTTAACTAATATAGGATCATAGGATAAATCAGGTTGAAAGAGTCCTTCATGGCCAGCTATGAAATCAGATCGGGTTGTCCAAGCTTTATTCAGCTGTGGCGTGAAAACCTTCATGGATGGAGACTGCACAGTGCCTCTGAGTACCTGTTCCACTGCTTCGTTTTCCTCATGGTCTCTCCTCAGGGGGCCTTGTTTCAAATTATGCCCATTACCTTGTGTTCTCCAGATATGCACAGCTGTAAAGAGTCTGGCTCTGTCTTCTAGATAACCTCCCTGTAGGTACTGGGGTTTTGCTTTTAGGTCCCCCTGAAGCCGTCTCTCCTCCAGGCTGAACAGGTCCCAGATTGCTCAGCCTCTTCTCACAGAGCAAGTGCTCCAGTCCTAACCATCTGAGTGGCCCTATGCTAAACTCCAGTTTGTCAGTGTCTGTCTTGCCCTGGAGGCACCAAAACTTGGCACATTATGTGGTTTCAACAAGTGTAGAGTGGAAGTGGATAATCTCTTCCCTTGGTCTACTGACTTCACACTTGTTGTCACAGCCAAGGAGGCTGTGGCCATTTTTACTGGCTCATGCTCAGCCCACTGCCCACCGGGATCTCCCAGGGGCTTTTCTGCAGAGCTGCTCCCTATCCCTCAGCCCCTAGCCCATACTGGCTGGGCTCAGTTGTGCTCTCCTTCCCGTGACCTGAAATGTGTTTTAAGAGGACTTGTTTCATGGTTTTCCAAGAGAGCAAAGTGAGGCTAGCCAGTATCCAGTTCCCTGGATCACCTTTTTAGGCATTTTCTGAAGATACGTGCAACATTTTGTCTGTCTTTTGGTCTAAGTGATCTCTTCTGATACCCCCAATTTTTGAAGAACAATAGAGAATGGCTTCATTATGACACTGACCAGCTCTTTCTGCGTCCTTGGATGTATCCGGTCTCCAATATTCCCAGTTTTAGCAGAATTAGCACAAGGCACTGAAGGAAGTACTAAACTAATGCCTGGTTTTGCTGCACTGAGATAGAGCCGAATTAAGCTGCTTTTTCTGCATGCTATCAGGAAATGCCATCAATTTACTCTTTCTTTCTTTTCCCTTCCTTGCTGTACTGTAAGAGAAGGGAAACCTTGTTCCAACCATATTCTAGGATGGTACTGCTGCACGCTGGGGAAAGAGAGACCTAATATTTTTCTGAGGAGAGGTACTGGGGGAAAATTTCTCCTCTTTTACTACTTTCTTGGCTGCAAGAGCTGAAAAAAAAAATCGTAGATATCTGCCTACGTGTTGAAGGTGAGACATCCATACTCTGGCTTCCAGTCAAGAGCAGCCTTCCACAGGGAAGCAGGCCATGCTCAGGTGCTGGTTGACAGCGGCCTTTCTGATCTTGTTTCTGCAGGAACAAATGTTGGATCAGCAAACATAATGCATGTGAGAATAATAACACAAAAAAGTATTGATTTACTGGATACCTGAGCTACTTTTGTGGTTGCAAGCTGTCTGCCGTATGTTGTGCCCAAGGCATAGATCTCCTTCTCTGCCTTTTTGTGCTTTTCTTTTTGTTTGTTTATAGAAGACTAAGAAGTGTTTAATCCATGGCACGTGAGATACGGCACACATACAGTGCCACTGTAGGGGATGCTGGTCCACCAGCACCTTGTCCGTCCTGTCTGTGCCACTAAAGCAATTGTGCTGACTGGATGTTGTAGTTGTTGGCTCTCTGCAGCCTCAGGACCAGAGTTGCCATTGTATCTTCCTTCTCCCAGAGGGAGATAGGAGGAGAAGATAGCAGCTGCTACAGAACTGGGCATATTAACTTCATAATTTTCCTCCTCCATTCCTTTTTTTTTCCTGCCCTTCAAACATTCAAAGGTAACCTTCCCAAACAGTAGTGCTGAACAAAGGCTGAATTCAGCCTATCTTAGTTTAGATAAAAAGGGAAAAACAATCAAAAAACACAACAACAAAATTGCATTTCAGCATAATTTAGATGTTGGGCTGCAAATCTGGTGGTCAGCCATCATTTTCTAGCATAAGGTCAGGCGTATAATTAGAGTGGCAATTTTGCTTTAAAATTCTGACTGTTATTGTCCCATGGATGTTATTACTATTTAGACAATGCCAAAACTGTTGGCTGGTTTTCATCTCAGTACAAAAGAGGCTGAGCCAACAACTAGATTTCTCATTCATTGGCCACTTTTTAAACCTGGCAGCTTTTTGTTTTATGGATAAATTTGCATATTGTGGTTTAATTACATGCTGAATAGAAAGGGATGCAACTTTCCAGGGGAAAATGTGAAAACAGTTTGCACCTGACAAAAGGACTGTAATGTTATGCCTGTCAAGCAGCAATAGAAGGAAAATCCCCAAGTGCCTGACAGTGATATATTCCATCGCCCTCACTGTCCTATTAAGAAGCCTTTCCAGAGCTCAGTGAACTCTGGAGAGCTATGTTTGTTTGCATAATCATTCCTTCTGCTCTTCTTTCCCTCTGCCCATCCTCCCTGTTTTTGGTTTATTTTATATGTGCGGGCTACTTTTTTCTTTTGTTATTACTTCCTGAATCCTGGGGCCATTATGTGCAACTTGTTGTCAAGCTACCAATATATGCCCGAGGAGCCTTTAGCCTCTTTAGCCTGGCTGGCCTCAAGCTGCCCCCATTGCCCTAACCTGCAGCCAGGTATTGATGTGGTGTGGGAATGCCCTGTCTGCTTCCTCTCCGTATGAGCCTGCAACAGGAAAAGTGGATCTCGCAGACACTCTGGGCTATTTCTGCGTGCTGTGAGAGTTGCTCCGGCAGGATGGGATCCCTCTGCGGGTTGGAATCTTGTCGCATTACCCTCATGCCTCCAAAGTGCTTATTTATTCTAGTGGGCTATTTGCATGCATTTTGCTTGGCGAACATGCTGCCTGCATTGCATTGTGACTCCTGGGACTGTCCTGGCAGCACAGACACTAGACACCTCCTGTAGTGAAAAATCTCCTTGTAAGTATCAGAATTGCTTTTCTCTTGGAGGAATTCTTTTCTTTAAGAAAGTACGTATGGGCTTCCAGCACAAGCCTTTATGGAATTTCTGGAAATTCTGAAGTATTTACATTTACCTGCTGCCTGACTAAAATACTCTTCAGAGCAGCAGCAATGCGTAGAAAGTATTTTCTTCAGTCAGAGTAGGCAGCCATTAAAAACAGGCAAGAATGCATTAATTTTAATTTGGAGTTTAATTTGTAGCATAAAAAATATTTCATATTGTTTCTTACCTCTGGTTGTCAATTATAATCATCTCTCCTAACCAAACATGGAGAGCTGCAGTTTTCTGCATTTAGAAACAAGCTTTGTGTCAAAACCAAGTCAATCCTTTTCCCCTCAGTACACCAGTACTTTCTGGCAATTCCAAGCAGGACATAAACTCATTAAAAACCCCAAATTAGTTCTCAACCAATGTTTATACAATAGCTCAATACAAATTATGTTTACACAATAGCATAAAGCAAACTCTTCTATGTGTTTTGTTTGTTTCAGCAAATTTGTATTTGCTGTGCATAACAGTTTGTGGGAGTACGTGGATGTCTTGGAGAACTGAGAATTAACTGATCGTGGGTTATTAAGACCGTATGGAAGCCTCAAGGTCATTTTGGATTCAAGCACGGCTCCAGGAAATACGGGTAGCAGGATGTTTTTAAAAGGACTCTTTCTTCAGGTGCACTCTTGCCCAGAGGTGGCTTCCTCTGCTCTTAAGTGCCTTATTTTTGTGAGTCCTGCCTTGGTGGCAATCAGGCCCAGCAGACAGGTGTTGGATGAAGGGGACAATCATATGTGCTGACTGCTTGTCACACCTGATGAGCAAAGGCTGGCAAACAAGCTCAAGTCTACCCTAATTGGTAAAAACCTTACCAGACTGGGCCCTTAGGAGACAGGTTGTCTCCTCCTTACGGCCTAGAACAACGTGTGCACCAAGAGCTGCTGCCCTGAGTTGGATGAACGTGTCAATGCCTTGACACCCTTTGCAGACTCCAGACATGCTTAAGTCATTCGGATTAGTCTCCATACTGCTTTGCTTACAATGAGCCTCCTGGAAACCATATGTCTGTGACTCATAGAGCACAGAGTCCAGGCTAATCAGCTGTGTTGAAAGGCAGGGTTTATTTTATCGGACTTAAAGCCACCTTAATGTGGTCATGCGTTTTCCAGAATTCTTTGTGGACGTGCTTGTAACTGGAGGAGTTTAAAGTGACTCTGTCTGCGCAGTTAGACAGCATGGCCTTTAAAGAGACTGTGCCGCAATATCTCTTCATGTTCCTTCTGTGTCCCAAAGGCCACGACAGGATGGGAAGGCTCTGAAGGTACACAAACATTGTTGAGTCAACGGAAGCACCAGGAAGGCAAGAGAAAGATCAGAGGGAATGCATCGGATACAGAAAAGGGTTTTTTTGGCATACTCGGTTTCTTGTAAGACTTGATTGCACATTGAGGTATCACACTAAAAAGAGCCTTTCTAAAGCTGAGAGATGTTATGTTTGCTTTTGCAGTATGTCTGTTGCTAGGAAGACTATTCTGAGCACTTAAGATAAAACTTTTTTATTTTGTAGGAACTTTATTTTTTTTTATCAAACTTGATCTCAAACTCTGAAATATCAAATATCTTTCTGCTTGTTCTCACCTAGATTCATGTATTAAAAAAAAAGGAGGGAGGCGAGGGGACAGCAGACTGTGGGTGCACTGCAGGGTTGCTTGGATTACTAATCCTCCCTGTTTGGCTGGCTACTTTCTAAGAACATATTGAACACATGTTCTGGTGCTGTTTGAAGGTCTTCTGAGAGGCAGGAGTTGATTGAAAGCTCTTGGTTATGCTGAAGTGGGTGGCCCTAGTGCAGGAACTGAACAGCTGCTATAAACCTGCTGAACTTTGTCATTTATAAATTATTTTGCTGCCATCTGGAACAAGAATGGCGCCATAGCTTACGAAAGCTGTAACTGAGGTTCACATTGAACAGTAAGCGTGAAATATTATTAAGGGTTATCAGATTTTAAGGGCTTGTTTGAGTGGCTTAAAGACAGGTTCTTAGGCTGGAGGTGTTTTAATTGAAATACTTTTATTTCCTTACAAAGTGTTTATTAAGGTTGTTTCTTGGTTTCCCATGAAATCCTTAAGAATATTCAAGAACCTCACTGTGATTGAGTCGCAGTCAAAATACCTTTTGCACATGAAGTTCAGCTGCTTCATAAGCAGAAGATGATATTGCCGTTCATTGACAAAATTTCTCTCAGAAAACCTGCTGTGTGTAGGGCTGATATGTCAGATGGGAGAGACTGAGAGATTATTTACGATGCAGATGGAATTGAGCCACTGAAGACATGAACCATTTCCCAGACCTTTTCTCCAGCATTCACGGAAGAGGTTTAGACTTTGCTAAAGGGGAAGTGTGGCTGGAAGCAGGCTCAAAGACCAGCAGCATGGGGATGGCTCCAGCTACTGCAAAGCCAGCAATTTCTTGTTTAAGGACGAAACCAGATTTTTACCATCCCAAGGGCAGAAAGCCATGGGATGCTGAAGTAGCAGAGATCCCTGTACTTGGAGCAAGGGTGTTGAGGGATATGCAACATGGCCAGGCTGTGGCCTTATGGCTGCTTCCTTGCTCGGCTTGCTCCCTGTCTTTCCAAACCTCTTCCCTGAGCAGGTGAATGGTGTGTACAGGTATCACTGCGGCTGAACGAGTGCAGGCCAGATGCAGATGTAGAGAGATGGTTGTCTGACAGACTTAGAGGAGTCTTTTCTGCTTAAAGCCATAATTTTACTGCCCCATTGATGGCATTGCCTGGATCCCTGATACTGGGCTTTCAAGTTCTTTTCAGCATGAGTTGTTTTTTTTTTTTTTTTTCCGCTTCTCTCCCCAACTAAATCCAATTTAAAAAGCATAGGGCAAACACACAGTGAATGCCACTGTGACTCGTACATTTTCTTTATGATCCACAGGGGATATAACTCAGCATGTGAGTGCTTAATGTGCATTGGCTGGGCATTTCATGGGAAATGTCAGCGGAGAGACAGCAGAGCCCCCAGCCCCTTGCTGTTTCCATGTTTTGTGGGCAGAGCTGCTGGGGTGCCACTGAACACTTCGTAAAGGCAGGTGTGTTGCAGCTTGAACACTTTCCAAAAAGGTGATAGTGAAGGCAGGAGGAAACCATTCATTGGCTTATGGATATTTGTCAGGTGCAAAGTATGAATTGACAAATGGCACAGATAGTAATTATGCAGAAATAGTACTCAGGTCCTTAATTGCTGCACAGTTCATGTAGGAATATGTCTCTTGCACTCTTGGGAGTAGGTGGAGAGCTTATGTGAATGTGACACATTTGGCTTTCACTGGAAAGTAGCAATAAAGCAGGTTTCTGGACAATTGTTTTATAATGCTGAGCAGGCACTTTCCTGATACCATTCCATACCTTTTGTTGTTGGCATTATATATAAGAAATTAAATATAACTTGTCTTGCATTGTGCTGGCTATTTAAAACACACTCTCAAAATACAGTGAAGTTGCTTGGATTAACAGTGGATGTGCTTTAAGTGTGTGACAACTGCAATGTGTTTCCAATTCAATTTTGCTTCCGTTAAGTCTATGAAATGGTTGTCTAGGCATTATAGCTGCTTTTCAGACTTGAGTTTGTATTTTTCTCTTGAAGACTCCAATTTCTGTGCTAGATTTGGTAATTCTGCACAGGGTGCTAAAGAGTAGATGGTTGAGTTTGGAAGGCACCTCCAGAGATCATCTAGTCCAACCCCCCTGCTCAAGCAGGGACAAGATGGAAACATTAAATCCAGAACCATTAAAACCAATGAGACCATCTGCCAACTGACACATGGGCTCTGCTTGGTATCTGTTGGGGACCTCCATGTGTGCTGCCTTACCAACCCACTTCTCTGTTCGTTTCAGTCTCCCTCTCACTGTATGTCTCCAGTGTCTAATCATGGCCAGTTTGTTCTAAAACCTTCTGCTTCATCAGAGCACAAAATAAGTCTCCCTTGCACCTATACAGCTGCATATTTTCACAAAATCTATAGGAATTTATTCTTTTTGAGACTCATAGTCCTCTGTCAAACTTGTCTGAAATTAGCTAACCATTTGAGAAATGACTCAGAGCAGATATGCACACCTGTGCCCATCCAGACACACATGTGCCTGTATGTAATGATCACATATTCCTTTAGGAATAGTACACTGACTAATATATGTACTCTTTTCTCTGCACTCCTGATGAAATTTCTTAAGATCTGAAAATTAAATCCTACTTTAAGAAATGATTGATTTGCCTTTGGATTCTTTCCAAGCAAGTTTCCTCCTCGCCACCTCCCCGCTTCCTCCTCCCTCTAATCCATCCTCTTAAGTGCTGTAACAGGCTGCTGACAGACTTTTACCCCTGCCATCACCAGTGAGTACTACTCTAAAAGTGTGTAATGATTTTAATGAATTTTGTGGCTGAGAGTTGGACACTGAAGCTGATTTGAAAGCATTCACCAGTGGAAAAAGGATAGGCCTTTATTGATAGGCAGTCAAAAGTGAAGACTTAGCTGTAATTATTTACAAATCAATTAATGGACCTTTCCCGTAACACCCTATCAGTCAAGGACTGGCAAAGAGCGGAGGAGAGTGTTGAAAAGAATACACCATGAAACGAAATCAATTATCTTTTGTCATTCTGACAGAAGTGAGCCATGCACGTGGATTAACCCAGAATGCAATAGGAAAATGTCCACAGGCTGGAAGATAACCCAATTTTGTAAAATCATAGTTGTCATAAGAATCTTTGATAATTGATGGCAAGATTAGAACTCATCTAACATCCTGGTGCAAAGAATTCGAACAGCTTCTGCTGCAGCATTGCAACTTTTTAAAGCTAGATTAATTTCTCCAACACGGGAAGCTCTCCTTACTATCAATATTAAAAGCTAATATCAAGAAATTACATGTGTAGCATGAACTTTCAAGGGCATGTGTTTATGATTGTGGCAGGCAGTTAGATGGCTAGACACAGTGTAGCTCTTGGAAAACACTGGTGTGTTTGCAATGCTGAAAAAAAGTTCTCTCTTTTTCTAAGAATTCTTTTTGATTATTATGCTTTTTTGGACAAACCCTTTCATTCAGGTTTGTTTGAATGCAAAGTTGCAATGATGTGCAGATCATAACCCTGGCTATAGTATGACTCTGCAAAGGACAACACTAGAAAGAAATCCAAAATCCTTTAAAGTGGCCTTTGAAAAATCCTAAAAGGTTACTGCAATTAGCAGTAGAGCCCTAGGATACTATTTGAGTAATTTATTTAAATGAGGACATTTTAAAGCTATAACAGCTGCAGTGAATGTAATTTCTTCATAAGACTGCACAACGTGAAACGTTCAAGGAATTTTCAGAATTGTGCCTATTTTTTTTTTGTCTCTGCACTCAAATCAGTACCAGCAGTGCTCTGATCGCTGGTTCCAGCAGCGTAGGACATATTTCGTAGCCTTATGATTAACATAACTTCATTCCTTTCAAGCATTCCTCGTCAGCATGCGCCCGCTTCAGCTCCCTAAAGTGTAGATTCCCCAAGCTGCTCAGGGAAAATCCTTATGAAAGAAGCAATCACACGCGCACGCAAATTAACTAGTTGCATTCATTCAGGCTGTAACATTTTTTCTGGACTTCTGCAGGTTATTTTATAAAACATCGGAGTAGCATAGCAGTTGCTCTGCCTGTCTGTTCCATTCATTTTTCAGGCTAAGATAACTCTTAACATTTGTATTGCCACCAAGACGTAAGACAATAACTCTTCCTTACTCGACAGTGCAAATGCACACTACTGAATACAGGAGCAGGAGTACCTAAAAACAATTTAAATAAACAGCAGGCCAAAACCAAAAGCAAAGCCCAATTCAAAAATACTAATTGAAATAAATATTATCAGTAATGTTTTCCAAAGGAGAATGAAGGTCAGCATAACCTTTCAGTAACATGTGGTGCAGCCAGGCAAACGACCTGGTTTCTGCTCCAAGCTTGTTCTGAACAAACCTGAGTGGTTTGTTTAACCTCCCTGTGGAGAAAGCTTTGCATTGCTCATGGATTTCAAGGATATCCTTGCAGACAGATGGAAGTATGTTCTACTCTGAGAGGTCTGGAGTCTGAAATCAGGCAATTTTTAGAGAGTGAAAATTACAGAGAACTTTCAAAAAGCTAGATGTTTAAAAAGAGATGTGAAGTGCTAGCTTTTAAAACATTTTTACATTGTAAAACCACAAGAAGGTAAAAATGTGTGTAATGAGAGCATGATAATTAATGTGTGGCCATGCTGAACATAAAACATTTTCAAAGAATCCTTCTGTGCTCCTGAGTGATCTATCTGCTTAGATGTGCGTATATATATCTATACAGATGCTCAAGCTTTCAAGCTAGTAAGAATGAAAGCATATTCAGTGCAAAACTACATTTGTTAAAAGTTAGAAAAGCTGCGGTTTCCATAGTAACCCTAACTCCAATATTAATTGTTAGCTCGCTTCAGCTGCCGAGTTCTTACAGTTTCCTGCTGCTTGCTTTCGGTAACACTTTTAAAATTTTCTTTCTATCTATTCTACCTCAGATGTACTTCTTTCTCTTGGTAGTTTTGTCCCACATGCTCACATAGCTCTTCAGAGAGGCCCTTTTTCTCCTTCTTTCTCCACTCACCTGCTCCCTCTCTCCAAGTGAGGCAGAATGGAAGGGGCAGATTGGAAACTGCAGAGCAGAAGTCAACATCAAAGCATCTTTCCTGGAATAAATTCTCTCTAAGAAAGTCATTGCCTTGTCGGCAAGAAACTAAACTCTTCATTTAAACTTATTACACTTCTCATGTATCAAAATGACACAATGAAGTGACAACGATGTAGACAAGTAGTAACATGAGAAAAAATAAAATAGCTGTTGCTTTCAGCATATTTGACACTTTTAAAAAAATTGAAGGAATTTTATGCATGTTTTCTGAAATATGTCATAACCCTGGCATTAGTTCAGGAGTGCTAATGTGATTTGAGATTGCAAGATGCCTTTTTTCTTTTTGCCTTCTGATTTGGCTCATGTTTATGGACTGATACATCTCATTATATATATTTATATATATATATGCTCAGAGAGAGAGAGTGTTTGTGTGTGTATACGTGTGGAAAAGGCTTTATACAGCATGCTTTCTAGGCCAGAACCAATGTGACTTTAGGTGCAAACTAGCTGAACAGGAGAAAGGTGATGAAAGCACAGCAGATTTCAAACCTCTGTCTGCCACTGTCTTGAATAGAGCTTTCTGTTACCTTTGGGAGAGGAACATTTAGAAATAACACAGCAGCAGGAATCGGCATACCTATCTTGCATAGCAGAATTTTCCTTGGAGGTACGCCTGTTTTAGCTGATTTTTTTCCTGCAACTTAATAACCTGCTATACTTCTAATATTTGATCCTGTTCTGCTTGTTACTCAACAATAAATACTGTGAATAAACTTTTGCCCCTATAAAACAGTTCTTTGAAGTATGTGGTAGGTACTTCACAGATACCGTTCCTTTGTTTTCTGGTGGTTTCTAGAGCACAAAGCACGGTAAGGAGATGTTCATATCGGCAAATTTAGACATGTAGCTGTCATATAGAAGTCCAAAGTTAAAAGCCTAAGTCTGTGTTGAAAGATTGGTGCCATCAGTCTATCTGATGTTTAAACAGCCTCGAAATAAATGGTAAAAATACTTAGCAATGAATCCCATGGAAAGCAGTTGCAGAGTATTAAAGGGCAAAGCCCTGAACGTATGTATATCTGGAATAGATCATTGTTTAGATAAGTGTAAAAAGCCTCCCTTCTCCTGAAGCAAATCTTATTTACTGATAATTCTGACCTAAAATTTTTCTGGTTTAGACCTTTTTCAAATTAAAAGTCTCTTTTTACCGTGCTCTCACATCTAAGAGCAATGCAGTGTTTGATGGTGAATGTTGAACTTCTGTTTTGAGAAGAGGGGATTATATAAGCTTTGTGTGTGTTAGAGAGATTTTAGGGAATTTCAATGGAAGTAGACAGACGCATTTGAGCAAAGTTTTGTAGACAGCATTTTATACCCTTTTAAATAAATAAAACAATAAAGCAAACAAACTGAAGAATAATTCAGAATGCAGCTTTATCGCTCTAAAAATAGCTGGACTGTAAAAAAAAAAAAAAAAAAAAAAGCTTTCACTCTCTTTGTAAAATTAGTCTTCAAGCTTTCATCCCAAACTGTTTAATCATCCTTGGTCAGATAGACTTAAAAACTATGTGTGTATGGTCCAGATTTAGATCTAAAATCTACCTTAGATCTGTATTCTTCTGGTGCATCAAACTGTTTAGTCTAATAACAACCCATCATGTTAGGACAATGTGAAAGCCATGCGACTAAAAGGTTCCTCGGGGCTCCGGAATGATATCTGACATTCCTGGAAAACGAGATCTGCCGGCCATGGTCGTCTTTACCACAATTTTCCCTTGAGTCTCCCCTGAAAGAAGTAGGATACTGTCAAACTCCTCCAAAAAATCAGAACTTGCCTGAAGCAAACTACAACTTTCTTCACATTTGAGCATCTAATTAAAATATTCCAGTGCCCAGATTTGCAGATGAAATCAATGTATTTACTTATCCATATATTTTTGATGGATAAATTACTGAGAAATCAGAAGTGGTTATTAATCAGTTTGCTATTCATGTATGAAGTCACACTTTGATAAATGTAGTTTTTAGTTTTAGATCCATGCATGCCCAATGCCTCTTATTTGTCAAAAGAATTATATATTTTTCTAAATAATGATATTTCACATGGAACTCCTTGGAGATCTATCATCTCAGTTTAGCGTCCCAAGGAAGAAGTGTTGCTGGCATCAGACCAAAAGATGAAATACAATCTTGCATCCTAAATTACATACAAGTGCAAACAGGTTTAAGGGAATGTAATACCATACCTTCCTCAGGAAAGCAAGGAGGAAAAAAGTTAACTATCTCATGGGTAAACAAAATGACACACATGATCAAGAACAGATAGCTTTAGATAAAGTCTCCTTAAAACTGCAATGTATTTAACATCTCGAGAATCACTTGTAAAAGTGTAATCAAGGTTGGCTTTTGCACAAAGGAAACTAGCTTTATTTATTTATTTACATTACTGTCAAAATTGCCTTATTTTATGTATGTTCTAGTTAGTGTTGCTCTTAGTGATGGGAAAAAAATGTTTTGCGTCATCTGAAACCCATTTGGACCCGATGTTAGTTCTAAATCTGTATTCCACTTTGACTCCTTCAGGACTGTTAAGGGAGCCACTTAAATACAGATGTGGGCGAGAGGAAGAGAGCACAAGCTGCTGGAAAAAGGAAAGAAGAAAAATACTGCTGGGAAAAAAAAGCAGAAAGCAGAAAGTGGAGGCAAAATAGTAAGTATGGATGAACTATGCAAAGGGGATATAAAAAAATAAGACAGGCAAAAATCAAATTCAAAAGTTATGGTAAAATAAAACATGCCTTAGGTGGCAGAACCTCTATCTTTTGGTGAAAGAATAGAGTTTTTCTGGTATTTATATGTAGATTAATATCTAATGTTATGAACTCTGATATTTTCAAAAATTGAATCAAATGAAGATAGAAATGTACAGTAACTATTAATCTTTGAGTTCATGTGAGTGCTTCAAGGTTAAGGACAGCTCCTAAAAGTTGCTGTCATTTACTTGTGTTTAAATGCCACTCTATACAAAGTATAGCAAGCCAAGCTGTCAGTATTCTGGGTTTACTGTTGACTTAAATTTTAGAGAACAGCATCATAAAGTAGACAGCTTTTACTATCTCTCATTATATCCACGTATGAGGATACAGCTGCAAACAAATCTCTATGGATAGTACAAGATATTTGTTATGTACTATTATTCTACACCAAAGTGTTGTCTAAATTTTAAAAGGGAAATGTGGCAAAGTCTCCTTAATAGCTGTGCAAAACGTTTTCATTCCATGGGACAAATTTAAACAGGTGGAACACATGAATAGACAAATAACACGGGCGGGAGCTCTGGGAACCATCACCTTGGCTGTGGGTCTGCAAACTTAACTACTGTGGGGTGAGTCTTTCCTAATTCATAGCACTGGTTGCTGCCTCCGTACATGCATTTGACCTGTGGTTAATGTGAAGGGGTGGGAGGCAGTTTATCCATCAGCCAGCTGCTGTGTGCCAGCTGTGTGCACCTGGGCAGTACTCGAGAGTACCTGATGGCCTGGAAATACCCTCTGGAAACACTGTTCTACCTGGTGTGTATGCTTGCAGATAGTATCATGTATTGCTGATGAATGACATGAATAAGCAGATATGCTTCAAATCATGCGTTTAATCAGAGAGAGGCAGAATTCTGTCACGAATGCAGCATTTTATTTCATTTCTTTAAAAGCGTGAATTAACAATAAACTTCAAGTGTAAAATAGACAATAAGGTTGGCTGACGTACTTGTCTGTCAAAAACTGGTCTGGCTGGCTTTGATCTCACTCTTATTTTGAACCCAAAAGTAACTTTGCTGGTGTAAAGGAAAACATGCACATAGCTGCTTGAGCTGAGGCCTCCGTAGGTAATAAGATATCTTTTCTGGAAGAATTTTATCTCTAGCTATTTCTGTGAGGAGAGGACAGGAATAAAGCAAGGAGAAAGGGTCTTCAAAAGTAAGCGTTTTATATTTCAAGTTATTCCCTGAAGTTGTACCACGACAAGCAAATACAGTGTAATGATCAGTCCTTGCATTCAGAAAATCGATGCACATTGATAGTTGGAGCTGCATGAGAATCATGCTCAAAAGACCTCTCATTTCCATCCTGCGCAGGTAGATAACGTCCTTCCCAACATTTAGCTAGGGAATTCCTAGGCAGCAGTAACAATATCATTGGTATTGTTACCTCAAGCAAATAACAAGGTCTTAAACACAACCATTTCAAGTTTTTGAGAAATGTCATTATTTAAATACAAAGGTACAAAGGGGTACATTTTCAAAGCATTGCTTGGAGGATTAGGTGGTTTTTTGTTTGATTGTTTTTTGTTTTGTAGTGAGAGTAATAGTTGATTTTAGACCTTGTCCTATATTTGCAAGTTCATTTTAGATGAGATCTGAGGGCATCTGAGTTTAGAAACTTTGCTTTAGAAGGCCCAGATCGAACCTTGAAAGGTATGCATAGTCCTCAAAGCCTGGCTTGGTTTTTCACTTTCCTTGTCCTTTCAAGGTGAAGAGAACATTGTTCGCTCACAGGCTTTTCAGTAATGTTGTAGTGAAATCACAAGAACAATCGACTTGTACGATGGTTTGAATTTCTTTTTATAACAATTCATGCAAATAGGTGTGTGTATGCAAATTAAACATAGCTTTAGGGCTCCTGTTGAATTGCCAGTA
Organism: Tinamus guttatus; assembly: GCF_059628265.1. Lineage (NCBI taxonomy): Eukaryota > Metazoa > Chordata > Aves > Tinamiformes > Tinamidae > Tinamus > Tinamus guttatus. Next base: position 1,878,834 of record NW_028289031.1, read on the forward strand.
TACACTCCAGGTGTAGTAAAGCTGGATAGTTCTACATTATGTGCAGCCCATTTAGCTGTATGAGCAACACTTAGAAATGCTTCTTACTCCTTGTGGCAACAGGGCTAGATGCCGAGTGAATGGACTAATATACTAATATATTTCAGATTTTTTTTGATGGGGGCAGGATGCAGAAGCAATATATGGAACATACCTTCTCTATTTCTTATGCACCGTTTTTACTCAGGATTGTTCTTCAAATATGACACAAACAACTGTGCGATGTCTCTTAGCCAGCAGTATTAGCCATTCTCTTTGAAGCAGGTGTGCCATGCAAGTCTGCCAGCACTTTCAGGCATCAGTGAGCTCTCCCTGTGTGCCCCTGGCTTAGTAGGAACGATGTTTGCTACTGATTCCTTTCATTATGTTCAAAGAAGACAATTTATAATTTAAAAGGACCTACTATAATGCTGGTCCTTTTCAAGAAATCTACTAAAACACAAAAACACAGCTGTAACTGCAGTGGAGCGACCCAAGCTGAATATGGAGGACCACAATGAAAGTATGATATTTCCCCACCACAGGTTTCCCAGATTAATACTTCTGGATATTAAGGAACCTCTGGTGAGTGGCCATGGCTGATGAAGTAGAAATTTCATCTTTATTTGATTACTGTTAGCTACAAATGACTGACCTCAGCCAGCTCGTATAATGCGGTTATTCAGCTAGGAGCCTGGCTGAGCTGGCTACATCCCCACTCTGTTTGCTGGAGCCCCGTGTAATGAGCTGTGTTGATTTTACTGCATTTTTGGCTGGCAAGGGAAGAAGTGACAGCCTCAGATGGAAATCCAGGTTTGACTGCAAGAATGAAAACGGGGATTGTTGGGACATGGCATCTAGGCAACTGGTATCACGGGAGCAAAAGTTTGATATTGAGCACTAAGGTAGGTGCCAGCGTGTGCTGGCACGGTCAAGCTGCTGTACATCATGGTGCCGACACGGGAGCCCTAATAAGGGACTGCATTGTATGTTAAAACTACAAGGCAAGATCTCAAAAGAAACCCTGGAATTTTGCAAATAAGCATCCTGGACTGAGTTTGCAGTGTCTAGTGATAGAGAGTTGACCCTTTTTAGCCAAGATAGCGTTGCATCCCACTTTTGGAAATGGTGTCTGAGTTAATCTCCAAAATTATTCAGGGCTCCTCTTGCTCCCAGCAGCAATACAGTGCAGCTTGGTATAGCTTCCAGCCACAAAACTCAGAGGTGACTCACAGCCACAACAAATTAAGCTGAACTTGAAAACAGCAAGCGAGCAGAGTGTGGGACGCATATCCTTGCACGCTCCCAGAAAAGACTACAAGGAGACTTGCTCTGTATGGAAGAAGTGTGGTAGATGCTTCTACTGTGGAGTGGTTGGATGAAGCTTGCGTGAGCAATCAGAATGCTTAGCTTTTATGTCAGTGAGACATTAATGCTATGAAGTACTCTTGGCTATTCTTTCAAGATGCAGACTAGTAAGATTTTAAGATGAATTGGAAAGGTCTCTAAACAGTGCTTTCAAAAGCATAGGTGTTTTGCATTCATCTGTTAAAACTCTGTGTCAAAGAGAATGAGGGGAAAAGAAGCGTTGAAATACTTGTGAGTAAATAAATACAAGACTGCATAGAATATGTAGCCCCTGTGTGTCAAGTCATATATTGTTTATTGTGAGGTTATATCCTCAAAGCAGCTGTTTGCAGTAGGTTGTTGTACCAGTTTTACAAGATTTTCTGAAAGAATCAAAATATGAAGCTTGCTGCCAACATTTCTATTTCACACACGAGCCCTGCATCTTTGCATCCTGTGCTTGGAGTCCTTATGCTTGGAGAAAGAACTCTCTCTCTTAGGAATAAATCCGTAAATCCAAAATAAAGGAAAAAAAATACTCTTTAAATTTGTTGCTCTCCTTTCAAAGGGGAGGAGTTAGGAGGAAGGGAGAAATGTTAGAAGCTGAGTGGGCTTTACAGCACATGCTTAGCTATAATCATTCTTGTACACCCATGCATCTCTCTCTCTTCTTATTACCAGTCCTCCATGAAGTGTGGAGATTAGCACTAGTCATGCGGAAGTGTTTAAAAATTCAAGCAGTGACAATAGGAAGTGTCAGACAGTAATGGAATAAGTACAGCAAAATTACAAAGACAGCAGCTATTCATTAATAAATTAGAACCTTGGAGGTTTTTTCTCTTTTTTTTTTTTTAACTGAAGGGTTCTATCTTGCAAACAATATTGTTCTGGAAGTAACTTTATAATTTCCCCTTCACCTCTTGTGAAAAAAAAAAAACCAAAACCCTCCTTTTAACCACACATAAAGTCACATGTTAATATCCCTGCACTCTCCGCCATACTCAAAAGAAAAATTAAAGCAAAGAACTAGAGGCACCACCGCCTCCGAGTGACAGGCGGAGAACGGTGAGGTGCCAGCAGGACGTGGGGACGGAGCGAGACTGCGCGCCTTGAGCAAGCCATGGCACGGGACAGTGCGCTCTGCTGCTGGTGGCCAAAGCCCCCGCCACGGTGGGGTAGCTTTGGGTGACTCTGGTTTGGTTGGCTCTCCCGCGCGGATGCGGGACACAGGGGGCTCTGGGGAGGCTGGCGCGAGCTCAGTGTGGGATTCCCTGGCACTGGGCTGCAGCTCAGGGCTTGGCAGAGGGCAGCTCTGCCTCCCCCTCGCTTTCGGCCTCCCGGTTGCTTTCGGATCACCACCCAGATCTCTGCAGTCATGTTTTCCATTTAAAAGTGTTTAGGGCGGCTGAAACGAAGGGCCACCCAGCGCTTCTGCGGGAGCAGCTGCAGGAGCGGGGCTCTCCTCGGCCAGAGCGGAGCATGTTCTCACTTATCTGTGCGACATCTGGGTGGCCGCTGATCCCTCGGGAACGCGTGTTTTCCCACTATCTGGAGGTGGCAGCTATTGTCTGCCTTCCCAGCTTCGCTCTTTGAAGGAGTTTTCTCCGGCTTCCTGTTTCTGCTGGGCTGCATGCATTTAGTTAATGGTCTTGAAACAACACATGGGGTAAAACCTTTCAAATCTCCAGTCCTGCTATTGAGGGACCAGCTTAATGAGAAACACTATTATTATTAATGAAAACCCCCTGTTCCTTTCTCCATCCCCTGCCTCTTTTCCTCTCTTTTTCCCAGTTGAGGACGATAGGTGACTTTTGCATGTAATATATTTTTCTGATCAGCTCTCTGACGGCTACATCCCCTGATCTTCAGCACAAAAACACCATTTCTTTTTTTTTTTTTTTATGAACTGAGGTTATTAATCTGGCTTTCATTTTTGTGTAAACTGTAATTAAAATGTATGAAGAATTTGACTTGCAGCGTGCCCTTCTGGCCGTATTGTTGGGTGTGTGTGAGCAGCATGCATCGGGAGAACAAGGAGAGATTGATTTTAAAGGGAGACTCAGGTCATTTCCCAAGGAGCAGCTGGAGCCTTTGAAGGAAGGACCCAGAAATACCTTTTCCTTTCCGCAAGATTGGTGCTGCTGTGGAAGGGACCAGCCTAGAGCGCTGGCTGGAAATGCAAAGAATGAGCTTAGATCACAGCCTGCTTTAGCAAAGTCAACACATTCCTAGTCTCTGAATAACTACTTTATTAGGTGATGTTTTAAATTTCCTCTTTCCCCTTTTTTTGGCACATTAGTGAAGACGGTACAGGGAATGATATTGCCTGTGACATTTCTTGAAACATTACTAGAGGAAAGTGAAAACTGTTGTTGTTCTGTATAACCTGTGAAGACAAATTTGGTTGAAACCCAGGCAAGCTGTTGGATCTGGGATGCATGAGACTGCCTGGGAAGAGGCCAGTTCACTGAGCATGTTCAGTGCCGTTTTATTTCTGCAGTCTAGTGTAGTTGCCTCTACACTTCGAGCACTCCTTTCTGTTGCTCTGAGATTAATATAGTTCTTGCAAGACTTGTGCACATACATAGATACTTTTATAATAAAAATCCTTTTCTGCCCTTAGATATGTCCAAAGGCACATTCAAAATCAAGACTCATGTAAAAATAGCTTTCAGAAAGACTTGCCTATTCTCTGAGGGGCACAGCACATCTCACGTGGATTTGGAACTTCTCTGATTGAAAAGGATGTTGTCTCTGCCCATTTTTCAACCTTATCTGAAATGTTTAAACCAGACCATTTTCTCATTCTAATTAATATTTTCACTCTCCCCCAAGTTACTCCAGGATGACCAACTTGCAAATGATATTTTGCCAGCAGTATTTGCAGGGAAACTTTTTTTCTGTGTTTTATTTTGAGCTACAGTTGCAATATGATCACCTATGACTTTTTTTTTTTTCCTGGTATTAGCTTGGAAATTGGAGGTGTGACACGTGTGTTTGTGTGACACATGGTATGGTTGAGCCCTTATCCAAACCAAAGCAAATAAGATAACAAAATTAGATCATATACTGACACTTTTGGAAGATAGCAATGTCCAGCACACTAATTTATTCATTTTGAGGTTCTTTTCTTTTTTGCCTTTTTTCTGATCATCTAAGTATCTCTAGTTCTGCGTTTTTTCCCTCCGGTGCCTGAAGTGTACTGTTTACAAGTCAGAACCCATACACTGAATGGGGAAGCTCAGCATAGTTGCCCTCTTACTTTCAATCTCACCTTGCCCACGTTTTAGAAGCCAGTCTGCAGCGTTGCTCATCTCCCAACTGCTTGAAGGAACATTTAGAAATGTCACTGGGCAGACAGGACGCACTCTGCGGGCTCCGACGTGACCTATCTGTTAACGGAAGTGTGGATTTACGCCCTTTTTGCAGCAGGCAATAGAGGAGAGCTGATTAGTTGACTGCTGGATTTCCATTCCTGAGTTTAACAGTGTGTGTGTGAAGAGAAAGAGTTGTTTTTTTTCCGCAATTTTTTAAAATGTGGTCTTTCATGACGCTCAGTGTTTTGGAATGTGTCAAGACGGAGGTTCTGGTGAAGATCCCTGGAGCAGCCAGGGGTTTAGGAGAATCACGTCCTTGCACTCACACAGCTTCTAGTGCGCACTCTGATTAATTAAATAGTATCATCTGCCCGAAGAAACCTCCTCTTCTTCCTCAGACAGTGGTTTGCTTGGATGGTTTCTCATTTCATTGGAAATGCAGCAGGGCTGTTTCTCTTGATGCCGTTATCCTCTTTTTCCCATGTGCAGTTGCAGGCCTGCCTCATTGCAAATGCACCATAGCTAGGCACTTTCCTTGCTGCGGATGAATCCTGGGATCTGGGAGCCCAGCCCTTCCGGGCGACCTCGGGTGCAACAGGCATCATTCCTAACGGGGTGCTCTCATTTATTCACATACATCAAAAGCCGCCTTTTAAGCACAGCCCTGTTCAACCTGCCTGGGGGCAGACGCCTGTCTCTGTGTTGCTCTTTGCTTTCCTGAGAACACAGCACAAGGTTAGCGAATGCTTCAACTGTAACGTATTCAGTGGCTGCGTGCACGGGGCTCATTTAAGGGAGGAGAGTGCTATTTAGGGAAAGCATGTGGTTTATTAGTATTTTTCCCCCCCAAAGCAGGAATGTTTCTTTGGCGTTTGACAGGTTCTTCTAAAAAGCGTGTGCAAGGATGAGGGAGGGTTTTTTGCAAACTTTCCGTATTTTTGAGTCCATTCTCTCATCCCAGGTGTTATTTTATGCATTAGTTTTTGTGCAGTGTTCCTCTCTCTTTTATAGTAGTATGTTGATACTCTGAATTAAGTGCGAATTATTGATGGGTGCTGATTAGAAGGGATACGAGAAAAAAGACGTTCTAAGTCTTGCAAATGCTTCATTATACTAAACTGCCAATTTTAAAGTTAATTTCATTGCGTTTAGAGTGAAATGTTTAAAGTAAGTGTGGATAGCTAAAAGGTTGCCACACTACTTAAAAAAAGATTATGCGATCATATGCACTACTTGATTGTCATTGTGTCAATTATGGCTCGTCAGGCAACATTAGTCTTTGATGTCTGGCATTTATCGAAGACAATTATACTTTTTGGAAATACCTACTACTCTATGCTTGTTAGTTGCAGGGTAAGTTATGATATTGTGCTCTGGCAAAGACTCTCTATGGTCCGATATTAGCAGTTTTTGACAAGGCTGTACATCAAAAGATGTTATGTCAGCTCTTCACATGGTCCTGGGGGAGTCGACGATTGCCCTCTGCAAGTGGATTTGCAGAACGGTAACTTGTGGTGCAGCCTGCAGAATATCAAACTTCTGCATAAAATATTGCTTGCTTCAGATTTCGAAATTCTTACTTGTTCTCATCTCCAAGGGAGGTCTCAAATCCTTCCGAGAGCAGCTGTGCCTTTCTGCCCATCTGAGGATATCTGTTAGATCATGGAATGAGTGACTCAAAAAAATGGCTGAACAGAAGGATATCCTGTGGAAAGTGGGTTGCCTGCTTAAGAAGTGCTTCATGTGCTTAAGAAGGACTTGGCTATCGGATGTTACACCCACGTTGCAAGTTGGAAACACAAGATATTTTTGTTAAGCAGTTTCATCTTATGAAAATCATTTTCTTAAAAACAAAACAAAAAACAAACAACTGTAACTGAGTTTTTTTTATCTATGAGCTTCCAAAGTGATTAGCTTTGCAAGTTAGGATTTCTTTTTTTTTTTTTTCTTTTTTTTTTTTGATTGCTTTACAAAATCATAGGATGTTTCTGTGGTGAGTGTACATCTGTGCTGGCTTTCACTGAGCTTTGGAAATAGGTCAGGAATTAAAGCTCCGGCTTTGTGGTTCTGAGGAAAGCCCTTAAGAAATTCCCTCAGACATAAGAAGGTAAAGAGGGGTCAGTAGGAATGCCACTCGAGCATGTCTAGGTTGCACGGTCTCTCCTGTCTGCACGTGCGTACATCTATATTCTACACATGTACATGTGGATGGGCTTTGGAAATTGGTGCTTTTTGTCAGTGCTGTCTTGGAAGGGACAGCTTGCTAAAGGAAAGGGACGATTATGGGGACGCATTAAGAGAAATGCAGCTTGGTGGTGGTGGTAACAGTCAAGCTTAGCTGTGTCCTATTGTTTCCTGCCCCTCTACAAGCAGAAATGGTTACGCGAGGCTTCCATTTGCTGCGCGGTGGCATTTCCATGGAAACCAGCAGGCCACAAACCCTATCCGCACATCGCGCCTGGCCAAGGGCAGGCCGAGGTCGCGCGCTGGCGTTTGCCCCGCGCTGCCCTCTTGTCTCTTGCAGACACTTCTAAGATGGAGGGCGCGGGGAGCAGGGCAGCGGCTGCGGAGGAAGGCAGGGAGGCAGGCACAAGGAAGCGGGCTGCACGGCCAGGGAGGCGGCCAGCAAAGCGGGAAGAGAAACGAGCAGAAACCCACCGTTTCTCCCTGCCCCCAGATGTTGCTGCTTTGCCTTTTGCAGTTTTGACATAGGAATCAGCCTGCATGTAGTTCCCATTGCCTTTCCCGAAAGGCGGGGAAAAATGGCTAAAGCCATGACAGGGTGGGGGTAGGGAGAATAATAAAGCAAATGAAATAAAATCAAGTCCAGCATTTGCTGTAAATGGGATTGGCCTGTTTCTGTCCTGCCCTTCCTCCCAGGGATGTTATGTTGCAGGATTCCCTTGTGCAAGGCTGTTTCATTGCAGCAAAAAGGGAGGGAGGAAAAAGAAAATGGAATGGGAGAAGAGAGTCACATACCTCCCACCCCACTCCCTCTCCCCCCCCCCCCCAAAAAAAATTATTTTTCCTTTCCTCTAGCATAAATGACTTCTTCCATATCTCTCCAAGTCCCTTATTTATCAGACCTGCAGGTGGCCTTTAGGCCACCTCATAACAGCATGGCCTTTTGCTACGCTAAAACATTAATTTCCAGGCCTGCTGCCTGGGCAGGCCCCCTTTGCACCTGGTGTGCCCAATTGCTCCTTTCTTTGCGGCAAGGTTATGCAGAGGGCTCTTGTTCATGCACAGCCCCCTCAGCGTGCTTGGGGCCTGGTGTGGTTGGTAAGAGGGATGTGCTAGGGAATATTTTGCCACACACTTGTTTCTCCCAGGCCTACCTTCCAAACAACCTGTGGGGCCTATGGGCTGTGTGCCCTAGGGTCAAAATATTCTAGGTATTAAGCCATTTCTTTGGCATTTGGCTGGAACTGAATGTACTGAATAGTTTCACGGTACTGTGGATTTAAGGTTCCTTTTTTATTATGCATAAATACTTCCAAATCGTAGACCTCCCTTTCATAAACGTGAAATAACAAAATAAGGCTTGGCCCCCTAAGAGAGGCTGACTGGAGTCAAGCTGTTATTCAAAGACTTGCAGAGGCGATGATGTGGGGAGCTGGACTCCACAAGGCTTCGTTTTGAGCCCCTTGCTCCTGTGAGACATCAGGTGCAGGTCACTTATTTATCTCGGCATCCCCCGCCGCCGCTCACATGAGCGCGCTGCAGATGCGCGTTAAGGCACAGCCTCTTTGCAGCTCGCTGTGTCGCTTTTCCCTCCGTGGCCTGCCCTCAGCTGGGACAGTAGCAGTAATGTTACAGCACGGCGGCAGGGCTGCAAGATTCCTCCCTGCTGACCACAGTCATTCCCCTGCCACGTGCTCCTGCTCAGCAGGCTGAGATCACTGCTGTGAAGTCACCGCCTTACAGTACGGTGCCGGGCCAGCGCCGGCACCGTTGGGCCAGACGTGGCTCCTTGTCACGTACTGCTGGCTGTGTCCCCATGAGGTGCTGTCCTTTTCTCTCTGATTAGTCCTCCCCCTGACTGCCCCAAATTAACTGAAAAATCAGTCTTCCTTTGAGGGAGTTTTTCTTCATTTATTTTGTTACATTGATTTGTCCCCAATTATAATGACCTGGCCTTGCTCTCTAGGTCTTAGAAATAAAGAAGCAGGCGGATGAAGATTCCTATGCTCGCTCCCTAAACGTGAAGCTGGAAACATTTGGGTTTTTGAAAAATGTAATTTTCTGAAAGTCAAGACTGTGGTACTTTCTGCTAGCTCCTCGCAACATTTAAAATTTTCACTGCCAAGAGAAATGACCACAGGGGTGAATGAAGCTATGGAAAAAAACAGAGGCTCATCTCCATTTCCATGTTGTTGTTGTTATTATTATTATTATACCTAACCCTCTTTTTCTGAAAATGTAAGTCAAGGAAGCAAGTTGTGCAATGAAACTTATAAATAAGTATGTAGGCTCTTTTTAGCATAAAATACTTGTAATGTATAAAGGTTATTTTGATATAAATGCTTCGTTTGTAAAATGAGTCAGTGAAATTTGGCATGCTTCTTAAAAACAACCTTTTGCCAGTTTTTCTCCATATCTTAGGTCATGCCTTTGCATAATGATGTGATCCATGGTGGGCAGAAATAATGCAGCCTAAGTATGAATAATGATAATGTTCATGGTGAACGCATCATGACATTCTCTATTGAGCATTTCTCTTAGGGAACTATGTCTTCAAGATATAAGGCTTGTGCTAATTCTATGTTTGAGAGCGAAAATAGCACAGGAAAATGCTGGGTAAGGGAGGAAGAGAACAGTTATTTTGCAAGGTCCACCATGAAAAAAAAAAAAACTCCCTTTGCACTAATGTCTGTGTGACATTATGCATGTGCACACATGTGCACGCTCACACTTCCCCTCATTTCATAGAATCACAGAATGCTTAAGGTTGGAAGGGACCTCTAGAGATCATGTAGTCCAACCCCCCTGCACACACAGGGTCACCTAGAGCACGGGGCACACGACTGCGTCCAAGCGGGTTTTGAAGATCTCCAGAGAAGGAGACTCCACAACCTCTCTGGGTAGCCTGTTCCAGTGCTCTGTCACCCTCACTGTTAAGATATTTTTCCTTAAGTTCCTGTGGAACTTTTGGTGCTTCAGTTTCCGCCCATTACCTCTAGTTCTGTCAGTGGCCACCAGGGAAAAGAGGCCAGCACCATCAGATGTTCCAGGGGCAGATGTTCCAGGCCCCTGATCATCCTTGTAGCCCGGCACTGGACTCTCTCCAGCAGTTCCACATCCCTCTTGTACTGTGGAGCCCAGAACTGGACACAATACTCCAGATGTGGCCTCACCAGGGCTGAGTAGAGGGGCAGGATCACCTCCCTCGACCTGCTGGAGACGCTCTTCTTAACGCACCCCAGGATCCCATTGGCCTTCTTGGCCACGAGGGCACACTGCTGCCTCATGGTCAACTTATCATCCACCATGACACCCAGGTCCCTCTCTGCAGAGCTGCCCTCCAGGAGGTCGGTCCCCAGCCTGTACTGGTGTCTGGGGTTATTCCTCCCCAGGTGCAGGACCTTGCACTTGGCCTTGTTGAATTGCATGAGGTTTTTCACTGCCCAGTTGTCCAGTCTGTCCAGGTCCCTCTGGATGGCAGCGCAGCCCTCTGGGGTATCAGCTACTCCTCCCAGTTGTTTCCATTGTTTCTAAGTTTTTGGTATCTTTGGTTAAATTTATAGAAATAAATTATTATTAAGTTAAAAAAAAGGATGTGTGAAAATGAAGGCCTCCCTGCTGCACCTTAAAAAGGCAAAGACCTGTGGTTAAACACTTGCGGTAGCAGCGTGTAGGAATAATTTGGACACTACAGTTTTTATTAAAGGTAGGCTTAAAGTACTGTGGTCATGCTGATGAGGTGTGTAGGATGCAGTTGCTTTGTGCTGAAGCAAGACTGTGTTTACAGGAAGCTATGTAAATAGGAAAGGAGTATCTGCGGTTCAGGGGAGAAGGGTTGTTATTAATGTTCCAATGACTCTGGTAAACTTAAAGTATGGGAAGTTGGCTCTGGGCTAAGAAAACCACAAGTGTTCACACTATTTAAATTCAGTCTCCCAAAATTTATTTGAATGTGCACGTAGAAATCCAAATATTGTGAGGATCGATCAGCTGACACGCTTTGCATTCTCAAAATGTCGTTGGCATGACATTGCAAAGTAGTCAAAGAACCAGAAAGCCACACCAGCCTTCTGTAGTGTAAAGTCATTTCTGTATAATAATCATCAAGTCAAACAGGCAACATGATTTAGTTTTGGATAAGGTGACACTAAAAAAGGTTGTAGCACCTAAATGCTTGTTACTTAATCTTCATCGTGCTGGAAGAACTTTATCTGCAAGTTTCCGACTATGTATCACGTAGTGATGCCATCTTCAAAAAGGATAAATGAAAATAAAGTCAAATATGTTAACCTTGTGTATCCGGCTAACTGTGAATTCCTTCAGGAATTTTTTCAAGGAACAAATTGTTCCAAGCAGCATTAACTTTATCATTCAACACAATATTGTACAGTTTGTGCTAAAGTCTACAGCTGAAAGGGTTGAAGCTAACCTTGGGTATGTTAAAAAATGTTAGTGATACTGAGTCCAGATTTTGACCCATAGTTTTCAAACAGTTTGAAAACGTAGTTTTGCACAGTGCATATCCAGATTTTTTAAGCTACATGTTGCATTTTATCTAACATAAGAATTTGTAACCAGAGACTGTAGATCAGTTATTTTCTGCTTTCTTTGGATGGCTTAACTGGAGCAGAGAAAACAACAACCAGCTTACAGTCCTAAAATGTTTTCTTTCGTTTGTATGACACAAGGCTATATAGAAGTTCCAGCTGAAAGAGGGGGCCCAGGTTATTTGATATTGTACAAAAGCAAAGTGCAATGTAAGAAGAGAGCACAGAGGGTGTATAAAGTAAGGTATCGGACTTGAGAAAATCATACAAAAAGTTTGAGGAGGAGGCAGTAAGAATAATTACATTAAATTGATTTTGCTGCTATAAAAATAATTCGGAGATTTGCTTAAATTGATATGATTTTTCTTTCCTTTCAAAGAGGTGGTTGTGGGAAGCTTGATTTTAAGCCGAAGTGACTTGGAGTAGTTGCAGTATTTCCAGAGTCTTTTGATTTGTCTATAATCCAGTGGCCTATCGCAAGAGAAGAATTTCACTCAATCACAGCCTAGAAATATCAAATGTTCCCTTGACAAACAACACTGAACTCTTTATCAACACAGTGAAGCATTCTTTTCGTAAACAGACACTTGAGTTTCTCAGCATAATATGCGTAGTGTTGCACAGTGCAATATTTATATGCACAAAATGTGTAATTGAATACTTGGGACCAATTCAGAGCTGCTGTAGTGGGTATGACTTCTTTGACGTCAAATGATTCGCACATGCCTGCATCGTGGCTGAATGTGATCGCTTAGCTTTTCAAAATAATGTTATGTTGCTGTAGATACTAAGGTGACTATTGTGGAAATTTGCTTCCTAATTGTAATGCTTCTTTTTAACTACATATGTGGCTTTGACCGGTTATTCACTTAAACATGGCATGTTTATGCCCTCAAACAGGTCTACGAGTTTAAAACCTTTCTCTGTTTAGTTAGTATTGAAGCCACAAATCTGCTGTATCAGCCTCTGCAAAAAGTGTGAGGGAAATGATGGCTGCAATTCCATGCGACTCCAAAACTTTAAGGAAATCAATTAGAATCTTTGAATTTATTTTTATTGTTTAATAACGTTCTCAGTGTTAAACTATCTTCACAAGCAAGCCCTATTGCAGTTATCAACAGTTAACCAGCTGTAAAAGACATTTTATTGCCTTATATATTCAACCATAAAACTTATCACTTAAGTAAATCACTTTACTATTAGTTAGGAGATGACTCCAAAATGAAGAGGTTTTTCTTTTTCTTTAACTTATTTTGAGTATGATCAGGGTTTCCCACGAGCCCGTATTTCGAAAGCAAGCCGTGCTGCAGCGTTGGTAGGGTGTTGTGAGCAACGTGCCACCGCGTGCAGCGTGCCACAGAAGAGCCTGCGAGGAGGCCGCCTTGCCAGCAGGCCTGGCTTCTCGGAACCCTGCTGAGGGGTATAACATCTTTGCAGTCCGTTACCGATTTTGCTCTTTAAAGAGATCCAGATACTTCAGGATCCCGATTCACCTCAGCACACGGTCGATACGTGTTCAAAGTTAAATACTTGTTTGAAGTTTTTTTTAAGAAAGACATGAGGTCTTGTGCTTGAGGTTAAACGGGCAAGTGTGATGCCATATCAGGGCCTTGCATGTTACAGCTCTCAGAGGTTTCTAGGAATCTTAAATATCCTGAAATACTGACTTTGCAGCTTTCCAAGCTAAGTATAACCTAGAATTATAAAAACAAACAAACACAAAAACTCAAGTCATATTACCATGAAGTGTTGTGGAAAGTATTCTAAATGGTTTTTTCCAGTCATCACTGATGCTTGTCTAGTCAAAAAAATCCAGCAGACTGTTTATATTTTGGTAACCTTAAAACAATAACAACAAAACACAGATGAATTATGTAAGCCTGTTTTTCAGGAACCTGAAATTTCAGGTTCAGGAAAGAAATCAAATGTTTGATAAAAATTAATTCACATTTTGGAGAAGGAGAAGAAAGAATAGTCACTGAGTTGTTTTATACTTCCTGATTATAATATTCTTCAGAGTAGCAGATGGTATTTTGTGGTGATGGTCTTTTAACTAAGTAAAGAAATGGATGTAAGGAGCACCGAAAGCAGAGTTTATACTTCAGTATTTTATTTAATGTGTGTGATTTTCCCCACACTTATTTCCTAATGTATAATATGCTACTGAAAAACTATTATAATGTTATAAAAATATTTTTGCTCCAGTTCATCAAGTTAAATGCTGAATCAAAGCTATCCTTTCATTTATTGTGGGTAATTTTCACACATAACCATGAGGTTGCTTGTGGAGTGGGCCTAAACATTTTGCCATGAGCTCTAAACATGACATTTTTCATGACAGTATTAAATTGTCATAGCTCATTACTTCATCTTCTGTCATAATAGATGGAGATTCTCTTATTCCCACTGAAGACAGTGCAAAGCTCCAGCTGATTGCTCTGAGTATAGACTCAAGCCTCAAATACTTTTTAAATAGAATTTCTTGTAAGTGATTAATTGATGAAGCATTGTGTAAGTGTGGACCATTTCGTTCTTGCTGTTATTTATTTACTTACTCTGTTAGAAAGAGAGTAAGCAAGCTGAAAAAGTTTTCTCCTGTGGGAGACACCTTCTTTATTAGTTTATTATCAAATTTGGTTGCAGTCGGAGTTGGATTGAAAGGGTATTTCAGTTTTTTCTGAACTGAAATTTAAAACCAGAGAGCCCAAGCAGCACTGGAGGAATGGGAGAAGCCCATTCTAACTGGGGAAGAGATACTTTCCAGGTGTAAAAGCTGCCTGAGGCTGCCTGGCATTGGACTGCGGGACTGGCATTGCCTGGGGCACGGGCACAGCATCTCCCTGCCCGTCCGTCTGGAGTCGGAGATCTTGCAGCTTGTCTCCCATTTCCACACTCTGGTTCCCCAGATCTGTCCGGGGCTAAGGCTGTGCTGCTTTGCAGGTTCCCACGTTTTGGATCTCTCTGGGAAATTTCAGTTTTAGTCAGCGTAATGCTTAGAAGCCCCAGAAGTGCAGATTCTGGCCGCAGTGCAATCCCCACCCTCCGCAGCTGGCCGGAGACACGCACAAGCTCAGGGAGGGCCCGGCCTTTCTTTGATTTGCCCCAAATGTCCATATATTTCTGAGGAAGCCTTTTGGGTTCAATGATGCAAGGGAAGGCGTTCTCAGCAAAATGTCCAGCACTTCCCAAATATGGGCGAGCCTGGGCTGGGCGGCTGCATCCGTGAACTCTGGAAAAATTTGGAGCACATGTGAACTCTTGCCACTCATCAAATATAAATAATCCTACTCAGACCCTTACAGCTGCGCTGAAACAGAGCTTTTGAAAAGACTGAACTTGGATCCTGGTTTTATGGCTATCTCTAAAATATTTTATTGCTGTTTTATGACACCAGAGTGTAAATTATGGGGCTATAAAAGCTTGCAGTGTGAAGGTTGTATCTTTTGCTTATGTACAAAACATAAATAGTATCCTTTTGTTTTTTTGGATAAATAAAAAAATGCAGTTTAGGAAGCAGAAAGCTTAGTTTGAGCACATAACTCAAATATTTTTTAAGTGTGGGTACATGTGCCTGTCTGAATAGTGGTGTGTAATTGTTTTCAGTTGCTTGATATAGGTCACGCAAAAAAAAGTGAATTGGGAAAAAATGTGTATGTGTGTGTTCTACATATGTAGATATCACTGGTGTTGCTGTAGCACTCTAAGGACTGCAGAGGAAATGTATTTTATTAGATGAATGAATATAGTGGAGAAAATACATGTCTTTTGGGAGCACAAGAACTTTTTGGGTCTGAAACAAACTTTACAAAATTTGTGTGTAATTACAATGAACTGGTGTATACTATGTGTGTACAAACACACTACACAGATGCAGTTACGGAAATGCAGCAACAGCAACAATATTGACTAATTTATATTATTATGGCAAGGCTTAGTTTTCCAGTTTTAGGGGATGAATGGTACAGAAAGAAATTGTTTAGCCTCCTGCAGCATTTTTACAGCTAACATGAAACTGTGTAATTCAAAAAATGTATCATATTTTTGAGACAAGAGGATTAAAAAATGTAGTTGTGTTTGTTACAATATCAGGATTCATCAGTAGTTTACTCCAGCTCACTCATCTCCTGAGTTTTGTATTCTGTGCTCCTTCAGATTTTTCTTCATTCCATGTTGAGATGACTCATGGTCATTTCCTTCTTCCACTATCTCAATACCATGGGACAGAAAGATTGCTTTCCTTTGCTCCTTTTACTTAAGGTTCTTGTTCCAATAGATTGTCCCGGAAAAATTGCTTCATCAGCTTCGAAACAGCTATTTTAAATCTGTGAATTCCATGTTACCCCCCTGCCCCCACATTTTGGCATATGTGACCTTTCCTATCTGTGGGAAAAAGGCCAGTTTATACTAGTTAGAATGAAATTCAGGTGTTTGTAGTTCTCCTCCTGTCCAAGACTGGAATGTTCGGGAGGGGATATGTAGGGTTGTAGCTATGAAATGTGCAACTTTTGTCCATGCTAAATGATTATTGCCCTACTTTGTTACAGGTAGTCTCTGTCTTTTGCTATGAGATGCAGACACATCACCTCCTGTCATGGCAAATTATGCTGTACAGTTGTTGGTCTCAAGTACCTTGGTGCCTTCAAAGGACCGGATGGGACAAGCTTCATGCTGCACCTGTATTCTAGGTTTTCTGCTCTGTAAGTACTACCTGGCATTTCTAAGCCTTTTAAGCAGGCACATTTTGATTTAAGAGCATCTGGAAAATTTATAGTGGTGGTTTTGATACGATTTGATACCTTTTAGCTGAATGAAGCTTTGTATGTGGATAAAGTAAGTGTGAAAGGTACTTTTATATTGATTTATTAGCTCCTATAGTCAGCAGAATTTTCCATGATTTTTAGAGAAATCAGTATTTTTCCTGTAGTATATCATACGTATGCTGTGAGCAGCATGAAGACTGTATTTCATGCGTGCCATCTGATAAAAAATCATTATCTTTTCACTGTGGCCAACAGGAAAGGTAGGAGATGCTTTTAGTTACCTTGAAGATGCCTTTTCATAAGACCTGTGATGTGTTTAGAGGTGTCTCTGAGCGTAGAGAAGTGGGAATGTTTAAAGAATGCTGTGTGTATAGGTGTACATTTTCCAACTTTAAGAAAGATGTGTCTGCAACCTAAAGGCACTTACTTTTGCTGAAATAAACATTTCTTGAGAGGAATTTAGCTGAATGGCTGCTTTTGGTCTGGCAAAGGGGAAGCTGACTGAGTGACTGTCATTACACTGATGCTGATTACTGGAATTGACCAGCTTAAGGGCAATTTGCTCACGTTGTTTAAAAACAAAACTGGTCTTTCTGGGTCCAGCTGTGATTTAGAGAGGGAGGAACTCTAGACCACTTTCCAAAAAAAAAGAAAATATATAGGCGAAAGCATTTTTTGAACCCGATATGACATGGGATTCAGGGAATTAGCAGGATGATTCAGACACACAATCTTCACATTCATTCTCACTCCTGAGAATTTTCCTTAAGGAATGAAACTTCATTCCTGCACTTGGTCAAAACCAAATGTCCTTTCTGCCCCTCTTCTCCCTTCTTTTTTTTGACTGGAGAGAAAGAAATCTGAACCTAATAAACCTACCATTAAGCCCTGGCACACACTGGTGTCCACTCTAACCTCAGGATGAGAGAAGTGCTGCATTAGCAGGCGTTTCCAGCACTCCTTCCTGTGAGCTCTTTACAGATATGTCGTTGGACCATTCCTCCCCTTTCCTCCTCCTGCTCAATACATAGATATATGCCCACAGCTGCAAGCGTGGGCTAAAAGGTGGTTCAAAGTCTTCTCCTCTTTTTTTTTTTTTTTTTTTTTTGTTAAGAAGTAGGGCAGAAGGGAGAGAGGCCTGCCATGTGTATTAGAATACTAATACATATATTAAACATATTTCCTACAGCAAGGGCACTGCTTGACCTCTAACCATGTAATAGAATGCTCAGATCTTACAGCCTTGCTACACTCTTGATGTAACTCTGGTTTTACTTTCCCATATGGGGGAAAAGAAAAGAAAAAGAAAAAAACTGTGATAGCAGCTGCAACGTCTCTCCCTCTGCAGTAGGAATTGAGAAATGTTCACATTCCAAATAGTCTTAAGGTGGGCACAAGGAATTAGCTCACAATGGATTGGTTTCATGTTCCTTTCCCCTTTATAGCTCCTTATTAAAAAAAAAAAAAAAAAAAAAAAACCACAAGCAACTAAGAAAAGCCCCCCAAATATCTTTTTACTTACACAGGAAATAAAGCAAGATTTTGGGAGGCTCAGTGCCTGTCCAGGGTTGCAGTAGAGTGTAAATGCATGCGCATGCACATATTTTCTTGCTTTCTCCCTCTTAAGAGTGCTTCCCTTTGTGCTTCTTTTCCTGATTATGATTTACAGATTCCTTTGACATCATCTTTAACAGCTCTAAATTTATACTGTGATTTTTCCCTTGGCCATTCTTTTTTACTACCTGCCAACTTCTTCATTCATTTCCTTGGTGCCTCCTTTGCTCCTTGGACTGCAATATCTCTGGTGTGCAGGTGTATTTTCTGCTTCCCCGTTGCGTCTAGTAGTATCACCTACGTGGGGATTTCCTGACTTTCTTTTTTGGGGTGTGGGCGTTACTCTCTTTTGGGGTTTCCCTGCCAAATTTAAACAATTTTGATGACTTTCTCTATGACCTCTGTCTCTCCTCCATCTTAATTTATTGTCTCTGTGGGCTTCTTTTAAAATTCATCTGAGTTCATGTGATTGATTGTTTCAAGTCTCCCTGCTGTTCTGATCCTATCTCACAGCTGCTCTTCATACTGTGTCTTTGGTCTTTGGATAATCACTAATGTTCCCTTCCAAACAGAGTAAATGTACAAAATACCCTGTAGAGTTCCCCTTTG
Organism: Tinamus guttatus; assembly: GCF_059628265.1. Classification (NCBI taxonomy): domain Eukaryota; kingdom Metazoa; phylum Chordata; class Aves; order Tinamiformes; family Tinamidae; genus Tinamus; species Tinamus guttatus. The sequence goes on from NW_028289031.1 coordinate 1,897,170, forward strand.
ACTGGCACAGTTCTAGGCAGTTAGATCCAGTGCGGCATTTTTTTCTCATATTTTAAAGACAAGTCCACTCCGATAGGATGAGCAGAATGGCTGCCTGCAATATGTTGTCTTTCACCTCATTTCTGATTCACATTTTATTACAGCAGATGCTGCCAACATCCTTGTCTCTTAGGCAGTTCTGTCGTTCTGTTGTTTCTCCTCCCTTTCCTCTAGCTGATGTTTTGCCAGTGTGTGCGCTGTTAAAGTCCTGTTTAAATCCACATCCAGTTTTGTTTTCATTACACAGAGTTGGCAACTCTGCCCAGTAGTTCCTTTCCATTCTCCACCTTCCTTTTGTTTTCTGCCTTAAATATATTCAAGGGGGAAACAGGAGGAGGGATGGAAGAGGAAGGGTTCGGTCTAGACTTCCAAAGCAATTTCCCTTTCCCTAAAGAGCACTGCTCATTTCCTTCCAAAGCACTATGGCTGGGAAGTTGCACGTTTCTTCTCAGCACCGGCTTTCCTGAAACTTGTTGAGTCAAAGCACAGCTCCTAGGAGTGGTCCAGAGGACTGTAAACACGAATGTGTGGGGGTTCTTCCCTTCCTTGCTGCTGGACAGAAGAATAAGCAGAGTTTAATGTGGAAAGGAGAGGGATGTATAGATAAGCAGCCAGAGGGTGGAAATGTTGCAAAAAAAGAGACAGATAACTATCCTTGTTATTATTCATACACATACCTGGGCCTTCCTGCATCATGAGGCTTCGCAGGGCTGATTTTTGTAAAAAGTGCCTTGGGGACAGAAAACTGATAAACACGGAGGATGCTGATTTGACCAGAGGTTAATTGCAAGGTCTCGTCTTTGCAAAAATGAATTTGTTTGTCTGTAGCTTTCTCTCTCCACAATATTGCATTCAGCCAAAGACAGAAGAGGTTCCCTTTCTTCAAAATGCTCATGTATTTTCTAAATAACCTATTCATGAGTAGTGTCCCACCACTTCTTTCAATACTGGTGCACTCACTCTCACCAAGTTTCTTTAATTGCTTTAAATATAACTAATAAGTACGTTTAAGTCAGATTAGAAATGGGCAGTGAAAGCATAGCAGATCTTGCACTGAGCAAATTTCCACGTGTGATTTAGACATATTTTCTGCTTAGATTCTTTTAGGTGAATTTAACTGAAACTGGTTAGAAAGGAAACACTTCAAAATTTAAGATTTCATCACCATTTTTAAATGTCAGCTCCATGGTGTTTCTACTTTACTAATTTAGCTGCTCTACATGTCTTTGCCTGCTGCTTCAGAGATGAGACTTCTTCTGTGTTTAGAATGTTGAGAAGGACAGAATGGATAGAAAGTAAACTGGAATCTTATTAAGTGCTCATTTAAGATAATTTTTTCCTCCGTTCAATTTGGGTTTTGCTTAGTAAGACAAGATTGAGGTTTGTATTGTCATGACTCTAGTAATTGTAGCTCAGTGTCTGGATAATTGATTGCTATTTCTTAGTCTGAACAACCCAGGAACTGAAATTGTCAAAAATACAAAATTGAAACCTTGGAGTTGTAGCTCAAAACTTTGAGGTTATTCAAACTGCTCAGGATTTTATCTTACACTTTCAGATTTAAAGTAAATGGTGGTTTGTTGTTGTTTTAAATGAGTAAACTGGGCTACTTGGCTTCTCATTTCATCTCAAAATGTAAGTTCCAGAAAACCCATAGGCAGAGGAGCTTTACAAATTCTTCCGTTTCCAGACCCTTTTTGCTTGAATTCTTAGCTATGGAAAATCCTGCTGTAAAGTAGGATCATGCTAAGTAAAGTATGATCATCATACTGCATGTAAAGCAAAACGTCATACTGCCAGTCTGCAGCACTCCCCCTTAGCGCTGTATTTTCGTGTGAACAAAACACGAGGCTTCCCAAGGTGCTCCGTGGGAGCAGCCGTGCTCCGCTGGTGGGAGGCAGTTCCTACAATTCTGCTGCGTTGCGGGAGGCTGGACTGGCACAGGGAAATGCAACTTCTTCCTCGTGCAGATGTTCCTCTGCAGTGAGCAGAGGTGGAGCCGGTAGCGAAGGTGCTTGTTTCACAACCTCATGATGATCTACCCTGCTGTGCTGAACAGATTGGCTGGCCCTTCAGCAGCGGAGGCTGGTTAGGAGACTCTCTGTTGTGTGAAACAGCATTCTTGTGATGCCACATAATGGAGATGAAAATGAGATGGAGATTAAGATGATTCTGATATTATCTATCACCAAGTGATTATGGTAGACTTTTTTCCACCTAAATGTTTAGCTTTACCCAATCAGCATTTCTTTTTGGTCTCTGTGGCCTTTTCTGCCACTTGTGGGGAACAGAATCTGAGGCAACGTTTTGGAGAGCAGGTGGGTGAAAAGTGAATGTCCTTGTTTCTGAAAGAGAGAGTGCATGCACCACAGGTACAAATGATTCAGAAAAATCCTGCTTCGTTGCTGAGGTTATGGCATCATTAAAGGTGTTGATGCTCAAAGCACTGTCATGTCTCTTTGAGAAAAGGGCATAGCTGCTGTAGCAAGTAGATTTTTTTGTTGTCACGGGGCTACCATACCAGGAAAAAAATAAACCATTTTTCAATGTTTTAAAATATTTTTTCATCATTTTTTCTAAATGCTTGGGGGAAGGAAGAGGGTAGGGATGAACTTCTCTGACATAAATAGTGGTTTTGAAGTGTTTTAGACATATTATTGCTTAATGTCACAGGAAGTAAGGCAGTTCCAAAGAAAAACACACTGGTTATGTGGAAAGCCAGAGTTTAAAGCAGTGCTATGCTAACTGATGAATTAGGTGGATCAGAACACATGGAGAGATAGGTAGTAATTAAAAGAAAACAAAAACAAAAAACATCTACTTTGGTGGCCCGTAGTATGGTAAGAGTCCAGAAGTCAAACTGTATTCCAGGATTTGTCAATGGCGTGTTGTATGGTCTTGGATAATTAATTGCATTTCAAAATTTCTAAGATCTTATTTGTGAAATAAGGGCAAGTGATTTGAGATCTAGGGAGAAAAGGTACTCTACATGGTTTGAATTTTACAATCGTTACTGATAAGTTAATTGATTCATTCTCAAGTAGTTTTGTCTGATGTAAAAAATTGAGTTTTTTTTTCTATGGGCACTGTTATATGCATAAATGCATATTGTCCTCTATTGTAGGACCTTTGAAGGTATCGCTTGGAGGCAGCACATAATGATTTAGTATTTTTTGTTTTGTTCTGCCATTTAACATATTCTGTAGAGGTAAAATCATTAGAGATCAATGTATTTTAGCAGGAATTCTGTAGCACTTTCCCAATAGATGATCAACAAACAAGAGGTATGATTTCTAAAGAAAACTAGCATTTACTTTCTGTTTTTGAAGTTCTTTCATACTTGCAAAATAGGACGGAAGGGGCTAGATCTTGTATAACATGTATAACATGCACATCTAAAGATCAGTGCATCTTGTACTTAACTAAAGTCAGTAAAAAAAAAAAGATGAAAAGAGGATCTCTCATTCTTACCATTGCATCTTTATTGATGTTGTTGTAGCTGTTGCTTGTGCAGAAGGGACGTTAGAATATGTAGATTTGTGCATTTGAGTCTGTTCTTGTGCGTCTTTGGACCAAGAGTTACCAAGTCTACCTTTAGACCAGTAATGTATGTTTAGACCTCTTTCTCTCACCTTCAGCTGTCTCTTTTGCAGTTTTTCTGCCTAAAATAAAAACAAATAAATAAATAAATACAAACTTAAGTCTACTGTTGGTAATCTTTACATTTGGAAGAAGCTGGTAGCTTGTTTAATGAACAGCCCTTGATTGGTTCACAACTGTTTGCTGGGCTCACTTTCAGTGCTCAAAGCAACCAGACTCAGGCAGATAAATAGGAAGCTGAGTGAAATTGGGATATTGGGTTTGGCTACAACCACAGGATTTTTTTCCAAATGTGATGAATAATCACTGGATAGATGTTTCACTTGGTCATCAAACTTGTTAGGTGCAAGTGGAATTACACGATACCCCAAGAACATAAAATGTGAAATTGCGACTAGAGAACCGTGGTGTTCATTGAAAGGTAGCTTTTCAAAATGTGACATGCTCCCACTTTGCATCACTATGGTAGTGCTGCTGCGGTAACTCTGACTGAATCCCTCAGTCATAAATGCTAAAATGGGTCCAGGAAGAATAAAAATGGTATCTCTTCCTCCAGCATCACTAAATTCTCCTTTTCTTCTTTCCTTCCCACTGGCCTTTATATACATGTGGGAAATCAGTAGTGTGTTTGTTTTGCTTCGTTTCAAAGTGTGTTCATGGTTTTAGGTGAGTATTTGACTTACGGTCATTGGCTCTTGCACAAGAGACTGTGAAAGCTATTTCCTTTTTCCTTAATTAGAGCATACAGACTATCAGGTTTCTGAGCAGAGAATTTCCTCTCAGGAGATAGTTGAGCATATGTGGTAGAAGTGGTTGTTTTTGTAGACTTGAGAAGTTTGTCCTTCCGTGTTTTCCATATGCTTTCTTAACCCACACTTGTACTTTTTACACATACAGAATTACAGTCACCTTTTTTTTTTTTTCTTCTTGTGTTGTTTTTTTTTGAGTTAAATGGATGAGGGGAGAGTCAGGCACGTTTGTGTGAAGTCCTTGGCGCGTGGTAATGAGCATGATCAACATGGCAAAGACTTTGGGCCAGCCGAGCTGCCGTGCAAGTTCATTTGGGACAGCAGAGCTCCCCCAGGGCTAAAAGCAGCCCTTCATTGTTGTTGTGCTGGTGATGGTGTCTTCCTGTGTGATTTATTTGTAGGGCTGGCAAGAGAGGGAAGAAAAAATGAGAGCTGTTTCCTTCTCTTTGTTCATTTCCTGGTTTTTAAGGTCGTGTATTTTTATAGCTGCCTGTTTGCCCGCGTGGGTGGCCACGTATGAGTCTCTGTCTGTCTTCTCCTTATGTAATGTCAGGTGGAAGTTTGGAGCGGAGCGGCGCAGAGGCCAACCCACATCCTTCTCCCACGCAGCTCTGTGAGGCAGTTACACACATCAATGGGGGAAAACCCTCCGCTCTGGGCACCGTTGGAGCAGGTGTGCGAATTCATGGCGTCACCGCGCGACTGTTGTATTGCCGGGGCCACCGCTGGTGTCTCTTGCGTTATCTATGTGCAACAGGTCTACCTGCCGTAATAAATCATCATCCGTGATGCAAAACGTACAGTTCAAATGCTCAAACCACCGATACCCGTTGTTTCCTCTTTCTGGTGCTTTGATGTAGAGCAAAGAGAAAGGAAGGAGTAAGCAGCCTGTTTTTGCAGTAAGTTACCGTAGAATTGCCGTACAAAACCGCCTACCTAGTGCCATCAGTTTCAAATCACCCACCAATTTTAGAGAAGGAGAAGGCAATAGGCAATACTTTATCCATCTTAAAGGAAAGCTGGCTAAATTAGTCATGAACTAAATTATCAGAGTCCTAGAAACACAAAAATATACAGGGCTGTGGGGAGAAGTTCTTAAAAAACACGTATCAGTGATGGCAGAAAATGAGCTCTGCTTCTTGGAGGCTTTTGAATTTAATTCTTCAGGTGCTGTGGGCAGGCACAGTTTGCAAGGCATAAGTTTTACATTGATTTTATATTAATACGGACTGAGCAGTGCTGCTGCTTTAGTTTATATTTAACCTTGCTTTTTTAAGCACCAATACTGACCTTATTTTCTTTCCGTGAAAGATAAGCCTAGGATAAACACACAGTCCCCCTACTGAACCTCTTCTCTTTTGTTTGTCTTGGAATTTTTGATGTATAATGCCAAGCTGTAAATAAATTAACTTTATGAGGTGAAAATAGTTGGTGCTTCCCCAAGTAAAAAAGCCATTGGCTTCTTTTCTGTGTCCTATCTGCTTGGACCAGCTCTGCTGCAGACTGAGAAAAGCTCTGTTCCTGACCTTCTTTGCCACTAGATGCGTATCACCGTTGTTTTGAGGGGCTGCTGTTGGCAATGCCCCAGCTTTGCCAGGGAGAAGCAAAGGAACTATCCAAAGAAATTTAGAAAATGAGTGTGGTATTAATCATTATATACATCCTTTCTCAAAGGAAAAACATTTTCTCTTCACTTAGAATATAGAAGCCTTCCTGAACTGGTATATTCAGACATGTAAAAATTACAAGATAAAAGCCTGGTGGGAACCAGTTCCCCTTATTGCCGTGTCAGCTGTGTTCATGCTGCTCTGTTTTACCTGCACATACAGATAGGTGCCTAGACCCAGGAATGAGGTGGTTTCAGCTCTTCTGTTCATAGACCTTTAGATACTACAGTTCTGATTCCTACAAGGTATTTCCAGCTTTGAAGCACTTGCTTTTTAAAAATCATGCTATTAGAGGAGGATTCTCAAATAGTAATTATATCTCTAAGCAGTATAGAAGAGCATCCATTTTGTTTTACATTTTTTTTTTTTGTAATTGAAGGCAATTACTCAGCACGCATACAGTTGAAGTGTTAGTTTACATAGATAATGAGGGCATCCTCAATTACATTAAATAACTTTGTGTAGGTTTTCTGAAGGAATAGAATTTTTTATGCTTTAGGTGATAAACTCACCACCAGTTGTGAATAGTTGAGAAGAAACTTCCTGTAGGGAGAAGCGTTGTCATCTTCTTCTGTACTTCTTTCTTTTTCTTCTTTTAAGGTGTGCCTGCTAATAGCATCTCCTGAAAACAAGCATCTCTCTGACCAGCTGGTTCAAAGCACAAAAGACTAAGTTTATAAAAGTTGATTTCTATGTGTTTCATTCTCATATAGGTGGTGATGTCCAGGTGTAAGAATGGCTTTCTGTGCAAGTTTCAATGCACTTGAATGATGTTACTTGGATGCTGATCTGCAGACCGAAGCATGGGAGAGTAACAATGCAGTGGTCACGTAGGGATTGTAGCCTGTTGGCTTTGCCAGGTTTGTTTCGCTGCTTTATCATACATGGGAGCTACTTTTCCTAATCATTTTCTTCACGCAATAATGGTGGGACACGCTGGTACAGATGGCAGGAGAACTGAAGAGGAGGAAAAAAAAAAGAAAGAAAATATTTGTCAGGCTCGTTAATGAAAACATAAAGAAAGAAAGAAGGAAAGCAATGTATGGAAAGCAAAGAGTGACCTGACAAACGTGACCTCTGTTTTTCCCAAGAGTTTCTGACTTTGAAACCAAAGCTGCCTTTAATGTTCACCAGGTGCCATCAGGGTGTTTTGATTCCCTTTAAAGAAGGGAATTAGTCTTATAGTTTCAGCATCTGCTCTTCAGTGAACTTCAGTAACAGAGTGTATTCCTGTTCAGATCACAACTCATGAGGTTCAAAGGCCACGAGCAGCTCAATAATTAACTGTTAGATTTGCAGGGGACGATGAATGCAGTGCCTGTACTTGGTACGGTTTTTGCTGCAGGAACCTCTACGGTTCTAGCCCTTCTTGAACGTGATCTCCCCAAGCTTCTCTAAGCAGCCAGCCAGGGCAAGAGGAAAGCCAGGCAGATGCTGCAAAGAAGCCGTGTTGACAATAAGATAATTCCTTATGCTAAAATAATACTTTAAACATCAATAATTTGTCAGTGATTATAGTTCAATTTCTTAGAAGCAGGGAGATGTTATTTTACCCAAGATGTATGATTCTTGCTCCCGTTATGTAAGCAGATTGTTACTTATCGTTGGATTTCTGGCTGCTTCCTTTCTGTGCCTCTGATGCTACCTTGGTAGCTCAGCCTTGCCTTGCTCAGCTCGGCCTGGGAGTTGCGTGTACATTTTAGTTCGTTTGGTGACAATCTTGTCTTCAAGAAGATCTTTGAAGCATCTGGATTCCCCTTTCAGCTTTATAGGAATATTACATGTAGACCAGAGGAAAGAGTCGACTTAGATGTGAACTTTGCTCTCCGCCTTGCACACCAAGAGGTCCAACAACCGAGCCCTCCCAAACCTTTTCTCCTCCCTTAGTGAGGCACAGGAAATTTAAGAAGGTTCTCTAATCTTTTTTTGCACTTTTTTGCAGTGTTCTAGGTCTATGCAAGAGTCAACTCGGGACCATTAAAATGGTGGGCACTGGCATTAGCAATAGGGGCAAGACAGCTTTGAGAGGCTCTGTAATACTACTTGTGGTTCTCTCAGACTCACTACCATAGTGCAGGTAGCCTTAAGGAACAGAAAAAAAAATTCTCTAACATCTCTATTTGTACTGCAGGGTTTTGTAAGTTCTGAAATGCAAAGGAAGATCCCTCCTTCTGCTTGTCCATACAGACACTGCTGCACTTGTACCCAGTGCCTCTTCTAAGGTCCCTTCATTCATTCATTCACAAGGGCAGGCCCAGAGTGCTTTCAACAAGAGATTCAGGATGTAGCTCACCTTGCCAAAAGTCAAGACAGATGGTCTGCTGTACTTAAGATGTTTCTGTTGTTAATAACTGCGTTTCACGTGGTGACACAAAACCCAGATGGTCTTTATCTTTGTGTAGAAGTGCTTGGCTTCTTCTGTAGTAGTGCATTTTAGTTTAAGTGGAAAATGGCTGCATCAAGTTGTAGGGAAAAATGATATTTGCATTCAGAAGAAGCATTTTATTAAACAGTAAATACTGACATAAAAGGAAATTGAAGCACATTGACTTTTCTATTTCAGTTGGACTTTTTCAAAAACTTCCAACCCAGACACAAAAATCTAGTTGCCTGTTTTATTCTTGCTGCATGTTAGGATAAAAAGCTTGCAGTCATGAGTTGCATTTAGCATTGCTATAGGCAGGTTTACGGTTACTGGGACTTGGGAGTTGATTATAAACACTAGAGAGATCGACTTGTATAGAAAAATAGAAAATCTCAACAAGCCTTTGAATAAATTGTTAAAATCCTCTAGGAGAAAACTTCTGTATAGAGATATCTGACTACAATAAAATGTGCAGGGAAAGAAACCTGAGTGCAAATGTGCATTGCTGGGCCTTGGTCTAATTTCATGTAACACAATCATGAAACTAAGCCTGTGTTGCTGTGAAGTGCATGTTGACTTGGATAGCACCTTCAGAATCGTGTAGAGTCCTCATTAGAATAAGGGCCCTTCTACTGCTTTTGTGAAGTGTAGACCTTGTTAAATTGCACTGCATGGTTTTAAGGATATTTCGATGGTTGGCATTGGCAATAGAGCCTAATGGAGAGTGTTTCAAAATTAATTTGAATCCTGGTCCATGTTGCAGATAATACTGGCACGAATGTTTGATTTAAGTTTTCTTCTTGTAGTTGAAAGTAGTATCTTGGTACTTCTGAAATCTTTTCTAATTTGTATCCAGCTGCACATTGTTGGAAAGCTCATGAGTAGCTGCAAATGTAACAGAACAATAGTAATCAAAAGGAAGATGCTTCAGTATTCTCAGCTGAAAAGTTCTCCTACTACATTACTATTTCCAATTTTAACCTCAAACTCCACTTTCCACTAACAGAGTTCTGAATGTGTTGTTTAAGGAACAATATCTGACATGATATAGACTACTATTTTTTTTCTTTGCAAAGAAGGGGATTTCTTTGTTACTTGAGAAAGAAAAAAATATTCTGAAGAATACAAAGCAGAGGGTATTGTTTTCACTAGGATAAATTCAGGAAAAAAATAGAAGCTACCTCTGTAGATAACAATTTGTTGTGATTTGTATTGTTTAAGAAAACCTCAGAAAATTCAAATGTACACCAGGGAAAAATGAACTTTAAATTTCAGTTGTGTTCCTAGTAGTATTTGTAATAAATCTTTGCATGTTTGTATGATAGAATAGCTGAGTGTGCTACTTAGAGGTCCAGAACTTGGCATCATAGATGTATTTTGCCACTTTTCCATTTTTCCATTTACTTTACTACTCTTACAAATCACAGAGTTGTCGCAAATCAGCCTGGGATTATGAATGCTGAATTATGCCACGGAGTTCATAAGTTAAAAAATTATATCCCTACTTTTTGTTCTGATTGATAGAGTAGATGTAGCACTCATTGATACATATGTGCAGTATATTTATCCTGCACCTATTTGTTCATGTTACCAATTTGCTGCTGGTGACAACCTGTTCCACGAGCAGCATTTCTACTTAGTCTTAAGCATGGAAAAAAAGATACTGTGCTACATCTGGAATAATTGTTCATTTTAGTCTTTACAACCTGTGAAAATTACTTTAAATTTAGTGGAGTATTAAGATACACAGAAGTGAAAATGCATTTGGTGATTCTGGAGACCAGAAAGGGCAGACATGGTACTGCAGTGGTTAAAGCCTAGGTGGAGGATGTTCTGCATGAGAAAGCTCTAAAGGAGATATCTGTGCCACAGTTGCTCTGTTCCAGGTACAACAGCCTAAAAAACAATAATCTGAAACTCCTTTAGGTCAATCCTTAAAAAAAAAGGAAGAGGCAATGATTAAGCCCAGAGGCATTTATTTTAACCAAGTTATTGACCTGCGAGTTCTTGAGGAAAAATAAATATATTAAAAGCAAAACAAACAAACAAAGAAACAAAGAGAGATGTGGATAATGAAATGCTGTCATACCTTTGGCCATAGCTGTAGTAATGTTGTGGTGTGCCATATAACAAAGAGGTAGAGTAGATGGGTACATCTGCTGACTATCTTTCTTTTTAATTTGGAGCCACCTGAAGGCAGTAACTGGCTGAATAATAACCCGATCCCCATATGGCTTCCGTTCTTTCAGAGTAATAGCATGCTGAAAAAAAGAGTCTATTTTAGCTCTGGCTTGTTTGCTGCCTTGTGAGCCTGAGAACGCTTCCTGTCTGCCTGGCGATGGGAAATGTGAGCACGGCAGACACGGAGGAGTGACACTGCTCTGGATTTCGGGTTTGGGCTTGCTGTACCACCTTGCAGATGTTACAACTTCTGCAAGTTCCTGCATGAACGAAGGGGAAAAAAGCCAGAGAGAAAGAACTGGTGATCCTTAACATGATTTGCAGCTCACTCCTAGCTGCAATATTTTACTGTGTCTCTGCATATATTATATTGTATCTAAAATATATTTCACATTTATTATGCTTTACAGTCTAGTGCTGCACAGAGCAAGTGTATATTGTCCCTAAAATATATGTAGTTTCACGAGTAATTAAAATGGAACATTTTGAAATAACCATTTTGCTATGGTCTAGAATTTATACCTAGCCCCTCCACTTACATTTTTCTCATTTTTGCTTCTGCATCTCCCCTAGGTTTCCTTCCTGTCTGTGTTCTCTTGCTTCCTCTCTAAGCTGTAGATATGAAGGGACAACCATTTTCACTGGAAATGGCCTCGCTTTGGGGATAATCGATGGCCATTTCAAATAAGGTCAGAAGTTCACAAGGATGTTGCCAAAAATCAGATTACATGAAGCATGGCTTTAGCAAAACAAAACAAAACCAAGTCCTCGGCGTCCTGCAATCTTAAGGTGGATAGTGCCAGAGGAAAGGCTCCCTTCTGTGTGTTTTTCTAAGGAGGTTCTGTTCCAAGGCTCGGCTAAAACAATGCAAATTCACCTTTCGTTTGAAGAGCAGGATGACAAAAGGAAGACACGTATATCAAGGTACAACAAAGAAAACTTGTACTTAAGCTGCATTTAGTATCAATACCACTCTAAATCACTGTAACCACAGGTTAGCATTGCAGATGGACAGGCACTATCAATATCGGCATCTTTACTGCTAGCTATCGCTAAACTGAATTAGTTAATTACTTCAGTGTGAGGGTGTGAAGATATGCGACTCTTTGGAAAGCATCTGAGGAGAAGGTTATGTCAACTCTGTTTTTTTGCCTGTCCAAACATATATCTGTGTCTATATCAATGGTCAGGTGTACAGATTTGAAGACGCACAGGCACTGTGTAGTTAGAGTTTGATTTTTGCAAGAAATTTTACTGTTTCCTTTTTTTTCCACTTGGAAAAACAAGAAATCTAAATACATACTCCACTGTGCATTCATCACTTCTTTAGCTTAACAGTACAATGCAAAATCCAGACTAAGTTCTCTTGTTAAGTAAAGCACGGAACGAAGTAATAGTTCACTAAAATTGTTGTTTATCTATATATCACCAGTATAGCACTGTTTCTACATAAGCATGAGCAGCATGTTCAGAAGTTTCTCCAGTGTTGTGAGTGCTAAGGCATTTAATTTACATGGATGGGCGTGAGCCTATCTAGTTATTCTTAGTTATTCTTACATGAGAAGTATAAAACTTGATATTTCACTTTGGGCCCCTTTCTGTTCCTCTACATGTTATTTATAAAGCCATTATAGCTGTTAATACTTCACCTTGTGAGAATTCTGGATGAGGAAATGCATTGGATATGGTGGGATATCTTTCTCTATACTGCCCATTAGGATGTTTCTCTGAGAGTTGTTATGAAGAACCTCAGATACAGCTTGCCGTACCTGGTAGAGCAAGTTGTGAGGGTTTAATCAGAAATAATAGTGCTTGTGGTGCTATTCCCTGCTTAAGTTTGCATCAGAAAGAGGTTTGGTTTTGACAGTGCACAGACAGGCCATGTCCGTGCAGGGGAATTAAATGTGGCTGGGTTTGTTCTTTGCCACAGAAGGGCCTGTGTCCGAATCACACAATTCCTCTGCTCCAGAAGGTGTCCACATCCACACTGCCTTGTGGGGTTGATCCCCAGCCTGTGTTTTACCCCTGTGGTGCTAAGGAGAGTGCTGACTAGCCCATGCCAAAGTCTGTTCTAATAATTAAAATGTAGAGATAATTATATTTTATTGCCTGGGGTTGTTTACTGTCACTCCTTAATTTTCTGATATAGAAGGGGCCAGGGAAGGCTGTCTGGGTGTTTGTGCCCAGCTATGGTATCTATCGAAGATAAGTACCTCCAGTTGGTGCTTTTTGTGGTCTCTTTTTGCCTTAACACTGCCAAAGACTTTATTTCAGCTTTGCATTAAAACGATACCCAAGTTACTCATGCATCTCTCTTGAAAAATAGGAGAAGCCTTAAGCAGTAGTGTAACGCTGGCCAGTGTGTCCAAGGTGCTGGGATGATGGCAGTGAACGGACTTGCCTTTCCCCTGAGCTATTTCTTGCCCTGCCTTAAAGATTTCAGGCATGATAGTGAAATCTTTTCTCCATAAGCTACAGTGTATTTTGCAGTGCGCTTTAAGCGCATGCCTGATGCATCCATGGCCCATCTGTAGGGAAGGTCTGTGGTATTCGTGGAAGATTTTGGGGTGGTTGGCATTAAGTGACAGTGACAAGTGACGTGAACGTGAGGGCTTTGGCCCAGCAGGAGGCGGTGCGTTTGTGTCTTCAGCATTAACGCGATCGACATCCGCTCCGCAGAAGGGTGGCCAGGCCTTTCCTTAGGAAACATATGCCAAAACTATTATCAGCAACTACGTCATGGCCTGCAGCGAACTGGACAGGATGTCAATGAGGAGGGAATTGTGGAAGACAGAATCCAAGTGCATCCCGTATTATCAAAGCAGAATGCTGAATAAACAGATTATTTCCATTACTGTGCCCTGTCAGCAGTCCTTGCGTTTTGATCTTTATCAGGTTTATGCTGTTTCATTTTTCATTACTTAGTTGAGATAGGGTTTCTACTTTTGTTTTCCTTTTTTTATTTTTGAGCTTAGAAAAATAAATAAATAAATAATGGCACACATCTGGGAGGCTATAAAAGGCACTATGAACCCAGGACAGCTCATTATTTCTCCTTGACGAAGAAATCTCTGGTGCATCCTGTGATGTCTGTGACAGTGTGTAATGAGGCACTCCACGATGTCAAACGCAGAGTCGTACTTCTGCCTTATCTGCTGCGATAATAAGACTTTCTGAACTACTGAACTCAGCAGAAGTTATAGGTGTGAAGAAAGTGGTTTGTCCTTTGCGACTGTTTATGACAGGCAGAGACCAGAGAATTCAAATGAGTTAGTTTTTCATGCTAGTACCATGTATTAGAACCCGACTTTAGAAATTGTGTTGGTGATCCTAACAATGCCTGGTACTCATTTATTTTCATATTTGGCAATTTTCCTCTATAGTCCTTGATATTTCATTGTTAGTTTTGCTTCTGCCTTTGCATCCTTTACTTTTTTCTGCTGGTTCATCCCAGCTTCCCTGAAAGTTTCCCTCAGAAGTAAGAACATACTTTAAAATGTGAGACTCATTCAGTGTCTGGCTGTATGTGTATAGTAATGATTGCTAAGACTAATCACTCCCTGATAGAAAAGAAGAGCTCTGCATGGAATATTTTCAAAGGAGTATTGATACAAAAATGCTGATAAATGACATGCTTTCTGCAGAAGAAGAGGAACAGCAAGATATCAAAACAATATCGAAACCTGTATTTCTTTCTGGAGTGCTAATTGTTAGGAAGTTGTATTATTACAGACTGGTAAGAAATTGATCTTTAACGCTGAGTTGATGTCCCTTGAAATATTAGGTTGGTTCCCCATAAAATCAATTAAATATGGCCAATGTCGTAGTGAGGTTGTCTTATCCTTACTTCAACTGCTCTGCTGCCTAGTCTTCTCTAGAAAATTAATGCATCTTTTCTGCTGTATCTTAGCTAACACACACAGTAACGAGGATGAGGTGAGCTGGAATTGTAACATGCACTGTCAGGTTTATGTGGCTCCTGGCTTCTGGGCAAACTATTTACCAAGAGCCTTGTATATGTTACCGTTTTACCAAACATCAGCTAATACGTCTTAAGAATAGCCCTCACATAAATCACCCCAGCCTTGACCTTGCCTTTTTTCAGGGTGCAAAGATAGCTGGCGTGCCCGAGCAGTCCTAACCTTGGCCCTCAGCCAACAAGGTGCAAATCTGTGCCCCTGTCTGCTAGCGAGGGGTGTTTGCTTCTGCAAAAACCTGTCAAACGGCTGTCAGGCGGCAGCGACTGTCCCTTGTTATCAGGCGGAGCTGCAGCTGAGGAAACTGGCTGTTTCTAAAGAGACTTAAACCCATCTGCTTTTCTTCCCTGGGCCATCCAAACTTTTTTTCCCTCCATCCCTCCCCGCCAGGAAATTGCCTCTAAATGACTATTTCAGAAAGAGAGCAGTTGATCTACTTATTTGGATCACCATAGTGTCTTTTCGGATTACCTGTTTGAGGATTCTGATGAGATCTGAAGAGCAGAATACTGAAAAAACTATTTGTGAGAGCTTGCGTGCCAGAACAATATGGGATAAAATCGTCTTAATTAATGTAACTCTCTCTAACACCAGGGGATTTAATTTCCTTAAGAGCAACACAACAGGTTTCTTAGAGGAATTTACTTTTCTAAGGCTGAGGAAAAAAAATAGATTTTTTTTTTGTTCTTTTAAAGTTTGGGTAGAAACAGTTTTCTGCAGTGAAATTCAGCTGTGACCATCATGTTTAGCAGCTGTTACTGTTAGTCCCTGTTAGTTTCACAAATGATGATGCCAGACAAAAAGTCTTCATCAGTCTTTTGGAAATAAAATAATTCTTCCTGGTTTCTTTAAGAAAATAAAAATGAGATTTTGGTTTATGACTGTAAACCAGGATCCAGAACCTGAAACTGTCCAAGATAGTCCTGTAGCTTCCAGCTAAAAATCAAGGTCTGTCAGGTGGTATCACATCCACTCCCCTTTCTGCTTTATTTGACCCAAGAGGAAATTCGTTGAAATGCTTGCTAACCTTTACTGAACAAGGGTACTAAGTTAATAAATATGATTTTTCCCTGGGGAATTTTACTGCTTGACTTAGGTTTGGGCAAAGTTTTCCCCTTGACATTTTTTTTCCGATGTTGTGAGTCTTCCAAGGAACACAGCAGTACCTTACAAGGAGACACATTGCATAGATGTTCCCCTGGAAAAAGCATGTTTGTTGACCCAACACGCCTGAGCAAAAAAAAATATATATATATATATATATGCTTACATATAAGCCAGTGAGAAATGCAACTTTAAATGTTTTGGAACTTGCAAGGGAAATCTCATAAACCTTATGAATTTCCATTATCTCATTATTTATAGGGAAAAGGTGAAGTTACGGGCAGTGGATAGGAAACCATGTATTTTGCTTTTCTTTAATGCATCCTGCTAGTAAACGTGCACTGACTCCAGGTTGGCTATAAAATGAATGAATAAAAGATGAATGAGTAAAAGTTATTTTCAGAAAGGAATTTGATTTGCTACTTATTTTCTCATCCTAATCTAGAGGATGACATCCTCTAGTTAGATACTTAACTTCAGTGAGTTCAACTTGAATAACAGGATATTACAATATTAAAAAAAAAAAGTTTTGTCTTTGTCTCTCATCTTTCTCTCCTTGCTCCACATCAGTCAGCCTGAATGCATGCTAGAGGCTTGATTTTTCTCCTCTTGTTAGTTGCTTATCAACCAGAATCAATCCCATATTGAAATAATACTGTGCTCTGGGCACATTTTTTATTTTTTTTCCTCTCTTTTCCTTCAGACATGAAGATTTATTTTTGCTTGCTTGTTTGCCATGTCAGAACTAAAGCATATTAGTGTTTCTTGACCACCAAAAAGCTCTTTCCTTGATAGAATTCTTAGATTTTTTAATTGGCCCACCACTGCCTGAGTTACTATAAATAAACATTTAGCTCCAAGGATATATACTATGCTAGCTATACAACTGATAGCTTATTTAATAGACTTGTAGGCTCTAAGTAAATAATCACAGCTGCATAAATAAAGGGGGTGAAAATCCAACTGCAATTTGAAGACATGTTGAACTGGCTGCTGATAAAAGTTTTCTTGTTTTTAAAGCTGGTTTTGGGATGTGTATGTGTATCCATACATGCATACATATACACACACGCGCATGCCTGCGTAAGTGTCTGTTACAGAAAATAATTGAATATTCTTTTTCATTGGAAAACTGCATGCTAATTCTCTGCAGAAATCAGGGGTAATCAACATAAAGCCATTATTTGTCAAATGACTTTAACATCAGTGTTTTATCATACTTGGATGTAGTTCTGCTCTTCATTCTTATGTGTGCACCACATTATTTTGCTCATTACTGCTTAACTGTCATGAAAGTAGCATTAATTCTTGTACCATTATGAGAGAGATTTATAGAGCACAGGTCATTATTATCCAAATAAAATAATTGTTGTTATTTTAATGCAGGAAAGAGAAATAGAGTTAATATGTTACATTTTCATATTTTTAAATCATTCCTTTGGCTTGCAAAGAACATAGTTCACTTTTTTGGGCCAAAGAACTTACTTCATTCTTACTACATAGAAGAAATAACAGTAATAAAAACATTAAAAAAACAAAGCTTCTCAAACTCAAAATGATATTAATGTTTAAAAGAATTAGCAAACTGGAAAGACTGTTTTTGTTGTTTTTCTTGGTGTATCATTCTTTGACATCAGATGTACTTGGACTGAAGAGCTTTTTCCTACGATTCTTTCTCAATAGGGTTACTCTAGAGGTTATACCAGCATTGTAGCTCAGGTTAAATAAGCATAGGATAATCCCGAATTGTCTTTACTTTGGTGTAAGCAAGTGTGGGGATTCTAGTTGCTCATCTGCGTAAGCGTTTGTTCTTTTTCTGAAAAATACAAGATACAAACGACAAAGCCCTGTTCTTTAGGGCCTGTGTTCATTCTGCAGCGTTGGCCATTGGAAAGTAGGAAAGCTGCATGTGGTGTCAGTAGCGTTAGCTGCCGTGGCTGAAGGTCCTTTGCTCCAGAAGAAGGTGCTGTTTGTAGGAAGTCAGGTGGGCTTGTTGCGAGCTCATTTGCATGAAACGAAAGGATTCCTAGTCACTTTGTGTAGGCATAAGTGGTTATGCTGATTGCAAGACTTGCAGAGGTGAGGCTCTTTTGTGCCTAACACCACAGTTTAAGGGAGTAAGTGGCAATTTTTTAGTGCATGCCTGTTATTTGAGATGTAACTGTACTGGCCCAGGCTTAAATGAGAAAATGATATCTGCAAAAGGTACCATAACAAAATTTTCCTGGAAAATGGCTTACAGTGTTTTGGTAACTATAAAATTCATGATGTGCAGGCTGTTTTCTTTAATCACATATGCACAGTGTGTGAATTATATTTACTGAGAAACAATGTGCTGCTAAGTGTATTTCGAGCATGTTTTGTATTGTCAAAAAAAAATTGATGATAATATGTTGTTCAGTGGTTTGCCTTGATTTTACACAGATGCCTAAGTGCTAATACTTAAACTAAGGTTCATTTTTTTACAGGGGACATTTCATTCCCCCTCCTTCCTTTGAATGCTAGTTAAAGGACTCTATAATTATGTTGGGATACAAAACAGACATTAAAAGAGCAGAAGATGACACTGGCTGATACCAAGGGCTAATTTCACATCTGAGAGCTGGATCCTGGCAGTAAAATACCTTAAGCCCTGAGGGGTTTTTGTAACCGTTGTTGATTTATAAAATTTCATATGCTGAGAAGAAAAAATACTGCCAAGCAAAATGTATGTGATGCTCATGGCCTTTACAGATCAAAATATTATGTTAAGAACTGAAAACTGGAATATATTCATTGATACCAGTGAAAAGGCAGTGTTTTTGAATAGTAGTAATACCAACCAAATAATAGCATGAACAACTGAACAAACATTTCTGCCTGTTTTTTTTTTTTTTTTTTTTTTCAAAGCACATGGTTTAAATACACTTGATGCTCATAGAACATTATTTACATGACTTTTATTAACAGTGAACATTGCATCTTGCTCTGGTTCTAGAAGAAAGAACTAGTTCTGGTAAGGGACCCCTTGGTGATATGTGGCAAGTTCAGATTTCTGCGTCTGAGGAGAATATTAATTTAAACACAAATAGCCTGTTGAACTGAGTGATTAAGAAATCTTGGTCGGTTAATTCCCTCTGGCTTCTTCCATCATGCTGAATCAGTTAATATTAGGAGAGAAAAGAAATTGATATGAATAGGTAATAGCAAGTAAATATGTAGAAGACTTACTTGCAGTCTGCTGTTGCTGCAGGATACTAGAGAAGTAGTGGAGTAGTGGTGCTTAGGTGTTTTCAATGGAACAGTTATTTAAAATCTTAGAGGAGCAAACCAAAGGATACATAAGTCAGTGATAAACCATATGGTTACCCATACGTCTGAGATACCATCCTGACCCTAGAGGAGATAAGAGTAATTTCAGCTTTTAAATTTAACTTGATCCTTTTAAATAATAGATAACACTACAGTTTTAAGTGGCAGGTCAGAGATTTGAGAAAACCAGCAGCTGATATATGGGCTGCCATTCAGAGGGACCTTAGCAAGCTGGAGAGATGGGCAGAGAGGAACTTCGTGAAGTTCAACAAAGGCAGGTGCAGGGTCCTGCTGCTCGGGATGCACCAGTACAGGCTCAGGGTTGACCTGCTGGAAAGCAGCTCTGTGGAGAAGCAACTGGTGGACAAGAAGTTGACGATGAGCCAGCAATGTGCCCTTGTAGCCCAGAAGGCCAATGGGATCCTGGGGTGCACTAGGAAGAGTGTTGTCAGCAGGTTGAGGGAAGGGATCCTGAACCTCTACTCAACTCTGGTGAGGCCACATCTGGAGTATTGTGTCCAGTTCTGGGCTCCACAGTACAAGTGAGACATGAACATACTGGAGGGAGTCCAGTGTAGGGCTATGAAGATGATTAGGGGACTGGAGCATTGCTCATATGAGAAGAGGCTGAGAGAGCTGGCCTTGTTTAGCCTGGAGAAAAGAAGGCTGATTGGGAGACTTACCGGTGTATGTAGATACCTTAAGAGAGGGTGTCAAGAGGATGGGGCCAGACTATTTTCAGAGGTGGCCAGTGATAGGATAAGAGGCCACAAACTGAAGCCCACGGAGTTCCATCTGAATTAGAGGAAAACCTTCTTAACTGTGAGGGTGACAGAGCACTGGGCCAGGTTGCCCAAAGAGGTTATAGAGTCTCCTCCTCTGGAGATACTCAAAACCCGCCTTCTGTGTAACGTGCTCGAGGCGATGCTGCTTGTGCAGGGAATAGATGATATCCAAAGGTCCAACCTCAACCATGCTGTTGATTCTGTGTAAAGTGCCAGCACAAGAAAATATAATGCAGTCAGTCTATATAATATTTTAAAACCTTCATGTAAGCGTTGCATCAAATATTCTTTCCTTATCTGCTCTGCTCTTTGTTGCCAGAGCAAGGTTTGGTTTATTTGTTTTTTATTATTTCATTGGCAGGATTAAGCAATAGATTTCTCCTTTTTTTTTTTTTTTAAACACATTGTGAAATCATTAAAACAAGGATGGTTAAAGAATGCAAGTAGCAGAACTCATCTTGGTAATCAACTTTTTTTACGGTGAAGGTGATCAAACAATGGAGCCAGATGCCCAGAGAGGTTGTGGAGTCTGTGTTCTAGTTGATACTCAAAACCCCACAGGTCATGGTCCTGAGCAACCTGTGGTAGGTGAACCTGATGTGAGCTGGGGGTTGGACATCTCCAGACATCCCTGCTAGCCTCTGCCATCCTATGAGGCTGTGAATGCTTCCTAAACACAGATGGATTTTAACACAGGCTTAAGATGAAGGCACATAGCTGAATGTCAAGGCGCATAGTTGAATGAAGCCTCTAATGTGTAATTTGTAATTATATACAACTATGAATTCATTGAGCAAGGAAAATTTGAGCAACTTGTGAAATTGCTTGAAAAATACACAGTTTATAAGTCGTTTAAAAAACACTGTTGTAAATCCAGAATGGAAAACAATCCTAACTTTGAAGTAATGCTAACCTGAATGTGGTACTCGTACACAGGCACCTACTCACTGCAAGTTAAATACGTAACCAACTTATTTCATCTCAACGGTTGCAGTTAAAGGCCTTGCCTCATTCTTCACAGCTCAGTATTTTTAAACTGTAGATTAATGACCTGAAATGGAGAGACACTATTGCAAAGCAACTGTGATGTAAAGCAAAGAAAATCCCACTTCTTTACAATTTGCACACCCTATTCCCAGAGTTCAGTGTTACTTAAAGCAAGGTTTGTATGCCCCAAAGGCCATCTCTATGGTTGGGTTTTTTGCTCCAACATTGTAACTTTTTTTTGGTTGGTGAAAGATATTCCTGTCCGATTGTATGCTTAATTAATGGCAGTCACCACAGCAGCTAACTGTAATCGTTGGAAATTCACATGCTGATAACTGCACAGCCCTGTTGTCAATGCTATCTAATGTTATATACATTTTAAACATTTTATTGTATATGGAAAATGTTTATGCTCTGTCTTTCTGTCTTTCTATTTGATGCTGGTGTCTTTAGAAGTCGTGATGCACTAATTTGTAAGGCAGTCCAGGAGGGCTTGAAACCCAGCCCTGTCTTTGTTGCAGTCTCCATCACTCACTGGGTTGCAGCTCTGCAGTCAGCTCCAGCCACACAGAAGGAGATGGAGACTCATCCTGAAAATCAGTGTGAGTCTTAGTTCTAGTTGTAGTTTAACTGTTACCTCTTTGGACAGTTTGTAACATTAAAGGTGTATGTGTAGGGGGTAATCTAGACAACCTAATAATTGTCTGCTCAAAATAGCACCTATACTTTACAGAAACTAGTGCATGTTCCTCCATCCCATTTTGTTCCTCCTTTAAAAAGTGTGCAGTATGAGGTTTTCAGAATTTGCTGTCCTTTGCAGTATCTAGCCTATTTGTTATAGCAATAAAAGCTCAGTATCTCAACTGGCACCTTCAAGTGAATTCCTTCAGTGCTCTGTAAGATTACTTTAATTATTAGTGGAAGGTACACATTATACTCGGCTGGCAGTCCAATAGCCCCACTAACACGCAGCCTAGAAATTCAGGGCATTGTGTTCTTTGTCTTTTAACAGTGTTTTCCCATAAGCTGCTCTTTCAACCCACAACTGAAGTGTTTGTTGTTTCTAAAAACAATTTGGAGCTGTTCACATTAGGAAATTTTAAAAAGTGAGACAGAACTGTTCTCTTGCTCACACTTCCCTGTTCGTTTTCAGGCAATCGGTTTTAGAAGGACTTTATGGTACAGTTAGAAGGCCAGAGATTAAATTTTCAAAAGGACATGCACTGTAGGTACCAAAATTAAAGCTGATAAAACTAAGTCAATGGGACTTAAGTACTTTTGAGGATTTCACTTTTAATCTTTTAACAAGCCTGAAAACAGCAGGTATTCAGTATAGCTGAGCATGACTGAGACTTGGCCTTGTGTAGAGATCTTTAACTTTATCAGACTATGCAGAAGAAATTTGTAATTCATGCTTTCATGTAGGATGATGTGCTGGAGAGTGATTATGTTTGAAAAGTGAAAAGGCAAAAGTGGCTGTAGTTCTGTTTGTGTATCCAGACTCCTTTAAGGTCTCCATCCTGTGGGTAATACATTATCAGACTGATTCCAGTTTCCTGTTTATATAGGGTCTGGCTTTGATGCGTGTACAGCAGATTAAGAAGCAGGAGCAGAGTTCCTGTTTTAGAAATTTTTCATTAAGATGTGTATAAGTGCAATGACACTGGGCTGACAATTTTTAAAAACATCAGACCTATGAACATGTCCTTTTCATCAGTACCAAAGATTTAAAGGCATAACACCTGATCGGGAGGCCCACTACTGCCCTTTTATCAAAGCTACAGATTTGAAAGAAATTATGTATGTTGTTTTACCCCTTTTTTTTTCTTTTTTTTTAGCAAAACAAATCACATTGAAAAAGGCTGCTCTCTTCATAAAGCCTAGACTTTTAACTAAATAATTTCTGCACTAAGTCCCGTAGGTTTTGTTTGAAGCAGCAATTCATGGTTTATAAGCCAAAGTGCTCTGGAAACTGCAGATAGGCTTTTCTGGTAATATGTTAGTGACACAATATGATAAGAAGTTGTGCTTTACTTGCAGTTTCAATGTATTTAGCAGTTTCTCGCTATTGTATCTATGTCTGATAAATTAAAGACTTCCTCGGCACACAGCTCCTCCTCCCTGTGTAAAGAAGAATGGATTATGGTATAGTAGCCTATTGCCATTACTCTTGCCATTGTGCTAATGATTTGTTTGGCAGCCCAGAGGTTTTGTTTCCAAGTGGGATTCTGTCATTCCGTGCATGGAGTGATGTTCTGTCAACGTGACATCTGGTGAAGCAGCCCACCTCCACCAGAGTGGTCTTTTAACCGCAGCACCCAATCTCTAACATCCTAATACAGTCATTTGGTAAACTGCAGCAAACACACTTCATGATCAAAGAAAGAAAATAGAAAACCACTTGTTTTATGTAGAAATAAATAAAAATATGCATATAAACATAACTCTTTGCATCTATAAACAAACTTTAACGTTCTAAGCCACTAAGTGGTAAGTGTTAAGCCTAGTATGACAAAAGAAATGCAATAATTCAGGGTAAACTTGTGGTGAACTCTACAAGAAGTCTCAGCAATTTGGAAGAGGCGGCATGCAGGCCAGCATGCTTTTTCCCCTTTTTCCCTTTGACTGTTTGCAACTTCTCTTGGTACAGGGAACAAGACAGGTCTGTTCTGTATTACCTTTTCTTGGATTGACCTTCCAAGCTGTTCAGTGATATAGAAGTGCTTCTATACGATATAACTTGTTCATAATAAATATCTGCCTTAAGTAACCCTGGAAAAGTGTCTTAGCTCTTCTTCCCAGCAAGAAGTCTTCAAAAATGAGAGTCATGCAAGGTGCTTAGGATATACTTTCCAAACTGTGCTTTGCGCTAGAAGGCTACTAGTCTCTAATTGGTATGTGAACTTATTATATTGTTTTCACATTTAAATGTTCATATGTTACTATCCTCTGATATTTTCTCTTTTGCCTTATTCAGGAGTTTCATCGAGGAATGATAAATACATGTCTGTGCATATGAATTCCATTATATATTTTTTTGGTAACAGCAGGGTTAGTTGTCAAATGTTAAATATAAATAAGAGCCAACTGGGCGTAATTAAACCAAGACTTGTAATTATTAACGTGCATAAATGCATATTGGAAGTGCTGCATTGAGAGGTGGATGATGTTATTCAGAGTTAACTCCAAAGTTATTAGCTCTTGCAAAAAGAACTTAGAATGAAGGTAATTTATTAGGCTTAGTTCTGCCATCTGTGGTGAGACACAACAAGACTATTTTTTTGGTGGAAAAAAACAACAACAATCAAATCAAGGCATTTTACCTCTTTCTCAAACAGTCTTCCGCATTTTTTGTTTGTTTCTTTTGTTTTTTTTTTAAGCACATTTATTGCACATGCTTATAGAACTTTGGACCTTACCTTGTTTTTCAGAATATCAAGGAGTGCTTTTCTTTAGGGCGGAGGGAGAGAAGAGAAGTGTATATGATTGGAAATTAGAGCTCACAGTGTCAAATGCAACTGAAATCTTACATTCTTCTATATAATCTCCCTAGCCAGCAGAATATTAATTGCATCTAATGAATCTCTTTGAACATATTAAATTATTGTGTACTTCATATGTTACTGATTAAGAGGAATGGGAAAACAATATATTGATCTTAAAAGCCAGTATAATTTCTGAATATATTATTGCAGAACGTTGTGATTTGTATTTATGCTTCTTGGGATATGATAGTGCTGTACTCACATGTAAGGAACTTCCAAAGTGACTGAAGTGTCAAATGCTCCTCCCAAGGAGTGGAAGGAGTCTAATAGGATTTAAATGCTGTAAAGTTGGTTAGCGTGGCTTACCTGCTAAGTGGAGCATGATATTTTTGATCAAAGCATGAGCTTGTAATGCAGATTCTTAGAGTTGGGACAGAAAGCTTCTGTCCAGAGTTATATAGTAGCTTTTTGTGTTTTCTTAAGTTGCTAATAGAAAAAAAAAAAAAAAAAAAAAAAAAAAAAAAAAAAAAAAAGCAAGAATACCGTTTTCACTAGATGGGAGCTATAGTTACTGATAGGAAAAAAAAACCCTCTTTTTTATGATCCGCTTCAGAAAAAAGAAGTCAAATTCTGCATCCAAGAAAGTTAGCTCAAACTGTAGAGGAGAACAAATGACCTTTTTTTTTTTTTTTTTCTTAAGTGAATCATAAAAAAATTTCTACTTGCAGCCACTTACAGAGAGGCTGCTATTGCCTTGAGACCACTCAACACTGTTACCATCCAATAACTGCTTTTAAGAGTAATGGAAATGTCACCAAAACATGAATGCAGTGTGTAAATGGTGTGAGACAAAGCCATACCCCGTTCTGTAACAAAGCAGCCCCCTGAATCTTCAACATCCCATTGCCAGCTGGTAATTAACTGGTGTTTGTCTTCTGCCAGGCAGTTGTGGGGCACGTTTTGTCCAGGTGGAATGGCCCCCACGGCCACTGCGAGCGGGCATTGCCTCCAGGCTTCCCAGGCTGCTCGGAAATTTTAGCACTGCTACTTGGGGCTGAGTAAAAATGTCTCCGGTTACGCATCCAAAAGCCGCAGCCATTTCTTCCGCACCAAATCGTCTTCCCTTCTCTAGCAGTATTCTTGACCCTTTTTCTTACTGGTGTTTGGAGGTATTGGCTGCTTCCAAAGCAAGAGGTTGCTGAAGACAACTGCTTTCTGTATCCTTCCTGATACCAGCGCGCGCTGCAGGCCAGGCAGCCCAGCAATGCGGCCGTGCGCGGCTGGGGCCTTGCGAGGCCTGTTGGCGTGTGTGGAGGAGAGCTGGTGCTGGGCTGCCCTCCGCACACGGGCAAGGGCTGAGGTAGCAAACCCGCAGGGCCCGACTTGTACCCAGTCCGCATAGAGGTAGCGTTTGTATGTGCTTTGGTTTGTTCTGACGCTAAATTCCCATGGGAGAGTGTTTTGTTCTGCTTTAAAGCGAGCATGGCCGTGACACAGCAGCATGCCTAACTCTGGAGGGGCATGCATTTTCTCTCCTTAACTAGCATATCTTTGTTGACACTAGATATGTGAAGTGCTCGAGAAAGCTGAAAAAAATGAAGTTTCACTCAAATTTCTGCTACTCTCTGTTCTTGAGACAATGTTGGAAACAAAGATGATTGAGGAGGAAAATATGGAGTATTCATGGGGAGCTCCAAAACTATTTCTTTGTCCTTGCTATCTATAGGGGACTCCCTAAAGAGAATATGGCAGTCCCGAAGCTGACATGCTCTCTCAGTGCTAGCAAGGGACCAGGGAGGAAGAAGCCTGGCCCCTAACTGACAGGCATTTGATGTGCTTGCTGTGCTCCTTTTTTTTTTTTTTCTTCATGCAACCCTTAAATATCATAGTGATGGACCTGTAAAAAGAAATGAAGATGACTAAATAGACAGTTTGTAGCTAAATGCGTAGAAATGAAGCAGCCAGCAATTAGGAACCATAATTTTGTCAGCAATGCCACTGCCATCACCACTAGCAGTAGGTGAACTGGATGCTGCAGGTCTCGCTAGGTGTTTTACCTAACTAGATTAACAGCACGTTCTTCCTACGCAAGTTCCTCCGGCACCTCTGTACCTTTAACACAACAGTTCTAAAAACAAAAAGTCCCACCCCAACAACAGTCACTTCTGCTTTTAGCAGTGAAATAGCAAAAACTCACAGTGATGCTTTTCTGGTTGGCTGTTGCACTTGCTCAAAAAGAATTTTGAGCAATTGCAATTTATTGTTTTGGGCATGGATAAAAAGAAACAGTTGAAATAAACTGGTCTTAGAGGAAGAAAAAACAAATCAAACTTCAAAATAGTAATTTAGAAAGAGAAAAATAAATCCTCAAGCTTATCACTCTCTTGCAAAATATCACCAGCTCTTTTCTCTAGGCACAGCTCAGGCTCTCATTTCCACATAAGCCTCTTTCCAAATGGAAATGGCTAGAACAGCAGGGAGATTTTAGAAAACCACCTTGTTATTCTGGGGAACATTTAGTCTTCCATTTTATATATGTATCATAGGGGAATTCAGCCTTAGACTTCAAACTATTGTATTTATAACTGATATGTTATATGTATTTTTGACTAGCAATCGATATTTTATTGGTGATAGTTACTAGAACTGGTTACTGTGCAAATGTATAGATATAGACATATACTTTTACTGGTAATTTAACAGTGAAACTTGGCTTATGTGTAATGGTTGGGATAATAAGTAGGGCTTTTTTGACTTCGCTGACTTTTACTGTAAGCCAGTGAAAAAACTTGGCTGTGTTTGGCTATCATTTTTGGAATATGTCAAAACTTCCTAATGCACATGTTTTCCAGATGCTAAAATGAAGACATCTAGTGTTCGAGGTGTTTATTTTTCTCATTTTCATCTATCAGCAAAGACCTTGTAACTAGGGGTATTCAGTAAAATTTACTTTCTGTTTTCAAGGTTGTTATAATAGTATGATACGGAGGAAAGAACTGCTGCTGCACTTCTTATGAGAAACTGTTGACACAGCTCCCAGGGCCACGTGTGCTATGCTGGAATATGCAGAGCTGGAAGGAAATAAAAATTTAAAAAAATAACTCCCCACTTCTAATCAGTGAGTAGTACTGTGAGCCCGTAAGTATGAGGTAATCCATAAAAGGTCTCATATTGAAACAACTGTCTGGAAAACAATGTGGAATTAAGATATTTTCATCTCTTGGGAGGCTTCACGTATAAGTTGTGTATGTTTTGCTCAGCCTAAAGGCACCTAAGTTGCATTAGTTGAGTGATACGGTGCTGCATATTATTTGTCATATTGGTTGAGAAAGTTTAGTTTAGCAAATTTTAACTGTGGACAAATATCAAATGTATTCGGTGATTAAGCTTTGGGTTTGTCTCAGATACTAGTATTTTAAGTTCTAGACATGAAACTATGTAAAGCTCTCTGATGGCTTTTAAAGGAAACCACAAAGTGTTTCTTAAGTTGGTTATACAAGGAGTCACTCCAAGGGACTTGATCCTGCAGCCCTTGAAGTCAACAGCTCAGCTCCCGAAGAGTTTTGTGGTACAGGAAGAGCTCCGTCTTGTGCGGGAGCCAGCTGAAATCAGTCCTCGTGCTCTGTCAGACAGTTCAAAGCTAGAAAAGCTGTCATCATTGCTGGCAAACCAGAGGGGTAAAGCGAGGACAGTGGGAGGCTGCCAGAGCAGTTCCCAGTGCTGAACTCTCTCGGGTCACTCCAGTCTCTGCTCAGGCTGAGGCAAGGCGAGCACCAGAGCAGAGCACCCCAAAGGCCACCAAGGGCTTGAGGAGGCAGCTTAGCTCAGCCACTCCGGACGAATTTCCATGACAAAGCATTCACTAAAGATTTCTGCCTGGAAAACAGCTTTCACAGACATATTTTGAAGTTCTTCAAGTCTCTAGTTCTGTGTACACATGCTCAGAGTGAAAATGTAACTGCCTTGTGCTGAATCTGGTCCTTCGGGCCACTGGCTCAAGAAGCCACTGATTGTTCATGCTTGTGCCCTGTGAGCTGTGGCTTGCATTTTTACATTTCTCTTAGGCATGTGTGTCACTGAATTCTGAAGACTCCAAGCATTTGAGTAAGTGTTTGCATGTGCAGACTGTGCAACCAGTGCAAGCCTACAAAAATTTTACTGATCAATTGGTTGGTGTGTGTGTGCACACACATGTGCATGCAGATGAGGTAACTGAAATTTCTGTATAGTTTCTGCAAGATTTATATCTGCATTTGAAATGCAAGTACACACACACGCACAGGCTCAAATAAGTCCAGATGAAAATCTACCTTGGCTACAGTCACCCAAAGTGATAAAAACTGAGCACATACATTTTCAGCTGAAAAAAATTTCTAGCCCATGTATTATTCAGAGGACACTTATCTTGTTCAGAATACTATTATTCAATCTATTGAATTAAATGCTGGTATAAAGTTTTAAGTAAAAAAAAACTAGCTACTATTCTCCAATATGTCTACATTATCTGGATGTTAATGTAAAAATAAGCGTGCATATGCACACGCATTTGTAGGTATATATGTGATCTCCTGGCCCACATTAAGTTTGAGGCATTCACTGGCGGTTCCATTATCAGGAGGCTCATTCAGGATGTGCAGTTTCTTTGACAGCGCCATGTAGCAGTGCCTTGATTAATATTATTACTCCAAGGAATATAATAAAAAAAAATCCAGTAGAGCAAGAAAATTATTGTTACAATAAAGACCATTGAAATGAACATGCTTATTAACATGCTTCTCAATTGCACAGAGACTAAAAGACAGCGAGAGCGTTCTTTCTTTCCCCGTTGCTCTGCATATTTTGTCATTATGATGCAGAGCTGTCGCGACTGCTGTCTCCTGGTTATGATTTCCAAATCCCAGCTGATGATTAATACCGTCGGCTCAGACAGTTGTAAAAGGCCGGCACTGTCACTGCATACATTTCCGTGCAGCTCCGGCAGCAGTGACGGGCAGCACAATGTGGAAGGGTGGGCAGAACCGCGGGAGGGAGCGAAAGAAAGCCTGGGTCATGCATGAAATATCTTTTTTTTTTTTTTTCCCTCCATATATTCCCCGTTTGTCAAGTCAACGATCAGGAAGGTTTAACTAGAAAGTACATCACATGAACACCTTGCATTCCCAGGCTGCCTTTTGTTTGCAAGCACCCAAAAGCCTCATATAGTCAAGTGAGGCAATCAGAAATCTAGCATTAATGGAAAAAGTCCATGGGATGTCCTCAGGGAATGATGAATGGACCGGGTGCAGAGTTTCATCCAGGTTTCTGCTAGAGGAGGGCATCAGGAGATGCTTGGAGGGATGGCAGGAGGTGTGTATTGTGGCAAGGGGAAAGGGAAGTGAGCAAAGCTGCTGCCGTGCACTTGGGGGCTGCCAGGGCTAGTGCGAAACAACGAGAACTTCCTGAAGGTAGTAACGGGTCCCCTGTTCAGGTCTCCATCTGAATATTCCTCTTCCTCCTCCTCCGAAAGCTCTCGTTGAGTTTCGTCGCTTAATGCATTAGTTTGTTTTAATGCAGTGGGACACCACGTATGTTTAATGGTCTCTTTCTGCTGGCTTTATGGGGCTCCCCTGTATTTAGAAATGAATTAAAGCGTCTGAAAGGTTTGACGGTTTCATTAGGGATGCGTAGTCCAATCCAAATCAGTGTAACTCACTTAAAATAGAACTAAAATGTTTTAAGGAGAGCGTTCAGATAAATATTGGCTTAAACTAATTGGATTTTCAATAGACAAATTACTGTTAGTGTTCTGCAAGGCTTTTGCATCATCACGGAGAGCACAGCTCCCCGTAACTGAGCGGGGAGGGCTGGGTGAGGTTATTTCCTGGGGTTGGCACTGGGCCTTCAGCTGCCTCCACGTGGGGCTCAAGGAGGCTCAAGAGCAGCCTCAGGGCTGGGGCTGCTCTAGCTGTTGCCGAAGGGGGGTCGCTGCCTCTCAGTGCACTTGCACAGACTGCTTGAGCCTTACATGCACCGCGTCGTTTTTTTGGTTTTTATTTCATGTATTTTCATTCTTTTGCAATGCAGATTTTCTAGCTTAGGAGGACAGGAAACAGTGTGTGTCCTTTCAAAACCAGCAGCTTTATTCCAGTGAACTATCAAGTATGACCAAATAGGTACAAAGGAAATACAAAGTCTCCGTGCTGCGAAGGAGTATTATTAAAAGCATTATTGCCCATCACTAAAAAGGAAATAAGCAGGAATTCTCATAACCTCTTCTCATATGGGTGACACCATATTTGAATTCCTTTCAAAGCATGTATCCTGCAGAGAATTTGCATTTATTTATTTGATTCCAAGGCTAGTTCAAGAATCTACCTTTCATGAATGCAAATGCTGATATACCATAGAGAAAGCTGCTCCTCAGAAATGTTTTCATTAGGGTACAACACCATAAGGGCCTGAGAGGTGGCGGAGATGTGAAACAGCTTCTTGTTCATTTATACGGAAACATTCATATGAACAGCTACAGTAACAGCCTATTTTAGTGTCTGCATGGTATGAAATTGAATGTTGATGCAATTAGATAATATTGACAGTCACAATTGTAATTATGTAAATAATACCGTGATATTCTTCTGTCTAACTTCCTGTAGATGGAGAAGCAGAGACAGAAAATGGAATGGTGCTATAAAGAATTACTGAGCCATTTATTTTTCTAACAGAAGATACCCTAAAGCAGAGTTCATCTGTGGGATGTTTGCTCATTCAGCCTAGGGGAGCCAGCAGACTGCACGGCTGAGGCCTGCAGCGGCGCCGGCGAGTATTCTTTTCAGGGCCGATTTGGTGTTTCTTGTATAGGCAATCTTGACCGTCCCAAATTGAGCACCTTAGCTGAAAACAGTTTCAGTCAGTGCACTTCATTTCCATGCAATTATGCTGGTGTGCTTTTTTTTTGTTACCTTTTGAATAGATAATTTAAAATTGCTCTCTATAGGGATGTTCTCTATGTCTGTCTGCCTATCAATCTTTCTATCTGAATGCAGAAGTATTTGATTAGTGTATTTAAAGTAATAAAGATGTCAACAGCAGTGTCACATTGATTGATGCTAATTATAAGTCTTTAATGGCTCCTCTGGTTTGGCCACTCGCCTTGCAGATTGTGATTTTATGGTTAAAATAATGCCTTGCTGTCCGCAGACTGGGTCATAAATTGTGGTCTATCTTTCTTTAATGACTCCGCATGCAGCGGTATAATCCCAATAACATACATTATCTTTGGTAAAAAGAAGGCAGCGACTTTCATAGGGGTGATGGATGGATTTGTAAGGACTAGCCAGGAGACCGGCTGGGATCCAAGCGGAGGCAGCGCCGGTTGTTTTGCTTGGGCCCTGCAAGAAGCAGAAGCATCAGGCAGGGGTCTTGGGTAGATGGATGAGTTCCATTCAGTCCCTCTCTTTCTGCTCTGCACCATAAGTAAGGGTTAAAGAAAATGCTGAAAATGGAAGTCTCCCAGTGACAGGCTAACTGTTTTGCAGGATGCAAGCAATCTCCAGTAGGTGTTTGCCAGCCGTACCGAACCAAAAGCAATGCAAATTCTTGCTTTGTGGGCCTTCTCCTTGCAAGTGTAACAAATGGTGATGAATGTGTGTCCACACTGAAGTGACTTTCTGCCAAGAAGAAAGTGCTACAGCTGAGAGAGGAGTCTCTCTATTCCTGGGAGTGTTTAATCATTTACATGTATGTGAAAATGGAATTTCATGGGCCCGTAGCATAGGAACAGCCACACACGCAGGCTGAATGTGGATGTATTCCAGCTTATACGTGTGTGCTTTTACGACATACACTCTGGCAATTCTGATGTACCATTTTGTTATTTCTGTATTCACAAACGGCATCGAGGAGCTCCCGCAGAGCACGGAGAATCTCATTACACTGGGTGCCTATAGGCAGGCACAGAGCCGCCTGTGCCCTGCAGTGTAACCAGTGAACCTGGCTAACAAGCGGGGGCTGTTCCTATGACGTGACGCTCAGTGTGAAGGGGTTAGGCCAAAAAATATTCTTGGAAAAGATGTGCGTGCAGCAAGTGGTTCATTGGCAACCAAAAGCTGCCCCTCACTGCTTGCTCGCCTGCCGTAGTTGTGTGCTTGTGGTGTGCAATATACAGCAGTGAAGTCCAAGGCGGAAATGGCTGCTGTATTTTTTAGTAGCACTAAGATGGGCCTCATAAAAGGACTCCCAAACAGAACTGCAACCCAGTAGATAGTAAAGGATGTCACAGAAGCTGGGAGTATTTGGATCCCACTGCAAGCTGCTAGTTCCAGCAGCGGTTTCTGTGAGCAGGCTTTTTGCACCAGCAGGGGACAGTTACTGGAAGAGCTGCTATTGTGAATAAACCTGGCTAAGGTTTGCTCGTTCGCCTAGAAAGCTGTGTTGCCTTTTCACGGAGCAACAGCAGAGATGCACTCAAACATAGCAAGAAAACCAACTAGACAGCCAAATCTGCATAAATTTGGATTTATGTAAAGGAAGGGCTTTTAGTCACTTGCTAACAAAATTTTTACTAGTATCTAATTAGTTTTCTAATTCTGACAATCAGTTTCGAATTCTGATACATTCTGTTCATTTGCCATGCCGTGAAGTACATGCTTCCAGAAGAAACATCAGCAAGACAGCGTCTGGCTTGTCCATGAACTCCACGGGCAGTTGCGTTAGCAGATCTGGAGTTACTTCTGGTTCAGACCTTGTGGATGAGGGATCTGGAGCATATGGCCTGTGTGACCATTTTGAGTTTAAACTGGTTTGGGGGGAGTTGTGAAGGGTTTTTGTTTTGTCCTTAATACTCCACGATTCAGCAGATTTTTTTTCCTTCTGCCTCTTGCTGGAGTTAGGCTATGTCTCCACAGTGATTTTTTCCCATACCCTTCTAAGGACACAGAGTTTCCCAATCCCAAACCCAATCACATCCTCATGCGTGGCTCGAACTCCTGGTTCTTTGCGAGTCAAGACAAATGTGCCGCATGCTGGAGAGTTACCAGAAACCTACATTTGGTCTAAGCCCATCCTTTGCACTCCCAGGGGAGGAGCCCCTCGAGGAGCATCGCTTGCACCCTGCACACGAGCGCTTTTGCATGACACATCTCAGCCCATGCAGACTCCAGCACTGACCGGAGCCGCTGGCAGCAGGGTTGTTTATTCTGTGCCAGGCTGATTGTTTTCATTTGTTGTCTTTCATAAATTAGCAGTAGCTCATATGTTCTAGACAAAATTAAAAGGAAAAAAAAAAAAAAAGCCCAAAGGCTTCTGTATAAAAATGCAGGTTAATCCTCCGTGTCTTTCAAAAGCATTTCTGAAGCATGCTACTAATTAAGATAAGGTTATCGTTTTAAGTTATACCAGGAATGCAATTAAAGCTTTTACTAAGAACTGTAGCAATCAATTTTATACAAATTATTCAGACCCAGTAAGGTAAAATGCAGTTTTAATAGGACAGGAGAACATACTGCGGTTTTATTAAATATAACATAGACTCAAATTACAGCTGAATGTGGTACTGCCTCTAATACAGCAGGAATCCATGTATTCTTCTCTAAAGCTTTTTTTAGGTGGGATTAATTCAAGCATTTTTTTCTCGCCTCTTCCATGTATAGACACAATTGATTTTTGACCTTGAAAAGGAGTCCTTTAAAATGAGTATACTCCAAGATCAGAAAATGGAAATAGAGAAGTAGCTGGTATGTTTACCAAATATTATAAATACCATACATGTAAATGGGTAGATGTTGATGTCAGATGTGAGGATATAAGTAGCGTGCATATTTTCTACACATATTGTAGACAGTGAATCAAATTCAGCCCTGTACACTTTTGGGCACAGGGTAACTGAAGAAAATGGAGGAGACTCTACTTCCACCAGGCCCAATATGCACAAAACTGTCTAGGAGGTTTCAATGTTTTTACACTTTGGTCAAACCTCGAAGAAGGAAAAAATGATCACGTGTGAGTGGAAGAACTGTCCTTACCCGCTTTCATATTTGTTTGTTTATTCCTTAAGATACGCCAATTTCCCAGAAATCGAGAGCACCATGGATGTGTAGAGCTGTAAAAGTATGCAATGTGGAAGGATTTCGCAGTCTCACATATACAGTGTGGTATTTTTATCTCTGTGTAGCGTCCTTCTGGATCTATTTTCCAAGCAGAGAATGTTTGTTCTCTATGCTTTCCTGGAAAAGTCATCTTTAACATAATCATTTCTTGTTATCTTGGTCTGGTTGGCACTTCCTTTTGGAGTTGCGCAAACTTTTATCCATTTTGTTATTCACATATTTTACAGGTTCTCCCTTCTAAATGCTTTAAAGGGGACTATGTTAAACTCTCAACTGTGTGATCAGAGATGAAAATTGTCTAACTGCAGACAGCAGTGCGTTAGATCTGGTTATTTTTGTTTCACTTCTTTCTAAAAGGTGTTAAGATGGCTTAGTTTTAAATTGTACATGTTTTTGAGGAAGAAAACATCCATTGTTATTTTGTCCCTGAAATTCCTCCTACAATTGATTTGGTCAGAGTTACAGCATCGGGAGGGGTCAGGAATTAAATCCATTAGCTTCTGAGTCCAGCATTTTGCACCAGGCTGTCCATTTTTAAAGAACAGTATTTAATTAACTCCTCTGTGAAAACGTTCAATATTGGAAATATATCCAGCTATCTGTCTGTGTTTATCCAGCTCACAGTGCTGGGTTTCCCGGTGCCCCTGCTATCTAGAGTTTTTTTTATTGCCTGGATTTTTCTTACCAGCCTCACTGACCTTGCTATAACGTCTTGCTGAACTGCATTTTAGTAAGCTTGATGCAAACGGCACTCTTGATTTTGGGGCTGTATTTCCTTTCAAGATGCAGCTGTAATCCAGGGGAATAATGTCATCTTATTTCTATGAAATCAGGAATATACTTAGTAGGCTTGAAGAAATACTGCACAAAAGGATTGGCCGTAACGTTTCTACAGCTAATATGATTATAGACTTGTGATATTAAGGTGGCAATATTGCATGTTTCTGTACACGCTTCTTGCTATCATTTTAGAATGTTTATCTTAATAAAAGCAATTGGTGCTATAAGGCTGCACTCCAATTGAGAGCAGATCCGCAGGATGACCTGGTGTAGGCGCAATGAGCGTGTCCCGCGCTCTCTGGGTGGAAAAACAAACAAAAATAACATCAGTCCCAACCCCTTTTTTGTCCCTTTTTTTTTTTTTTGCAAGATTTCTTTCCCTTTAAAAAATAATTTCTGGGAAAGAAAGGAATGTGTCGTTGTTAGCAATCTTGAGACAACTCTGTCTCCTTTCAGGCTGGTACCTCTAGCATGAATCCAATGTCTGGAAAATCTTTTCATGACCCAGGTAAATGCCACTTTGCTGTATCAGATGTTGGGAAACAGAGAGGTATTTTTCTGTTGAAGAAAACCAAGGTTGGATGCAGTGCAACAGCAGTGGGACACTCTTTGTCTTAGCTAAAAAGGCACTTGCATGGCATGTTTTGATGTATAGAGGAAGTAAGGATTCCATACAGGCTGTTGTAATCCAGAAGGAGTTTTTAATTGGATTAATGGGAGAAAAGGCAGTAGTTAACTTAAGCATGGAAAAGTGCATCCATAAATGAGGATTTTGTTTGTTTTTTAGGTAACATGGTGAAGATGGTTGGATTTAGAAGGGTTAATTTAAAGGAAACAAACACCCTGCTTTCAGAGAGATCATCTTCTATAACAAAATTTCTGCAGTTTTGAAGTAGAAAGATGTGATTTAGGATCTGTGTCAATTAGGTAATGATTGCCCCTAGTAAATGGATAAAACAAAGGACATGCAGTTCAGGTTGCCTATGCTGTTGTCTTTTCAGTCTTTCCCTTTTTACTTTTTGGGGCATTCTCACAGGAATTTACCTTACAGGGTAGTTTTCAGTCGAGGCTGTTGAGGAGGATCAAGTCTGGGCGCTCACGTTGTTGGGGATGGCCAGGCTGGAGCAGGATCTGCCGCTGCTCAGCGAGGCCGGGTTCCTGCACGCAGCGTGGGGATGCTGGCGGCCTCCTCACCTGCATGAGGAGGGTGCTCACACAGGTATTATACCTCTCTGGGAGGCTTGTTCAGGACTTAGCAAGAAAAGGGCTGTTATCAGAGGTCGCAGACTTTATTATTACTAGCTTAAGGTTGCAGGTGAAGGTTATTTTGTCATATGCAGAGCTAAAGAGAGTTTGTGTTTACGGAAGGAGTTCCCGTGTGCTGTATCTGGAGGGTCTGCCTTCTTGCACAATAAAAGAGGCATGCGAGCAGATAGCACGGGCTGTATCTGATTCATTCGTTGCTAAACTCACAGCAGCCCTTAACTTGGTTAAAAGGGCTTTTAGCAATGATTTACAATGTTTTACATGGAAATATTTAACACTAGTATAGCACAGCCCATTCGTTGTGCTTAAATCTGACAAATATCGAGTTTTCTGTCCAGATTAACAGAGTGGCGGGTATGTTATGTTATCACGTATCACTAGTAATTTGGAAGGATCTGTTTTGTGATGCTTTAAAATCCTTAAAAACCTGCACTGGAGTGCTAATGATGAGAGAAAGCAAGTATTCCAAAGCCAAATCTAGTTATAGTTATCAGAGCTGGAGGAATTGAGTCGACTTGTAAATGGCAATTGAATGCAGAAGACGTCTTCAAATGCCTTCCTGATATTAGGTGTAAGACCGGGAAGCATTCATCCTGTTGGCCATAATTATTTTTAGAGCTCCTCAAAGTCTCTCGCAATTCGAAATTCTGAAATTCACAAATTAACAACATGCATCTGGTGCATTTATGTTGCTCAGCAGGTATAACAGCTTTACTTTGGATATTCTAATCCTGATCGAGAAAACTGTCCTTACTAACAAAGACCAGCTGAGTTTATGTTTATGTCATATTGAAGAATGTAAGGAAATACTTAGCACATGAGCTTGAATGTATCTACTTTTTAGGGTTTTTAAAGAAATTTGAAATATTGCTTTTCTTCTTCATTTTGTTCTTTTGATTTGTTTTCATTTTTGATAGCATTCAGTCTTCAGTAATGTTATACCTCTGCTGTCAATCCTTTTATTTTTTTCCCCCCCACAGAGGCTCTAGACTCATGATAGCTAATGCTTGGATAGTACTGTAGGAGATTGGGTGGACTGCCACTAAGAAGTATTTGTAAAATAACTCAAAGATTAAGGTTTCAGTTCAACAGAAATATGCATGCTGTTACTTCCTGTGGCATGGGTAATGACCTAACATAATATTTACAATATTAAGAACAGGCAAATTAGAAGAACATTTAAAGGCTTTCAGATGCAAGCACTCAAACACGAGAAAACACCAACACTAGGAGTGTTCCTCAGTAATGTATTTATACAGTGCAATTCACACTTTGCATGACTAATCATACATGTTGTCTTTTCTTAAAAGTTCTCTTTTTTTTCTGTGGGCAGGATTGATATAGTAAATTAATATACACCTACTTATTTGGATTTACTCTCTTCATTTACTGTGCTCTGAGAGGCAGAGAGGTGTTTTGTCACTAGCTGATCCGTGCATTCCCTCACTGATCTACAATCTAATTAATGTTTGCAACCTGCCCGTGATGTGAAGGGCTGATATTATCCTTGTTTCACAAACACAGTGCTCTATCAAGTGCCAAAGCTGGAAGGCAGTGGGTAGTACTACCACACAGCACCATATAGCACCGTCTAGCACAGCTCCCATTGACTCAGCATTTCCTCAGATCAGGCTTGGGAATCTCAGGTAAGGCACCTGGAAAGGAAAATGAAGAAAGAGAAGATACATATAGTCAGGTGATGTTACAGGCCGGACATAAGAAGGGATTGAACTTTTTTCATTAGAAAAATACTCAGCTTTCTAAAGCTGCTCACGAGTTAAAAGCAATTTTAAAAAACAGTTTTAATATTGGCCACTTGGACTAATATCTGAGGAGTGACTAAAAGTAACACCGCAATGTACAAGATGCAAACTTGTCAAATTTCTGGCTACAACTCGTGGAAGTGCTGATGTTTTACAAAGAGAACGTCAGTGGAATTTTTATTGTTTGTTGAGGAACACTCTTCTCAGAAAGGTCTGATGTTATTTTGCTGAAAGGTTACAAGGCAAAATGAAGTAAAGGTGAGCAGAGTTTAGTCTGAGGCTTGACGGAGATAGAAGCAACTGATTAAAATGAAAGCAAACAACTGAGAGTGTCAGGCCATGCTGGCCATAAGTGATAGTAGTGACTCTTCTCCCTACCTGCTCATCATCTCAGCTTCTCACATATAGAGTGTATTTGCAGGTGTGTGTTTGGCTGCCCAAACAACCAGATAATGACGACACCAAGGGAGTAAGTGGTGATTCTCATTTGAATGCTGTCCCTTTAGTTTCTGGAAGCAGCCTGTCACTCTTGCAGCTTGGTTCGTGACCTTCTCTTGCTTTTGGACACTTGCCATACAATCTTTGTTTACAGTAACAAGCATGGAAAAACTGACTTCCTGACAGTAATGCTGGAGTCTAAATTGAAACCACTCACAGGTGAAAAAACATAGTTCTCCTGCTTTGAACTTGTAATGTGTTTCATGTAAAATACCCATCTAAGGCTGGGCAGCTAACAAAAGGAAATCAGTCCTTTGCTGAAGACCAAATATTAACTACTTGGTCAGCGGTTTCGCTAAGGAGTCAGTTGTAATATGTTTCTCTATGTTTTTCCCTGTATAGCATATAATTTATAATCTTCAAAACACCCTCCCACAGGTGTGGTAATAATTTCACTGAGCAACCTGGGACCCTTCATGGGCCTCTAGCTATTGCATATGCAGCTCTGCAATCGCCAAGCGGCCTCACGGGCATAAAAGTTTCTCTCAAGTTTGAAAAATAGTAGGATATATAGATTTGCTCATGTGAAGAATCAATAGATCACACAACAACCTATTTTTTTTTCCTTTGGTATTTGCGTTACCTTTCATAGTGTTACATGTTCATGAACATAACGCTAGCAGCCCTAAGTCTTTTAAGGTAAATTAGGATATTTGCGTTAGACCTTTGTGTTTTTAGAGTAGATTCTCAAAGAAAAGAGACTAGACTAAAAGCAAAACAAAACAACATTTGGGTTTTGGAGTCAAAATCTAAGCCATCATGCAAAAACCTAATGAAGTGCAAATCTAATAAAAGATTTCAGGCCCGATTCCATGGCCATATTTGTGGTGTTGTAGGTTAGGTGACATGTTTTGCAGCAATTAAATATTCATTCTATGTATTTTAATAGACCCTTCCAAATCTTCTCTATACATTTTAGTTTCTTTTAACATAATTATAATAGTTGTGGTTCCCTGCATTAGTTTCTGGCCTGACCTCTTCTACCAAGGCATATTCACCATAGCAGCTGCCTTTGAACTGAGGAGAGTTCGGCCCCACGGCAAAATTAGGTGGAGAAAACAATCCATAGTAATTAATAATAATAATGGAAATCCTAACTTTAAGGAGCTTCCAAAATGCCTCCATACACACCCTAAAGCCCCATTATTTTCCTCAGTGGTGGCTGTCATTTGGCTGCATTTGCATGTGTGCATCACATTCAGCTCTGCTGAATTTCTGCTGCACTGCAGCGTAGTTCGAGTTGTCCTTCTTGCACACAGTTTGCAGGCATCCAGCAGCACAGTGCTTAAGAAAAGTAGACTCACTTCTTTAAAGTGCTTAGACATTAGAAAAAATCATGTTCTTACTGATTCATTTTCTAGTATGCAGTGATCAAAGATATGTGACCACTGGAACAGGCTGCCCAGAGCAGTTGTGGAGTCTCCTTCTCTGGAGATCTTCAAAACCCGCTTGGACGCAGTCCTGTGCCACGTGCTCTAGGTGACCCTGCGTGTGCAGGGGGGTTGGACTAGATGACCTCTAGAGGTCCCTTCCAACCCTAAGCATTCTATGATTCTATGATTCTATGAATAAAATGTCATTTGTATTTTTAAATATAGCATTTTTCTCTGCTTGGAGCTATTTTGGTGTTTTGCTGTCTGCATCTATTCCAGCTAAATTTACAGATGGAGATGCTGGTGGAATCAGGAGTTTTAGGCAAAGTACACAATATCTACGTGGATTTCAGTTTTGAAATAACACTTGAAATAAAATTTTAAATATGATTAAACGGCTGGAAAACACAAAAGTATGGGGTCAGTGCTATCATTTGGAAAGCCAGAACTTTGAGTAGTTGGATATGGTCCACAACATGTCTTTAGATCCTAAAATTAGGGGGAAAGAGGGATTTTTTCAATGAATAATATTGAATAATCAGTGAATTCAAATTACAGGAGTCAAGATGCACCATCTGCTTCTCTCGTTTCTTGCAACAAA
This sequence comes from Tinamus guttatus, assembly GCF_059628265.1. Lineage (NCBI taxonomy): Eukaryota > Metazoa > Chordata > Aves > Tinamiformes > Tinamidae > Tinamus > Tinamus guttatus. The sequence goes on from NW_028289031.1 coordinate 1,937,763, forward strand.
GCTCTCTGTGGGCAATTCATAAGCTGTGTTTGCCTATTGTTTTGCACTCATTTGCTAAGCTTGGCTAGACTGAATCTAGTATATTCTACTGCAAATCACCAAAAGGTGGAATCGTGGCTATTTTCTAGCTGAATGGGCAACCAAAGCAGATCTTTTGTCTGAGACAGCACAGAGATATCAGGAACCAGCTGTGAGGAGACCTGTGAATACCCAAGCAGTCTAGCTGTGGTCACACAAATCTCCATGTGGGATATTTTACCCTGGTAAAGAGCTCTCTATAATGCAGAGACACTGCTTTGGGGACTTGAGTCTCCAGTTAAAGTTGACCTGAACATCTCTAAACTCTGTCAGTTTGTGTCCAGATGTGCCTTGCGGTTACTAAACCTCCACTGGCATTTTGTGCAAAGAGTAGGGTACTTCATACCTTGGCCAATAGCCAGCGTGTCTCAGCACTTGAATCCATGTGCAGCTCTGCAGTTTTTGTTCACATGGGCAGATGTGTATTTGTTTTGGTTTCAGTCCATAAGGTTTTGCACGCCTGAGGTTCATTTTGAGGTTTTGGGTTCAGCGAAACGTCAGGTTTTGCCTGGCTTTTGGGTTGGAACCTCAAGCCTAATGATAATGCTTTGTCTATGTGCAGATTCTGCAGGGAAAGGTCACAGAAAAACAAGCCCCAAGCCTTGATATTTGCTGAGAAACTTCAGGCATTCAAAGAGAACGTTCCTTGCAGAGTTTAGTAATTATATGTTTCTTTCAAAATTAGCAAATTCAACTTCATATGGTGATACACATGTGATTGCTGGTGATATTCAGCTTCAGCTGAGGCTTGTCTGTCTTGTTTATTTTCCAGATCCTGCTTTCTGGGTGGCAGCTGTTTAGTGCTGCACGATGGTAGCAGTTGTTCACAGAAGGTTAGATTTATATTAAACCATTGCCCATGTTCTTGTTACCTCCCTTCAGTCTACGAAGTGCCAATGCTAGGCCCAACTAATGTGAAATTCCCTTTCCTTTGACTTCAAGAAGCAAGTGCTGGAAGAAAAGGCTGATGCCCTGGGAGCATTCCAAGTCATTTTCTTCTTTTAAGTCCTAACATTTGTCTGATATTAAAAGGAACGTAGGTCTTGTTCTGTGTGCAACCTCTCACTGACCTGGGACCCGAAGATTCATTTTCAGTGATGTTTAACGTATTGTAGACTCACAGGGGTCTTTGGTTGTCTGTAAGCAGCTGTTGAGCAGTGTTCATTTTGGGCCATCTGCACATTGGTTTAACTCTTGATGCTCATCTGCTGATTCTTGCTCCAAATCCTGCCCTCTTGTTGGCAGTTGCATCTGCTCTGAGATAACTGGTGTATCACCAAATAAGCATAACACTGCTATAATACAGAGCAGGATTTATGATCAAATGTTTGAGGATAGATCATCTAATGCTGGCACCAAACCGGTGATAGGTAAATTTCTGTGAGCTATGCGAAGGCAGCATCCAAAATAAGCCAGCTTCTTTCCATGTCTTCCAATTGAAAAGCTTTCATTTGAAGTCAGGTAGTAATGAGGCCACCCAGAAATTTCTACTCAGCTATTCTGCGTGGACAACTTTCTACTCCACTCACTGTACGGAGGGGGACAAATTGTGTTGTGCCAGTCAATCACAGGCCCTAAGGAAGTCGTTTTAGGCAAGTAACTTCAGAATCTGGTTGTGAGTTAGGTAGCAGTTCCTAACAAAGTACCTACATTAGAGATTTGGGGAGAGAAGAAGGACTAGATGCCCATGCTGTTAAAAATTTAGTGGGAAGGTTTCATGAAGAAATCTCACTGCAAGAACTAGATTTTTCAATGTTGCATGCCTTGAGCTGTCTCCCACAAGGAGATTTTCTTCATCTAAGTAAGTCCTTTGTGTTTCTGAAGAAATGATGGATGGTCTTTCTGTTTGTCATACTTTGCTTTTCAGATCTGCCTGAAAAGTGTCCTGTATCGTGTGTTCTGAACGAACCAGCATCCTCCGAGTACCAGGTTGGTTCAGCCGTAAGCCTGTCTTGCAGGACCTCTCTAAAGAGGGTAGCTCAGGTTTTGCACGCGTTTGGTCCATGTTTTTTCTCTTGAGGTGACTAAGGCAGATGTCTGAACACTGGCAGCGTTATCAAAGTGTTAGCTGATATTTTAGTGGCTTAACTAATAGCTGGGCTGAAAGCAGCAGGTCACTTAGGTATCCAGTCATCAAATGGTGTCAATTTGGAGATGCTACTGATTTGACCTGAATGTGTTTAAATGAGCCAGAAATGGAGCCAGTCTCCATATTCCTTGACTCCTTCACTTCCCCTCTATTATGTCAGTGTTGGATCTAGTGCAAAGAATGCACTTCAGTCTTTCCCACTAGCAGTGCATTGAGGACTATGCATATAGCAAACAGCAAAAGAAGACATAACGGTATTTTTCACCCCAGGCAGGGTAGTGCAGCACTGGAAGTTTATCCAGAGTCTTTGGGGCAAAGCTGTTGGGGCTTTGAGGTCTCAGATCAGCAAAGTCAGAGCTGACCTGACATAACGTCCTGCTTCAAGGGGGGATTTGGGTGAGGTGACTTCCAGAAGTCCTCTCCAGCCGACTGTGATTCTGAGTCAGAACAGATAAATGACGTGGCTGCAAGTGGGAAATGCTTATTTTGCTGTGCTGAATCTCTGCCTCAGTAGTGCTGATCTCTTTGAGGAAAAAGCCATCTGAAGCCTTTTTTCTCCAAATTAGCTGATGCTGTGCCTGAAAATACAGTACTGTAGCCGTCAGCTGCTGTTTGAGTTTGGGTGTACTGGTACAATTTTCCAGGAGTGCCTTGAAAATGGTGAAATTGTCACGTCACACGTGAAAACGTCCCCGGATGACTTGAGCGGTCTCGCGATATCTGTGTGCAAGCGTACACTACCGTCCCGGAGCTCTCTTGAACGCCAGCTTCACACTAAGGGTGAATGCGACGCCTGAATTTTACGTGGAATTTAGGCAACTCCTAGGTGCAGCCCATTGAAAAACCCCTTTTTGGTAGGAGCCAATGAGAACAAGCTTGAACTGCCTTGTGCAAATTTTTGCAATCTGCTACCGCATGAGCAGTTGGGAAGGTTGAAACCGACACAACAGAGCACTCTGCTTTTGCTCCTCTGGCGCTTTCCCGCGTGAATGCTAGGCGTAGCTTTTTTCCGGGGAATTCTGTGCTCGATATCCATCACGTACACGCCGAAGCTCGCGACGGGATCCTGCGGAAGGCAGCTGTGCGGATTCGCAGCAGATATCTCTGCACGTTTTCTCGGCGCTGTGCACAGTTTCAGTGTAAAGAGGCAGGGAGCGCAGCGTTGCGAGGTGGTGCCCGGCTTTTGCAAACAAAGGGGATGGAGGACTCTGTGCCACCTGCTCTGTCACTTGAACAAATGTTAGGAGTAAAGCAAGCTGCTAACGGTGTTCGCTGGATGATAACTTTACGCAGCAGCATTTCCATCGATCGGCAAGGTCTGCGTTTTTTCTGTTTCTCGAGCTACCCAGTCCCTCGGTTCCATGCTCTTGCAGGCAAGGTGGTAAAGCAGGCAAGGACGTTAACTGCTCGGTGTCCTGATCGTGAAGAGCATCGTGGAGCAGCGCGCTCTTACCTGGGGGCTGCCGGAGGTGTCCAGATGTTAGCACGCTAAGCAGCGCGGCACGACACCTCTGCAGGAATTGGCAGGAAAGAGTGTTTGCTTCTTGACTTGGATCGAAAGCTTCCTGAGGCGGCAGCGTCAGGAAAAACGTTGCCACCGTGCGCAAACACCATGTGCCTGGTTGCAAACCGGACAGAGCCCGGTCATATCCAGCAAATGGGGAAAAACCTTTTGCTCACTGTTTTCCCCCGATTATTTTGTGGGACCGTGTGTTTAGCAAAACTGCTGTTTATGAACACGATGAACGCCCCTCTGCTTCTGTGCAGTGCTTCCTCCCTTTAGCCGATACTGCGTGTGGGGCTAAGCGGGAAAAAGAGCGGTCTTGGCAAACAGCTTATTAGTCTCAAATAAATTATTCAGAACACAGGTTTGGATACAGACTGCAGGGAACGATAATGGAATTGGTTTTCTGAGCTTGTTCATGTGATGAAGACATGGAGTATGCTTTTCAGGAATTCACTTAAGTGGAATCAGCTTTGAATAACGTAGCCTGGAAGTAATATTGCTGCCATCCAGCTAGTGTCTGTGGAACAGCATTCTCCTTTCTCCTGAAGTATGGGTGTTGAAGACAGACAGAAAGCGAGATATTTATTTTTGGGCCTTTTTCTTTTTTCTCTCTTTTTTTTTTTTAATGAATGTTTTCCTAATCGCTAGAGAGGGGCAATGTTTTGGTCGAGATGCTTTTTCCCCCCCGAGTGAAATAGTGGACCGCATCAGCATCCGATTTGGGTGCGTCATGTGGTTTCTCATGTGATGCTGGTCTCGTTGCGCTTTGGTTTGCCAGCCTTTGTGATTCCGCACTCTTGGACAGTAACATTCAGCATCACAGGAGACTTTGCGGAGGGGACCCCCCCCACCCCGAAAACCCCACGAGCCCAGAAAAAATAAAGTTACATTCATTTATTAGAGTTACGATTTCTTCTCGGCTGCTTCGGCTTTTGTTTTTAATTCTGGGTCTTCCCTTTTCTCCGTTCCTGCAGGCATAAAGCTGCACTGTTCGGAAGACGCGAGCCTCTCTTTCCTCCCAGCTGCGACGCTGCGCCGCTCTCGACGTGGGCTGCTTTTCCCCCCTTTTACCTGGGCGGCTGCTGCTGCTTCTGCTGCTGCTGCGGCTGCTGCAGTCTCGCCGCCTGCGCATCACCCTGGCTTGTCTGCCTCGAGACTCCCTCGTCTGCACATTGCTAAAGAAGAAGAGCGATGGGGCCACGTTGTTTTTTTTTTTTTTTTTTTTTTCCCTGTTGCTTCTGGAAGCAAAGGGTTTTGAAATGTGGTGGTTCGGAGGGTTTTTTATATTATTATTATTATTATTATTATTTTTGGGAGGGGAGTGAAGGAGAGGGAGGTTAATCTAAGATAGGATGGGTGAAAGCTTAAAGAAATTTTACGTAAAATAATCCAGTGCTCAACAAGGGTATCAGCAGCAAGAATCCAGCCTCTGCTGCTCCAGAGGATTAACATGGGGAAAGCCACAGTGCTGCAGTCGAGTCTCACCTCAGCGTTGTGCTGGAGACGGATAAATAAGGTATCGGTTGTGTCTGCCCGTGAAGGCAAAGGCATGGGAGGAAGAGCGGGAGAGCGAGCGAGCGCGAGCGAGGAGGAGGAGGAGGAGGAAGAAGCACCGCTGTGTGCTCTGTGTCTGGTGCTGTGCGTTCTCGTGGGGCAGAGGGTGGCATAATTTACAGAACAATATATGGACGGAGGGACTGTGCCTTGCAGCTTGAGCACTCCCGATGCTGCCAGGGAGGGAACTGATGAGCTAGGTGACTGCACCGGTATCCCCAGGGAGCGCAGCAGCCGTGCAGCGCGTGTATGTGTGTGTGTGCGTGCCTGTGTACGCGTGAGCATGTATAGACACGGAGCAAATGTGTGTGTGTGTGTGTGTGCCTGTGTATGCGTGAGCATGTATAGACACGGAGCAAATGTATGTGTGTGTGTGCCTGTGTACGCGTGAGCATGTATAGACACGGAGCAAAGGCGTTTCTGACCAATTTACAGAGTGCGTTTGTCACTTTGCTGAATCTGCCTTGATTGCAGCTTGTATTTTCAGCTATGGCTCTACACCCATTTCCTGGCTGAGGCGGCACTCTGTGAAAACAGATGTAGGCAGAATTCTTTTAAGAAACATGAAAGCAGATCCTTTCCGATTAACACCTCGAAGCACCGAATCTTCTGCGCTGTGCTGAGAGAAACTGTAGGGGTTTCGTTTTCTCCATCTTAAAATCTTTATAAACACAGCTGTATTCGGTACGGTGAAAAATTCTATATTGTAAATAGAAATGCGATCAATCTAATCAAAATAAATGTATCCCAGATGACTTTTAGACCAGCTGGCTACCACAGTCGTCAGATGGCTAAATGCTCAACTGAGCATTTATATTCAGCATTATATTTATCATTATATTCCTAATTTTTTTTCTACAAATTCAAAAGGAGCTTGCAATTAAAAAGGCTTCTTTGTCTATTGAAAAGAAGTAACACTTGCATTTAGCATGGATTTCTCTGAAATGTGTATGGGCATTTTTTAAAAAAATTTCTGGACAGGTGTTGAGGAGACTGTATTTTTTTTTTTTAGAACAGGTAGACTTGTCAAAATGCAGGCATATTTGGCAGGGTTGGTAGCTTAGGATGCCCATATCTGAACAACGTGCAGAATAAAGATGGGGGAACAAGTGCCGCAGTCAGCCAGTGAAGCCTGGCGTGGCTTTCAGCAGCTGCCTTATTGAGAGGGAGGTCTCTCTTCTCCTTCCCCCCTTCCGTACAAATCCGTAGCCCATAATGTCATCCTAAAATATGCACGAGGGGATTTCCCGATAGTCATGGTGAGCTGCCCTGCGAGACGCCTGCCTGGCCCTTCCGCTGTTTGTTACCCCTCCTACAAAGGCAGCCCTGTGTGCGGGATTATATTTAGCCAGCTGTTGGGTAACATTCTTGTGCTGGGGCGAAGGAGTCCTCTTACTCAAAACTGCAGCTTGCTGTTTGCTTAAAGGAAAATAACCGTGGCAATGCACCGGGCACTGCGAAGGAGCTTGCACCGCTCCCTGTACCTTTCTGCAACCGCTGTGCTTCTACCTCGGGCACGTTCGAGCAAACGGGGAGCTCTGAGCTCATAGCTTCAAAGCTGCAGAGACAAGCAAAATGTCAGCAGCTTGTAATTAGGAGCCCGCGGTTACGTCAGTGCCTGCATCTCTCCAAGAATAGCTGTGTGCTGTGTGCCACGGAGCACGGGGGAAAGCCGTGGCCCGGCCACGAGGCGCGGAGAGGGGTTATGCGCCCGCTGCGCTCGCGGCGCAGGTGGGCATGGGCGGCACGCGGGCAGCAGCGGCAGACACCGAGTCACGGGCACGTGTGCCCCGAGCAAAATGCGAATCCTTCCGAGAGAAAACAAACAGAAAACGCAGGCGCTCTCTCTGTCCTCGAGCACGGCTTTCCTGGCTCTGTGGAGGAGCAGCGGCTGCGTGGCGCCGGGGCACGCTCTGGAGGACAGCGGTGTCCGAGGGGAAAAGGGTGTCATTGAGCACAGGGGAAGCAGCCTGCAATTCCGCAGGGGCATTGCAGACTCGAAATGCCACCCCCGAGGAGGCTTTCTGTGGCTTGTATTAAGGCGTCTCTGTGTGAGGGGGTGTGTGCAGTGGGGGAAGGCTCAGTGCAACATCCTGCAGCCGAACAGAAGTGCCCGTGTTGCTTTGGGAATACTGCAGTGGGAGGCTATGTGCTCTTAAAGGGCCATGCCGGGAGTGCCCTGAAGGCCCTTTCCTGACAGGCCTTTCTCTGTGTTGTGGCTGGAAAATGTTTGCCTGGCTCCTATCAAATCCCCCCTGCAATATTCGGTTTCCATCGCCGTCCATGTGCATGCTGCCTGGCGCCTTTCCCTGCTCCCAGCACAAGCCAGTGGCTCTGTTTATGCAGCTCTTTAATTCACTCGGCTAGGTAGATTGCATTATGCAAACAGCGGCAGTGTGGATTTTTTTTTTCTTTTTTTTTTTTTTTTTGACTGTGGACGCAAATTTGCCGGAGGCGATGACTCTGCACATTAACCCAGCAGCTCTCTGAATCGCGCATGGCACACTGTGAATATCCTCGCTTTAATTAACAGAAGGCTACAAGAGCCGGCATTGTGCGGGGCTGTTTAATTTACGCCGGCGCCTCGCTCCGCGAGCGTAACCTGCCCGATCGCAGCAGCGTTTTCCGGGTGCTCGGAAGACGCCGGTTTGGCCGGCGTTCCCCCAGCCAGCTGGTCGTTACGGCGGGCCGCTCTGCCGCCTCGTTACCGCGGGCCGCGCGCGGCCCCGCGGCCTGCCGGGGCACTGTGTCACCGTGTCACGGCGCCAGCGGGGTGAGCGCGGGGCCGCGCGCGCAGACGGGACAGCGGGGTTACTAGACCGTGGCGTTTTTAGCAACGCGGGCCTGACCTACTTTGCGAGTTATTCTTGCCGGCTGGCAGCTGCCTGGCGCGCCGGCCGCCCTGATAGGCTGCGGCTGTTGCTAGGGGGAATTAGCATGAATTTTTCCACATGCGGGCCCTGGTGATTGAATGATAAAAGCTGACTGGAATTAAAGAGATTCGGTGCAGTATTATGCAGATTGATCTCCCTCGGTTTTCCTCCCCGAAACGCATGAAAAGGAGCAGAAGACAGTTTGATTCCATTTATTTTTTTTGACCTATTTTTTTTTCTTTCTTTTTCCAGGGGAGGGTGGAAGAACTGTGAATTTTTGATGACCATTTGCTGTTTAAAGCATTGAAATAACATGAGAATGGGGATGTTCAGGCGTGCATCTTCAGTGCAGTGGAGATTCTAACTCCATTCTCTCTACAAGAGGATGAAAGGAACATATTTTATGTTTTGGTCATACCACTGTTTTTTTTGTTTGTTTTGCTTTGTTTCGTTTTTTTTTTTCACTCAAAGCTGGGTGGGCTTCCCTATTCTGGAAAGGGAAAGCGCGTACCGGGTTTTGTTGAATAACATTACTCCTGGCTATTTTTAGCTATCCGCGCTTCACAAAATCAGGCCTATGTTAGTGGATGGATTTAATCCCTGCACTTGGTCTCCTGTACTCAGAGACAGACAGCCGGGATATACGACAGTTTGCTGGGTGTCATGTTTCCCTGAAGAGATGTTTACACGCTGCAGATGTATCTGCTCTGCATATCTAGCAGAGAGCTGATGACTGGCCTATAATCAGTTTGATTAGATAAGCTCCTCTGCCTTCCCGAGTGTTTTTCAGGATTCAGCTGGAAGTCGGGTTCTCTCGATAGCTGTTTTCTTAATTTATTTATCTCCATATGCTTAAAATAGTATTGTCGTTTTAGAGAACTCTCTGCCCTCACAGGAAGCAAATAAAACCAATCCTCAGTGAAGAATCCTTTGATGTAATTATGAATATTTCCTTTGTTATTATCACTAATTGTAGAAGATCCTTGTTCAAGCTACAATTCCCCTCTGTGCAATCCTTTGCCATGCAAAAAGTCACAATTTAGCACTTGTTATTTAAAACCGATTTTCATGGTGACCCGTTAGTGATGTCACACGCAAAGAACTGCGACTCTTCCATGGAGAAGAAGGAGCTGGAACAGGAGAGAAGGCCTCAAGTGACTCTCTATTTGCAAAATAAAAATGTGACTCCTTGTGAAAAGCGGTGAGCTCATTTGTGTCTGAAACGATTTCGCGGAGCATATTGGGATGACTGAGAAACCTTTTAGAGTGCTGCAAACGTCTGTCTAGACGGCGAGAAGCCTTCCTGGATGCAGAACTTCCCGGGCCTCTACCTTGGCCCCTGGAGCTTCCTAGAAAAGGATGAAGATGAAGCAGTTGAAAGCCGAGACATACACATTTGAATGCATTTTGTGGCTGAGTTGAAGGACTCAATTCATACAGAGGGGAATTTCCTGTATCTCTTTCCTGTCCTTGATTCATTGCTGAAACACACAACTTCTCCTTGTCTGTTTCTTCCCTTTAGTCCCCTGGATTGACTCTGGATTTTTATTTAGTTAGTTAGTTTAAGAAAACTAAAAGTGAGGAGTGGCATTACTTGATACTGAGTAATTATTTTCTCTTTCAACACGTTTCCCCTGACTGTCTCCAGGTAAAACTCCAGAAAGCGAAATTGCATTTTTGGCCCCACGTCTCTCAACTGTGTTCTCTTGATCAAAGCCTGACCTCTTGATATGCTTTTCTGTGGGACTGTGTCAGTGGCTGGGGCTTCCCACCTGGCCCATGGTTTTCCTTTTCTGTGTGTCTTGCAAATTTATCTCTATGTGCTGAGTTTCTCCCCAGTGACTTCTGCTGTGATGAACAGGATCAGACAGCAGTTAGCTAAACCTTCCAGGGCCCTTGCGCTGGTTTACACTCAGATGGGCAGCGTCTTTGCTAGGAAAAGTGAAGTATTGGCCACTTGTTTTAGCTCGGTTATTTGTACTTCATTCCTGAAGGAGGTGAAGCCAAATTTGCTCCAATCTATCTCTGCTGGGTTTTGTGCGTAATTCACTCTGCGGGGGTTCTTCTTGCTGGCCATAACCAACTGTGGTTTCATCCAGCTTACCTGGAAAATTAGGTAACAGTCTTTAGCAAAAAATTACTGTACCATAACCTATTCACTTTCACAGCAGAAACCTCTTTTCCAGAAAAATGATCAATTGTTATCTTATTCTGGCACATTGCTACTAAGAAAGAGAGATTCCAAAGAAAGGCAACGAACAACATAAAAGCAAATACTGCTTGGAAAAGAGTTATATCCTTGATGGATATTTGAGATGGATGAATGGATGTGGGAGTTCGATGCAGTTAGCATTTATCACCAACGTTAAGTCAGGTGGTTTAGCAAACTATTAAATGATATTAAATACTAAAAGCACAGTGTGCCGTAATTGTGTTCAAAATTAGGTTTCTTTCAGAAAGTCTCTTTAGTGGTAATTATTCTAAATAAATCAATATGTGAATAGTCTGGTCTGTTCCCTTTTCTAATGCTTTGGGTAATTATTTTGTAACAGAAATGCAGAGTTAATGAAAACAAAATACGAGCACTTTCTATACGTGTATCTGTGTGCGTGTGTATAAAGCATAAGAAACAGGATTTTGAAATACATGTCTGTCTTGAAACTATAAATTGAGCACATGCCTTTGAAAAACATGTTAATCGTTCCTTGATGATCTCCTCTGAGTTTTCCATTGTTGCAACAACTTGCACCTCCCGAGTGGAAGAAGTTGCTTACCTACAAGGGAACTGTGTTGAATTGTTTAACATTCTTGTACCATGACCTCTCTGGTAAGCTATGAAAGATCTGTTGTGCTAACTTTCATGCTTTCTAGGATGGCTAAGTGACTGCTGATTTACTCGTAGTGTATGCAGACAGCAATTTCTTTCTAGTAAAAGATGCAGAATCCTGTCTCCCATTTGCAGCTGTGGAACGGCTGGGATGTTTGGCATATTCCTGACCTTGGAGTCTTGGAGAGTTGTGGATTTGTTGTACATTTTGTGGTGCCATTGTAACTTTTTGATTTTCTGCAAACGGTCAGAGGATAGACGATATAGAATGGCAAATCCAGATCTCCGTGAAGGGATTACAGCCGCAAAGAGCGAGCTGACTCCCAGCCTTCGCCTCCTGCCAGGGCCATAAAGATCAGTTCTCCTGCAGGAAATGTGTTTTGGTTCTGATTTCAAACCAAAAGTGCAAGGAATTGTATTATGTTTCTTTAAGAGTGGCAGTTGGCACATTCCTTTTATTGCAATACAGTAGGGAATACAAATGTTTTACAAATTGAAATAATCCTTACAAGATTTTTTTTTCTGTAATCCATTAACATGGAAACAAATTCTGTAATGTATTACCTCAGTCAGGAGCAGCGTTATTTTGTTCCTCATGTTCATGCTTTCCCTATGTCCATGGTGGAGGTGTGTGCCTATTAACACACAAATGTTGTATAATATACACACATGCACAAGTATGTATATAAAAGACATAAGCACAATTTGCACAAATAGCGGCACTGGAAGCATATAATCTAGTCGATAATCATAATTACATCAGAAAATACCAAGATTATACCTCTAGATGAACGATTCTTGTTTGTTTATGGTGAAAATGGGTTGTCGTAAGAGTCATGTAATCTGGATGCAGAACAAAGTCAGCACAACACGACTGTCCCATTCACCAGCAATAAAAAGTACATGACAGCATGTAGTATGAAGCTAAAGAAAGACTAGTGTGGTGAAAAGCAGAGTAGGGAAAACTAGATAGATGGTTTTCATGACCACTCATGTGGCGTCTTTCTGTAGTCCATAGCAATACAAATGAAATGTATGATGGTCTGTTTAAGATGGAGAGACATCTTCTAAATTATCAGTAATCCTTCCCTCCTGCTCTTAGGCCACACCTACATCAAAAGTGAATCCAGACTTAGATCTTGACAGAGATCATGACCCTGCTGAAACCAATGGATGTTTTATCCTGGAATTCAGTGGGGCCAGGCTTTCATCTCTGGTATTTTCACCCTTGAACGTATCTTTTTCTGTGCTCTCACCGTGTGGTTTTTCTATTTCCACATAAATTTTCTTCTTTATTCTTCTGAAAACTCTTTGAAAGACTGAAGTTCATGAGTAATATCCATGAGTTTACTCTTGAATATGAGAAAAGGTGGGGAAATATCGCTTCACTATTAAGCAGGTAAGTCTCTGTAGTTGGCTTTTTATATACATTTATGCTTGCGTCATAAAATGGCCTTTTTTGGGGCTGGAAAAAGGGAAAAAACAAAGACTGCACGGAGAATTCATTTTTAAACAGGCTGCAGAAATTCGGGTAGTCAGATGACTTCTGTCTCAAGCCACAAAGCTGGATCTCCCAGAAAAAAAGGAAATGCATTCCAGGTCTCTAGTAGACTGTGCTATGTTATGCTCATGGAAGTTAGTGGTGGATTTCTAGATTTCTTTTTTGTTGTTGTTTTGAACACTGGTGTTGCATAGCAGCACTCACACCCATATTCAATAAAGTAACTTGGGTGGAAAAGGGTATACCATAGCTGTGCCCAGGTTTTCCATGTTTTTATTTGTGTAGGCCTTACAGAACATGTAATTATGCCTTTCTGAGGTCAAAGTGACTTGGGTACCCCAAAGCGGAGTCATTTGAAATAATGGTAGTTACCAGAGGAAAGCTGATGGTAGGTTTTGTGCTGTGTTCGTGTCATTCTAAAGGCATGCACAAGCTAGAAGAGAGCTTTGCTCTGCTTGTGCTGGGTGCTTGGTTTGGTTACAGTTTAAACAAATGGCTGTTGAATCTCAGTTTAAATCTCCAGTTCATGACCTCTAGTGATGTGTTATGGCCCTCACCTCTGATTTCAGCATCTACGCACAGGCACACATATCACCGTTTGAGCTAAAGTTGCTAGTGAAATGATCTCTGACCTTGCTATGCTCTCCCTGTTATGCTTTTGAAACTCAAACCTATGATCCTTTACAACTTACAGATGAGATGATGATCCTCTGAGTTTTAAGGCTTCATCCTTTCTGTAAAGGGGTAGAAATTTCATGGTACCTCCATGTCGTATATGCTCTATCACGCTCAGCTGATCTTGTTTCCCATAAGTGTTACCTGTTAACAGAACAGCAAGTACAGATATCTTGGCATTTTACTCATTCTTTCCAATATTTTTGTGGCACCAAGGAGACATCTGCAAACACAAAATAGATACTTTTCTGCCTGTTCTCGTAGTGTCAACTCACATTTGATAATAGGTTAGCCAAACATCCTCACATCTTTAGATGTGTGTTTAGAAAGAAGACATGCAGAAAAACAGAGACAAGAAGGTGAACCTTCCAAAATATTTCCCTCTATGTTATGAGTAATCACATTTCTTTGAGAAGCAGCAAGCGAATGGCAGGCGAAAGAGCCCGAGTAGACTAATGACGTTTGATTTCCTTAACCGCATATTCATGTTATGATACATTCCTAAGAAGCAGCACAAGGAAATAATGCCATGCAGTTCAGCTTGGTGTGTGTCGTCACATCATGTGAAGTGAGAACTTTAGTAAACTATAGTACATGTACTACAGTATGGAGAACTATAGTATGCAGGTGAAGCCTCGTGCTGGTGGAGCCCTTCTGGACTGCTGTGCAGGCTGGGGCATGGCACATGCTTGTCCAGCTCTGCAAGGGGCCTCTCCAGAGCTGCCAGGGCCTTCTTTGCTCAGCCAGACTGATGCTGGTTTTAGTTAGGTGTTGTCCATAAGGAGAGGTAATACCCTTTATTTAAACCATGTCTCTCCCATAAACTTTGTCTTTTTGATAGCCTTAGGCAGTGCTGGCTGCCTCATGGTAGTGCTCACTTTAATAGGAGTTTGTAGCATGCAAAAAAAAAAAAAAAAAAACACAGAATAAGGCCAGGAGTTTGGAATAACAATCATTTAAGATTCTTAGATGTGTTGGACATTTATGTTACCAAGAAAGCTAGAAAAAGTCCAAGGCAGTGAAATTTTGGCAGTACTGCACTGCTGCATAGTGATAGAAACCAACAAATTCAGTTATACTCTAGGAATACCACAATGTAAGATTGAAAAACACATCAAATGGAAAGCAAAATAGAAATAAAGAGCACTGTTTTTTTTTTCAAATAGAATAATCTCTTTTATAAATGCAATTGAATGGAGTTTGTTACAGCCTGGACGGGTCAGCTGGAGCTCAAAGCTCCCATGTATGCATGTATGCGTATGTATGCATGTTTATGTATGTAATTCGTGTTGCATGTTCATATATACAGTAACGACTCAGCATGTATTTACTGGATTTTATTTTAATATTTTCAATTGAATGTGTTTATGATATACCCTGAGATCTTGCAGACTGAAAAGTGGATCTGAGTAATCAGAAGACTGACCATATGAAGTCTTTTGAAAAATATCTGTATTTTAAGAAATTAGGGCAAAGTTATATGGTCAGAATTCAGAACTGGGCAAGGTAATTCCTGTATGAATCAGAAACTGATAGTAGGCCGGAAATGTTTTTCGGGAGTAGTTTTGAGGCAATGTGGTTTATTTACAGAGCAGTTTTGCTTTTCTGAGCATAGGCGAAAATCATCACAGAGTGTTTTTGGTCAGAAATACGCCAAATAAACATAGTCACAAATGTTGTTTAAAGGAAGACCCATTTTTCTTCCCATTTACTTTCCTACCTCTTCCTCCTCTTTGCTGTCACACACGTTTGCTTCTTTTTTCTGAAATTATCTTCTTGGTCCGAAACCAGGGAAAAGATCCTTCCGTTCATCCATTAGATTTTGTTCTGCACAGGCCCCAAGCCGTTTACATCTTGCGTTGTTGCTCTTACTGTGTGCAAATGTTTTAAGCATTTGATTACCCTTGCACTGAGCCTTAACGACTTGACATGTGTTGGCTTTTATGAGGCCTGTGGTTGTTTCTAGATGCTAGACAGTACCAACTCCTGCCTCATAGTCATTAGAATACACATCATGTTTGAGCGCAAAAAGTACACGCGTTTTGTGAAGGCTAAAATGACTCTTTGTCACTCCTTACTGTTTTGTCGAAGGGTAGAAGACGAAGCATTTTGCTGTGTGAGCTGGATGCACATCAGAGACTCTTTTCCTCTTTCTTTGGGTCCCACAACCCTGCTTTGAAATATCTTTTTAAATAGATGAAAAGGGTGTAGACATAGCTCTAAATGCATGAACTTTGCACATTATTGAAATAAATGGTTCTCCTTTTGTTCGGGGGTCCAGGTTGAGATACTATGCAGAGGTGAAAAAATATGGATTTAAACTTCTGTTTTATGCATTGTTCCCTGCTTTTCTTTTTCTTTCTTTTTTTCTTTAATTTATTTCTGGGGGCTGGAAAGAGAAGCCAAGAAGGCCGAGTGTATTGGTGTGTGAAATTGAAGGAGTTGATCATTCTTATGATCCTGACACTGTGCCCTTTGACAGGGTTAACATAAAAAGAAACACACTGCAAAACACACACCTAAGTATGAAAAATTCCTTAAATTCAGGGTGTGTTCATACAAAGTGAAATTTCTACAGTGTGGAAAGCATTAAACCTGATCCAGAAAAAATGCGAGGTGCCCCAGCCATTTAGATGTGAATCTCTTTAATCCACACAAGCATTAGAAAAATCTAAAACATGTGAAAGTTCAAAAGCTGCAAAGCCATTACATGACTTCTCATTCATTTCTCAAATATTAGAACTTTCTAATGAACTGTGAAAAGGCCTTTTCTTGTTTTTTTCTTTCTTTTCATAAACATATTTCACTCACTCACCAATATGTTATTGCACATTGTGAAGCCATAAGTGAATTTCACTTGTTCATATTTACTCGGATATAAATCCTTCATTTATGTAGCATGTCAGTAGTTGGTAACTTGCATATTTTTCAGCAGTTGCTGCTAGAGAAGGTAAAAATGGCAAGACAGTGCCTTTACTTTATGGTGCAAATCCTTTGGGTTTTTTTTTGTTATTATTTTTGAGGAAAAGGGCTCTATTTTTTACTCTGCAGTATAAGGTTATTTTGACACCTTTGCTCCTTTTTGAGGTCAGGTGTAGCAATTTTCAGATTTTCAGATAGTTTTCTCTCACTGGCGAATGACTCATGATTTTGACTATTTGCTTAAATGATGTATTTCATAAGTTAAAGTTGCTGTGATGGGTTCTCCTGTGTCTAATGTATTTGTTATGGGAGATACTAGGAAAGATATGTTACACTACAGTGTCTTGGAAAAAAAAAGAGATTTTAATGCAAGGTAGCAAACTTTCTTAAGAGCAGGAAAAATGGCAAGTTTTCATATTCATGAAGTTTTCACTAGCCACAAAATGTTGTCAGTGAAAGTCTTAAAAAAGCAACAGAAAACGGTGAGAGGTGTTGGGTTTTTGTTGTTGTTTGTTTTGTTTTTAATGACAGATAACTGCAAAATGTTATAAAGAGACTATTCCAGTCCCCTCCCCTCAAAAATATCATCTTTACTTAAGAAGAGAGGTGGAGGTTTGTTCTCCAGGAGAAAATAGTTGGCAGTCTGTATTTCCTTGACTTGCCACAAGATAGGTCTGAGAAGAGCTGAGGTAATCTACGTATTTCTGAGGTGACAAAGTAAAAAATGCAAGTACCGTCTGAGCTACAGATACACATGAGGGTAAATACAGGCGTAAAAGGTAAGGTCAACTGAGAACTATGGGATCTTTCAGGGAGACCAGATTCTCAAGCACTGCACATCACTTAGAGTTGTAAAAAGATAAAACAAAATAACCCAAACCTGTGCCAGCAACTGAAGAGGTTAAAGGTAAACATTAGATAAGGATTAGTTATAGTCATTTTACCCTTCTCCGCCAAGGCCAACCGGCACAACAAAGGGCTATATTGATCAAAAAGGTCATTTAGGAGAGGGCAGGGTTTGAAAAAACTGAATTAAAAAAAAAAAAAGAGAGAGAGAGAGATACAGAAATAGTAACTCAAAAATGAATGGGGTTCTGTACATCAGGCACTTTGCACATACATTCTTTTGTTTGTCTGCACAGATACAGTGGTTATCTTAACTTGGTTCATAGAGCGACGTCCCCCATTGGTCTGCAGAGCTTGAAATGCCAAGGAACCACACATATCCCTCTGAATAGAATGGAAAATATGGCATCAGGAAGCAGTGCAGGGCTTTCGTTTTCTGGTTGGTGCTGTTCTGCTGCACTCATGTCATGGGGACCATTGCTGTAACTCGCACATGTGATGGTACCTGGCGGCTGGTCTGTTCCTCCAGTATTTAGGCCTTTGCTGAGAAGCAGCAGCTGCTAAGGGATATGATGCAAACACTTGCCATTATATTGATTGTCTTGGCTGAACAGGGTTTTTTCCCCTCCTGGTTTTTAGGTTTCCAGAAAAGAATTGCATCAATCCATGGTTATGTGGGAAAGGAGGATAATTCTTTGTAGCTGGGATCCTCAAGTTGTCATCGTCTGGTATCCTGAAAACTAAAAACAAAGGGCAACTTACTCTTGCAGGAGGCCACTGTAAGAAAGATCCTAAAATACAGAGGTCCCAGTGTCATCCACCAGTGACAATCTGCTAAGTGTGTTTGTGTTTTGGGGCAAAGCGGAAAAAGAGCATTCCCTGTGAATGACAAGTGCCAATCTCATAATGTCATATTGCCATTACGTATGAATAAAGAAAAAGGCCCATTATGTGGTATCTCACTAGAAAGAAACTTAACAAAGAAGTACACTGTGTGGATACTGAGAGGAAGGATAGACTTGTGGTTAGGGCACAGGAGATGTGGGCTCAAATTTCTGGCTCTGCAAGAGACTTCCTCTGTGACCTAGGGCGAATCACATACCGCCACACTTCAAAACGGCAGTAGCACCCAGATGGGGAGTGAGATTTCCTAGAGAGATAACTTCCCATGATGGCATTAAAATGGATGCCTAGATGGTCAGATCTTCAAGATGGGCAAAGAGGTCTTTTGAGCATCTGGTATAAAGGTCTCAGTAGGAACTAGAGAGCTGGGAGCCTTTTCTCTTTTCCTTTTCCCCTGACAGGCTGGCGCTGGTGATGGCTATTGAGCATTTGAGAATCTGATCCTTGACCTCCCTTGGGATTCTGACTCTTAGTCATACTAAGGCCTGGTTTCCCAGCTCGAAATGGACATAACAATGTGTCCTTTATCTTATTCTCTGCCAGTTTGTCTACTTAGATGTAGGGACTTTGTGGAGAAGGACTGTCCCCTACAACATACAGGTATCTGTCCCTAATCCTTGAGAGAAACAAGGAGGAATCCGGATTTTAGTCATCAATGTGATGAAAAGAACACATAACTGGTGGTAAAAGTAATGGTTTTGAATTAGTCATGAACTCAGCTCAGTAGTGTTAAATCTGTTTTTGCTCATTATAGAAAGAGAAAACAATTTGCTATATTTGGGCCAGAGTCAGAGTTTCTTCAGGACTTGGGAATGCTGAGATCTCAAGTTGTGGGTTAAACACATCTCTACCCAGAGTTAGATTACAGTATGTTTTGAAGTATGTTTTCAATTATATTCTGTTAGAAAAGTAATGCTGAAATTTATCTTAAGTTGTCAGAGAGCTTCAAAGCATGGGCTTTTCCTCTCTGAGTCCTTCAACAAGCGCAGGATGTGTTGAGGCAAAACTGTTTCCAATTAAGTTGATGCATACTCTTCTTTAATGTTTCAGGATTTCAAGTTTAAGATAAAGAAAAGTCCTGTAGACAGAGTTCAGAAGGATGGTTCAGATAAAATTGCCTGGAAAGGAGTCATTTGCCTGAATTTCTGTGGCTGCACCGTGTCAGGTCCTCACCTGGCACGTGCTGACGTGTAGCCATGAACTTCACTGGCACCGGTGACTAACGCGGGCTGAGGATCCTGCTCTTCTCGGTGTTACATCATTGATCTTTTTTGTTCCGTGTTGGAAAGCCAACTGACATACTAGCTCCCTTGTTTGGTAAGGGAGACCTAAAGCGTGTACTGAGCTAACAGAAAGAAAAGTGATTCCAGCAAATTTCTCTGCTGCTTGTAGCCATTGCCCATTTTTACTCCAGTGAGTATGTCTTGTTCAGCAGAACAAGTTTTTGGGTGGCGGTGTTCTTTTTATGGAGTGCAGTCCTGAAAACTTCTGTGATCCTGAAGATTAAAAGGGAATTAAGAGTAACATGGTCTCTTTTTTTTGGAGGGGGAGGTGGAAAGGGGGAGGAGGGTAAATTTATGTACACATATAACACTGTAATTGTTCAGGTTCAGTTCTCCTGTTTAAGACGAACACCTGCACATTTACATTTGACATTCTTAGTTGTCATTTCTTGAAGCAATTGCTGCTGGGTTACCTGAACCATCTGCCGTAGCAGTTTTCCGTATACTCTTTTGTATATGTGCTGCCTCCAGCCCTGCTCCCCCTGCGCTCACACTTCCCTAGCGAGACTTACCCAGCAAGATTATGGCAGAGCTGAATTCACCTCATTGGTGCTGACTGCTTTGCAGGGCCGGCTCGATTTTCTTCTCCCTCAAGGCCAAAGTTAAGATCATTCAGGACACATACTCAAGCTGGCTTTCGCAAAGGTAAAATATATGTGGAAATAATGATAAAAACAAATCCATGTACTTTCAGGATACTAAAAGAATATTTCTTTTTTTTTTTTTTTAAAAAAAGTGTGATCTAGGAACAAATGGCCAGGTTATCGCTTTGGCCAAAATCCTGTGGCAAGAGCATGTGCACCGGCATGTGCTCAGTGGTTACGCTTAAAAAAAAAAAAAAAAAAAGGTAAGTTTTTTTATTATTATTTTTGAAGAATGAGGTGTACTGTGGGTAAAGACATTACTGAAACAAGCCTGCTAGCATTCAGCACTTAGAAGTGGCTTGTTGCAGGTGTTTAGTATTGCATTAAAGATCTGCAGCAAGCCTTCAGGAAAAATCTTCATAAATTACTGAGTATCTTTGCTGAAGATCAGAATGTTGCTTTAACTTCTGTTGACAAAGGAGTTGGCTTTAAAGGAATCTTCTCCATGGGTCCTTGGATTGTCTTTTCATTATTAATGCAATTTGTCAGGCATTGCATGGGGGACTGGGCAGCGACATGAGCTGTGGAAAAAAAGAAAAGCTTGGATTTCAGTTTGCCACTGCTGGATTTGGATGATTTAATACCTGTGTTAACAAATTAGGTCATTTAGATGCGGAAATATCTGGCTAGTTTATGGATCCAGTTATCTGGCTAGCTAAAACTGCGAACATATGTACGCTTGGAGCTCTTAAATCTATGTGCATCTTTCTTTGGTACTTGTAAAGGATCAGTTTGAAATCTGGTCCTTGAAAATGGAAGAAAGCACCCAATAAAGCATTAAAATATACCGCAATTTATAGCAGTGTCCTTATTTAGGATTTTTTCTTAAAAATTCAGGTCATACCTCTCTCTACTGCTTTTAATTTCTTAATCACAAGCTGTTTTACATAAGCCTCCTGGACACAGAATATATTGGAATTTTGATGTATGCACAGTGGGATAATTGTTCTATTTCAGTATGATATTTCATTGTATTATCCCTGACAAGTATGATGTTTCCTTTGTCTCTGTGTGGTATTTCAGAAGTATTTTCTTTTTACAGAAAGAGGGTATGCTCTTTTCCTATTAGTGAAATAGGTCTCTTAGGGTTGGGGATAACATTGGAGATGTCCTCTTAATGGAAAACAAACAAGCAAGCAAAAAGCAGGATCTTTATTTTGCTTTGGGAAAAAATCTAGAAATCTGTATTGTGACCTGTGCTTAGCAGGGTGCAAATTTTATCATCTGTGTAGAACTGAATCCTAGTCCCTGCTTCAAATTAATTATGGAGAAAAGTGGAGTCCTCTTGGCTTTGTAAGTCATAGCATTAGCAAAATCATTTGCTATAAATGGACAAGTGCCGAATTTAGTAAACCTCCTTGCAGTTCAATGAGTTTAAGATAGCTCTTGCTTAAAGTCAAACACGTGCATAATTATTTGCGCTGAAAATCTGTTCTGAAAGTATTGGGTCATTTGCTCCTATGAATGTTGTACTTGTTTCTTCTTGACAAAGAACTAAATGACTTCCGTAGCAAACGGTATGTCTTGCTATTATGGATGCATTATGGAAGGCTGCAACAAGCTTGTATCATCCTTTTCCCCTCACAGCCCCTAAAACTCGCTTAAGAGGAGAAATCACAGCTGCTTTTGTCCAGAGATTGTCCTTGTTTGTAGGACTGCCAGGGTGACTCAGCATTACAGCAGTGACCTGGATCTTGCAGTAATGGACATTATCTTAGGAGTCAGAGTCGAGACATTCAAATGCATAAGTGAGGCTCCACACAGACAGATTATATGACAGCAAGCAGATTCCTAGCAGTCGGAACCGCTGAGCTTTATTGACATATGGTTTGAGAGGGAGTTCAAATACCGGTAGCTTGCCAAGCTCTGAGTAAACAGGGCATATCAGTCAGGCAAAAGGATGAGCAAAACAGAAAAGCTACAGATTTTACAGTGGCTTTACTTAAACGAGACTACTTCCAGGGACAGGTAATATGACAGGACAAAACCCAGTTAGGATACTGCAGAGACACTGTCTAGTTTGTCTTTTGACGAAAGGACAGTATTCTGAACCATCCCTAGTTAACTGACGTCGCACATTTTGACCCACATAGCGATTGTTGCTGGAGGACACTCATTAGGGCTTACGCTTATTTTGACAGAAAAGGTGTCTATTGCAATGGCAGCATCTATGCACAAGGTATTTGTGGCCAACACATTAATGGTACATTACATTAGTAGCGGAGCCCAAAACTGAGGACTGCCTGAGGATTCAGGCTTTAGCCACCAATATCTTCCATGCACGTGTTACTTCAGTGAGCTATTCAGGTTCCTAAAGTTACACTGGAGAAGCTTTGGTAGGTCAGGGATTAAATTACTTTCCTTCCTCTCTTTCCTCCTTCCTCTCTTTTTCTTCCCTTCCCCCTCCATTATGTTTCCAAGAAAAATGCATTGACTTAGGCCCTAGACTTTCACTAAGACAGTGATGGATGGAGTATGACATTGTGGCATTTCTAATCTTTATCCTATAGTTGTGCATAGATGTTGATGCTTATCAAAGTATTCTCGTTTTATTTTAGATGGATGTGTGCTTTATATACTTTTATATACTTTTAACAGATAACACCGCTGCTGTCAGTTTTCGATCATTTATGTTAAAGACATTCAGAAGGTAATGCCTCAGCATTTGGAGGCTGCATTAATACTTTCCTTAATTTAACACCATATAAATTATATTGCATTGAAAAATGTTCACCTTTTGGCTGAGATAGGGCCACATATAAAGCACTGAATCGAGTGGACTTTAAGTCAGTTTTTAGATGAATTCATGGATGAGTTTATTTTGTAAACACTGGTTGGCATTGGAAAACAGAAGCTAGACAAAATTAACAGCAAATCCTCTCAGCAAAGCAGATCTGTTGACTGTCAGCTGCCCTAGATTCTCAAGTGGAAAACAGCTCAGACAGTAGCTGAGCATCAGTGGCTCAAAGAGTTGGGTAAATTAGCCTCTGGTTGTAAGGATAATTGGTTTCCGTTTGGGGAAATTTCAAAATTTTAGTATGTCAAATATTTGAGTGAGAAGTGGTTTGTTTTCATTACTTTATTTGGAGGCCTTGGGATGTTTTTTTCTTTCCCCGGTTTAAATGTTTAACTCTCAACAGAGGGCCCTAACCTACATGCTTGTTTGTAAGGGCCATCTCTGTTGCCCTTTATCAGGCACCTGCTTGTACCCCCCACTGCTGAGTGGGCTGCTGGAAAACCCAGCACCGAGAGAGCGAGGGCTCCGCTTGGGGAAGGGGGCATCACCCGCAGGTGCTCCCAAAGCACAAATCCTGCCCCAGCAGGATCCCTTTCCTCACAGGTGAGGTTTCAGTGACGTCTGAGAGTATCACAAGAATAAAATAATAATAATAATAATAATAAAGGATTGTTACAAAAATAACCCATCTGTCATAAAAGCCTCCCACTGCTTCCTCTTGAGGATCTCTAATGTTTCCTGCATGTTTGCAAGAGCGGCTGTGTTTGTAGCAATGACTCTATTTATTTTTGTTTCAGTTATAGTGCTAAACACAGGGATTCCTTTTCCCTTTTATCCTTCTAAATGGAGTTTATGGGAGGTCCCTCTGTTTTCTCAACCTCAAACTGATATAGATAACAATTCATAGCCTCCTTGATTGCTATTTTCCAGTTCTCCGTGGATAGCTGTTAATCTTAATGATCCTTCAATCCTATTTTTGAGATGGCCCACTACCCTTTCCCCATACACTCTGGAGGCTGAATGTCAGGGCATATTAATTAGGCAGACTTGTGTAAGCAGTTTGCTCCAAAGCCACCAGGGCCAGTTAATCATCTAGACATTACATGAAAGTTCACAGGTTGAAGAGAATGTTCTCAATCACTTGCACTCAGTAAAAGAGGTTTGGAAAGCACAGATGGAAATTATATTTCATAAACCCCAGAACTGATTCATTCCCCGTAAGAATTTTTCACTTAAATTAATAGATTAACTGAAAAGGCTGTATATGTGTGGGTGTGTGTATGCATCTCTGTCTTCCTCTGCATTTGCTAGATGTTGGTGTAGGGGTTTAAACCTGAACAAAGAGGTTCCCCTGAGTTTAGTGAGGCGCTGCGTAGCCACGGATGTTAAGCAGCGCATCCAAAGCAGCATCTACGTGTCGGGATTCGCAAAAGAATTCAGCTTCCATGTGGGACATGGAGGTAGACGAGCTACATGCATTCGGGTATCAAGGCTATAAAATGCAGAACATACTGCATTGCAAGTGACAGCAGATGAAAAACCCCTAGCAGAGGTAACATCCACAGGGACCAAGTGAGAGACCCGGAGGGGAATATGAAAGATTATGGGAAACGCATACGGCCTCTAAAAAAGAATTCAGCAGAACATTCAGAAGAATGCAGGTTTCTACTTATCCAATATAAACAGCAGAGGGAATTTTGAAAAGCTGGATCTGAGGTATGAGGAAAACTTGATCAGTTACTCCTGGTTACCTTAATATAATTCATGATACATGACTGATGTTGTGATAGAGATAAAGTTTGTATCAGAAAGAGATTATTTAATAACTCAAATTTGATTAAAAGCTACTGTGCTGGAGTTATCAGAATAATTACTAAAACATCAGTTAAGAAAAAAGAATTAAGTATAAAAGGGCTGAGGATTTCGGGGTTCGTTATTTAACCTTAGAGTTTTAATTCCAAGTACAGTCAATCATTTAGCTGCCCTTCTCGTGGAGAATTTAAGGCAGAAAAAGAAGAAAAAAACAAGGTGAGAAAAATAAATGGTACTCCCAGCAAACCTACAGAAATGTGTGATTTTTTTCGTAGAGGTTCAGGGGCTGATCTTTTGCACCTGAGCTTAATTTGCTTTAATTTAGAAAAGACATTGAAGTTGCTTTTCTAAATTTATCCCTGTACTTGCTGTATAAAATTTTACATTGCATATCCTCTTCCAACCTGAGTAATTTCATTTCCCTTTACCCATCTCCAGTCACAGAACAAGCAGCACTGATTAGACTGGCAGAACGTCATCACCGGAGCATCTCTATTTCTTCAGCAGCAACGCTCACTCCTGACATCCGAGACTCCACATACAAAGCCCTTCCTTTCCAGGGTGGGAAGCCATTGCACTGTATCCCCTTTGCTTTGGAGTCCTTCTCCCTTTCTCACAGTCGGGCCACTTCCTAAAAGCAAGTGGGTTCTGTCAAGGGTTTCAAGCAAAGTTGCTGCAGTTCAGCACTTGGGGCTCTTTTAGTGAACTTAGAGGATGATTCTTCAGTCAAAGCTCTGTTTTCTTTGAGAGAAAATGTGAAGCTTCTACTCAGAGGAAAACATGATTAGAGGCAGATTTACTTCATGGCAAAACAGCTGTCACAGAAAATGTGCCTGTTAGCAGAAATACACATTAGCAGATTATTTCAAAACTCTATGGCCAGAGTTTTTGCAGATAAGACTCAGCTTTTCTCATATTTCTAGAGTTAAAATAGAAACGAGGTGAGCTGTTTTTTGTCAAATAAATGCACTCACTTTTTGAAGCTTCCTGTCAGCAATACGTGATGATGAAATATGATCTTAAACACACAGTGAAGGAAAGTTGTGTGGTTTTGTGGCAACAATACTACTGGTATTACTAAAATCCTATAGGAGAGTTTATACGATTTGTAATACTCTGAGACAAATTCCTTTCTGACACTCCTCCTGCATCATTTTTTCTGCTTTTGCATCTCGTTCCTCATACCTGATGGCTATCATGCCTCCCTTGTTACTTCTTCAACTTTCACCTTCTTACGGACACAACTTAGATCCCTGCTTAACAAAAAAGATTTGACCCTTCCAGCCAAAACAAAAAGAAGTCGGCACAACACAAATGGTGGAACTCTCTGCAACTGGAGGGTCTGGAAAACAAGAGCTTAAGTTCTCTTAAAGTAATGTTACTCATGTTTGTGCAGAACCAGTCCACAGTGACAATTAAATGAGATGGGAACATTTGAGCTCCTCTCCAGAAAGTCCATCAGCTCTTGCCAGTAGATGACCTCGGGAAAAGAAAGTTGCTCATCTTTAACTGTCTTTTCTTGAACTTCTCCTAGAAACAAGGCAATGAACCAGGTGGTTGTTGTTTAGTGTGAACTAAACAGCGTGAATACTGTAGTTGCTGTGTAAAGCCTTTTTTGTCCCTTCAAGATCAGGCTTTTGTTTGGCTTCACATGTAGCTGAGCTGCATTACAGGTGTTCAGGTCCGACTGAAAATTCTATGGGGCAGAGGTAACATCTTTCTCTTAATGACTGCCCTGTGTATGTAAAGCAGAGGGCATAAATAGTCACAACACTAAATACAAGGAAGAGATTAGTTCTCTCCTTGCTTGAGAAGCAGGACGTATTCTCAGATCTCTGCTTCTTTCTTTATGATTAATATCTATGATTGTCTATGATAAATTTTTCATAGGGACTTCTGACTCCTCTCACTGCAGACTAAAATGGAAGGATGTTTGGTATGGTCTGAGATTCCTTTCTTGTACAGTTGACTTCTCCCAGTCTAATTCTCCTTGATGGGAGAATTAATTCTTTGACAGGAAGTGGTTTCTGCAGATTTGATAACATCAAGTAGAAGATAGAGCCTCAATTCTGAAAATCTGCTTTGAAGGAGTTGTTGCCCTTGACGTGTTTAGATTGATACCTGCAGGGCAGTGTCTCAAGAACTGGGAGCAAAGGACCATCTCTCATAACTGCAGCACAGAAAATTCTTTCTTTTTTAATGCGTTATATTGACAAGGGAATGTTTTACCACTAGAGTATAAAATAAACGGAATGATGAACCTCTGTTTAGATGGAATAGTTTTAATAAGCAAATCTAGTGGTCTTTTATCTGAACATTAATTAGTAAATGTTTGCAGAATTCTTCGCATATGTATGTGTTTCAGTATGACCACTCGTGGATGCTATCTGAGGAAAAGATGCTGAAATTAGCCTTCCAACAGGCTAATACCGTCAGGAGAAGTTTTGGAGATGGATGTCACTAGTGCTTATATCCTGCAGCACACAGGGGCGACGTGCTTCCCAATCCTAAGAGCTGCGGAGAAGCCAGACGTGTGCCTGAGCAGCCCCCTTGCAGCGTCACGCAGTGGAACACGGGGCCAGGAATTGCTGGCCAGGGGCCAGCGTGGCTTTGAAAGGAAGCGCATTTGTGTGCGCAACGTGTCGCACAGCGACTCGTAAGGCGCCAAACTGCTCGTCCTTGGCAGCTGGGCAGCAACAGCAGATGTGGGGAGCCCATTCTGCTCCTCGAGATCCTTGGAGTAACCGCTACAAATTCTGGTCTCGTGAAACGTGGGTGTGCAAAGGGGACTGATGCTCTTTAGGATCAAATGTATCTGTGCAGTGGCACCCACCTGAGACTATTTTTTATTTTTTTATTTGTTTTGCTTAAAAGTTACTTGCAGAATTTGGATGTGGATTACGTGAAATAATAGAGCTCTTACTAATATGGTATTTTTTAGAGCCAGTGCAAGTAACACTCTTTCGCAGGAGCCTGATGCTAACATTATTTTTTCTTTTTAAGAAAAGGAGGCAGACTAGTGAGAGGAGCCACACTTAAATCTAGGATGCTGAATCCTAGGGAGACAAGTGACTAGCTTCCATTAGGAATAATCCTGCTTCCATTAATTTATTTCCTATCTTACTGCCCCGATGTTTATGGTGTTCTATAGGGCATCCTATTAGTGGCTTGGATCAATGACAGGCTTTTCAAGATGTTTGTTTGTTCCTCATCCAGTTTTACACTGAGAACAGTTGTGAGGGTGTGGACACTAAAAAGAACCAAAGAGCAATGCTAATTTCATTATTTCTTCATTTCTAAACCTAACAGTGTTTTGCATGAATTCCCATTCTTTATATTCAAGCTTTCTTTGGAGACACAATGACATACTATTTAAATAGTGATTGTGATTTGGCTGGAAGTATTGTCCTAATGAGTTCTGGAGATAAAAAGGAGAGCTAAGTGATGGTGCCTTGTTTTGAAAAGTCTGTTGAATTTAGTTCTGGCTTTGTAAATGAAGCAGTGTCTGATGAAGTCTTCACAAGCTTTAGAAAAGCTGTTTATGGTTCTGTGCATAGCCAGAAGGATTACTGATAGGGTTTTGGACAAGACGGGGGGTGGGGGAGTTGTAACGCCGCTGTTTCAAAGTTCACATTTAGTTTTTGCTGCTCACACTAATTTTGAAAGGGGATACTGATAGGAATAGTAGCTGTACAAGAGTCGTGAGGTAAGACAGTCTCATCACTTCTGAATGCCATAGAAAATCAATTCCTCTCTTTTCCTTCCCTAAACATGTCTTAGTTCCCTGGTAACTCTCATGCTTATCCTTTTAATCAGTTCACAACATGCAGAGCTGAATATGGGCAGGGGTCTCGGAAATTTCCCCTTCCCCACAGGCATCTCCCTGGTGCAGCTGTTGACGATGGGAACATGTTCACGTTTCCTCCGCAGCTGGCACCCTGCAAATGTCTGGCGTGACGGGAGATGCTAAACATGGGCTCAGTGCAAAAGCAGCTTTCTTCTTATAGGGACTGCATGTCCATTTTGTAAGAGCCTGGGGAATTAGAGGTGAAAAAATAAAGCTTTCTTCAATTGCATTAAGAGAATTCAGACAGTCAATGAATAACAAGAAAGTCTGTCATGCTGGGCTATGAATCTAGGAATCCAGACATCAGAAAAACAAATATTTTGTGTGTGTATTTTTTTTACTAAGAAGATGGATTTTAGATTTTTATCTTGTCTCACCTCACAGTTTTATAAGATATTTTCCTTAGCTGCCTCTTTAAGAGTCTCTTTTGTTGTGATGTTTATGAAAATTTTGACAGCTGTCAGACTGGGGTGCTCTGAGAACATGGCCTGTCACACTGACCATTTGTGTCACTGCTCCCTTGTACTTCTCCATCTGTCTGTCTTTTTCTATTTGTCATTTTTTGTCCCATTTTTATACTATAAGCCCCTTTGAGATGGGTAACACTGCTTTTGAAAAGTGCTTTGTACAGCACCTAGCATAATTATTCCTGATTCATGTCATACACTTGTGTTTTATTCAGTTTCACTATTCAGTTTATTCAGTACCCTTTGCTAGCTGATAAACTCCAATCAGGTGAAAAAAAAAGATCAACTCTCCATTATACCAAATACAGCAAATCTCACGTAAGTGCAATTATAATTTTGACATGAGTCTAAAATGTTTGAAGAAGACTCTCCAAGGCATTAACTTCTGTCAATGCTTGCTTCTTCAGTAAAGCACAGTTCGTGCCTTTATGCAAGGACCGAATAATCCAGTCAACTAATTAACTATACCTTCTGTCATTTTTTTTCCCCAGCCCTTTCATTTGAAAGTGCATGAATGTTTCTCTGTATAACCTAGTGAACCTCATATAAGACAGTGAATTTGAGCTAATCTAAGCACATTTTTTTCCTCTATTTAAGGAAATAATAAGGCTACTAGGACACCTCTATTGCATATGAAATTATTCAGGGCTTTTGTGTTCAGTGAAGCTCATTTAAACAAAAATCTGATAAAGGAATAAATAAGTAATCATGAGTAAAATAATGCACACTGGGTGTAGATGACATATCTAACATTAACAGGCTTAGTACCAGAAGATAGGCATTCATGCTCCTGTTGTCTACATTGCATTAATCACCTGATTAAGTATGTTAGGCTTACGGGCCAGCAAAGTGCACAGCCATGTTTAAGGTTAATTCTTGGAGCGTAAGTCCGTTCCCACAACCTCCTTTTATTCTGGTAGTGGATAACTGCCCCTGAACTACTGACCTTCCTCAGTTTTTCCAGCAGCAGGTGATGCCGCCTGCTGCAGAGGCGATGCCCGCTGTTCGCCTGCCGCCCTGCTGAAGTCCCTCCGTCTTGGTCCTCCTCACTCTGAGCCTCTTCAGCCCCTCCAGGCAATGGGGCGAAGTGCCAGCTTCGGGATGCCACCAGCTACCTCCTTGGATGCTGCAGATTTGTCGTCCTTGGTGCTACCTGCCTGTGGATGATTCAGAACCTTTTCCAAATGACTATGTGATGGGTGAGGCCAGCCCTGTTACGTGGGAGCAGTATTTTATAGAGTCATGTAAGGCGGGGAGATACATAGGCAGATTCCCTCTCCAGTGAATATCTTGTTCCTGGAGCTATTGTCTTTGAAACTCTCCTTGCTCTTTCAAATATTTCCCTATTTCCTAGATGTATTCTATTTGTCAGATGGAATCTAGCTATGGATTAGCCAGTTTTCAAGCACTCAGTTATCCTGTAGCCTACTCAAGCTGTATGAAATGTTTTTTTCACCATTTGTGAAAATCTGTATTTTGTTTAAATGATAAAAAACAGCATTCCCAGCTCCTACTGAACTACCTTACAGCATTAGAATCAAAGCAAAGTTTTTCTCTTCCACCATGAGAGATTTTTCATTCCTTTCTAGAAGGTTGCATTTTTAGAGGCAGGAGAAAAGAAGTGGGAGAGAGATATCAGTCTCTGAATGAGAAGACCTCTTTTTTCTTATGTGAAAGTTCTTCAGAAACAAGAGAGAGTAATTTTATACTAAAAACTTTGACAAATCATATAGTGGGATATCAAAACTCATTGTAATTGTTTCATTCTTGTTTCCATATTTTGAATAACCATAAATTAGGGGGGGGGAAATGGAATAAACTATTCTTGTAAATCCTAACATGTTAGGACTGATCTGTTGGTTCCTTGGCACTACTGTAATGATTATTGCCCACATAGCTTGATATTTCCCTGTGAAGTGAAGCTGCAGTGACATACAGCAAGGCGTTACGGCTTCGCGCTGCATTCTGCCTCCGAGCAGTCATCGAATAACGCTATGGTCCAGGAGCACAGCACTTCCTTTCTGTACATCACCAGGGCATGATCTACTCAGCTTCAAAAGCAATTCTTTTGTGGTTATTTTTGCCCAGTTCTCCCTCTGATTGGTGAGGATAAAACATTATGTGCAGAACCATCAGGTGAATGACTTTGCCCTTTCTCCACCTCTTTTTTTCTTTTTTTTTCATCAGGGATTTATATTTGTTCCCAGTAACTTCCACGCTTCCAGGCTTAATGTTGTTGTGAGATAAACTGCATTTTGCATCACTGTCTTCACCTTTGCATCTGGAGTGGTTGTCTTCACCTCCTTTCTGTTGCTTGCCCAGAGGTACACGTTATCTCATATACACATGGGTTCTGTCATGGCTTGTTCCCTGAATGAATAAAAGCTATGTTCAGAAAAAGAGAAAACAAGGGCTGCATTGAATTGTGTACGTGGAGGAGACACTCTGCTTGCTGATTTCCGCTTTCCTACATCCAGGTGGTAGTCATGGGAAGCAGCTGCCTTGATGTTTCCATCTTTCTTTCGTAGAAACCATATGGGCCTTTGTGCAAGCATGTGTTTACACATCACATCTTGTTTGGAACATCACGTTCAGCTCCAACAAATAGTTATGTACATATGTACATTTAGGCCATTGGATCGCTTATGCATAAATTAAGCACATATTTAAGTGTTTTCCCTGACTGAGACTCTAGTGAAGAAGAGGAGGGTAGACAAGATTATCTCTAGGACATTTTAAGGTTGTGTTGTATGCACAACTCTATGCACTGTGTTTGTGTGTGTTGGATCTCTTTTGATGAATAGGGTATAAAGCAATGGTTAAACTGAGCTCTTCTCTAACGATGAGTCCAACTGTAAGGGAAGGACAGCAGGTTCTACCTATCATAGCTGGCATAGCAAGGATCCAGCAACAAGACACCATAAAACAGTTTGGACTGACTGCAGTTAAGTGTTATAAAAACTGAGCAGGTCTGAAAAACGCTAAGAGGTAGGTCTACAGTTCCATAACTTCTGCTGTCTTCCCACTAAGTGCGATGGTGAGGACTCTGCTCTCTGGAAGAATTTGGAGGAATCTCGGTGTGTGTCTTCTCTGTATATGCTCATAAAAGGTCATGAAACCTTCAAATGAAATGAACATATAAATGTAAATCAGCATGGTCACCATAACCTACCATAACCAATCCTACTACTGATACATTTATCATTTGACTTGTTAGTTAGAAAGCTTCTCAAATACCTATCAATGATGTGCAGAAAGAGTTGAATTCTTTCACTTTGAACTTTAAGTGTATATTGATTAAAACTTATTTCACCCCTGCAGGGACCTACTCTCAAGGAATATGATTCTCAGGACTTTATCTGCATATCACCTGAACCTGTTCTTACTTGCTTATATATTAGAGGATACAGTTCTGTACCTCCTGGCAATTTTATAAATTACTCTTCATTGCCTAGTAGCCAGAAGAAGTTGCACAAGATGGAAGAGTGTAATCCTGGGTTACCATTTAGTTTGAGAATGAAGATGGAGGACAACCTCAGTGCAGGACCTATTAGAGGTAATTCAGCCAGCCCTAGGGAAACACATACATCAGATTTCTCTGTGGACTCACTGTGAACCTTCAGCAGAGCCAGGCAATCCTTCGATTATCTGTAGAGTGCACTGCAAAATGGAATATTAATCTGAGAGAAGAATTCTGTTCTCTACTCATGCTCTGCTGACAAAGTATATATATGGCTTTCCTCTGATGAAGCAGCTACTGCCTAGTATGCCAATTTCAGTTTAAGAGGTGATGGTCTGCTTTATGCTGAAACCTGCTGAAGTGTTTCATGTAGCTGATGCAAGGCAATGAAGGATACTGAGAACAATCCTTCCTCATTTCTATTTGCAAATAAGTCAGGTCAGTATTATAGTTAATAATATTCTCATCTGCATTTCTTTGTACACATTATTATCATGTATCTATGACATATATCTATCTTGGGGGATCCAGTAGTTTAGTAAAATCGAATGTTTTTACCATACTACATTGCTACATTACATTGCATACTGCATTACATTACTGCATTACCAATTCTCAAGAATATCCACACAAGGAAGGAATGTAGGGCTGAGCCTTTGATTTCTGTAGCATTCCTCTTTAACCAAACCAAAATATTACTCTGTGTTTGGATTATGTTCAATTGCAGTTGAGAGATGATTGTTAGTCTTTCAGATTCCATTCACATGACTATCTTTTCATAACTGATATATAGTCATTTATACTACATGCTCTTAGGACTATGTCATGTGAATATTTAGATAGCCAAATAGCTGACACAAAAAGCATACGACTATCACACACACACACTTAAAAGTCCAAGAAATCACATCTCCCAAGTTGCTCATATCTTTCCCTTTCATTATTTGTGTTGGTTTCCTTTCAGTAAATACAACTGCAGATCTTCGGCCTGTGCCACATGTCAAATAAGGATAAGAACTCTGTACATGGAAGTCAGTTTTCAAATAGAAATAGAGAAGATATTTAAACTTCAACACTTTCCCTATAAAATACATATTTAAAAACTGCCAGATTACACATTTTATGTGTGAGGGGTAACATGCACATCCAAAAACCTGTTTAGGGTGATTTACAATTTATGTATGGAAATCAGAACATGTATGGACTTTCCTGGAGTAGCTGAGGGGGAATTAGTACTGAATACCTGATCTTAGGAAATAAAAATGCCAAACTGTTTAAAGTAACTTAAAAAAAAAAAACAGCAAAAGATTTTTGTACTTCTTTTTCTATACATCTTTTTTCTCAATTCTGATTATCTTATTTTGTATGTTGTCTTAATCCTTATGTGATAACAGAAAATCTTCAATTCTCATTTTTTATTACTCTACAATTGTTGGGAAAGCTGCTAAGTAGCTGGGGTTTAAATTTCAAAGCATCCAACTACTCCACTTCCATCTGAATTAATGTGTGACACTATATTTAATTCTGTTGTTAACACAGGAAATATTTTTGGCTTGAAGGATATACTTCTGGGAGTATAGTAATTGTCCTATGCTATAATATGAAAGAAGTATGTCCTTAAATACTAGCATTCACTAGGACTGTTCTTAATCTTTGTTATACTAATAAATACTGAATGTCAGACCTTTTCAAAAATCCAGATTGGAAATATTTCTTTTATCTCACTAAAACGAGTGTAAGCTCTACACATGTACTTCATGCAAGTATGGAATTGTGACCCCAAGTGAGCTTAGCAGGGATAATTGGAAAGGATTAATTTACTTCATGTGGCTTTGAGGGAGATGAATAGTCTGCTATGCTTCCAGGAAATAGGGATTTTGGAATTCTTTAGCTATGTGGCTGTAGAATTATGTGTGAAGTTTGCATCCTCAAGTAGTTTTAAGAGTGGGTGTCCTTAAAGAAGGAAACAAAAGCTCAGATTTTCCCTGTGTGAAGTCTATTTGTATTGCTACAGACTTCTTATGTGAAATTTTGAATATTGAAAGTATGCCATCACTTTGCCTTTAACATTCATGGACTGGAATTTCTTGTGTTAAAAGAGAATCATTTATATATGTATAGGCCTCTCTCTATATGTATATATGCACATACATACATCAAGATTTAGGGCATGGCGAAATCCTGAATGTACAGAATTAGCTTAGGCTGAGGTTTTTTTTAGATGTGAGCTAGCAGGTGCAAATTGAGACTTGATCTGAGACAAACAGGCCCAGTTGAGTTTGTTTGCTTGCTCCAGTCCTGGGGAAGAAACTGCTTACTCAAGTTCTTAAATTTCTCATCTGATCCTGTAGTTTTACCCAACTTGCATTTTCCTTGCAGAATTCCTCCATTCTGCAAGATGAGGTCCTGACTCAGCTTCAACCTTGTCTTTTTCTTTTCTTCCCAATTCGACAGCAGTGCAATAAGGACGCTGTGCAATAAGTCCTCTTCCTAGCATGTTGTCAGCTGGAGAGGAGCTAACCCAAGCCTTCTAGGAAAGCTGTGATGCTCTGTAATTCCCAAATTCACCTGCAGTCAGCGATTTTATGGCAGTATCGCTGAAAAACAAAGAAAGAGGCTTGAGTGGATGTGCTGTGAAACAACTAAAATATCCACTTCAGTGCTCTTCTATGAGCCAAAGGATGCTCTGCAGAAATCCAGCTAAGGATGTGTGTGCGGCTAGCTGGACCTTGCCTGATAAGACTGCAGGGTGGCTGTGCTCTCGGCTGTAGTCTTCTCTGGGCTGGTCTCTCAGTGGTCTCCAAAGAGTCCCCAGGAACTGAATTTATTTCCAAATGCAGCTTGGCAGGGAAGGAATCCCAGAGCTGCACTAGGAAACAGCTCTGCTCGAAGCTTGCAAGAGTGCTTAATGGTGTGGGAACACGTACCCAGCTGGCACGTCCTGACATCCCCAGGTCTCACCTGCTACGGAGCAGGACCAGTGTTCATCTGCGTGGGTCAGAAATTTGCACTTTCCCCTTCTTCAAAGCTGTGTTGGAGCCTGATTGAGCTCAGAAAGTGTGTTGCTTATCAGCTGGTGTGCTAAATCCTGGAGTCGGCCTCAGCTGCAGAGCTTAGAAACCATGAATTAAATGTTTTATAAGGTATATTAAATTTGTGAGGCAGCATAAAAATGCAGTGACAGCTACTCAAAAGTGACCATGGGGCTGTAGAGTTTTTCCACATGTGAAACATGATAAATCAGCAGATGATGTATAGCAATCTTTGGTGCAAAAAGATACTTAGTGTAAGGGTTACATGTGTTTCTGCACTCTCATCACAGCTTCCAATCTTCTCCTCTGAATGCTACTTTCCAGTCATGGATTTCTTACGTTTCCATGTTTGTCGACAGTGCGTATGATTAAAATGGCATTTTCATATTTCTGTGGAGTTGAGCCCCTTAAAGCAGAGGGCTGCAAGTGTGAAAAAGAGATATGTTGTTCCCTAATGGCTTATTACCATCACATTTGCAATTCAGATAAGCTCTAAATTGACTGAAATTTTTAAACACATAGCAAGGCAGTTTAAACTAATGATTGTCTGGAGGTTCACATCTGACATGAACTAAGCTTCTGCTCAAAACAAATTGCAAATAATCCCTCCCTCGGAGTCAAAAATGTCACTTTTTAAACCACGCATTGTTTGCCAGATTTTGTCAGTTTTTTTTTTTTTTTTAAAGGCTATCTGATGGATGCTTTGTACGGGAAACCAGAGCGACACTGGGGTGTGGGGTTTTCCCCCACCTCCTTATTTACAGAAACGTTGCAGTGCGTTAACGTTCCTGCCTCCCCCGACCCCTCCAAACCGCGAGGCTG
The DNA here is from genome assembly GCF_059628265.1 of Tinamus guttatus. NCBI lineage: Eukaryota > Metazoa > Chordata > Aves > Tinamiformes > Tinamidae > Tinamus > Tinamus guttatus. The sequence continues at coordinate 1,973,642 of NW_028289031.1, forward strand.
GCGGGCAGGCCGCGCTAGGCCGCGTTGCCTAGCAACGCCCAGCAGGTAGCGGGGGGCGCGGCCGCAGCGGCCCTGGCCCTCGCCGAGGGGCCGCCTCCCTGCTGCCGTTTTAAGCGTTTTTTTCTTCATTTTTCTTTATTATTTTTTCTTTTCTCTATTTTTTTTTGTCTTATTCCTCTCTCTCTTCATCCCCTTGTTGTTTGGCTGCCTGCTCACGCGCGGTCCCCAAAGTAGAAGCACTGCGGGTGACCCCTGCGTGTCTGAGGAGCCATAAGCACCGCCAGGATTAGGCTCAAGTGTCCTGACTGACCGTATTTTACATGCAAAGATTGTACCCCTCAGGGAGCAAGAGCCCGTCCTGACATGCAGCTTGAAAGCTGCTCTGGAAATGTGCTAAACCTGGCCTAATTCCTAATGGTTTCGGGTGCAGCATCCTGCTTTCCTGCCGTGGCTGCTTAAGGGAGCAATTCACAATTCGGGTTCGGTTTCATAGGGATTTCAAAATCCATTGCTTTGGTTATATTAAAGGGGAAAATCCCTTAAAATATTCAGAGGGGCCACAAAGGATTGGCTTAATATGGGATTGAATTTGGATTTGCCTTGAAAGAAATAACCCCTTGGGGGTGAGCAAGGGAGGAGGGGACTGGAAAAATCTTGACAATTTACAACCACTGACTAGTAATCGCAAATAAGGAGGTAGTTAGTAATTTCAAGCAGGAATAAGGTCACAAAGAGAAAATAAGAATAAAATAAAAATAAAATAAAATAAAATAAAATAAAATAAAATAAAATAAAATAAAATAAAATAAAATAAAATAAAATAAAATAAAATAAAATAAACAGGCCAGGTGCTTTTGGCATTGTCATTATGCATCTTGTTTCTCTAAGTGTTGGCACAGGGGACCTGGGTTGGGATAGCCTGGCTTTTTTGCCCACAGTGTTACTGTATCAGGTATCTGTGTAAAATGTTACTTAAAGTCTGTGTTACTTGGTGCTATCTCTGGACACTAAGAGACTGGAGTGTTTTTTTTGTTGTTGTTTTTCTTTTTCTTTTTGAAAACAAAAAGCATGAAGAGATTTTTTCTGTTTTTTTTTTTTTCCTTTTTTTTTTTTTTTTTTGTTAAGAGGTTATTTATATTTTTGCCTTCAACTATAGACCACAAAATCTCTTGCATAGCACACTGTGATACTGGCCCCCATATGGACTGTTTCTGTATGAGGCATTCAGGTTGGCTTTTGGTCCCCCTTTTTGCTTTGCTGAAAAAGGTTTCCTGAACAATTATTAAAAATGCAAGTTTATGTAGATCCCTGCACAAGGTAAATTCTCTCATGAGAGAAAGCTTGGTGAAAAAAACCTCACAGTTTCTTAAACAGTAAACTGACAATTACATTAAAATCTTTGATTTTCTTTCTGAAAATTATTTAATCAGAGTTGATTTCAATCAATATTTGGGGAAAAAAAAAGACCCTGTGATAAAGTTTTTATTTGATTGACTTAGAATGTCGCTACGTTTTGGAAGAAGAAAACAGTTATTTATTTATTTATTTATTTATTTTGTTAAGGGACAACTTTCTTACTACTTGTTCATTGCATATAAAAGATGCAAAAAGGTACTTTAAAATGGGAGAAGGAGTTATCTGTAAAATATGTTGTGTTTTAAAGTGAGATCCTGCAGTTTTGGTTTTTTTTTTAATTGAAAAGAGATAGAAAATATCAAAAGACATTACCATGTTTAAGGTGTTTATAAGATGTTTATAACTCAAAAGTTGTTTTCAGAATACCTATCAGATTCAGAGTAATTCAAGGAAAGATTTATATATCTATTACATTTCAGCATATACAGGAAAAATGTGATATTATTTTTATATTAAAAATATTTTCAGCTTACTGATTACATTAATATAGTTTAAGTATAAAATGAGCTGCTGCTTTTAAAACAGTCTTTTGAAAGTCATCTCTTTCCGTAATATAAATCTATAATAAGGCTAAATTTATATGATGTTTGCCCTGGATACAGCTAGTTTTTTTTTTTTTTTTTTTTTTTTGTCTTGTAGCTTTGATAGCAATGCATGTGGTTTTAAATTGGTTCCATGTTGTGCTATAGGCTTAGGTTTTGTGGCGTTGTGGCAGCTGTAGTGCTGTGGTTTAAATGTGTTGGACTTCCAAGTAATTAAAAATTTTGTTTTCTATTATTGCTGTAAACTATAACCCAATGCCAGCCGTGCTTAAGAAAGCAAGAATGATGGTCTTTTTTTCTTTATTTTTTTCCTACAAGTTAAAAATGACACATACGTAGATGGTGTTGTGGAAAGGAAGCCATAGCAACTTCGAAGCAGATGATAGGATTCTTAGCATGAGGCTATGAACCTAATCCCACAGATTTTCAACTGAGCCAATCTTGTAAAGCACCAGTTGAAAAAAAGAATCTTGATGCTTTGTTTCAGAGTTGGAACTCCATCAAAAACACCTTTCACTGCATGCTTTGAGGGAAAGCACCTGGGCCATTTCTTGACCATCTCTCTAAAATGTGTCTCTAAAATTTATGATGTCCAGTGTTGTCCTTTCTCAGCTCTACTATTCATTTTCTGTCTCCAGTCAGATTTAAGCTATGACAATAGATACAGCATTACCCTTAATCTAGGCGAAGACAGAATTCATAATGTCTTTGATAAAGAGGCCATAGTGATATGTAATACTTGATGCCAAGGTGTTATGCATGATATAAATAATTACATCAATAAGTTTTCCCTCTCAGAGCAGTCGTGAAACTTTTTTTTTTTTTTTTTAAGTGATGATGAGCACAAGCAGAACTGTCTAGGGGATAAAAAACATATTTTCCAGAATAATGGCACTATCTACTGCTGTATAAAAAGCTTCAGAACTTGTTTTTGTATGGAAGTCTCTTTATATCTTATATTCAGCTAAATCCTACTTTCACTTAGATGGAATCTCTAGTGAAAATAAAAATAAATGGATATCCTAACTGTCTTGCAAAGCATTTCTGATGCCTTTGCTGTACACTTTTCATGGCCCCATCCATCAAAAGCTAATCTCTCAATAAACTGAGACTGTGTGTTGCACTTTCTTCCTTCACATGGCCCTTGAGAGAATATGAGAGAATTTTCTAATGCGATAAAGCATTTTCTACTACAAGATGATAAAGAACAGATTCTTTCTTTTTTTACTTTCCCACTTTGATGCAAGAGGGACATGCAAGAACAGATTCCTTGCTAATAACACAGAACCACTTTAAAGAACTGCTGAGTTGCCTATTGCAATAGCTTTGGCATTAGCAACCATGGTCTCTAGTGCCTGCTCTTATGAAGATACCATACAAATCAAATTAAAGTATACTTTGTCATATTAAGTTATAGTACATTAATATATGTCCAGGATGCTGGAACATCCCAAAGGTTCTTAGGTTTTAGTTAGGTTTGGAAAATCATCAAAAGTCTCCGGGACATATTTGAGTTATATGAACTATTTTTGTCTGTGAAATCAGTCTGGAAATCTCCCAAGAGTGGCTCCTGGGGAAGATTATCATTATTTCAATCTTTTGGCTAAAGTAGGAGCCTATTGTCATGTCTGATTATTGGCCTAATCCTGCAAACAATACACAGTGCTTACAAACATGAAGTCAGTGATGGCAAGCACCGTCATATCTAAATATAAATTTCAGGGGTTATTTCTACCTCAGTAACAGAGTGAAAAGAATGACAGAGGGACAAGTTATGGTAGGCAGTGAACCTACCTAAGCGAACCTCTTATTCCTACTATTTGAATTGCAATTAAACAGAGCAGGGGCCTCCCTGGGTAGGCTGTGCGTGTGCTGTGTTAGTGTAGAATATGCTAGTGACCTGGCAGGTGAGTATGGGGCTAAGCATGTGTGCAGGGGGATTGAACTCGTGTGCAAGGGGGTTGGACTAGATGACCTCTAGAGGACCCTTCCAACCTTAAGCATTCTATGATTCTGATAATACTGTAATAATTTTTAGTATTCTGTGTTAACCTTGTATCCATTTGACACAGAAATATGCAGGGAGTTAGGCAGAAGTTGATAGTGAAAAGCTGTATCAATATATTGGAATATTTTTGGAATCAGTGAGTCATTTAGCACACATACTAATTACTATTCCCTGAGTGTACATGCATGCTCTATATTTTGCATTCTGTGAACTTCCTTGTTGTGGCACGTGGTGTTTGGTGCACTGATAGCTGCTTTGATCCGCCAGAGTGAGTGATCTGAACATTTCTGATGACTCACACTGTCATTCATGTGATTTAATAAGTGATCTGAACTCTTTGGTGTAATGAACCCTATCATTTATTAAAAAAAGGAAAAGTGTTCCCATAATTAGTGTGGCAATGTGTGACAGGTAAAGTGAGCTTTTGAGGTACGACTACTATTAAATAGTGTCAGCAAATACAATTCATTCTTATGCTTGGTAAAGCACTTTCTGATAGCAGACTGGATGAAATGTAAAGAAATGCCTGTTGTAAAAAGTGCTATTCTTTAACAAATTCTGACTAGTGTCTAGGTCATCATTGTTCAGATGGTTGTGAAATATAGGAATTTCCAGAAAAGAAAAGGTTCTATCCTAAGGATAGGAAAAATGGGAATTTTTAGTGAGAGTGTCAGTGGTAACGACAAAATGAACATCCATCTACATCAGTTCTTGAGCCATGGACCAGTGGGACATTAAAGAAATTTCAGTAGCCACCTTTTGCATGTTTTATTGCCATTTGCATGGGATACTAAAGAATGCTGATGGCCAGTTCTCTTTCAGAAGACATAAGTTAGAAGACAGGCAGCACAATTTATCCTCCCCCCTAAAAAAGGAACAGGGTATGAGCACGAAATTCTAGTGCTTTTTGGATGACTAGAAGAGGATAAGCATGGTAGTGCAAGAGAGACCTGGTGATGTAGCAAGCAACAGTTACCCCTCAGCTCCAGAATTTAGTCAGGGACATAAGGAAAACATATCACAAAACTATAGGTTCATAGGTGAAATATGTATTACTTCTTGAAATGTCAGCATATTTTCTATGTCCTTTATAGTATTTGTCTTCGGGAACTTTAGAGGGGGAGAAAATAAAAAAGAACATGGGAAATGAGAGAAGTCTATGAGCCCTTTCATCTAAAATGAGGACATTTTGTACTGCTTGTACCCATGAGAAAAAAGTAGTAGTAGTTGAGTGTACATTGAGCACCATTACTCATCTGTTTTTATTTCCTCTTCTTAGTTGAATAAATGAAAATGAATGAAAAATTGCTATGAGAAAATATACTTTATAAAAATACATATGTATATACACACATATATATATTCATTTGTGGAGGAATGTCTGAAAACACAGCCTTAAAATCCCAGAGACCCAGAGATGGTAGAAATGTTATCTGATGGGATTATAACTTGCAAATAAGAATGGCTTTAAAATTGAGTAGGAACAAGTATTTTCTTCATATGCACTTATGTGTGTCTCAGTGCTGCTTGTGATTTGGTTACAGCACTTTTATTGAATTCTTCAGAAAAGAAAATTGAGAAACGATGGATCAAGTTCTTATGGATTTTAAGAGCTGATGTTAATTTTAACTTAGCCTCATTCTTGAAGGTGGATATCAGCATAAGAAATTTTAAAAAGTTATTGTTATGATTTAAAGCTGCCTGAAAAAAATAATGCTGATGGAGTTTAATTTAATGCTAGTAGAAGCTTTTGGAGAGCCAGTCTTAAATTGAAACTCTGTTTCAACTAAACTGAACATTGAGGGTCAACCTCAGTAATTTGTGGCCACAGGTGGTTATGAGTTTGATCATAGAAATTCATATGTGTGAACAGCTTTACAGACTAGTAAGTCAAATAATTTCTGTGGGACTACGCATGTCAGTAAAATCTTTCCCTTGCACGATTGGTATTTGATTTCGATACTGTACAGATACATAGAATCATAGAATCATAGAATGCTTAGGGTTGGAAGGGACCTCTAGAGATCATCTAGTCCAACCCCCCTGCACACGCAGGGACACCTAGAGCACGTGGCGCAGGACTGCGTCCAAGCGGGTTTTGAAGATCTCCAGAGAAGGAGACTCCACAACCTCTCTGGGCAGCCTGTTCCAGTGCTCTGTCACCCTCACTGTTAAGAAATTTTTCCTTAAGTTCCTATGGAATTTTTGATGTTTCAGTTTCCGGCCATTTCCTCTAGTCCTATAGATAAGCTTGTTACCATGGTTACATCTATGCCATACATTTGTTGCTTGTGACAATGTTTTTTTTTTATTTATAATCAAATGTTTTGCATTTAAATACATCTCTCCCTTTGGGACATCCCATTGTTCAGAAATTAAGCTTCGACGTTATGTGTGGTTTCCACACAGTGTGCCTTGTTATTAGAGTCATGGATCACCTTTGAAACAACATTGTGGAGGTAGTGTATTGTACCAACGAGGTGTTGGGGGCCGAGCAAGAGTGGTTTTTTTATCTCTTTCTGCCAGAAAGAGTGCAACAGTTTTTGGACACCTTTTGTTTGTTAAAAAAAAAAAAAAAAAAAAAAAAAGAAAAAGGATGTCAAAGAGATTATCATATTACTAGCTAATCAGTTGATTGCAAATGACATGTACTGTCAGAAACAGCTTCCCTTCTTGGTTTTGAAATACCTTCAAAATTCTTTCTACTTCCACTTAAACTTGGATGGACTCCTAGATTTAAATGCAAGTCTAGAAAAAAATAGAAAGATGGATTTTTCTTTTGCATATGCCTATTGCTTTGTTGTGTTCAGTGATAGTCCCAGTGATGAGTTGGTTTGACCTTGGTACCATTTAGATTTTGTGTCACAAGGTCTTATCCTAAGTGTGGTGCCACCTCAAGAAGTCTGAATATCGTTCTTAATTTCATCAATATGGTTTTTTCCGTTTCTCCTTTTACTGATCCATCCGAAACAGACAGAAACAGATAAAGTAGAAGACATTTAAGTACAGCTAATTTGGTTATTGTGTGTACAATCAGAGAAAGAACAATTTTGAGTACAGAAAATCTGCAGCTGAAAGTTGTTGAATCTTTTTAACTGATACTTGCTGCTTTCGTTTTGAAAGAACAAGATTATTCTTAATTCACCTTTGTTAAAATATAAGAGTTTGTCTGTGTAACTGTTTTTCTTGGATAAAAGACAATAGTTGTTTAGGTCTTACGACCGTGTAGTAATTATCAAAATACTAGTGACATAAGAATGTATTGTTCTTATTTTTAGCAATAGGAAAAAATAATAATAAAAAAGCATTGCCAATGTTTGTATTGCAGCCTGAGCATTCAGGCTAGCAACTGCACCTCGAATGTGCTGCCCATAGCAGGACGCTTGCCAGGACGGTTAGAGGTTTGAATTTGCTCGGGGTGTTCTTCATCTTTCTGTCCCTGCGACAGCTGAGAAGTCTCAGGATATTAACAAGTTTAAAATGCCCCCTTAGCTCAATACCTGCAAACCAGATAGCTTTTCAGTTGTCTAGGATCTTCTTCTGCCACTCTCTTCTCTCCTTCCTTCTGAAGGTAAAAACAAATAGATGTACCGAACCAAGCTACAGTGAAGGCAGTGTGTGCTCTTAAGCAACTGTTTAAGCATTGCCTTTTTTAAGCAGTTAGTTAGTAGAAGCTGTTGCTTTAGATCTAGTCTTGTCATTGTAAGGTTACAAATGCCTGCCCTATTGATCAAGGAGCTTCAGAATTCCCCATCTTTGTGGGTCTGTAGAGATACAGCTTTAGATTTTGATACAATTGATTAATATGGGGTGTGCTCCCCATGTTGGAGGAAAGATTTTGAGGCAGGCGTTTACTCAGGTATGATGTTTTTGCCAGCTCACTACAAAATAACCCTGTTCATATTTTCTTTTGAACAAGATCTCATATTGAAATTCTAAACACTTATGATAATTATGGAGATTTCTTGCCTTTTTTTTTCTCCCATTAAAATACCTTTTTTTTTTTTTTTCCTGTTGACATATATAAAAAAGATATTATGATCAGATTAAATTCTAGTCTGGGCACTTGCATATTGCTTGGTAAATTTTACCCATTTGCTTCCTTCACAATGCTGCTATATGGCTGTGGCTGTTAAACTGCTTTTGCATGTGTATTTAGGAGTTTGTGAAAGACTATCTAGCAAGGAATTTATTTGCTGTACAGGTTATTTTGTATACATTTTATATACGTACACTCAGTTTATACTTATCCAAATGAAACCTGGATATCTGAGGCAGTGAATAGCTGAGGATACAAACAGGCTCACAGATCACAGTATACACAATGAGAAATGCAAATAATGTATCCCACATAGAAATGGTTAAAATGAGACCTTTCTAGCAGTTGCAGTGTCTAATCACTTAAATAAATGCATGGCCCCTTTTCAGTGATGGCCACTGATAGAACTGCAGGAAACGGTCAGAAACTGAAGCATCAAAAGTTCCGCAGGAACTTAAGGAAAAATTTCTTAACAGTGAGGGTGACAGAGCGCTGGAACAGGCTGCCCAGAGAGGTTGTGGAGTCTCCTTCTCTGGAGATCTTCAAAACCCGCTTGGACGCAGTCCTGTGCCACGTGCTCTGGGTGACCCTGCGTGTGCAGGGGGTTGGACTAGATGACCTCTAGAGGTCCCTTCCAACCTTAACCATTCTATGATTATGGGTGTGCTTATTCTGTCTGAGTAATCTGAAGCTTAAGACTCTCATGGTCTTTTAGTCTTCCTCCCAGTTGGCTCAACTCTGGAGCAACTCAGCTGCCTTAGTGAGAAGCCGGGAGGAGCTGATCTGCATTTAAGCTCCTCTTTGCTGAACTGTGCAGTGAACCCGAGATCTTGTTTGTGTGTAACTTACAAAGATAGTATATGGATGTGTCTGTTGGCTCCAGACTTCATTTGCCTGCTTATTTGTTGTATGACTGTAAGCCTTTCTTTTCAAAAGTAGTCAATCATTTTCTTGTCTTCCATTTCTCAATTGAATGCCCAATAGATTTTGAGCATGACTAAACACGAAATGAAAGAGGTGTTTTGGGTTTAGGACAGCAGAAGGCTTAGCTCAGCTGCAGAGCTTTTTTATAACCCCAAATTTTCCTGAGCAACTGCAACCCTGACATGACTTGTGAGGAATGTCAAGGGTAGAAGGATTTGATCCTGAGTGGATACTGGGCACCTCTTATTGTGTCCTACTGAAAACTGTTGGTTTCTTTACTCTGGGGTTGTTGCCTCAAGTGTAATGACCTGCTAGAATTCTCCAACTTTCTCTACTGACTTCTCCAGTTAACAGAGAAATGGAAGTAGCACAACAAGATATTGTGGATGTGTCCTTAAAGCTCCAGGTGTGTCTTTTCATAGACTTCAGGGGTAATTAAAAACTGTGTTAGCTAGACTTACCTTTCCTTTACTTATTCAAGCGATTTTCTTATCTGAGTAAGGCCTCTAAGCACAATAGGTGGATTTCAAACCATACTTTTAGTTTAGGATAATTTGGTACAACAGGTGACTAATCTGCTTTTTGGTATTCTTCCTTTTTTAGTGTGTTTTTTTTTTTTTTTTTGGATAGAGAGGAATGAAAGCATGAACTTTCACAATATATAACTAACTGGAGACTGACATTCAAAAGGAGAAACTGCTGCTAAAGATGCAAGTCTTATTAGCTATTTTTTATTCACTGATGCCACTCAGGTTTATGCATTTTGAATTTAGAAATATTTTTATTTGTATCTGCACGATCTGGTTATCATTGAAATACTACTAGGTGGGGTGATGAGACAGAAAAGTGTATCCTTGTCATACCAGTAATTTATGATAACATTTTAAAACACCAAGGTAAATGGTGCTATTAGTTACAGCCAGAATCCACACAAACTACTTGAAAGTTACTGCCAATCCTGGTACAGTACAGCATGACTTTTGTAAAGTTTCCCATGAAAAATGGCAAAGCAAGTAGAGTGCTGGGTTAAATGATTTTGGCAGGTGGTTTGGCCCCCGAGTACTTAACAATTGCTGTCGTGGATTAGGCGGCACTTCAGAAGCTTGAGATAGTTGTCAATTTTGTGGGAATCTCTGCGGAGGCAATGCAGCAGGTTGTAAAAGGCAAAGAGCCGTGAGTCCTCGTCCGCAAGCTGCAGGGATGGAAGGCCTGTCCACGGAGAGTAGATTTCATTTCCTATGTCACCAGGATGAACCTAAAGACACAAAATGATGTTGTACTAATGAAACTGGCTGGAGGTAGAACAAACTATTAAGAAATATCATCCCTGAGGAACACTAATTTGCAGCGTACACCTTGTAAGGTATTTTCTGTTGTGGCTCCCTGATTAATGTTCTATATCCTCATGGTGATTTTGCGAGGACCTCTGAGATTTTTCAGTTTACTTCCCTATAATATGCAAGTTGCTTAACAGCACCAATAGTATTTTGCCAATATGGAGCGGGATCTGACTTTCCAAAGAAATGGAATGTATGGGCTCATCAGGCATCTCTTTTTGGTTTCCTCCAACTTAAAATCTTTGTAAACATTTGTTCTCAGAAATCTGTGACTATCTGCCATTTTGTCTCTTAGACAATGTCTCTGCTATGGGCAGCTTCAAGAACATGTTATCAAACACATCTTCAAACAGTACATCTTCACGTCTTATTTCATTAGAAAAAAAATCTGACACAGTCACCTGTCACCATGTTAGAAAGCTATATGTAGGAACTCATGTAGGATCAGCTAGAATCTGACATGAATATTGGTTTAGGTCTCCTCATTTGAAAGAGATAATCATTCATTTTCTCAAATTGTAGAAATCTACCTTTTATAGCATGTAGAAAATTGTGCCTGTTGCTACTTTTGAATTTCCCACCAGTCACACTTTTCCCACCAGTTCCTATTTCCCACCAGTTATACTTTGTGAAAGCACATGGAAGACTATCTATGGAGTCTCTCTCACTCACACTTGGAGAAACAAGCAATAGACCTGCTATCACTCAAAACCATGGTTTGACATTTATGAATTTCCCAGTCTAGTCTCCAAACCCCATTTGTAAATAATGTGAATGAGGAGGTGGCAACAAGTTATGTACCAGCACCTGACTTCCACTGTTATTTTGGATCCCCTTCTGCAAGATTTTACACTTGGATATGGGACAGAAACGTGTTTGATTACACTGATAAATGCATTTGTGGCTTGGATGGGATAAAGTTTCTGAGTAAATAGACTGACGCCAGAATGACCATGTGTGAGCCAGTGGAATGAAGGTGGAAGATATAGTGATGGTGGCACTCTTAAGGCTGTTCACTGTTCACAGGCAAAGCTACAGCCAGTAAAGTCAGAAACTCTTATTAACATCTAGCTTACTGACAGAATGATATATAGGGTCTGCCAGAGGGCCCTTGAAAAATAAACAAGCTAGAGCTGCTTTTATTCAGGAAAGCTTTCAATCAATTACTGATAACAAAGGGTATTTGAACATGGGTTTTGTCAGGCTAACCCTGTGGTCTAACCTTACAAAAGTAAGGAGAGCGAAGTCAGGGCCAGAGTTCTGAGGAACCAGTATTGGGGGAAAAGAAAGGAAAGTTGCCTTGATGAGTTAGTTATAGTCCACATCTTTGCGATAGGCAGAACAATTTTAAGCAATTTCTCAATTTCTTAAAACTATACATAATACCTTTATGTATACAGACACATACACATTTAAACAACAAACATTTAAATATGTACATACAAAAAGAGCACAGGCACATCCTAAAAACATTTAGGACTGCACATTCAAAACACTGAAAGAATGCAGATCGCCAATGCTGGTGATTACACCTGCTATTAAACTAGTACTGGATTGTTCTATGCCAGGCACTTCACATGGTCTTTTTACAAATCAGAAGATACCCCAAAAAGTTGCAGCTGACGTGTCCTCGGATTCATCTATCTGTAATTGGCTCCCTTTTTTCCCTTGACATCTACCATTTCCTTTCTTTTTTGGATAGCCTCCCATCGTAGGTGCTTTCTTACAGCAATGGGCTGGGCCTCATACTTACCCGCCCAACTATTTTCTCCATTCCTTCCAGAAGTCGCTTGTTTTGTTCCTCAATCTCTACAGCCTTCCAGAGGATGGTGTCGGGAGCTTCTTTGATTCTTTGGACTTCGGATGCCAGGTGACCCAGGGGATCGTTCCAGGAGCGCAGCACACCCACCACCAGGTTCAGCAGGTCCCCATGCTGCTCATCCACATTAAGAAGAGGTAGTTAAAACAGAAAGGCCAGTGTGAGTCACGTATTGCAGTCTCTGTAGTGTCAGGGGAATTATTCTGAGACCTTCCACTGACTGTAGCCTCTTTCAAGTGACTTTTCTGTCTTCAACACCTCTACACAATTGCATTTTTTTTTTACAATTTATAATTCTTACCAACGTTCTTTACTATAATGGCACAAATGGTTATAATATTATAATAGAAATTATCACTAAAACTTTTGCATGCTACAGGCTAGTTGAAACACAACTGTGTTTCATCTCTAAGAAAAAAAATCACCTGATTTTTAATAAACCTTTTAAATCCTATGACTTTTTTTCTTTTAATGGAAGATGCTTATTGTGGTAAACCACTTAATAGTTTTTATTACCTCTGTATAAGTCATCTCCAGTTACACTTTTCTGTTTTTAAAATGTTTCTTTCTTGTGGGCAAATAAAAGTTCAAAAAGCTCATGGCTCTGGTGCTTTTCAACCATTTCCTCTTTCCTAGATGCACTGCATCTTAACACCATCAGGTATCTGTTCTGTTCTCAGGACTGTGAATTCCAGTGCTCCCATAAGGACTTCTGAGCACTCTCTACAAGCTGAGAAGATGATGCAGCAAGGGTTGCAAGACTATTTTTGTCTTGAAACTGATAAAAAAATGTATCTCTGGCACTTTCCCATTCATTCTTCTATTTTTCCCATTCACTTTGTGCTTTTTTTTTTTTTTTTTTATCCAGGGTATTTCAGTTCTAAAATTGTATCTGTGAGCCTAGGCTGAGCAAGACTATACTCATCCATTTTATCTTATTAAATTGACATATGTAGCATGTTTCTCTTTATAAGTACTTTGCCATATTTTGCATTAAAGTCTCTGGGTGACGATAACGATGACCTGGGTGACCTCAGTGATGATGTGATCACTTTTACCAACTGGTAATTGCAATAATATCTGTTCAGTATCTGTTTGGTAATGACAGTGCCTTCAGTTCCTGGGAAGGCATTTGCTCACACACAGTATTCACTATAAAGCCAATCTATTTTTCTGTTTATTAATAATTGCTTGTTAGATGTTATAATATAATGTTTGAAGACTGTAGTGTGTTGAGTCTATAGGAACTGATTTTTCTCCATGAGGCTGAGTGGAAATAAGATTCAATGGCTGAATGCAACATACAGGAACCATTTAACTTATATACTCTTTATAGTTTGCAAGTTTATATGAGCGAATGTTAAATCAACTTTTCTTGTTTTTTTTTTTGTGGGGAGGAGGGCAGGCTTTTCTCTTCCTGGCTTTTATCTTCCCAACTTTTCTATTCTGAAAGAACTATTTCCCTCTCTCTGTGTTCGCTGTCCTTTCCCCACCTCCTCCATCTCACACGGAACGCATTAGAAATTGGACTTACATGAATCTGCTGAGCTTGCTCCTTGTCTTCGGGAGTGGTGAGGGAGGAAGTGTGGCAGCCATTGACAGCTTTTGTAATAAACCCCCGGCCCTGGGCATAGCGTTCGTCCTGCAGGTCAGCAAGAACGGGCATCGTTGAAGGAAATAAGTAAGAAGAGCTGTGATTCATACAGTATACTAGCTAAGTGTTGCTCCATTGCTTTTATCACTATTTCTGTGCTGTGAAGGTCAAAAGTTTCAAGTGAGTATTTAGACTGAAGCTGGCACACAGCCAAGGAAAATTTGTCCCATAGATAAAGAATGATGGGAAAATGGTGTATTCTAATAGAGATGTTGCGGAACTAAGTAATGGTCAAAATTGTAGGTAGATGTTGTCACTGCTGTGACTATCACCTTCTGTAAAGCAGTCATATTTGTTGACTTACTGAAGGATTTAATATGTTAACATATGGTTGTGCTTAAAAAAGGCAGAGTACTTACAAATTCATTGAATATTTCTGAAGAGAGGAAGTGGATGTAGTGTGAAAGTTTAACTGCCCGATCAAAAAGTTCCCCAAGGGAGACTTGGCAGTTGACGGATCCACTGGGACAGATTGGCAAGGACGTCACTCCTTCCTTTGTCAGAAACATGTGGGACACCAGAAGAGCCACCAGCAACAAACCTATTCAGGTTTAAAATACACCAAAACAGAACTGCATTTAGAAGTAATTCTAAGTAACAGATCACAATGCGGAAAGATGTTTCCTGTGCTCAGTTACCTGGCTCAGAGTACCCCTTGCACTAGCTGCTGAAAATGGATGGAGGAAAGTGCTATAGCTCCATTATCCCTTTCTCCCTTCCACCATCCTAGTTGTGTAGCCAAGAGCATTACAGGTTGAGGGGACAAAACAACTTGTGTTATAGTCCACTGTATTCAGAACAGTCTTATCATTGTGCCTTACTTTATTACATAGTGATAAATGGACAAAAAAACCCTTCTTCGCTGTGTAAATATCAATACATAATTATATTTGCACAAATATATAAGTTTGGAAAGTACATTGTTCTTTTTTTTTCCCTCTTCCATCTCCCACAGATCTTTTTCTTTGCAAACATTTGGAGTTTAAATTACTTTTGTGGGAGGGTGGTTAGGTCACTCTCTTAAGGTTTTGATTGTCCTGGGAGTTCTTTCAGAAGACTTCCAGCAGCTGTGCTATTTTGCTTTTTAGCATTTAACCCTAAATTGCCTATTGCTAAGAAAACAGAGAGAACATAGAGGACTTTCTTTCCTGAGCTTCTGAAACTTAGGGAACTTCTAAAAGACAAAAATCACCTGTTTAGACCTCTAATATTAACTTAACAGGGTCGAGTTTTCCACCCACCAAAACAAAATATGCACAAAGCCCAACTTTTAAAGGCAATATTGGGTACATGAGATACTCATTCAAAGAATTCTGTTCTGAGAATACTGTTTCAGTGCTGGAATTTGGTCTGCTATGCGCTTTGATTCAACAGACATAAGTTGAATCAGTCTAAATTCAAATGTAGTCCATAAATCATGTCCTGTTATCAAGTAACAGATTTCTTTATAGCTGTCGTTTTAAGAAAAGTGTCCCCACTTATACCATGTTGAAGTGAGACCTCCTCCCTTCCCATGAACAAGATATATTGTAGGTTGAAGCGCATTCTGGGGAATAATGCTTTGAATAAGAAAACCTGAGAACTGTTGACTTAGGAAGTTAAATATTATTTTAAAACTTTTCCATGCTAAATTGCTAGGCTACTTCTGGACCTCGTGGATAATGACTCTGTCATTGTCTTCTGGCAGTAGCAAAGAGGTCTGGATCCTGCCCTTGGTGTCCAGGTGCCACATCTGTCAAGTCAGTTATCTGTGACACTCATTGGCACAAGAATAGTCTTAGGATCAAATGAAAAAGTGATCAAGATGCCTTCTAATTTGAAGTTTTGAACACCAAAAGTTTGAAGTGAGGCAACTTTCACCAGTACTGGAATTTTCTTCCAGTTACTGGTGGCTGAAAGACCTCAGTTTCCACAGCTTTAACCTCAGTTACTTCCTAAATCAATTTAAATTTAAAGAAGCATAGAAATTAACAGCAAATGAATGGCAAAAGTCTTACCTTTCAGCGAAGCCCCCTTGTTGCCCATGGTGGGGACCCTAAATGGTGACTTGCTTTGC
Organism: Tinamus guttatus; assembly: GCF_059628265.1. Lineage (NCBI taxonomy): Eukaryota > Metazoa > Chordata > Aves > Tinamiformes > Tinamidae > Tinamus > Tinamus guttatus. The sequence continues at coordinate 1,989,437 of NW_028289031.1, forward strand.
CAAAAGAAAGTCTGAAACACTTGCTCTTATGTGAACATGCCAGATTTATATACACCATCCAGGGTCCATTTTGCATACATTCAACAGGTCGTGGAGTTTACTTCGATAATTACAAACATCAAATTGCCTTTCTTTCACATTCATATTCATTATTTTTTGGCTTTTTATTTTTAACTGCAAAAGGGAATTTCATTAACAAGTTTGGTTGTGGGATCCTAAATATTGTTGGATGAAGAAAGACCCATTTTTCCTCCTGAATTCAGGGCAAATGCCATTGATCCTAGAACGCTCTACTTATCCATTCTGAGATAGATATGCTCTAAGGTTATAGCCTGCTGGTTCCTCTCCTCAAAGCAATCTTCTCATTCTTCTTCATCTCCTCAGTCATCTAAGCTGATTTATGTTAAAATTTTGGCCATTTTGAGGGGTAGAAAACATACTTTACAATGTCCACAGAGAGAAACACATAAATAACACAAAAATTTATCAGAGAAATAGAAATGAAGGTTCCTGAAAAGATAGTTCACTATCTGTAAAGCCATGGCATTCTGGGTGCATAATAGTAGCTCTAACCTCAGCTCTAACCATTAAATAACTGGTCCACAATGTGAAAGATGTTTAGAGAAAAGGTGATAGTTTTTGTATCAAAAAATAAATGTCTTGCGACATTTGGAGATGAAGTTAAATATTTTCTGTTTAATCATAAATGTTTATTAATTAAAATCGTAATGTAAAAAAGCCTACAAAAAAAAAAGAAAGTTAATTTCTACATTTAAAAACTTTGTGCATAAAAGATTTGCGTGCTCACCATACTCAGAATACCTGTTGCGTAGTTAGTGGGATTTGTTTCCAGATCTGATGTGTTTGTGGTAATCTACAAACTAATCTCGGCAGGTTGGCCCTGTTTTTTTGTTATTTGAGGCTCATTTGTATGAATATGGTAGCAAATGTATAATCTCTCATCTGTTTCCCAGATCCCTTTACCCATAGAAAGACCTTCCAAACTAGATGATTATAATGAATAAGGTATTCAGCGTTAATGAATTTTCTTGCCTTTACACAACTAGTTCTATATTTGTATAGTAGATACGTATATTACCCTGTATCCTTCATCATTGCATAACTATGGATATGATACTTGAAGGAGTTATAAACCAGAGACAAGAAGAGTAGGGTATTTTATCCTTTAGAGGGTAAATCATGGAAGGTGTCCATCCATTGGGAGGTAGCAAAAGGAGATGTGTGAACCATAGCCTAGAACAGGTAGAAACTAGTGTTTCTGCTAAAGACTAGGATTATTGCCAGGGCAGTGTGTTGCATGTGCATAAACTTAGGGTACAAAACCAAGCCTGGCTCTGGTTTGAGGCCTTACAAGGTAGATGAAGCAGTTGCCTGCAGCAGAGAGGAGTAGCAATCTGACAAAGGCAATAAAATTAGAATGATCAAAACTCTGCAGTGGATGTTAGAAAAACATTTAAACCACAGCCACATGTTTTATGCTCTTTATGTAGCTAAATTCTCTTTAGCTGTATTTGAAAAACTTACCCAGTATTACAAGTACACTTGAAATATCCTGGTATCTAAGTGCGTTAGAAGAGACCTCTGAATGAAGGGAAAGAAAATTTCACAGCCCATCCTCATAATCCCAAAAGCAGAAAGTTTATGGCTCCAGACCAGCTGATCACTTTCATTTACCAGTCTGCTTTACTTGGCATTTTAAGAAGACGGTATTGATACCAAAATAAGGTATATAATTAACATCAGGGAACAAAGGAATTTATTCACAAAGGTAGTAGCTAATGTGCCTAGGCTCCCTCCACCATTACTGGAGAAAGAGAGACTCATCTCAGGCCTGATAGGAGCACCTGAAATCAGGATCCTCATATAAATTGCTGTCTAGAAAAGCTACTCTCTGGCTTTCTGAGGGGAGGCAAGTTCCTTAAATGTGAACCACTGAAGAGTGGTTTATACGAAACCATTGCATGATGATTTAATTAAAGCATTCTAGCACATAATAATATACTTTGCTTTTCTTTTGCCTTTCATCCTGAAATCCCCAAATATTTTACAAACATGAATGGATTAAAATTCTTCACAATTAAGAACTGTAGGCAGAGGGAGAGAGGAAACTCTGTAAAGTACATAAACATAAAGGTACACTTTCTTATCTGATCTAAAAACTGATGTAGAGTTTAAGATGTTTATTCGTGGTTTCACAGGAAGTCTTTGAGGAAAGAAACAAGATCTCCCAAATCCTCGACCAGTGCTTTAAGTAAAGACTGTACTTGATAGAGTCAAAAAGGAAAAGAAGGTGAGAAAAGAGGAAGGAGAAGAGGAAGGAGAGGGAAAAGTATACAAGAAATATACAATATACAATTTCTTGCATACAGGTATACAAGTAATGTATAGGTCTAAATACGAATTTTCTTTTAGAAGTTAGATAGGAACTGACAATAAAATTCAGAATAGGTGAAAATGCTTACTGAAATAATAATAAAAAGGTTGTGCTAAACAGAGTTTAGAGCACAACACTATTTATAATGCATGTATCTTTTGCCCAGGATCTCCCTTCCGCCTTTTAAAAAGGGCCTGAATTTATATTCCTCAAAAGAGAAGTCTGGCACTTGGCATCCCATCTCCTCTGACTATTCCTTGAAGCTTAGTAAAGGAGCCTAATCACCTAACTTCAAGACATATTCAAGACTTCAAGAACTTCAATTTGTATTGTTTAAATGTAATTCAATTTATATTGTCTACTTTATTATATTTTTTTTTATCTTCAAGGCATTTTCTGACAATAGCAAAATTATTAGGCAGTTATACGCAATGTTAAAATATGCCAAAATTAGGCCTTACTGTGTGAAGATTTTATATATCTTTTAGGTAATGATAAATGCTTCATAACCCAATGCTTCATAAGCATTATAAATATTACAGGTTAGAGATTTCATATTTAGTGCTCATTTCATAATGATGTTATCTTTCCAGCTCATATTAGATTGCAGTTCATGAGTTTTTTGGTCAAATTTTGATTAGGAAGCACTGATCAGTGGTGAAAGATTAAATATTGCTCTCTTCATTTTTATCTCATTTGAAGTTTTCCATATGCGCAATGTGTTGTGTTTGATTGATGGCTACCACAAAGGAATAAAAATCTGTTCCAATGGAATATTTTTATTTGCAGAATGCATATATTTAAATTGGCGAGCCTATGATTGGTTAATATCATTTGATCTTGCCATTCTTTGAGCTATAAGCATCTTTATTTAAGAACATAATGCAGAAATTTGAAACTACACCAATTTTTGGCTTTCTTTTTAAAAGGAGATCTCCAAATTATGTACACAGACAATTAAGCATACAAAACTGAATGGACAAATACATTTCTTACCTGTGATCTGAATGTGTGACTTTTCTAAAACACAACAAAACAAAAGGTTTCTGTATCCCTGGGGTCAAAATACTGGAAATACAGTTGTTCTCATCTTCCTTTTATGGAATAAAGTTATCCAGTCAACTTAATTTACTGGTTGGCTTTGGAAAGATACAAAACTATTTGATCTGGATCAAAAAATATCCTCACAGCACTTCAGCATTTCTCCTATGTGGAAAATACATTTAGCGGAAGAATAAACAATAGTTTTTGAATCAAGATACTTTTGGAAGACAAATGTTTTGTCTTTTCTGATTATTGTCTATAATCTTCAAGATTTGAATCCTTTATGCAAAATCTAAGTGATTTTCCTAGTATTCTGTAAAACAAACGCTCTTCTTCCCCTTCTTTTTCATGTAAGGAACGGAAGAATTTAAGATATATTCTCTCCAAATGTTTGCCTCAGTAGGAACAGCTAAACGGGGATTGAATACTTTCTTAGTGTGGTCTCTGCATGAAGTCTGGTAAGAAATCAATAAGAACATACAGGAAAATGGTTCCATATGGAGGAAAAAAAAAAAAGGTGGAAATCTTTGGGAGATTTTCAGTTGACTTTTAATTTAAGTGTCAGTGTGGTTTCACACAGTTTTAGAAGCAGACATAAAAATAATATGGCAGAATGTGTTTCAAAAATCAGTTGTCAACATTCCCACTCTGATGACACATACCCAAGTGCACCATGAAATATTGAGTAGGAATCCCAAGCAGGAGTCCAGCTAACTATAGCTATGAAAACATTGGAATTCACAAAGAGCAAAGCAAAAGCTGGTGCATATTGGTCCTGATAGGTTCATTTGTTTGAAGCTTGAGGCTCTGTGTTCACTAGTGCCTTATCTGCATACTATCCAATAACATGGCAGTATAAATGTGATCTGTATCACACGTAACTGCATTAGCACACTTCTATTGAATTAGCTAGAGACCACATTATGGAGCTTATGCCAGCTTGATACTTGATACTGTATTTATTTGATTGGTGGAGAATGGGTGATAAGGGACAGGATGTATCTTTGCCCTAGTACTTTTTAATCAAAACAAAACTTTTGCTTAAAAGTGAAATGGTAGGGAGAGTCTTTGCGGGTTCAGCATTTCGTGTCAGGTGGCTGCAATATTTTTCATCCTGTGCTTGGTACCTTAAATCCTATTTTCCTTTTTCAGGCCTAGAAAAACAATGATCTTAAAACCAAAAACAAGCAGAATCTCTATCCTGCCCCAAACTTTTGAACTGATTCTTGTGAGTACTGCTGTACTATTGAGGGTCTAAGCAGTTGTAACTACTTCCTTCTGAAGCTCTGATACAGTCTGGTCCAAATGCAGTAGTAACACAGGCATGTAAGTATTTGCACACTTTGACCCTTACTGAGGATACAGTTACTGCCGTAAAAACATCACTGAAATTTTTTAGCTATGGGGAAAAATACATTCGATTCTAAGGCATGTTAAACATGACTCCAGGAGCTGGAGACCTAATGATTTAAACAGTTTATAGGATTTGCTTATTTTCCCATACATTTTCTTTTATCTCTTAATTCATTTTCCACGGCCACGTTCTGCTACAATCAGTAAGTTGTTCCCCATAAAATCCTGATTTCAGCTGATCATTTTTCACTATAAAGTAGAAATTTCAAGAACGTACCTAGGCTAGGCATACCAAATGGAACTTACTGGTAGGCTGGGTAATTACTCCCATTATGTTTATTGTATTTGTGGATATCTCTATAAATAAGAGGTAATAAATAGCAAAATTCCCATGAGAAGCCTTCAGTTTTATTGCCAGCAAGTGGAAAATAACAGAAATCAGAACTCCATTTAAATATTTGCATATTTTTAATCCTACGGATAAATGCATCACTGAAAAAAACATTACCTTAAGTGCTTTGTGGATCAGGGTGTGTAAAATAAGAAGATTTTTCTTATTTAATTACAAATGCACTGGAAAGAGTACTGAAGTATGTACAGAGATTCTGAGCAGGTTTCAATAGCTGGGTATTTCCAGGGGCAGTGGCAAATACAGTGTTGTTTTAGCATGGTTTTGCTAATGGGTGGTATCCAGAAATGACAAATGGATATTTTGTCCTGTGTTTAAGAAAAGAATGTATCTTTCTGAAGATGCACTGTTTTTCGTATGTGG